>NC_135318.1:41766319-42428461 GCF_048772815.1 Callospermophilus lateralis | reverse complement strand
CCAACTTAGATATCACATCTGGTCCATTTCTAGTTATAATTGTGTCTGACCCTTCTGACTCTTCAACAGTCTGGGTAAGGAGAAATCTTGTATTAGTTTCATAAAAACTGCCTTACTTCGTGTTTTCTTATTAATAAAGAGGTAATTCCAAATCACATAATAATTCTCTGTGGACTTAAAAAAAAGACTTTTAGAAAGCTGCATGATCTTTGATAGCATTTAAAATGAACATCTGGAAATGAATCCGATTGAACTTATAATAATTTTTAGCAGATGAGTACCTTTTTTTTATAATTAGGTGTTGAGGGTAGTGATAGGGAGATTCCTTTCTCTTTTGTTATTATATAAGCTACATTAATTTGTCTGAACAGCAATCTTATTTTTTAGAGGGTTTTAAATAGCATATATATGTTGTATAATTAGGAAGCAGAGAAAAACAAAGCTAAGAAAAGGGAAAATATCTGTTTTCTTTCTAAGTGAGTAATTATTAAGATTTTGAAGTATAGTTTTCCCAAACTTTATGGCATATATACGAATGATTTTCTATTACAAATGAGATCATATTAAAAGAGTAGTCTTCTTTAATTCAGAAGTCTCTCTATTTGAATTTGTAGGATACAATGTCCTCACATTTCTAAGCTGAAGATGACATCCAATGAATCAATTAGGAACTCCTTTAGGGACTAAGTATATGGTGTTAAGGTCAGCACCTATGACAGATCCATTGTGCTTCAAGGTGTCAGAAAAGAAATGTCACTATTTACTGCTGTGGGGGTTAGTCTTGATATGATCTGAAGTGAAACAGAATACCTAAGAAAAGTGAAATAGAGAAGGTGGGCTTTGTTCCCGTAGGCCTGGCTACTCAGGTGTGGCAGAATGCTTTGAGGTTGGCAAGCAGGATAGCCAATATTGGTAATAATATCACTGAAGGATTACTGGACAGTGCATTGAGTTTAAAGATTATTTTTGTCTCATTTCATTTAAAAGAAATTGCTCTTAGCCTCCTCCATTCAGTATAAGCAGTCCTCTTGTTAATACTGGAATTCCTGAGCACCTAAGAGTACTTCACTTGCTGACAACAATCTGTATTGCAGTCTAATTTGGTTTTTATCATTTGCTGAGATTGTACTGATTAAGGAAATAGTGCAACTTCATAAAAGATGAAGATTCTGTATCTTTCCATTAAAGATGGATTATATGGAAAGCAGAGGAAAAAAACACATTCCAGCATATCTCATGCTCCTAAGTCCTATTTCTGAAGATGATAAATAACTGTATGCAATTGAATGTATTTTTGTTTTTATAAGTATTGAGTCTGATACTTATTATATTATCAGAGTAAATTCATGATGATGTCACTTATTAATTTTTAAGTGCTCCGTGAGAAAAATTTCCCTATTAGCAGATTTAACCGTTTCTTTTATTAAATGAGAATAGGACTAACATGAGGCAAAATACAATTCTTAAAATTCCAGCTTTTCAAGATTCTACATGATTGTGGTTAAACATCTTATAACTTTACAGACATAACTAACTTAAAAAAATTAAGCTTATACTTAGCATTTACCATCTTATTGTATAACAGATCATTAGCAATATTCCTTACTAACAGTAGGTTTCTGAAAGATGATACATAGCTTAATGTAGATTATTTACTGAAATCTTTTAGCCAAGCTATTTTGAAATATTTTGAAAATGAGATGATGTCTAAGATTAAGAATAAAATTAGAATGTGTCAGTAAATAACAAGTATATCGGATTAATAGTGAAATTAGAACTTCATTGAGATAAATTTAATATGTTAGAGTCAGGAAATATAACTTACTTTGTTGTAATATCTGCTAGGAATAATCAGACTTTGTCATTAACAAAGTGGTACCATTTTTAAGATTAATGGTGTTTCAGTTTTGGGGAGACTACCAATTTTTAAGGACTGGTGAGGATATCAAGTGATCTTGACTTTCTCTTCTAAGATTGTTCTGAGGTTCTGTCCTGAGTACTTCATAGTTATTGACTCGGCAGATTTCTTATCCCCAAATCTTGCCTTGAATAAAGTAGATCTCTATCTTTCAGGTTAGATGATTGTTTCTTATAATCTTACAAGATGCCTGGGTGAAGAGACCTCTTCATGATCAAGACTGGTGCAGGGAAGTTTCCCATGTTTCCATGCTCTTTAAACTTGCAGACAAGATAGCTAGTACCCAGTTGAGAATGTCATTCATAGGTGTCACTTACTGGGCATGCTATATGTCTGGTTATACAAATAACATTGTGAGATAAATATTTTATGGTAGAGGAGATTGATGCTCACAGTGGTAAGTGGACTGTTCATTTTCATAGATAGAGAGCAGCAGAATCAGATTAAAACCCAGCTTGAAATGAGCCCAGATCCTGTGTGCATTTTCAGGCTACTTCCCTTGTGTAAAGTGAGGAGGAGTGCAAAGGGGAATAGTAAATACCTGGGAGGCAGTGATGCACAGTATCACACCAAAACAGCCTCCCTCTTTGGAGGCTAGGTAGGCTATGAATGTGCTTGCACCATCAAAGTTATTATTAAATAAAAGCAAATAAAAGCAGAGATTTGTATTCATGTGTGAGGAAGGTCCTTAGAAACCAGCACATTTGCCAACTACGATTTGGTTCATGAATTGGTTTTGATTCCATTCTGAGGCAGGGACAGATACCATAATGCAATAGATTGGCACACATATTGTGTTACATTCTACCATAAATGGACAAATTTGTTGTGAATTCTGTGTGAAAATACTTCTAACTTTATTTTTGTGAAGTGACTTTAGACTTAACAGATAAAACAGACACCAATGCTTTGGAAATGTCAATGTGAAGAATGGTTTTCTTCAGCCTTTTCATCCACCAAAAGATTTATTATTCTAATCATGCAATTGCACAATAGAAAATCTACTGCAGAGATGGATAAAACTGCTTAGACACAAGCAACCTATTTTTTTTTTAATGCAAGATGGAGACTGAGACCATTTAAAAAAGAAGTTGACTCACTGGTTCACCTTCCAGTAATCGCCCAGTCAGCATCCAGCTCTGCTGTACAGACTGAAAGCACAATTCATCTTCTTGATGCTATTCCTGCCTTTAAACTTGTGCTTGTGCTTTGAGATGAACCGTATTGGTTGGACAGCAATTCAGTTAAATGAATTCAATTTGTTTCTGCCTCTACAGGGCTTCATTCTTCATGGGCAGGAATTTGTAGGGGGCACTTTTGTAGCTTCCCCAAGGTGTGTGGCAGGAGAAATTTCCATCCTTAGACCAAGGAAGAAGGTCAAGAGGACAGTGGTCTGTTATGTTCAGAAGAGATTAATGGCTACATACTTGTTTTCACGGGGAACAAATTTCATCACTAAATGGACAGCAAGATTAGAGGATGAGCAAGGCTTCTGCCCTCTCTTGTGTATACCTGGAATGAGAACGCAGACAGCACATCTCTTCTAATAAAGATTGGCTGTCAAGTAACTCATTTAAATTCTCTGTGTTGATTAATTTAGAGCCCACCTGTCCAGTATGATTATAGTTTTAGTTTTATTATAAATAAAAAATAATTGGAACCCATATGATAAATTTGTTTTTATTAAAGTGACAGAAACTTTAAGGACTGTGTTAGTCGGCTTCTTATCACTGTGAACAAAATACCTGACACAACCAATTTAAAAGAAGAAAGGTTTGTCTGGGCTCATGGTTTTGGTGTATGTCAGCTGGCTCCATTGCTCTAGGCCTGAGGTGGGGCAGAACATCATGGTGGGAGGGTAGGGTGGAGAAAAGTTGCTCAGCTCATGGTAGGCTGAAAGAGGGGAGGGAGGAAGAAAATGAAGAAAAGAGAAGAGAGAGAGGAAGAGAAGAGAGAGAAACTTTTCCAGGGACTTCAGTGACCTACTTACTCCATTCAGCTGTCCATGTGTTAATCTATTGATGAGGTCATAGCCCTCAAAATGCCGTTACTTCCTGAAATCCCCACCTCTGGATACATGAGAGCCAAACCATAGTAGACACACAGGGAATTTTCTGTATACTATATATGACTAGGATCTCCCACTAATAAAAAATAAATTGGTCAGGACCTGTAGACTTTAATTTCTTTGTTTATTTGCTCATTTCACCCATTTGGGATTTTAATGTATCAGCAATCAAATTGAATTTAGTTTAACTTTTACTTGAGTAGAAGGATTTCTGTAGAGAATAGCAAATGGATATGTGAATTTTGATTGTACAGTTCTCTTTTTCCTAAATATTTATTACATCTCTGCTTCAGATTTCCTAACTAGGTACCTAGAGACCTGAAGATACTGAAGTAAATTCTCAGGGTATTTTAAATCATTTTGAAGGAAGTCACAATACTCAACATCTTTTGGATTCTAAAAGGACTGCTAGATCAAAGTAGTCCACAGTTTTAAATTTAGATTGTATTACAGGCTTTTAATTATATTTTATTTTTGCAAATCAGTGGTTGCTAATCAAACATTTTTGAGGAATCAATGAGGAACATCAAATGAGGGTAGCAGTCTCCACTGATTTTAAAGTTTGGAGAAGTTGTTTAGCACTTATGAAATACACACCTTACATTGAATATGAAGCTATAATCTTTTCAAGTGTATGTATTTGCTTTTTCAATTGTATCCTACGTTGTTAGAACACAGATACTTGCTAAGTTGTTTGGACCTAATTCTAATATATGGGATGGTTAGATATTTATTTTGGTCTAGGGGTGCCATGAAATAATACTAAGACACAAAAGTTTCTGAACCAAGAAAGTTTGTGGTCCCTTGATCCATGCTAATAATATAATGAAGATGTAGTAGCAGATTGAAATGCCCCATGGAACACAAACAGTTTTAACTGTGGTTTCTTGTTAACTGTTTTTAGAGTCATTGTAACCTTATAAGATTAGAACATTCATCTTGATATTATTGTCAAAGACCAAATTGAGAAGTTATACTAGAATTTTCTTTTTCTAGTTCATTATGAGGAATGAGGCAATGTCAGGCATGTAATAAGTACTCAAAATATTTGTGGAATGAACAAAAGTATACGAATTATATTTAATCACAAGATAATTGTTTCATATCAAATTATTTTCAATTCTCATTAGAAAATCATCAGAATTATCTCAAAGAATTTAGGCTATTGCTCCAACAACTGAGTTAAAACAAATAACACCTTTTTCCTGTACATAATTAGAATGTTGTTCTGATGTGGAGAAACAGATACCTTAATATATGTTATCACTTATGCTAAGAGTGGCAATGACTTCTTTCCATACGGGAAATTGTTAATTTTATTTTCTCCTGTTAAGGTGGGAATGATGTCCAAATATTCATTAAAAGCAAGAAGAAATGCATGTAAGAAATCTAAATGTAAATTACTTGAAAGGATGTAACATAAAAAGAAATCTTCCTCCCCAGAACCTGTAGATCTCTACCACAAATTATTTCCTCTTACTAATGATTACTACGGCAGACAGACTCCAAGATAGCTGTCTTGATGATGTCTCTAATTCCTGGAGTTCATACCCTTGAGTAATCACCTTCCTTTGAATATGGGCAGAATCAATGACTTGCTTTTAAACAATAGAGTATGGAAAAGGTGATAAAATGTTACTTTTGTGACAATATTACATAATATTTGTAACTTCTGTCTTGGTAATAAACTCCCTCAATAGTTTCTCCATTTTGTTGCCTTAGATGAAGTAAGCTACCATGGAGAGGCCCACATGGAAGGAATTCTTTTTAGGGCTAAATAGTATTCCACTGTGTAGATATACCACATATTATTCTTTGTCTACACATCAGCTGATGAACACTTAGATTGTTTCCATTTCTTAATTACTATGAATAATGCTTCAATGAACAGGAGATATCTTTTTGACAGACTGATTTCATTTCCTTTGCACATATATCCAGTAACATGATTACTGAGTCATGATAATTCCATTTTTAATTTTTTGAGGAACATCCATGCTGTTTCCCAAAAGGCCATTCTAATTTAAATTCCCACCAACAGCATGCAAGTGTTCCCTTTTTTTTTTACACATCCTTGCCAACATGTCATTTTGACTGTTTGATAATTGCCATTCTTACCCGGGAGAGGTGATACCTCATTGTTGCTTTGATTTGCATTTCCCTAATGATCAGTGCTGCTGAGCAATTTTTCACATACCTATTGGCTATTCATATATCTTCTTTTGGGACATGTCTACTTAGATTTATTGCCCATTTAAATTATTATCATTTTTATTTGCTATTGAGTTTTTTGAATTCCTTCTTCAATCTGGGTATTAACCACTTGTCAAATGTATAGTTAGCGAATATTTTCTCCCATTCCATAGATTCTCTCTTCACTGTGTTGGTTGTTTCCTTTTCTGTATAGAGGGTTTTTAGTTCAATACACTCTACCTAATTTTTTTTTCTTCTTGTGCTTTTGGGGTCTTATTAAAGGAAAAAAATCCTTGTTTTTTTTCCAATGTCCTTAAGTGTTTCCCCTAGATTCTTTTCTATTAGTTTCATTGTTCTAGGATTTATATTTAAATCTTTAATCCATTTGAGATCATACTTGAATTTGGTAAAATAGATGAGGTCTGGTTTCATTCTTCTGCATGTGAACATCCAATTTAGCATGAGAATATTTTTTAAGGTTTTGGATGAGGCAGATGGCAAGATAGGTAGGATTATTATTATTATTTTTTTTAAGTTTAACGGTAAGGGGGAATTGTGCACAATTGGATCACATGCACGGGCCCGTTCTCTCTCTTTCTCCTCCTCACTCCTCCTGTCCTATTCTACTGGAGGAAAGTTTGGAGGCATTTAACACATAGAAAACATTTACTTCTGTATCAAGGATCTTAATAGCAAACAATAAAAATTAACTCTGGCTGTTTGAGGCAGAAAAAGAACATGTGAAAGGGAATTAGGCAGCTCAGTGTACCTCTGGGAAGGTTGGAGAATTAGGCATAAAGACTAAGCAACCAGAAACAATACCTAAAATCAACTTGAGAGCTGTTCCTGAGGATAAAACATTCTGTATGCCTGGTCACAGACATTGTGGCTGGCATAGACAATAACCCCAATTCCAGGTACTAGGTGCTGTGACCAGAAACTCTACTCCTGCTGCCCCCGCCACATCTAGAAAATGCACTGTACCTTGTTTTTTCCAATATCCTTAACTAAGAAGGGTTATACTTAGTGCTTTGTTTTAGTCAGCTTTCTTATTACTGTGACTAAAAGCCCTGACAAAAATCATTTTATAGGAGAAAAATTTACTTGGGGTTTATGGTTTCACAGGGCTCAGTCCATAGACGATCAGCTTTATTGCTCTGAGCCCAAGGTGAGGCAGAACATGGCAGAAGGGTGTGACAGAGAAAGCAGCTCAGGACATGACAACAAGGAAACAGAGAAAGCTCCGCTTACCAGGGACAAAATATTCCAAAGGCACATTCCCAATGACCTACCTTCTCCAGCCATTCACTACCTACTTAAGGTTACTACCCAGTTAATCCATGTCAGTGGATTCATCTACTGAGTAGGTTGTACCTCTGAAAATTCCTGCCTGTCTCACATATGAGATTTTGGGAGATACCTCATATCTAAAAAATAGCAGGCTTGTCTTACTGGTTTGATTAAAATACCAGCCTGTCTGTGCTCCAATCCAAGATGGCTGGGAAAGAAATATTTGGCTCCTCTAGTACGAGGTGGTCTCTGCCAAAAAGCATGAAGCATCGGATTCACTACACAGAAGAAGAGTGTCTGAAGGCACGTGTTATTAAAAAGAGTAGCAGACTATCAATACCATCTTTATTATATTTGAATTTGGGAACACATGCAACTTTCTTGTGTTGCTGATTATTCATTTGTAGTGTTAAGTCAATGATCTCATGATTGAAAATCATATGAAAACTTTGGCATAGGATTTGTAAAAGCCTTTTAAAAATTTTGTTTCATGTCCTTCTGATTTCAGAATACTTTCATTGAAACACTAATTCTAATATCCATGTTAGTTGGAAAAAGAATTTCTCTATCTTCCTCCCTAGGAAAAATTTAGTAAATAAAGGAAAACTTTTCTGAGAATTTTGTGGGAGGAATTAGTGTTTAAAAGGAGAAAAAAAATGTTCTTCTTCAGAAGGAGAAATTCTATTGAGCCAAAAAGGTTTTCTATTGTGAAAGTAAACCTTGGATGACTCAGGTTTTTATGTTTTTCTCAACGTGTTCCTTACATAAGAGCATGTAAAAAATTTCTCAATTCATTGGGATGGTATATGCCCTGCAGATTGGTTTTATCTTTGAGCTTCTTTGTTGATAGGGTCTGTAATAAGAAGTATACTTGGGAAAGGAACTCTAAGTTTGACATCCTGAAAACAGTAAAAAATGGAGCAGTTGGTTAAAAAGTACTTCATTTGTTCATTTAAAAACATTTATTGAGCACCTCCTCTATTAAAATGTTTTATCATTTGGTCCTTACCCTTAAGAAGCTCCCAGAGATGTGGAAACCAAGAAATAATTGGATTATAAAAATATATGAAAGAAGAAAAATACAGCATGTTGAAAGTAGAGAGAGGCATATTTAACTTAAAACCAGAGGTCTCAAAACTAACTTTTAGAACAGATAATACCTTTGAGAATCTTAAAGACCAAGAAGGAGTTAGGTAAACTTGTAGAGGTATTTCAGGGAATAGTGGGGTCCAGGGGCAGGAATGAAGGGGCATTTTGGGAAACTATAGGAAGAACAATGAGATGGGATTAACAGAGATAAGATTGGATGGGCAGGTCAAGTGAGGACAGTCCCTTAGGACACTGTAGAACCACTGAAGGAATTAAATAAGGTAATAACCAGATTACACATGTGTTCTTTATTTCTTTAAATACAGAGAAATAACATGGTAGGTAATGAAAGTAGGAATGAGATTTGATACTGTAGCAGTATTCCATCAGCAAATGAAGAGGCTGGAGCAGACAAGATGGATTCTGTTGGTACTTACGTGAGAGAATTGATGAGACATAGATACTAATTGGGTGTGAGGGGTTCAGGAAAAGGTTAAGTCAAAGATTTCCAAACACAAAGTCTGAATAACTGAACAGACAGGTTTTCCATTCTCCATTACAAGGGAGTGGTTTCTTTGGGGGAACAACAATGTGTTTGGTTTTGACATGTATTGGTGAGGAAATCTAAGGAGAAATGCACAGTTGGCAATTGATTGTATAGGATTGAAATTCAAGGGAGATGTAGATTGGGTAAGTATGGATTTCCTAGGATTTAGGTTATGGTTTAAGGCACTGGTGAGGGTGAGATTTCCCAGTGAGATTGTGAGAAGGGGACAACAAATGGATATCTAAAAGTTATAAGCATATAAGTAGGTCGAAGAAGTAGAGTCCATGAAGGAAACTGGCAGATTGTAATGAAGGACCCTTATTCTTATGCCCAGTGACCCAAATCTCTTTGCTCTATCACTTCTTCTTCTTAGATGAATTAACCTAGGACCTATCCTTTTTCACTAATTTGGGTCTTCTCTTCTGCAGAGTAAGCATTTCAGTCTGCTTTGTGCTTTATGGTAATAAGCCTATCTTTGTGGGACACCCTGAGGCTTGTGAGTAAATATGTTAATTCCATGTACATTATTAATAGACCTTCTTGGCTCTGCATCTCTAATCAGTGATTCTCTGTGGGAGTAGATTTTTGCCCACCCCTTCTTCCTTAGACATTTGGCAGTGTCTTGAGATAGTTTGGTTGTTACAACTTGGGGAGGGGGGAGGAAAGGGTGCTACTGCATCTAGTAGGTAGAAGCCAGGGATGATGGCAAACATCCTGCAGAGCACACAGCAGCTCCCATTCCTCTAACAGAGGATATTTCTACTCAATATGTCAATGGTGCTCAGGTTGAGAAATGCTGATCTAAGTCATATTCTTCTACAGTGTATATTCATGAAAAAGTAATATTGCTCTCTCCAGTCTGGTTCCTGAGTTTGTTTCTGGTTGGCTACCGATTTGGGTGGGGAAGAGAAGAGCACTGTCTATATATTGGGCCTCCTAAAGAAGGAGTGTTCAGAAGACCAGAGAGAAAGGAGAAAGGTGTGAGGGAAACCAGGAAGATATTGTTCTTAAGAGAGGCCATCAGGACCAACTGCTTCATGGAGGTCTAGAGAAACGGGAATTCACAGGTGTACTTAGGACTGAACATCCACGTCTTCAGCAATGACCTCTGTCAGAGGCATTTGAGTCTAAGGATGAAGTTGGAGCAGATTGCCTTGAGGAGTAAATGGATGGGGAGAGGATGGAGAGTCAGTGTTGGATTCTGTCCCTGGCTATTGAGGGGAAGAAAGAGAGGATGATAGCTAGATGGGAGAACAGGTAAAGAGGACAAATGTGTCTGTAGTAAACAGAAAGGCTGGTAGAGAAGGTAATGGAAGATCAAGGTGAAAAGGGAACATGTTCACAATGAAGTCTTTGAGAAGGATACAGAAAGAGAAAATCCAGAGCACGTTTGAAAGGATCATGTTTGTTTAGGTGAAGTGATTCTTCTTCCATGAAGATGAAGATGTAGGATAAAGCCTAGCTTTGTGAAACCTAGGCTTTTGGGGGTGAAGGGAAGACAGAGAGGTAGGGAGTCTCCCTTGTCTGCTTTTCTTCTTTGCCAAACTTTAAGTTGGTGGCATTTTCTAGGACTTCAGAGAAGTGGTAGAATAGGGAATATAAAGAAAACTGTGAACGTTGGAAAACTAAAAATCAAATAAGAGGAGGAACCAACAAGGGGTTGTTCCATCACCCTTCTTTAGTGTTTCAGAGAAGTTTCTGGGGAGCTGGAAAGAGAAGTGAGTCTGTTCACGCATAACCTAAAACCAAAGTCAGCTAGGAATCCCAAGGCAAAGGATGACAATACTCCTACAATTCCTGCTTCTTTCCTGACCCCTATGACCAAATTTCTAGAATCATCATCTGGGGAGTCTTGACTTTTTTCCATAAAAATTAACGTCTCTCATATAACATGTCAATTTGTCCTGCCGCATTCCCATGACTGGTAAGATTCTTGGTACCTTAGCTGATGACCTCTCTCAGACTCAGGTTCATCATGTCTAGGATTTGGCCACTGGCAACAATAACTTTTATGTCAGTGATTACAAACTATGGTTCCTAGACATGCTGTTGTTTGCATACCAAGTTGCTGGAATTTCTATGACTACTTTAATAGCTCATAGAGACAACACGATTGAACATTTGAAATAGGTCTCATACTGGGATACCCAGGAAAAGGCAGCCCTCAAGGCAATCACCTGCTTCACTTTCTTGCATGCATAACTTTAGAATACTTTGCTCCACTGATTTGGGTTTCTGAAATGCAGGTGATACCTCTATCCAAAAATCCTAGCACAAATGGGGCTTGAATGTCTTCATTTGCATCTGTAAACTCCCACAAAGGTGATAGTTATTTTACCCACTGGTAAATGTAATAAACAGTGATATTCAGATAGTGCACATTTAAGCTTGCCTTTCCTCTTTACATAAAAGTGCATGCTAATGGCCGCTGGATAATTAAAATTAAACCACATTCAATAGATAAACAAATTAAAGCAAAGCAAATTGTGTGCATGCCTCCCTAAACAGCACACACATTATCAGAGAGGCCAACCCTAATTATTCAAGGATATAGCAAGAGCTGTTGAAGGAACTATTGATTTTTTTCAAGATAAGAAAGTGTCTCCAGTATTAATGGGTAGTATTTGTTTACAAGCCACATTCTTTATAATACCGTACAAATTAAAAAGGAAGTTGGATCAAAGATACCCAAACCATACATACTAATCAGGATTTACAAACTGATACATCACGAGCTGATAGTATTATTAACATTTATGTTTAATTGCAAGCTAATACATGAATTTATTTCCTGTATAATATATTATAATAATCCTGACCAATTTAAATATCCATCTGTTCTTCACAGGTAACACTTGTTTATGGTTTTGTGGGAGAAGAAACCTTCCTGCTTCTTTCCTAACCCCTATAGTTTCAGATTTTTTTAGTGCATTTTAAGCATATTTGTATGTTTATCAATATGTGTGTCACAATATTGTTGGGTTTTACTTACTTGCTTTTCTTTGGATCCCAAAATAAATGGCATCACCTCTAACCTGTATTTATTGTCCAATTATATACCATAGAGATTTTTTTGTGATGGTACATGCAAATCTACTTCAATTTTTTCTGATATTTCATTCCTTTTCCTCTTCATACACTTGTATGAAAGCAATAAATGTCTTTGATTAAAAAAATCTAACAGGATAATAAAGTCATAATCAAGTGTGTCAGTATTCTGCTGCATGGCCCAGTTCTGTCCTGAAAACACTCTCAGAGACAACCACTCTGAACAGTTGCTGGTTATTATCTTATAATAGATTTTACTTTTTAAGAAAATGACTATAAAGTTACTCCAAAGTTCATCTTTTTTGAATTGTCCATTTTTTAGTCATTGATATAAATGATACCATGTCATACCCTAACTTCCCATCTACTCAGTTTTTTTTTTTATCTCAGTGAGAGCTTTTTTCTTTCTCTTTTACTTTTAGTTTGGATGTCTAGTCTTTGACCTGTATTTTTTAATTTTAAAATTATTACTTTTATACATACTTATGGGTTATGAGGTAATCATTCAATATACATATACAATGTGTAATAATTGAATATGGATAGTTAGGCATTTCCATCCTCTTAAACATTTTTAAAAATTTAATACTAGCATATAATAACTACATATTTATGACATTTAAACACATGTACACAGGGTAACTAATCTTTTCATTTCTTTAGCCAAAGCAGTCTTAAGCAAAAAAGGACATATCTGGGGGCACAATACTCTGACTTCAAGTACTCCAAAGCTATATTAATGAAAAAAAAAAAGCATGTAACAATCCATAGTCACAGAATATACACTTTTATTTCATAGGCACATAACATTCTGCAGTATGAATCATATGATGATAGGTCAAAAAATTAATCTTAACAAACTTTAAAAATATTGAAATTATATTGACTATCTTTTCTTACTACCATGCAACAAAGCTAGAAATCATAACTAGACAAACTTTGGAAACTTATACAAATACACAGAAATTCAACAATCTACTTTTTAACAAGTAATTGATCAGGGAAGAAATCAAGTAGGAAATTTAAAAATTTCTTTAAAACAAATGAAAATGGAGACACAATATCCCCAAATCTATGTAATACTGCAAAAGCAGCACTGAGAAGGAAGCTTATTATAATCAATACTCACATCAAAAAAATAGAAAAAAAATCTCAGTTAAACAATTTATCATGGCATCTCAAGGAACTAGGAAAACAAAACAAAACTAAAGCCAAAATTAGTTTAAAAAAAGATGAGAAGAGATACATGAAATAGAGATAGGAAGAAAAAATCCCTAAAAATTCAATAAAACAAAGAATTGGGTTTTAAAATATTTTAAAAATAAAAATAAAAGGACAAACCCTTAGCTGGATGAACTAAGAGAAGGAGAGAAGATTCAAATAAATAAAATCAGAAATGAAAAGGGAGACATTATAACTTATGCCATAGAAATACAAAATATCATCAGAGCTTATTATGAACAATTATATGCTACCAAATTTGGTAATCTAGAAGAAATGGTCATGTTCCTAGACACATACCTTATCAAGACTGAATCATGAAGACATAAAACACCTGGATAGACCAAAAGCAAGTAGTGATATTGAGATATTCATAAAAAGCCTCCCATCCTATAAAACCAAGGTCTTCATACTGCATACATAGCTTCACTACTGCATACACCCAGAATTTAAACATTAAGTAATACCAATATTCCTTAAGTTACTCCAAAAACTAGAAGAGGAAGAAATTCTTTCCAAACATATTCTATGAAGGCCAGAATTACCCTGTTACCAAAAGCATATAAGGACACAACAATAACAACACCAAAGAAGACTATAGCTAATATCTTTAAAAAAATAGAACAACAACAGCAACAAAAAAAATATTCAACAAAATACTAGCAAATCAAATCCAGCAGCATATTAAAAAGATTATTTATTATGATCAAGGGGGATTCATCCCAGGGAAGCAAGGATAGTTGAATAAATGCAAGTTAATAAATGTGATACCATATCAACAGAATGGTTATTTTAACTGATTCAGAAAAGGCATTTGATGGGCAAAGCAACTAAACAGATACTTCTCAAAAGAAGAAATATGAATAGTCAACAAATATATAAAAAATGTTCAACATCTCTAGCAATTATAGAAATGCAAATCAAAATTATCCTGTGATTCCATCTCACTCCAGTCAGAATGGCAATTATCAACAATACAAATAACAATAAATGTTGACAAGGATGTGGGGAAAAGGGTACACTCATACATTGTTGGTGGGACTGCAAATTATTGCAACTACTCTGGAAAACAGTATGGAGATTCCTCAAAACACTAGGAATGGAACCACCATTTGAACAGTTATCCCACTCCTCAGTATATATCCAAAGGATTTTAAATCAGCATACTACAGTGATGCATCCACATGAATGTTTATAGAGGCACAATCCACCGTAGCTAAGCTATGGTATCAACCTAGGTGCTCTTTAACAAAAAAATGAATAAAGAAAATGTGTTATATATTCACAATGGAATATTACTCAGCCATAAAGAAAAATGACTTGATGAAATTTGTCAGTAGATGGATGGATCTGGAGACTCTTTTGCTAAATGAAATAAACCAATCTCAAAAAGGCAGAATGTTCTCTCTGATATGTGATATTGACTTGCAAGAAGAGACAGGAGAAGAATAGAAGTTCAGAGGATTAGATAAAGGGGATGAAGGAAAGGAAGGGCAGATAGGAATAGGAAAGACAATGGAATGAATCTGATATAGTTTTCATATATATATATATGTATATACATATATATATATATATCTCACAGTGAATCCCATCATTGTATACATCCACAATACTAGAGCCCTAATTAAAATAATATATATTCCATGCATGTATAATTTTATCAAAATGAACTCTACTGTCATGCATAACTAAAAAAAACCAAACAAACACTAAAACGAAGGAAAATAATTCAAATACATACAGTAAAATAAACTAAATAAAATGGTTCTTTTTACTGTGGAGCATTTTTCCTGTGTATATGCCATATATTTTATTTATTTGTATGTTTCATATTTTATGTTGAAAATAAACTTTTGAATATTATATATTTGAATATTATAACTCAAAAATAAATGGCATTTGACAAAATTCAACATCCCTGCATGACAAAAATGCTGACTCAATTAGGATACAATGAATGTACCTCAACATAGTAAAGGCCATGTATAATAAGTATAAGCTAACATTATATCAAATGGGGAAAACTCAAAGATTTTCCCTCTAAGACCTGGAACAAGACAAGGATACCCACTTTCACCACTTTTATTTCAATACAGCGCTAGGAGTAGTAGCCAGAGCACTTAGGCAAGAGACAGAAATGAAGGGCTTTCAAATTGGAAAAGAAGTCTAATTGTTGCTGTTTGTGATTGACATGATCATATATATATAGGAAAATCTAAAAATCCCACCCCAAACTATTAAAACTAATAAATTAACTCAGCAAAACTGCAAGATACAAAATGAACTCTCAAAAATCAGTAGCATCATTATGTGTCAATGTTGAATTATCTGAAATAGAGATCAAGGAAGCAATCCCATTTGTAATTACAGTAACATTATTATCTAAGAATAAATTTGACCAAAGAGGTGAAAGATCTCTGCAATGAACATTATTAAACATTTAACATAGAATTTGAAGAGGACACAAAAAAGTGAAAAGACATCCTAAGTTCTTGAATGGAACAATCAACTTTGTTAAAAATAGCCATACTACTCAGAGTGTTATGCATATTTAGTGTAATTCTTATCAAAATAACAATGACATTCTTCACAGAACTCGAATTTAAATTTATATGGAAGTGAAAAATACCTAAATAGCCAAGCAATTTTGATCCAAAATAACAAAGCATACAGTATACTCTTGTAGTATATAAGAATAGAGCATACTCTTATAGTATACTGTTGGTGTGAATGTAAATTTGTATGCCCATTCTAGAGAACCTATGGAGGTTCCTCAGAGACAAAAAATAGATCTATTGTATGATCCAGTGATCCTACTACTGTTTCTATGTCCAAAGGAGATAATATGAATATATCAAAGAGTTACCTAGACATCCATGTTTATTGTCACACTATTCTTAACAACTTGGATATTGGAACAACCTAAGTGCTCATTAATGGATGAATGGATAAAGAAAGTATGTTATATATACACAGTGGAATTGTATTCAGCCATTCTAAAGAAAATTATCCTTTTATTTGCAGCAAATGGATGGAACTTGGTAACATAATGTTAAGTTAAATAAATTAAAAGACAATCCCATGTGTTCTCTTTCACATATGTATGCTAAAAACTGTTGACCCACGGGTCTGGGGATATAGCTCAGTTGTTAGAGTGCTAGCCTTACATGCACAAGGCCCTTGGTGAGAAGGGGGATAGAAGAAGGTTGGATAGTGGGGAACAGATAGAATGGATAAGTTCTATTGTTGTACAGCACAGTGAAAGGACTGTACTTCATAAGAAGCTATGATATATTTTATGAATAGCTAGAAAAGAGGAATTCAAAGGCTCCAAACACAGAATAATGTTCTATTTCCAAAATTTTCTTGCTTATTATTGCACATTTAGTTTTCTCCATGAAGTTTAGAATCAATTTATCAAATTTCATGAAAATCTCATGAATTCTCAGTTGATCCATCTTGCCAAAAGATAACTTGAAATAACAAGTGTTTTTCCATGGCTCTTGACAAGTTACATTGACCAAATGTTTCTGTTTAAATTTGGTATTCTTGTTATAAATATTTATATGAAGTTATTTTAGGTTAGCTTGTTTGATGACTCAGCTCTGGAGATATGGTTGACAGATACAATACAGGATGCCTAGTTAAATCTGAATATCTGATACATAATTTATTATGGAATATGTACTATTTGGGACATTTGTTTCATACAATATTTACAACATTATTATACTAAAAATCATTTGTTTTGTATCTGGATTTAAATTTAACTAGATGTCTTATAGTTTTGTTTGCTACAACCGGTGACCCATCTGGGAAGTTTTTTCAAGCAGATATAGATGAGGTATGTAGATACCAATAATAACATTATGTTCTGATAAAGGAAATGGCAGAAAATAGAAGAAAGTCAGTTTCAGAAAGAAAGGGTTTGAGATTTTTATTTGTGTACTTTACTTTGTTTAGGGTTGTAAATGCTTAATTTTTCAGCTTCTTTCTTCAATATAAGCCCCTGTTAGAAAGTAAACACATTGCAAAAAGTCATATTGTGTTAAACAGAAGTTATGTTAGGATTTCTGACACTTTTTGTGTTATGTGTTTGGATTATGGTAATGAAAAAACTGGGAGTCAGATCCTGAGTTTAAGTAGTACCTCTGTCACTAAATAAATATGTGACCGCCACAATAATTAGAACTGTTTGTCCATGTATTGGTTCTCCTTATTCTAGACATAAATAGAGCTGCACATCACAGTCTGAAAGACCCCTGATTTTCTTTGTATAATAAAATGTGAGTGGAATCTTTAAGAATTAACATTCCATTGTCTGTGTACCTACTCTTGCCAGAGTTACTTTGGAAGTATGTGTTAAGATGGATTTGAAGGGATTGAGTCCCTGAAGGACTCTTATGAGTAGATCTTACCTTTCAGATGACCCACAATAAATATATAAGATTAAAACTTAAAACAACAATTTTAAGCCTGTTTGTTACTGTATCTACCATATCCCATGCTGACATAAACAGGAATTGTGCAGTGAAATAGGTAGTTGCTGAATTAAAATCTATAATGTGGATTGGCTTATTGGCTGGATCCCAGTTGGTAGATTATTATAGGCTAAACAGATGGTAAACTGTCTCCTGTGATAATGTGGAAAGGAGTTAATGTACCTATTTTGTTTGTATCTCTAGAGGATGATGTAGAAAAGAAAATGTTAGTAATGTGTGTTGGTAGTTTAGCTTTGTTTGATAAGTATTTCAAGAAAGGTGAAGTCATAAAAGAATTGGTCAGTTGGGAAGTTTTAATAAAAGGAATAGAGAGTCCATGGACTCAAAAAATTTGTATACTTGTAATTTCCTCCTAATATCAAAGAGTAAAAATAAAACTGATAAAACTTTTGGTCAAGAAAGCCTTATTAAACTTAAATATATAGCCATTGCATTTATTGTTAAATCTTCTGAGTGAATAAAATATCTCCTTCAATGTCCAGTTAGAGTTATGACACGGAGTAAATCCTTTCAATTGGACAAAATATAAAAGATTAATGTGAGTAGACACCTCTGCTAACCTTTGTTGGACAGATAATAAAAATAAGAAATAAGCATTATTTTTTCTTAAGCCTCTGAGTTCTTGAGCTTCCAGGACAGATGTATTGATTTTAACCTCTGTCTTGTTCTTCTGTAAAATGGGATTAATTATGCTTGTCTGGCATATTCCACAAAAGATTTATAAAAATCATGGATTTATTCACCAGCATATATTTCTTGAACATCTTTTATGTGCTAAGCTTGTCCTAGGCTTTTGGAAATCAAACCTGACTTTTTCTTAACAGAGTCCAAAAAATTAAAAATACTGAGTGTGATCATTAAGCATGATGGGCTTTTGGCTCACAGAAGAAGATTAGCTTTCTCAGCACTGGGAGTGAAGCTGTCAGAGAATAATTACTAGAGGAGATGATGTGCACTGAATCTTAAAGAATACCTGAGAGTTATGTCTAGGCAGAGGACGTATCAATGATAGAAAGTGGTATGAAAGAGGCAATTAGTAAGTGCTATGGGTTGGTGGTGGGTAATGTTGAGGGGGTGGGGAGAGGGTGGGTCTGTTCTGTTATGAATCAAGGAATTTGTCCTTTCCTAAATCAATCATGAATCACTGAACAATGTTAAGTATGGGAAAAAAGGAATGAATTTGTCTCTTCAGAAATACCATTACAGGTAGGGTTGGGACTCAAATTGGGACTCAAGAGGGAGGGTGGTTTAGAGGAGCAGATATTACCGGGTAGAAGTTTATGAGCCAATACAGAAAAAATAAGGTGGTGGCAATGGATATGGAGAGAATGAGAAGTATTTAAGAGATATATAGAAACATTTAAGAAATGGAATCATGAGAATTTGAGGACTGATTAATTCTGAGGTCTCTGATAAAGGTGGGGTAGAGGAGAGGTGGCAAATCTATATACTGAGGACGGAGTATAAGAAGCAGAAGATTGAGGAAAAGATGGTGTGTTCATTGTTGCCAATAGAGTTTGTTATTTACCTGTGTGTTATACAAGAAGAAAAGTTCAATAAGCGAAGTTCTTTATATAACCTGCTGCCAGACTGAGAAGGAAGCATAAACATTAGAGTCATTATCAGTAACAACTAAGAAATAGATGCAGTCTGGGTTTTGTTGAAGCCATGGGGAACATGAATATTTCATTAAATGTAACAGCTGATTTTTTATTGAATACTTACCATGTACCAGTCACTATGCCAAGAGATTTACATGTATTATTTTATTTAATTTTAACAGTATCCTATAAGACAGTTAACTGTTATTGTTCTTGTTTTTTAGAGGAGGAAACAGAACCTCTGAGAGGCAACTTGCTTAAGGGTATGGAGTTGGTTTAATGGTGGAGTTGGTTTTAATGGTAGAGTTGGGACTCAAACTTTCTTGACTAAATCTAAAACCTACAAACTTAACCACTGTGTCAGGGAATGAGCCATGAGAACAACCAGGAAGTGTGACTAGGAGGTAAAGGGGAACCTGGATGTGGCAGGTGTATAAAAAGCCACAGAAGGAAAGACTTTCAGGAAAGATTTGGTGAGTGAAGGATTATATGGTGAAAGGTTCTAAGTGAGATTATGAAAGATAAAATGCCTGAGTGTTTGGGGTGGGTGAGGCGACATTAGTGGTCATGCAAGAGTGGAAGCCAATTTAAAGCGTGTTAAGGAGGGACTTGAAGTTATAGAGTAAGGAAGGCTGTGTTCTAGAAGTTAGTTCTAAAAGGAAGAAGACAGAAGACTTGTGGACAGGGTGACTTGAGTTTTGGCATGAGTATGTGGCTGTGTTCTGTGTTGTTTTGTTTTGATTTTTTAATGGGAGATGGGTGATCATTTTTAGAAGTTAGTGGAACAGAATCAGTAGGGTAAGGAGGAAAAACAAAAAGATGATTACTATGGGGAAGTGGGAGAAGAAAGCAAACTTGCATTATAAAAGGAGGGAAAGAACTAGGAAGGTGCAGAGACAGGAGAATTTTCAGGGGGGAATAAGAGAAAGTTGATGTATTTCTCCCATAGACACAAAAACACTTTGAGAGGGACAAGCTTTATGTGTATACAAATCAAGCCTTTAAAGTATTGATAATATGATTTTTTTTTTGAGTTACTCAATATATCAAATGAAAACAAGCAAGTTTTAAAACTTTGTGAGATTCTGTATCTGGAAAGGTAGGAAGATGTCCAGTTTCTTTTTTCTTTCTTTCTTTTTCAGTCTGTATCACAGTTTTTGCTTTGTGGCTCAAGGACAGACATGACTCAGAATATGGCCTTAGTTGTAGTTAAAAGGAATTGCATTGGCTACATGCTATAGGTTTGAATGAAATCAATAGACATTTTTGAGAAACAGATACTGTAAATCTTGTCTGGTAACATCCCTCAGTTGGTCTGCCATGGACCCTTTTTATCTTGACTTGATAATAGATACAGGAAACCCTGTGTGTTAGTCAGCTTGGGTTGCTGTGACTGAATACCATCGACTAGGCAACTTAAACAAAACCCAATTATTTCTCACAGTTCTGGAGGCTGGCAAGTCTGAGGTCAGGGTACCAGCAAGGTGGGTTCTGGTGAGGATCACCTCCTGGCTTGCAGAAGGCTGGCTTCTTACTGTGTCCTGATGTAGAAGAAAAAGAGGGGAAGAGAAAGGGAGGGAGGAAAGGAACAAGAATGCAAGTACTGATGTCAGTCACTTTTTGTAAGGGCACTAATGCCCCTAGGAGGACTCCACCCTATGACCTCATCTCAAAGGCCCTATCTCCAAAGGCATCACATTGAGGGTTAGGGGTTCATATAAATTTGGGGGAACCCAAACACTCAGTCTCTAACACCCCCGAATCCCAGAAGGTTTGTTTCTTTTGAGATAACCCCTGCTCTTTCATGCTTTTATATTGGTCAGTTAAATCAGAACCTTGGTGATCTATATTTACTCAGGAGGGTAAATATTTTTTAATTTTATATTTTTTAAAAATTACCCCCTTCCCTCCCTTCACTCTTCTCTGCCTAATCCAAAGTACCTCTCTTTTTCCATTTGTTTTTTTAAACCACCCAACTTCTTTTCTCTGATTTAAAAATGCATTAGAAAAAAAAATACTGGTATATGCTTAGCAAAACATAGGACAGTAATGGATATGTGTTTCTTTTAACCCCTAAGACTTATGAGTCTACCTCTTGCCTTCTGGAAAGTTTTTTTGTTTGTCATTCACTTGTTTTTAAAATTTTTATTTTTGCTGTGTATTCACAGAGATATTTATTTTCTTCAGGCAAAATTTCCTAAAATGAGAAGCAGGGATTTGGTTAGATACTGCTTGCCTGTTACTTCTATGCAAAGCTGTTTTTTTTGTTTGTTTGTTTGTTTTAGTCTACTGTCGAGTGTCAAAACAGTCTTCCAGATAGGTGAATTATTAAAATGTTTGGGGGCAACCAGGGACCTAGAGAAGGGCCCCACAAAAGTTGAGTTGGCATCCAGGAGAGCAATGCCTCTGGCTACCTAGTGACAGATGAGGTAACTCCAAATACAGGATGTTTTCCAAGCTTGTTGCTGGCAGACCCATAATGTCTGAGCGAGCAGTGATGAAAATGGCCAGGCCATGACATGACAGGCACGGTGTCCAGAAATCTGACTGTGCTGTTTGATAGGAAAGGTCATGTGGGAACTACCATTTCCCTCTCAGAATTCAACTGTTACATGATTTTAGCAGCAAACATTTCCTACCTCCATTGACTGCTTTAGTTTGTTTTACTATGATAATACTTAAAAAGTTATGGGGATGCTTTATTGCTGCCTGTTGGCTGAGCACATTTTGCAGATTCAGTATGTAAATGTGCCCCTGGAGACCACTTATGGCACAGGTAATGCTGTTGGAAGGGCTTGGATGAGACCGGGCTCTGGGCCTGGCACAAGTCATTTAGCCTGCGTAGGCCTTAGTCTTTCCCTCTATGGAAAAAGGAATTGGATTAGATGATACTAATCCAATTGATCTGCAGTTTTATGATTTCTATAAAGTATATTTGAGAATATAGCTTGGCACATAGAAAGTGATATCAAAATGTTGGCTATTATTTTATTGTTATTATTAAATCACCATCACAATCAACTCAAGTCAGGGAAATGAACTCATTAAAGTTGTCCTGGTCTCATGAAAATTAAATGGCCATCCTTGGAGATATTCCTCTGAGCGAAGGACACAGTTTCCTTCCATTGTGTGGCACTGCCATCTTAAACATGGGCCTGCAAAGTTACTATGGAGAGGAGAGACGTGTTATGTCCAAACCCAGATGCACTTTGCATTGACCAGCACCCAGTCATATGGTCCCCAAATAATTTCAAAGGTAGGTAGGTAGGGCTTGCAGAGTTTCTGTGTGTGCAGGAAGGGGAAGACAGGTTAACACTTTGTCCCTTACATCTGGTCTTGCAGACTCATCTTTATGGAGCTCTGACCAAGTCAGTATGAGAAACTGTTTGATGCTGCACTGTCTTATTTTTATTGTATGAGTGCTGTTGAGTTGTGTCCTCTTCACCTGGAGCTCTCGGTTTGATCTTTGTTTAAGAAGAGTTGTCACTCCCCTGGGAAAATTGTTAGTGTTTCTCTTATGGAAACTGAATTGAGACCAAGTTTCCCTTTTCAGGTTGGCAGGCTGCAAGGAGAATGAGAGCCAAGTTTGTGGCCCATCTGTAGCAATTAACATTCCTTACTCAATTTTATGTTCCATAGACTTAGTTTCCCCATGTTTTTTCTTTCACAACTGGTTCGTGTTATTTTTATTGTATTTTATAAGTCACTATAAATCTTTTTTTGGAATAAGATAAAATATAAGTAAATAAGTAAAGACACTTGTTTATGTAGAGATATATCTCATGGAAATATATATTACCAAGTCCATTAATTGATGAATATATACTTTCTTAAACCCTATGGGAGATGACACCCATCATTCACCATGGCTTAATTTGGTAGTGGTTCTCAACTCAGGAGATAGGGATAGAATCCATAGGAAGACTTATTAGAATGTTCAGGAAGGAGGGGAGAGAGGGAGTGGGATTCACCCCACCCTCTTCTTTAATATCAATGGTACAGATAGACATTTGAATAGCCATGTATCCCATTCATGGTGATATTATCATAGCTCTGTTCTTTTATAAAACACAAAAATATAGAAAAGAATATTTTATATTTTATCTTATGTGTAAATCTTTCAGAAGAGGGAGAGTCCCCTCTTTTCATGGTATCAGGTTACCTTCCTGGAATTCAAGTCCCAAGTGTTGATCTGAAGAGTTGTTGTTCAGCTGAGGTGGGTTTCTCCTTGGCATCTTTTTGGCCAGAGAGAAGCCAGGTGCAAGCCTGCTGTGGGACCTGTCTCTTTTCTTCTGGGGAAAGCATTAACTGGATTATCCTTTCCTAATACCACTTCTAATTACCATAAGAAGGGTTTATCTTCTTTTCTTTGCCTGCTTTTCCCAGGAAAACAGCTTCAGGGTGTCCAGGGAAAGACAAAATGCCAGAGAAAGAATATTCTCTGAGAGACAAGCACTTTAAAAAAAATTATATCTTGTTTTTCCTCACTGCATGTTTGGTGAATTTGAGTTAGAAATTGGAAAAAAAAAAACCGACTAGCTTAGTCAATGCACTTATACAGACTTCACAAGCAAATAGGAGGAAATGTATGGACCTTATGGATAAACCAGAAAATACAAGATGCAAGATGGAGCATTTATGTTTAGTTACCTTGTGCTCAGATCCTTCTAGCTGAGCCTCTAGCCATTTTTGTTGCTGGCCAGTGCTGCTTTCTCACACACCTCTGCCTCGTGGGATGAGTTGGTGGCCAGCTTCTAAGATGTCACCCAGTGGTCCCACCTCCTGTTTGTACCATGGTGAGTCTATTATATAGGACAGAAATGATAGTAGCTTACCTCTGAGATGGCATTATGGGAAATTTGTTTCTATCTTGAGTATTACCTGTATCCCACTTGGATCTCTTTCTTTGGAGAAAGTAGACTACCTGATTGTAAGCAGCCCCTTCCAGAAGTCCATTACACTGAGGAATTGAAACTTCTGGCCAAAATCAGAGAGAAAATGAGGCCTGCCCATAACCAAACAGATGATCTTGGAAGCAGATTCTCTAGTCCAGTAGAGTCTTTAGATAACTACTGCCCTAGATGACCACTTGACTGCAACCTTGTGATAAAAATTGAACCAAACCCCCAACCTAACTCCTTCCAGATTCTTGACTATCAGAAACTGCTGGAGATAATAAGTGCTGGTTGTTTTCATTTGCTAAATTTTGGGGGTAATTTGTTATATAGCAATAGATACTAACATAGATGAGATAGAATGGACATAAATCTTTTCTCCCACACATCAAGAAATAAATCATTGGTTTTTGATTGAGTGTTCAGAGATACCTGACTTTTCTTTAAACTTCAATTTCTTTCTTCCTTTCCACCTTAATAAATATACTTATCACCTGAGATAGCAAATTAGATTCTCTCCTAATGTTGAAACCCATTTGACAGTATCTTGGAGTAGTGATTGAAGAGATGAGATTTCTCCCAATGCTTAATATAAAAAGAATTTCCTCCAACAAATCTTGTAGTAATGGTCATTATTAATTATCATCCAGGCAGCTCTCTTTGCTCTCCCCTGCTCTGGGAATGCTTCTCTTTTGGGAAGTAAAATATAGGTTAAGACAGAATCAGTTTCTGAATATACTGGTATGTAGTTAGCTTTTCTCTCAACATGTTCTAATTTTTTTCCTGTTTGTTTTAGAATAATAGACAAAGAACTTGTTTTAGGAGCCAGGTATTCTGCCTCAAATTTTGGCCTAAGATGTTGTGAAGAATCATAGGACATGATCAGTTTCACTTCCTTGTTTTCTCATCTACAGGAACTGAACAGGCAACTTTCTTGAGGCAAATGGAGCCCAGTGTAACTTTTGGTGCTCTATTTAAATGGAACATCTCTAATATTTTACTGATGTGTGGATACATACGACTACTACTTTTGTACATCATGGTAAACAGTTTTCTTTGGTTATCTCAGAGATTCAGGTGAGAAACTAAAGCTTTATGATTTGTCCAAAGCTATCTCCTGGTTAGAAGCGCTCAGGACTGGAATCTTCATTTCCCACTTAATTCCAGGTCCATTTTAAAAACACAGGGTTTGGCATTCAATTAGTTGAATACAATTCTATTCCTTACATATGCAAGGAATGACTTTCATGCATTTCATATGGCTCAAGATAGAGAAATCCCACAAAACTTCAGAAATGGGCTTATTGTTTGAGATAGATGTCCAGTTTTTGACCACTATTAAAGTTTGAATAGGTCTGTGTAAATTGGTTACTATTTAATAAAATCCATTTTTACTTAAAATTTTGCTTCTTCTAAAACTGAATTATCACATAATATATGATATATGTTTGGTAATTGGCCTTGCTATAGAAATAATATAGACAGATCCCCGGAAAATCACTTTCATTTGGACCTGCACGAATTTGTTCAGGTCTGTCTTTGCAGAACCTCTGCTGAAGTATGTCTAAAGGGGCATGCATTTATTCATTGGGATTCAGTTTATAAGCAGGGGCAATCCCCCATCCTGAGCATAGCTAAAAGTAGAATTAATCATCTGCAATGTGCCTTGTTTCTGTTCTATTTGTCCATGGAGGACATTAATCAGTGCTTCCTTGGAAACAATGTTCTTGTTATATGAGTTAAAATTGTAATGAATCTAAAGAGAGGCAAATGAATAGATCTAAAAATAGATTGTTATTCAGCAAAATCTATACCCCTTTTCCTTAGACACAAAACTGTTGGTTGACTACCCATAGTAGTCAAGGGTACAGTTTTGCAAGGGTTTGCCCCTTTCTTTGGCACATATTAGGACACACCCAAGACCTTGTAGGACCATAGGTCTCTAGTGTGGAACAATTAAAATGCCAGATTCCAGGTGTGTTATACCTTTCATATTTTTTTTCTAACATTAATTTTGACATGATCCAGGGCAAATAAGCAACTGGGAAACCTGATTAGTCTTCTTACGGCTCCCTCTGTGGACTATCTCTTTTTTCCCCAATGAAAGGATTGTTTTACAATTCTGCTGTGTGCATATTAAACATTCATTCATTATCTGAAAAGAAGGGAGTATTCCTAAATAACATACACATAATTCCCAGTTAGATAATTTTAATTTTAATCATTATGCAAATGTAATGAGTCTACCTTTAATTTTTCTTGCTACCTAAGTTGACTATCCTTCAGAATTATTTAAAGGAATAGCATAATTTCAAAATACCTAAACAGCATAGAAAAAGATTTTCTTACAAATGCAGACAAGATAGGTTTTAAATGACTTTAGTCATTCCATTATTTATGAATAAATGCAATTTGGAACTATATGTAATATTTGAATGAATAATTTTCCAAGGTCATTGCTTTGGTCAGGACTTTTCAAACCAAGGGTCTTCCACATGTGCTGCTGAACTAGACTCAGGAATTTGTGCATTTTGAACATATAGGCATATGTACACACCATTGCTGGAGCGACCTGTGCCCTATAGACTATCTAACTACTCACACTGGCAAGATGCCTTGGACCCTGTGAGTGTCTTAGGGACCCTTTCTTTCAGAGGTAATCATGCCCTAGAAGTCCATTCTGCTCCTTATGCCTAGTCTTCCTGAGTTGTGAGGCTTAGTAGGATGTGAGGGTCTAGAGTAGGACCTCAGTTAATATTTGTTGAATGAAGGGCTGATCTTAGAAGAGAATTCAAGAGTCAGTAGTGAACATTTGCCCAAACCTAATTCTGTTGATAACATTTTCTGCTAAAAGTTCTAGCACTTAATGGCATGGCCTTTATTCCTCCTGAGAGGCTGCAATTGTGTCTTTGTCTTTTAAAGAGGTCTTTCTGTAGAAATAGACTGAGGTGGGAGAAAGTCTTCAGCTCTTCTCAGAGTGCAGGTTCAAGGCAGGGGGAGGATTATGAAATATGTGGGGTCCACCAGTAGGCTTTAGAGAGTCTATCCTCCCCTGAGATTTGGTGCAAGGTTTCATTGTTTATCCATATATGTATGTATTTTTTTTTTAATTTTTTCGTAGGATCCATAGTGTTTATCAGAATCTTAAAGGAGTTGGGCTTCCAAAACTGTCAAGAATCACTGCTGTAGAGATTGCCAGACAGAACTGCAGACAGATTTTGTGACTGAACTACTACTGCTGCTAGTACCTAGGTAGTGGGGTTTTAAAGATGCAATTAAGAAAGTGGTTAATTAGAAATAGTTTGCTATTAGACACAAAGATGCTATTTGAGTAAAAAGTCATGATACTCCACCGAAGCTTCTTGGAATGCCTCATTTAAACTAGTAGCTGACTGACTTTGTTTCAGGTATGGAAGTTCTTTATTTATTTTGTCATCATGGACTCTGGAAAAGAAGTTCAGTGATAATGGAACATGTGCAAATTACATCTTTCAGTACAATGAAAATGTAGGTGTCATTTTTCATTCTTTGTACCCTGCTATGGTTCTGATCTCTCATGCCTGAAATGTATTTGCTTTAGGAGTCTATCTTTTCTATGGGCCATGTGCTCATGAAAAAAAGGAAAATTCTAGAAGGTAAAATACGATTAGTACATTGTGTTTCATCTTCATGATGAAATGCAGATTTCTCATTAAAAGGCAAATCCTTCTTTTGTTAAAAAAAAGTTGAATAGAGAGGTGCTTATATGAGACTGACAGATTGAATTTAAAGAACTAAGAAACACTAATAAAATTTATTTGATTTGAATTAGATAAACTCTCTTTTATATTTATATGTATAAGTATAGTCAGTCACACCTTGCTTAGTAACAAGGATATGTTCTGAGAAATGCTTCCACAGCCCATTTTTGTTGTTGTTGTTGTTGCGTGAACATCACACAGTGTACTTACATAAAATTGGATGGTTAGGACATCATTAGGCATAATCTTATGGAACCTCCTTCATATAAGCAGTCCATTGTTAGTTAAACTCTTATGTGGTGCTTGACTGTATGTGTACATGCATATATACGTGTGTTTTCCCTGTCTCTCTTTTATACACATATACAAACGTACTTACACATAAACACAATTGAGCCACATCCTGATTCTATTTTATTTTGTTTTTTGAGGCACGATCTTGCTAAGTTGCTTGGGGTATCATTAAATTGCTGAGCCTGGCCTTGAACTTGCAATCCTTTTGCTTCAGACTTCTGAGACACTGGGATTATTACAGCTGTGCTCCACCATGCCTGACTGCCTAGTTTGATTGTTTGTTTGTTTAAAAGAGCTTAATAAATATTGTTTGTACTGAGACAGTTTAATCAGTAAGTGGTTTAAGTCATTTATTTGTTTATCATTAATTTGGTTAGTAGTCATTTGAGCATAATAAACATGGTAGGGCCTTTATTAACCTCCGATATAAAAATATGGGTAAGAAGTGATCTTTTCTAGAAAGTTTTCTCTAAATACAGGGGAAACACTAAACAGGACCCGTTACAATGGGAGTCAGTATTGTCAATGGATGTCAAAAACCAGGGCAGGATTTGAAGTGAGCTCTCTTGAGTGTAAACTTGGTGCCCATTATGTGTTAGTCTTGTGCCCAAGGTCAGTTGCTGCACCATCATAGACCTCAGCTTCTGCTTTAAAATTAAATAGTGCATCTCATAGGTAAAGGACTTAGTAGAATGTCAATAAATGTTGCACAAATGTAAATCAATTGATGAGAATTAAAAACACAGTTGAACAAAGTACTTGGGAATGCAGACAAGGGAACTTTGAAAAATGACTAGACAGGTTCTGGATAGATAATATGGATAATACATTCTTTGTCTGGTGGGTCTGGGTAAGAAGGATCTCCCGAGGAATAGATGATATATAAACATGAGGGTGCTTGGGGAGTGGGTCAAGCTGTGCCCAGGGAGCTATCTAGAACACTTGCATTATTTACGTTCATGTGTACAACATATTTTTTCATCTTTCTATATTATAGAACTAGAATTTGATTTTTAAAGAGTTTTCTTTGCTTGGCATAAAAAAGTAGTACAGTGAGTAATTGTAGTGTAACTACTTTGTGCCTCTTTTCTCCCAACTAGGTAGTCTCCCAATGTGGATTTATTAATGTCATAACTTCACTAATAAGTATAGATTTCAGCTAGAAACAGATCCCAATTTACCCTTTTTGTTATATTTCTGTTCAATGCTATATATGATGTTTAAGATTTTTAATTTTTCTAGCTTTATTTCAGAGCAGATTGTTCCAAAATATTTATACTTTCTGTTAACTCTCTTTTATAGAGCATTATAATTTTATATACAGTCTTATTTTCATATATAATTTGCTACTAATTCCTATTTTTATTTACTATTTTCATTGAATTGTATCCATCTCATCTACCTCACCACTCTAAAGCAATAATCTTGTGACATTTATATGTTAGTGTATGTGCATGTGAGCACATATATGTATATTAACACTTGGTGATGTGAGAGAGTTAAGTAAAAAAAGCTTTTTTAATTTCCTGAGTTTTTTTCTGAGATACTGAGAAAAGCAGTGTACAGAAGTAGCAATATGATAAAGACTAATTAGTAACATGATTCATCAGAAAAAATACTTTCTTTAATCCACAAACTTATGCTATCATTTTTATTGAAATATATTTACCTACAATTCTTTATTTCTTAAATTTAGCCTAAATTCTTCAAGGTCTTGATACTTGAAATTTTAGATAATAAAGGTAATGTATCTAATATTGTAAATAAGATTTTGTTAATTTAAGGGCAATATACATTGGAAAAGACTGTGAATTTATAATAAAATATTAATCAGTGAAGACTGATTAATATTTTCAAAATCAACTCATATTGTCAATGCCTTCCAATGTTTTTAGAAAATATGATACTCTGTATACAAAAATATTTAGCAAGTGTAAGACTTAATTTTCAGATATATTAGAAATAGTATTATTTTAGCAATATACATTCTCATGTTTAATAAAATTCTTATCTATGAAAATGTCTATGAAGTTATCAGTACTATTAATCTAATTGAAACTATTTGATTATACAGAGATGAATGTTAAAATGACTAATATTTTTTGGAGACCAATTTAATTTGCTTTTAAGTACTATAGCAAATGACATTCTTCTACATCTTTGAATGGTATTGATGTTTATGTGTTCAGGTGTTGCACAAATTAAGGAACTAAATCACTTTCATAGGTAGGAGTTAAATGTGGTAAAGAAGTCATTAAAGTAATTTACAGCTGATGATATGTCAAAGCAAGTTCCCTATGAAATCCTACAGAGATGGGAGGGAGTATGAATCATTGAGAATTAAAGATTTTTTATCTCTGATTACTTTAGCTCTCTTAGGAACCACACATAAATTTTTAATGTAAAAATAAAGACAACAAAGACCAAAGAGGAATGGTACACTGATGCTGACTTACTTACGTTTTTGTTTTTCAAGCCTAGAAATCTGGGATCAAATTGAATTTGTTTACTTGACTTTCAGTGCTTTCTCCCTTCCTCTTCACTAGAACATCAAGAGTAAACTGTTCATAAGACCGAGGAGATTTCATATGTGTCCTGTTTATTTTACTAAAATTGACTGGAAGTGCCTAGAATGCCTTTTGTCAATTAAGTTTTTAAATTTAAAAAAATAAACTTTTATACTAAAAATGATTTCTGACACTACTGAATTGTATATAAAACTCAAATATATTAATTACTTATGTATATTATTACTTAGAGTTGCAGTGGGCTGCTATGGTTTTGGTCAAGCAGCAACTACTTACTATAGTTTGGATAAAATCATCCCAGTTTTTCCTCTAGGGAATCATCTTTTCCCTAGTTTTCATTGGTGAGTTTGTGACCCATCAGAACCTTGTATTACCATAGCCATGGTGGTTGGTTCAGGGATGGGCACAGAATTTTGTCACTGGAAGGATCATGATAATGAAGCTAATATGGAAAAGAGTAGAATGAAAATCAGGCGAGTGGACATGTCCCAGAGAATTACTGAACCTCTGGAAAATAAAAACCAAGATTTTTCTCAAGAAGTTCCCCTGTTCATTTATGTCAGTTTAAATTGGATTTTCTGTCACTTGCAACTGAAAGAATCCTAACCAAAATATGCACAGAATTTTTGAGTTGGAAATCAATGAGTTGCAGAAGTAGCAGGGTTTAAAATGAAGTACGGCTTCATTCCTATAGCAATTTCAGAAGCAGGGAATTTTTTTTTTCCTCTCTAAATATCATTTCTTTCCAAATAAGATTGCTAAAACTTATGCCTAGATGTAGGCATGTATAAAGAATCAATCTGGCTGTTTGAAAATAAAAATCCTGACAAAGTAATCCAAGTTCTTTTATGTTTTCTGAAATAAATGATATTTTTCCATATTGTGATTCTGAGATGAAGACAAATTTGGGTTTTATTTTCTTCAATAGTCCTAGGGGAATGTGACAGTATCCACATATGCTGGGCCCAGTGCTTAGGACAGCAGAGAGGCTGCCTCTGATCACTCAGACTTGCAGGCACAGAGCTGGGCTAGCCATGGCCATGTGCACACCCTGAATGCAGCACTGGGCCAGCTGGCCAGAGAAAATCCTCAAATTTGTAGGGAGATGGAGGTCTGCATGTAAGCCCTGGGTTGTATGACTTTAAGAAAGGTGACAGCTGGCTTACCTGGCCCCGAGGAATAATTTCCCTCAATTTTGATATACCTCTCACTCATGGGACACCTTGCTCAATCTGCTTAACTTGTTGGTGGTGAGGTAGCTTCATAATATTATTTCATTGTATTATATATTTAAATGCTTATTGTATTTTATCCATCCTTTGCCAGCCCTTTTTGGTAAGATCATAGTATCTTTGACCTCAGTCCACCATGTTGACATAATCTGACATTATCTATAATGTATTAAGAGTTAAATCCCCTAGTGGTTGCCACAAGTACTGCATCATTATAGAATTGTCAGGTTGTATGAGAATTGTGAGAAAATCAGGCCAAGTAAAGGGGCTATGAGGTATGTTGTGGGGAGAAGAAGGGATAAATGTTCATGCAGCCCAACTGGTATTCCCTGACTGAAAATATGAAAGCTTTTTAGAAAGTAATATCGTTCATGGCCCCTTATCTAACCTCTCTCTGTCCCTCCTCCTTCCTCTTCTCAGTCTCTAGTGACTATTTATTTATTCTACATTCTTCTATGAGATTGATTTTTTTTAAGTTTCCACAAATGAAAGAGAAAATGTGGTATTTGCCAAGTTGTCCCAGTCTTATTTCATTTAACATGTTTCCAGCTTCCATCCATGTTGAGGGAACAAATGATAGGATTTTGTTCTTTTTGATGCTACAAATGATAGGATTTTGTTCTTTTTGATGGCCAAATAATATTTGTATATACCACTTTTGTATTGTATATACCACTTTTTCTGAATATCTGACGATGGGCATCTAGATGGATTTCATATGTTGGTTATTGCAACTAGTGCTTTATTTAGGATCGGAAAGCAGTATCTGTTTGATATGCTGATATAATTTCTTTTGGATATAAACCTAGTGGTGGGACTGCTAGATCATCTGGTTGTTTTAGTTTTAATTGCCTAAGGAATCTCTATCCTGTTTTTGGTAGTAGCTATACTAATTTACATTTCCACCAAGATTGTGTAAGAGTTTGTCTTTTTGATAAAATCCATTCTAACTAGAGTGAGATAATACTTCCTTGCAGTTTTGATTTGCATTTCTCTAGTGATTATGGATGGTGAGAATTTTTCATATATCCATTGGCCATTTGCATTCTTTCTTTTAAGAAATATCTATTTAGAACATTTGTTCATGTTTAAATTGGATTATTATTATTTTATTTTGTTTTTGCTATTGATTTACTTATGTATTCTGGGTATTAATCCGTTGTTTGGATGAATAGTTTGTAAATACTTTCTCCCATTCTGCTGGTTGTGTCTCAAATAAATGCTAAAAGGAGCTTATAGAATTTAATTAAAATGTGTTGATATTTGGTTTGGAATTACAATTTATTTTATTGCCCTAAAAATTTAGGAAGAATTGGTACCTTTATTACCTTGACTCTTAGTACTACTACACCTAAAAAATACTTTTATTTTTAAATGGTCTTCTCCAATATCTTTCAATAATGTTTAAGTTTTTCCAAAAATTAATTGCGTATTTTTTGGCATCATGGGTACCTTATATATTTATTGGTTGCCTATTACTTCCAGTTTCCTCCATCTTTTCTATGTAAGTAATTAGATACTGTACTTTTATTTCTTTTTCAAATGAAAACTTTCCTTGTTTTGGAGATTCAAGAAATTATATTTTCTTACTTTCCTCTATTGTAAAGTTGTGAGAGTGTTAGAGGACAATTAATACATGCCATATTCTGCCTTGACAGCTGGTCAGAAATTAAGGAAAAATTAATTGTGCTAAATATACTGCTTTGGCAAACATGTCAGAAGCCATGATTTACTACTGTGTCTAGACTGCTTCAGACAATGGTTGGCAAGGCAGCCAGGGTTATGACAGATGTAGCTGACTGATCATCATTGAAAAGCAGCATTAATAATGTGCTTTCAGAGGATATAAACAGAGGTAAGTGGAAGGTTGCCTTTATAGGTAGAGGTGCTGGAGATTTTGCTTCAGTTTAGCTCTTCTTCCTTCCTAAACTCCTTATGTATAGGCCATTCTAATACTATGATACAGAATTAGCCTTGTTCTAGGAGTATTTTTGCATTACTGACTTAAATTATTCCAAACAGCATAAAACCCTCTATTTAGAAAACAAATCTCAAAGAGCAGAGATTTATCATAGAATCCAGTGTGGTCTCTTGCCATCATCTGTGAATCTGTCTACAGGCTTAGAATCAAGCAGCTAAATATAGCAACTTCTGCTGTGTTTCAAGTGGAGGTTAAGGCCAGTTATCCTCCAGAGCATAGTCTAGACACTTAAGAAAATCTAAGGAACAGAAAGCAAATAGTAACTAGTAAGTAGTTTCAGCAAATATTTGAATCTAGATCTATTGCCTGCTTATCACTTAACAAAATGTAAGAAAAATAAGCAAATGCTAATTAATAAGTAACTTGGCATTTCCAAGGTATTTGCTTCTGCCCATTCATGCCACCAGGATCTTTGGATAGTTTCAGGACTGATGAAATGACACTCTATGTAGAAACCCTACAGGTATTTAATTTATAAATTTTGAATTTCTTGCTTAAGTCACTGACTGAGCCAAGTAATTTATTTTCCAAGAACAGGTACTATATGCTATAACTCAAGAAGTGATTTCAAACATTTTTTATATCATTATCATAGGAAGAAAATCATTATAATCAAGGATTAGTATACAAACTTATACATATAAAAAGTCGAAAAAGTTCAACAAAACAATACTAATTCTAGCCATGTGCTAAATATATGATTTGCCTGTCCTATCCTATTCTAATACTATGATAGGAAGGGCAGCAGAATAGAATAGACAATATGATTGATGTATGTACATTCCATGTATGTATTATATGTCAAAATACATTCTGCTGTCATGTATGACTAAAAAAATAAAAATAAATCCTATGGTAAAAAAAAATACTATCCAAGAATAAAAGGTTAGGAAACTATTGTCAGAACTAAGTCTGCTATTTTTATAAATACAGTTTTATTGTAACACATCTGTGCTCTTTCTTAACTTACTGGCTGTGGCTGATTTTGTGTAGTTATGATAGAGACCATATGGCCCAGAAAGGCTGAAATATTTACTATCTGTTCCTTTACAAAATAAACTTACTCTCCTCTACTTTGGAACAAAGAAAGGCAGTTTAGGTATATAAATAAGTATACATATGTAGTTTTTATCCATATTTGCACGTATATTCATATTTTTATTATATTTTCTTATTTGTATGTAGGTCTCATTAGGTATTCTCAAATAAACTTAGTGGGAATAAAAATCGACTAATGCCAGGTAAAATGTGTCCACTGAAGACAAATCCTAAGTGGACACTGCCATTGAAGTGTGTGATATGCAAGGTTTCAAGATTGTTGGATGTTGTAGGGAGATTGTGGATCCTTTTAGCAGTGCTGGGTAATTTTTCCTTTTTTTTATTGGTTGTTCAAAACATTACAAAGCTCTTGACATATCATATTTCATACATTAGATTCAAGTGGGTTATAAACTAGCCATTTTTACCCCAAATACAGATTGCAGAATTACATCGGTTACACATCCACATTTTTACATAATGCCATATTAGTAACTGTTGTATTCTGCTACCTTTCCTATCCTCTACTATCCTCCTCCCCTCCCCTCCCATCTTCTCTCTCTACCCCATCTACTGTAATTCATTTCTCTCCTTGTTTTTTTTTCCCATTCCCCTCACCTCCTCTTATATGTAATTTTGTATAACAATGAGGGTCTCCGTCCATTTCCATGCAATTTACCTTTTCTCTCCCTTTCCCTCCCACCTCATGTCTCTGTTTAATGTTAATCTTTTCCTCCTGCTCTTCCTCCCTGCTCTGTTCTTAGTTGCTCTCATTATATCAAAGAAGACATTTGGCATTTGTTTTTTAGGGATTGGCTAGCTTCACTTAGCATAATCTGCTCTAATGCCATCCATTTCCCTGCAAATGCCATGATTTTGTCATTTTTTAGTGCAGAGTAATACTCCATTGTGTATAAATGCCACATTTTTTTATCCATTCATCTATTGAAGGGCATCTGGGTTGGTTCCACAGTCTAGCTATTGTGAATTGTGCTGCTATGAACATCGATGTAACAGTATCCCTGTAGTACGCTCTTTTAAGGTCTTCAGGGAATAGTCCAAGAAGGGCAATAGCTGGGTCAAATGGTAGTTCCATTCCCAGCTTTCCCAGGAATCTCCATACTGCTTTCCAAATTGGTCGCACCAATTTGCAGTCCCACCAGCAATGTACAAGTGTACCCTTTTCCCCACCTCCTCGCCAGCACTTGTTGTTGTTTGACTTCATAATGGCTGCCAATCTTACTGGAGTGAGATTGTATCTTAGGGTGTTTTTGATTTACATTTCTCTGACTGGTAGAGATGGTGAGCATTTTTTCATGTACTTGTTGATTGATTGTATGTCCTCCTCTGAGAAGTATCTGTTCAGGTCCTTGGCCCATTTGTTGATTGGGTTATTTGTTATCTTATTGTTTAATTTTTTGAGTTCTTTGTATATTCTGGATATTAGGGCTGTATCTGAAGTGTGAGGAGTAAAAATTTGTTCCCATGATGTAGGCTCCCTATTTACCTCTCTTATTGTTTCTCTTGCTGAGAAAAAACTTTTTAGTTTAAGTAAGTCTCATTTGTTGATTCTTGTTATTAACTCTTGTGCTATGGGTGTCCTATTAAGGAATTTGGAGCCTTACCCCACAATATGTAGATCGGAGCCAACATTTCTTCTATCAGAGGCAGAGTCTCTGATTTGATATCAAGTTCCTTGATCCATTTTGAGTTAACTTTTGTGCATGGCGAGAGAAAGGGATTCAGTTTCATTTTGTTGCATATGGATTTCCAGTTTTCCCAGCACCATTTGTTGAAGATGCTATCCTTCCTCCATTGCATGCTTTTAGCCCCTTTATCAAATATAAGATAGTTGTAACTTTGTGGATTAGTCTCTGTGTCCTCTATTCTGTACCATTGGTCCACCCGCCTGTTTTGGTACCAGTACCATGCTGTTTTTGTTACTATTGCTCTGTAATATAATTTGAAATCTGGTATCGCTATACCGCCTGATTCACACTTCCTGCTTAGAGTTGCTTTTGCTATTCTGGGTCTTTTGTTTTTCCATATGAATTTCATGATTGCTGTATCTATTTCTACAAGAAATGCCATTGGGATTTTGATTGGCATTGCATTAAACCTATAGAGAATTTTGGTAATATCGCCATTTTGATGATGTTAGTTCTGCCTATCCATGAACAGGGTATATTTTTCTATCTTCTAAGATCTTCTTCTATTTCTCTCTTTAGGATTCTGTAGTTTTCATTGTATAAGTCTTTCACCTCTTTTGTTAGGTTGATTCTCAAGTATTTTATTTTTTTTGAGGATATTGTGAATGGGGTGTTTTTCCTCATTTCCGTTTCAGAAGTTTTGTCGCTGATATACAGAAATGCCTTTTATTTATGCATGTTGATTTTATATCCTGCCACTTTGCTGAATTCATTTGTTAGTTCTAGTAGTTTCTTTGTAGACCCTTTTGGGTCTTCTAGGTATAGAATCATGTCATCCGCAAATAGTGATAATTTAAGTTCTTCTTTTCCTATTTTTATGCCTTTAATTTCTTTCGTCTGTCTAATTGCTCTGGCCAGTGTTTCGAGAACTATATTGAATAGAAGTGGTGATAGAGGGCATCCCTGTCTTGTTCCAGATTTTAGAGGGAATGCCTTCAATTTTTCTCCATTAAGAATGATGCTAGCCTGCGGCTTAGCATAGATAGCTTTTACAATGTTGAGGTAAGTTCCTGTTATCCCTAGTTTTTCTAGAGTTTTGAACATAAAGGGATGCTGTACTTTGTCAAATGATTTTTCTGCATCTATCGAGATGATCATATGGTTCTTATCTTTGAGTCTATTGATGTGGTGAATAACATTTATTGATTTCTATATATTGAACCATCCTTGCATCCCAGGGATGAATCCTACTTGATCATGGTGCACAATTTTTTTGTTGTGTTTTTGTATCTGATTCACCAGAATTTTATTGAAGATTTTTGCATCTAGGTTCATTAGAAATATTGGTCTGTAGTTTTCTTTCTTTGAGGTGTCTTTGTCTGGTTTCGGAATCAGGGTGATGTTGGCCTCATAGAATGAATTTGGAAGAGCTCCCTCTTTTTCTATTTCCTGAAATAACTTGAAAAGTATTGGTATTAATTCTTCTTTAATGGTTTTGTAAAACTCCGCTGTATACCCATCCGGTCCTGGGTTTTTCTTGATTGGTAGTCTTTTGATTGCTTCTTCTATTTGATCCGTTGATATTGGTCTTTTCAAATTGTGTGTATCCTCCTGACTCAGTCTGGGCAAATCATATGACTTAAGAAATTTATCAATGTCTTCACTATCTTCTATTTTATTGGAATATAGGTTTTCAAAATAATTTCTAATTGTCTTCTGTATTTCTGTAGCATTTGTTGTGATATTGCCTTTTTCGTCCTGTATGTTAGTAATTTGAGTTCTCTCTCTTCTTCTCTTCGTTAGCATGGCTAAGGGTGTGTCGATCTTATTTATTTTTTTGAAGAACCAACTTTTAGTTTTGTCAGTTTTTTCAATAGTTTGTTTTGTTTCAATTTTGTTGATTTCTGCTCTGATTTTAATTATTTCTTGCCTTCTGCTACATTTGCTGTTGTTTTGCTCTTCCTTTTCTAGGGCTTTGAGATGAAGTGTGAGCTCATTTATTTGTTGTTTAATTTCTTTTTTTGAGGAATGACCTCCAGGTGATGAATTTTCCTCTTAAAACTGCTTTCATTGTGTCCCATAGATTCTGATATGTTGTGTCTGTATTTTCATTTATCTAAGAATTTTTTGATTTCCTCCTTTATGTCTTCTGTAACCCATTGATCATTCAGTAACATATTGTTCATTTTCCATGTGATGTAGGATTTTTCCTTCCTTCTTTTATCATTGATTTCCAGTTTCATTCCATTATGATCAGATAAAATGCATGGTATTATCTCCACCCCTTTATATTTACTGAGGGTTTCCCTATGGCATAATATATGGTCTATTTTTGAGAAGGATCCATGTGCTACTGAGAAAAAGTATATCCACTTGATGATGGTTGATATATTCTATATATGTCAGTTAAGTCTTGGTTATTGATTGTGATATTGACTTCTATAGTTTCTTTATTCAACTTTTGTTTGGAGGATCTGTCCAATGGTGAGAGTGGTGTGTTGAAGTCACCCATAATTATTGCTCTGTGGTCTATTTGATTCTTGAACTTGAGGAGAGTTTGTTTTATGGACATCGCAGCACCCTTATTTCGTGCATAAAGATTGATAATTGTTATGTCTTGTTGGTGAATGGTTCCTTTTAACAGTATATAATGTCCTTCCTTATCCCTTTTGGTTAACTTAGTCTTAAAGTCGATTTTATTCGATATGAGGATGGCCACCCCTGCTTGCTTACAAGGACTGTGTGCATGGTATATTTTTTCCCAACCTTTCACCTTCAGCCTGTGTATGTCTTTTCCAATCAGATGTGTCTCCAGGAGGCAGCATATTGTTGGATTTGTTTTTTTAATCCATGTTACCAGCCTATGTCGCTTTATTGGAGATTTTAAGCCATTAACGTTTAGAGTTACTATTGATATATGGTTTGTACTTCCAGCCATGTTTGATTATTTATCATTTTTAAAAATTTAGTTTGTTTCTCCATGATTAGCTTTCCCCCGGCCCTCTGTCTTTGCTGAGGTACTTCCCACTGTTGGTTTTGGTTATTGTTTTTCATTTTTTCCTCATGTAGTGTTTTGCTCAAGTTGCTTTGCAGTGCTGGTATTCTGGCTGCAAATTCTTTTAACTTCTGTTTATCATGAAAGATTTTTATTTCATTGTTGTACCTGAAGCTTAATTTTGCTGGATACAAAATTCTTGCTTGGCATCCATTGTCTTTCAGTTTTTGAAATACGTTGTTCCAGGATCTTCTCGCTTTCAGCGTCTGTTATGAAAAATCCATTGTTAACCTTATTGGTTTACCCCTGAATGTAATCTGCCTCCTTTCTCTTGTAGCTTTTAATATTTTCGGTTTGTTCTGTATATTGGATACCTTCATAACAATGTGTCTTGGCGTTGGTCTACTGTGATTTTGTATGCTTGGTGTCCTGTATGCATCGACAATTTGTATATCTGTTTTCTTTTTTATTTCTGGAAAGTTTTCTATAATTATTTCATTCAGCAGGTTACTCATTCCCTTGGTTTTAACCTCTATACCTTCCTCTATCCCGATGACTCTTAAGTTTGTTTTTTTTATGTTATCCCATATCTCTTGGATGTTTTTCTCGAGATTTTTTACCAGCCTTTCTGAGTTGGCTAGCCTCTTTTCAAGATGATATATTTTGTCTTCATTATCTGACTTTTTGGCTTCTACTTGCTCCACTCTGTTAGTGATACTCTCATTTGAGTTTTTAATTTGGTTTATAGTTTCCCTCATTTCTAGAATTATTGTTTGATAACAATAATTATCTATCTCCTGATAAAGATGCTTATTTGTTTCTTTTATCTGTTTATGTAATTCATTTTCAATGTGTTCTTTCACTGTTTGAATTTTCTGTCTCATATCCTCTTTAAGATTCCATTCCATCTGTCTAAGGCATTCCTTGAGTTCTTTATTTGGCCACTTTTCTGATGCCTCTAGGTCCTCCTGAATATTTAGGCTGTCCTGCATTGTTTGTACTCCTTTTCTTCCTTGCTTTTTCATGCTGCTCATGTTACTTCTTGTTCTGTTTGACTGCTGAGTTACTGTTTACTCCTATAAATTTATTTGATGCTTGGGAGGAAAGGTATTAGAAGGGAAGGAAAGAAGTCACTAAAGAGAATGAGAGTAAGCAGGTAGAATTCAAGGAAGGGAGAATAAGGAAATTGAAAAGAAATGAAAAGATAAAAGAAAAAAATAGAAAAGAAAAAAAGAAAAAAATCTAAAAAATAATCAAAAAAATTAAAATTAAAAAAATAATTAAAAAAATTTAAAAAAATTAAAAAATAAAAAAAATGAAAATGAAAAAAAAACCAAATAAAAAAATTTAATAAATGCAGTCTTAGAGTTTGATTAACTTCTCTTCCAGTAGGTGGAGCTGTGCCCACTGGGCCAAGCTTCTCCTCTCAATGTGCGGGAACCAATCACTGTGCAGCAGCTCCTCCTCCCAGACTGGGCGGGTCTCCAATCCTGAGTGCCAAGGGCCTTCTCTTGTGTCTATTCACTTCCCCACTTTTCCTCAAGCCAGGCCCCGCTCACCGGTGACGCTCACCACAATACTGGCTACACACCAGGTCTGCTGCTCCCAGGAGCCCTATTATCTTGAACGACTGGCACACTCTCCCTGTTTGTCATTCCCTCAGACCCTAAGTTTGTGGAGCTTGGGGCTGAGAACCCTCAGCGAATTTTGCTTGCCCTCTGGTAGCCATGCCCCTGGTAGCTGGTGCAAGCAACCTCAGTTGTCAGCACTGGTGGGAGCAGTAGCCGGGGGTTCCACACCATGGTTCCCGCGCCACCCCTGATTCCCTCGGTCTGACTATTGAGCTCATGGAAGAGCTGGGAGGGGCCCTTAAGGTTTCCCCGCTGTGTGGAGAGGGAGGGCTAGGGGGTTACACACCTGTCTCCACCGGTTTCAATGAAGTTATCTCCTTCGCAGCATTCTGGTGACGTCAGTTCTCTGCCATGGTGGTATCCCATGCAAATGGTGACAGTTCGTTCCCTTTGCCGGGTGACCAATGCAACGGGTGTGTCCTGACTGGCTCTCCCAAGCCCCATCTCAATCCTGTGGCCACTGCCTATGAAGGCTTGGTTGGTATTAACCTCCGCAGGTTCAGAAGGGCCAACCAGTTGTTTCAGCGGGATCATTTAGTGCTGAGTCACAGCGGGACTTGAATTCACACGGGAGCTTGAATTCAGCCGATCTGGGCTCGGTGTGTGTTCTGAGAGGCCCCGACTGTTTGCCCCAGATCCACATCAGCTCAGCATTGCCTAGTGATCCTGAGCAAACAGCATTTAGACGGTTTACGACTCCCTATGCCTGCGCAGCTGAAGAGGTCAGAGATTTGATCTCTCCGCGCCCGCTGCCATGTTGGATCTCTAGTGCTGGGTAATTTAAAGAAAAAAATGATAATAAAGAATTCTTAGAGCTTTAAAGCTAAGAGAAAACTAAAAAATTCTGATCTTACACGTTGCTGACATGTAATTTCAGTTGATTTAATGGCTTCATTAAATCTATAAAAAGAGATGCTGTTTGTTGCAAATGTCGTGGGGATATGGTATAAATGTTCACTGAGGGCCATAAGAGGTGATGAGTGCTGTGGGGAAAGCCGATAATTCAGATGGAGCGTGAGTGTTCAATTCATACATGACCACAAGGTGAGAGGCTGGGAGTGGGGCATAGTGATTGCAAGATAAGTCTAGAGAAGATCAGGAAAGGAGGAGTCACAGCAGAGCTAGGTAAATCATACAGTGTTATTTACTGAGAGTTAGGAAGGATGTGTGTCTGGGATCCATGACCTGTCATGCTAGAACAAACACAAAATCTTCCTGGGAGTCCTGAGTTCTTATTAGTGAAAAGGACTAGAATTAACTCATTTTTTTCATGTTATGGTTTCACAATCACAAAAAAAAAATAAGTGTTGGTGAGGATGTGGGGGAAAAAGTTACACTCATGCATTGCTGGTGGGACTGCAAATTGGTGAAGACAATATGGAAAGCAGTATAGAGATTCCTTGGAAATCTGGGAATGGAACCACCATTTGACCCAGCTATCCCTCTCCTTGGTCTATATATTATTTGGTCTATACCCAAAAGACTTAAAAACAGCATACTACAGGGACACAGCAACATCAATGTTTATAGCAGCACATTTCACGATAGCTAAACTGTGGAGCCAACCTAGATGCCCTTCAGTGGATGAATGGATAAAATAATGTGTGACATAGATACACAATGGAATTTTGCTCAGCAATAAAAGAGAATAAAATCGTGGCATTTGCATGTAAATGAATAGCATTGGAGAAAATAATACTGAGTGAAGTTAGCCAATCCCCAAAAAACAAATGCCGAATGTTTTCTCTGATATAAGGAGGCTGACTCATAGTGGGTAGAGAGGGGGAAGCATGGGAGGAATAGATGAATTCTAGATAGGGCAGAGGGGTGGGAGGGAAAGGGAGGGGGCAGGGGATTAGCAAGGATGGTGGAATGTGATAGACATCATTATTCAAAGTACATGTATGAAGACATGAATTGGTTTCAACATACTTTATATAAAACCAGAAATATGAAAAATTGTGCTGTATATGTGTAATAAGAATTATAATGGATTCTGCTGTCATTTATTATTTTTAAAAAAAATCAATAAAAAAATTAAAGCAAAATTATATCAAATCTAGCATTTTAGTATAAGGGGAAAAAATTTCTGGAGGTCAAAAGAATAAAACAGGAGAGTACTTGCAAAGTAGTTTGTCCTAAAGATTATAATGAAAATATCAGAAGGCAGATGTTTGTAAATCTAAGTTGTCAGTACTACATAGTTGTCAGTACTACTATGTCTCTGGCCACTTAGAGGTTTTCTATCTTAGTGACTAGAGTCTGTAAATACTGGCATTACCCAACCTCACAAGGACCTGCAGAGATGAAGTGCATGAGTCTATTATCATGGATATTTTGAACATACACATTTAGGAGAAAACTGTATTAACTGTGTAATATTTGGGGGTCATACCAAATTGACAAATTAAAAACTTAAAACTTTATCATAGTCATAGGAATATGGAAGGTGACATTTCAGTATTCTTAATAAGGCCTTGATCTTGAGATCCTCCTCTCAGCCTCTCAATCTGCTGGGATTTCAGACATACATCACCGTGGCCCACCAGAACCATAATTTAAATTCATTGATGGCATTAGCATTTTAGGGGTTAACAGTTTTTGTGCAGAATTAAGGCTAAGTCATTTGTTTTGGTTTTAGCAAGTCATATTCACAAGATTGCTTTTTTTCTTATTAGCTGCCTTTTTATTTCAAAGGCTATCAGGAAGCATTAGAGACATTATTTTGATTAAAATACTAGATAGTTGCTTTCTATTTATAGTTTTAATCAGGCTTCCAAATGATTCATGTCTGACATTAAATGCTGTATAACAATGAGTATTGAAAATTGCCATCTTGAAGCTACCAGCATGACTGTTCTTGTTGTCTGCTTTCACAGAAATATTTCTAAGGATGATTGGAATTGTGTATAAATAATCACACTGTAAATATTTGTGTCACTTTTCCCTTTCAAATCAAGGATCTTATCAACAGAAATGGCATTAACTCTATAACAGCAGTGCTTGAATAAATACCTTTAGTAAAGAGAAAATTATTTCTCTTATACTTCTCAAGAGAAGATAAATTAAAAGTAGTATGAATTATGTTATTTGTTGCATCATCATGGAGTAGTGACATAGCTTCAGGTACTTGTTGGACAATGGAGGCAAGCTATTATGGAACAATGCCTGAGTTTCACATTAACTCATTAATTGTTATTCATCATTGAGTGATAGACTAGTTGTATGATGTTTTGGAAGGAGACCCTACCTACAGTTTAGGTAGATCACATGCATTTGATTCTACACCAGTAGCACTTCTCTGAGGTCCTCATTAACATTATTGGTGCCCCATATACTACACACACAGCACCCTATTAATCTGGAATATGGGTGTACAAGTCTTGGACATCAGAAGGTTCATCTAGATTTTGCAGTTAATGGGTATTTAAACAAACTTAGAGTCATTATCTTTGTAGACATAAGTGGAAATACTATAATACTCAAGTAGTCCCTTCACTGCCTCCTTAAATTTGAAGATGTTAGTTTTTCATTATGGAGTAGTGGTTGGGATGATTTCTGATGTTGTCTAAGGATATATTATCATAAACATCTGTTTGAAGCGCAAATAGCCTGCTACTGGTTGAATGTTTGTGTCTAAATTCATACATTAAAATTTAATCCCCAATGTTATAGCATTTGGAGATGGGGCCTTAGAGATGTGATCAGGTCATAAGAATCATGATGAATAGGATCAGTTACCCCATAAAAGGCCTCAGAAAGCTTCTTTCCTCCTTCTACCATAGATGACCCACAGAAAGACAGCCAATTATATGCCAGGAAATGGGCCTTTACCAGAAACAGAATCTGCCTGAGTGTTGATCTTGGACTTCCCAGCTTCCAAACTATGAGAAAGAAATTGCTGTTGTTTATAAGCCAGCCATTTGTTCTATTATTCTGTTAGAGCAGCACTTTGGGCTAAAACAAAGCTATAATGTGAATATGGGTTTTAGATATGGAGCAAAACAGGGAAAAACTGACAGTGTGAACTGTGAGGAAAAAAGAAATATATTAAGGATCATGTTTAGGAGACCTAGCATCCCCACCCCCCCAACAAAATTTCTTTGTTGAATTTGCCACACTGCAAAGACAACTAAAAGGAAAATAAAAATGACCTGGGTCCAAACATCTGAAGATACTGGAAGTGGCGATGTAAGAGGGAACAGCTTTGCCTCCTACTGGTTGTCAATGTGGAGAAACTCATTCAGACACCTTGAGGCTCTCGGGAAAGACTCCTTCTTCCTTATTTTGCTCATTCCCTTACTCATCAGTTCTTGAGTCTGCAACTGGTCTAAACACTAGGAGTATTTAATGAAACAAAGCAGACACTGTCTCTTCCAGGGTGAAATTGACATTCTAGTGAGGATAGATAGTAAACAAATAAATAAATGCATAATTTCTTTCTGCATAGTAGAATAAGCACCATGGAGAAAAATGAAGCAAGATAGATGAAATAGAGTGTGACAGGGAGAGAGATTGCTATTTATAAAGCTGGGGGTGTGTGGGATTAAGAAGCTTCCTTCTTATATTGAAGGTACTGCAGGATGTGAATACAGCAAGAGAGGCCCCTAAAAAGAAGGTGGAGGATACAGGGAATAGAGAGTTGTATCATGAGAGGAGTTCTTGAATAAGTGTAGAAGGGGGATGTAGTACAAAAGTGAAGGTTTGAACTTGGGAGTGTAGATAAGCAGGTTGATGAAAATTGAAATCAGTGGAGAGGTACGATTATTAGTGTTGCCAAGATCTGACCATGGAAGCAGAAGCTGAGTTGAGGTCAAGTTCAAGGTCCTTAGGACAGAGATGCTCAAGGATCAAGGAACCAGGGTATTTTTGCACAGTTCCTAGTATATACTAAAATCACCCATGCACACAAATTATAACAGGAGTGGCGCTGCAGAGAATTATAGGATGGGCTGAATTCCTCAAAGAATAAAGAACATGCTCAGGGGTTTTGTAGATGACTATAACAATATTTAAACACATTGAGATAAATCATTCACCATTTAGGTGAAAGGCTGGGGAAAAGTCCTTGTCTAAGTTGATCCAGTCAGTCTGTCCTTTATCTGGAACTTCAGGGACATTGAATCCCAGGTGGTACATAAAATGGATAGTTGAATGAGGACAGTTGAGTTGATAAACAGCAGAAGTGGGCCATCAAATGAGGCAGGACTGGGGCAAGGTGTGTGGCATATAACCAAAGGATCTGAGGAGAGGGGGATAAGAGCAGAGAAAGTACAGGAATTGGGCATTTTAAGTTTACCTAGAGCTGAGAAGGTGGGTAAAGCAGGGATGTCAACGGTTGTGACATCTGAGGTTAGGGGAGATGTCTATGGCATGACTTTGGTTGTCCAGCTCTATTTACTTAAATGGCCAAGAGCAGAGCAGACAATGTCCATGTACCAAATAATACCATCTCTCCTATATAATGACTTTAAAAAAATTATGAGCATCCCAACCAGTCCAGAATCCCATCTTTCCATTCTGACCATTGCTTATAAAAAGATCTTGTGTTTATCAGTCAGCCTCTTTTATTTGGACATATTGGCATATGACAGTTAAAAAGCATTTATTTTTCTTCCATTAAGAATGTTAAAATCAGTTTTACTGGAAAAAACTAAGGGTTCTCATCTGAGATTGCCCCCTGGAGGACATTGGGAGCGACTGGGCAGCATCTGCCTACTATTTCAGGGAGGATCAACATTAATTAATGTGAGTAGAGAAGGGCAGATAGGGAGAGGTCCTGTTTACCCCACTGATGCTCTTGGGACCCTTGTGGCTGTTGTCATTTGCAATGACATTTAAAATTCTCTCTGCTTTTCCATCATGCGGTCTGTTTTCTTCATTGGGTCCCTTTATGTTCACAGCCTGTGTAAGATTTTTTTTTCCCCATCTAAAAAAAGCTGCTTAAAATGCAGAACCTTGTTTCCCGTCTCCTCTTTTTTACTTCCTGCTGCTGTTCTTGAAAATAATTGCTGTATATAGTCAAGCCACAAAGCATGAGAATAGGTAGAACCTTTACTGATTCTACATTATAAATTTAAGATTGCAATCTCTTCATTTTCACAAATGCCAAAGATGAGGGTCTCTGCTTTCATTCCTTTCCTGTCAAAAGGACTAAATTTAGTTGCTTGATTTACTTTTTATCATCCAAACATTAATTTTGCAAAGCAAAGAAACTTTTCCAGATGGACTTTAAAAAGATAATATATCTGATCCCGAAAGCCCAAAAATCAGAGATAATACGTTAGAGATTTTCTCCGGGAGTGAATCTTATTTTTTTTTTTCCCCTTCACGTTCTCATTTATCATTTAGTGGATTTCCTTTCTATAGGCAGAAATAAGGTGTGAGAGTCTGCCTTTTTCTGTATTTTCTATTAAAGTGAACAGTTGTATATCTTTAATGTTTTACCATGCTGTGAAGGTTATAAATAAAGTCTTAGAACTTCAACTCTCAGCCTTGATATCAAGATATTATTAATTTCCCCCAAATTTTTGTTGCTTATTTGTGAGATAGATGCACTTATTGGAAATAAGGATCCCTGAAGGTGGTATGTGTGAAAGAAATAAGTTCTGAATTGATGTATTACAAAGCTCTTGGCATGACCCTAAAATGATTGTCTCTCATTTCCTTAACACCCTAATAGATTTTTCAAAGTTCCTGTTCCAAATCTTTCTCTCCGCTATCCAGCCTTTATCTCTCCAGCATCCCTCAAGAACTTTTGTCTACTACTCCTTACCTGAGGAGATTTTGAAGCTGTCTTTAAAACCACTTTATTCCCTCAGTTTCCTCTGGCACCAAACTCCCTTAGTCTTTCAAGGCAAACCACAACATTATATGTATAACATGGTCATGATTTGAAACCTTTTGAATTGACTGTCAGCCAAAGTGTTTTTAGGGCCATTCAACTGTTGTAGATGCTTTTCAGGAATCATATGAAAAGGACTATCTGTAATCCTATAATAAACATTTTTTGGTCTTGGTTCTATATTTATACTTAACCAATACTTACTGTGAAGATTTTGAACACACTTTTTGCATTTATATGTTTTTAAATTTTGATTTAAGGGAGTCATGGGTGTTGTGTTTGCTGAATTTCAGTATGCTTGAAAATGTGATTGATGTTGCAAATTGGAAGTCTCCCAATGTCAAGATTTAAAATTAGAGTTCTGAAAGTTCTTTTCTGATCTGTGTATCAGGAAAAACATTTAAGATGTATAACTGTGAAGAAGACTTGGGGGAGAAATCTTAGCAGTATTAGCTGGAAATTTAGTTCATAATTGACCTAGCAGTAAAATATAGACCCATTAAAATTCATTAATTTAACAAACAATTAGCACTCATTGTGTTGCCATACATTATTTTAGGATACAGTAGTGAAAAATAGAGACCCAAATCCAGTCCTCAATGAACTCATTTTCTGCTCGATAATAAACTGGATTAATTGATAAGAGACAGATAAGTGCTAAGGAGAAAGAAATGAAGGAGAAAAGGGGATACAAACGTTGGCCTAGAGTGTGCCACTTCAGAGTGACAAGGAAAGTGCTCACTAAGGGCGTGATTCTCAAGTTAAGACTGGAACATGAAGAAGGTGAAGAGCTTGATTTTTGTAGTAAAGGCTAGTGAGGAAGCAATACTCTATGAGCTCATATGTTGGGATGGCTGCTTTCTTTACTCTGGTCCTTTGCTTAGGGGTCAAAGTTGAAACCTGGTGAGACCTTCCAAGGAGGTTTAAAATATATATATATATATATATATATATATATATAAATTATATATAATATAGCTTTAGTTGGATACAATACCTTTGTTTTATTTATTTTTATGTGGTGCTGAGGATCGAACCCAGGGCCTCGCACATGCTAGGTGAGCACTCTACCATTGAGCCACAACCCCAACCCCAAGACCTTCCAAGGAGGTTTTGAGCCAGTGATATATTTCTCGTTAGTGGACTTGAGAATGTTTGCCTTGGGTTATAGTGACCTTGAAATTAATGTTAAAGTTGGAAATGACCCTAGAAACAATGTTGCTCAATTCTCATTGTATAATGAGAAGATTTAATGGCACTGAAAATGTTTGTTAAACTGAGTTGACCAAAATAATATTGTAAAAACCTAGTACTAAATCCACATCTTTTTCCCAATAGGGAAAATAATACTTTACCTCCTCCTGGTTGTGGTGGTCATTAAAGACCCATTTTAATTTCAATATATAAGATGTGGTGGAAAATTTTAGCCTATTTCTCTGCTTATTTCCATTTTCTGTCATTCCTGTTTTTTTTTAATTTAAATTGAATTTTAATATATAAAAACACAATAATTGTAATATTCATGGGATACCATGTGATATTTCAATACATATAAACATTATATAATGTTTAAATCAGAGTAAATATATATGTCTCTTCAAACATTTATTGTTTCTTTATGGTAAAAACACTCAAAATCCTTCTAGCATTTTGAAATATATTGTATGTTATTGTTACCTGTAGTCACCATACTGTGCCATAGCATACTGGAATTTCTTCCCAATGTCTAATGATAACTTAGTACTCCTCTCTAATAGCTTAGCTTTTTTTTTTTTAAGAGAGAGAGAGAGAGAGAATTTTTTTAGTATTTATTTTTTAGTTTTCGGCGGATACAACATCTTTGTTTGTATGTGGTGCTGAGGATCAAACCCGGGCCGCACGCATGCCAGGCGAGCGTGCTACCGCTTGAGCCACATCCACAGCCCAAATAATAGCTTAGCTTTGATTAATTTCCCCCTCTGTACCATTCTCCCCAGCCTCTATTCTACTGTTTCTATGATATAAACTTTTTTATATTCCAAAAATGAGTGAGGTCATGGAATACTTGTCTTTCTGTGCCTGGTTTATTTCACTTAACATAATGATTTCCAATACCATTCATGTAACAAATAACTCATTCTTTAAAAACGATGCACTCTGGAATGGCATTAGTGTCTTACTACATGGACAGTAACACACAATCCCCATAATAGAAGATTTAGGTCCCCCATTTCTTTTCACAGATTTTTTTTTTAGTTCTATTTTTGTTTTGTTTTGTGCTTTCTCTTGAAGGACAGAGCAGCTGTTTTTCTCCAAGCTATTGATTTGGATTCAGCTGTAGTGATCATTTAATTATTTAAATAATTACAAGAGCATCATGCAGCTCTAGTGTGTCCTGCCCACAAAAGATTTTTGTGGTCAAGTGAAGGAGCACACATGTATTTCATCGAGGACCCGTTTCAGCAAGGACCAAGCACAATGCATTCTGCAAGCTCTTCTGTGTAATGCAAAATGCCCCTCTAAACTTTCTAAATCGCAAATTTGAATTTTTTGTCTAATGTGTACCTAATTTCATGGTACTGTAGACACTGGGTTTGGGATTAGTAGCATTTTGGTTTGGACTGCAAGGTAATTGGGAATGAAGTAAACCCCTATTTATGCAATAAGCTACTTCATCTCCCTTATACACGCATTGCACCCTAGAGATGGTTCCACAATGTGTAGTTGCAGAGGACATCCTCACAGACTCTTTTCTGCCAGTCTCACTGAAAACTTACCAGGATGTTTTCAAGATCACAATAATGAAAATTAGAAGAGGATATATGCTGTGATTCATGGAAGGACATTACCTTACCTCAGTGAAGAATTGTGTTGTGTGCATGGGGGAGCATTTATGTATATGGGCACATAAGCACATGTATGTGTTTAGCATGTAATTGCTTGTATTTTTCTTCTTGCCTCTCATTGTTTCAAAACAGTCGAATCTTCCATTTCTATCCCAAGACTAACTAGAGGTTAAAAAAAATTTAAAAACATAAATATCCTTAAAGGAATTATGCTTTTCAAGATTGACATATTAATTTATTTCAACTATTTGAGATTCTTTAAAACCTGAAAACCCTAAGGGAAGAAGGTTTTTCATATTTAATCGTTTTAAATACACAAGTTATGACTTCTTTAGTTAGCTGAAATATAATCAGCAGATAATCCTTGAGGTAATATTCTCCAGAAGATTTAGCTAGCATAGTGATGAATACAGTGAACATTCAATAAATAAATGTGGATTAGTTGACCATGGATATTGTACGTTTTTTTTTTTTCATTCACTTTTTTTTTCATTTAATCCAACATATGCCTGCAGAATATGGCAAAAGCTTATTATGGGTCCATTATGCTTTAGGTTCTGAGAAATAAAATGGTACACAGAAGCAGTCTTTGCCCTCAATGAACTCTGTTCTCATAGGATGAACAGAAAACTTCTAAGGTCATTTAATTGTATATGCTATTTTTAAGCATCCCCAAAGCATGGGGCTCTAGCTTAGTTCCAGCGATAAAAAGACAATGAATGAAGCATTTCTACCCTCAGGGAACTCATGGAACAATTAGAGAGTAAAACCTACACATGTGGTTACAAATCCAGAAATGTTAGGCCTGTAGAGTAACAAATGATGCTGCCCATTTTGTTCTTTTGTCTCTGTTCCAGACAAATTCTCCAGATTCTTTCATAATTCCATTCATACATTCCTAATTCTTCTAGTGACTTATATTTCCATGCTTAGAATTTCTCCTTGTCTTACTTTCATCTTTTGCCTTTCGTTTTAAACTTCTATCTCACATTCTGTCATAGTTTCAAAGGAAAAAATATCTTCATTCTAATCTCACAGATTCTTTTCTGCTTGGAAGAATAATAATCATTCCACATAGGGACTGAAGTTTTTTTTTTCCTCCCCAGGTATTATCTCCATTGAACTATTTAAGCCCCTTTTAACACCCCCCCCCCGGCTTTTAACCATAGCATCTGCTAAGACCCCGTTATTGCTACGATCAGCTCAGTGACCTACAACCCACTGTAGGCAAAGACGCACAGAGTAATGTTAGCAGAAGTGAATCCTTCATATTTTATTTGATGAAAAGATAAAATTACTCTATTCAAAAGAGAGAGTCCAAAGTGTTCTGTGACTTTTTATTTAACAAAATCCTGGATTGAGTTTGATTTGTGAGTGATGGTCCTTGCATAAGATAAATTATAATCTAGGACAATGTTGTACAAATTGGTTGTACAGGGGAAAGGGATACAATTTGCTAGAGTAGTGAGGGAAGAAGGGAGGAAAGAGAGATTTAGGATAGTTTTTATTTTTATTTTCCTTATTGGAGATGCTAGGTTCAGATTTCCAAGTGTGAACACTGCAGGTCAGACAGCTTGGTATAATGCAGAGTGCATTATTTATTCTATAGATGACTGAGCAAGGGAATGGTATTTTGGGAAATCCAAGGACTCAGGTTTCATGACTAAATCAGAAATAAATTTCCTTTCTTGTAAATGCCTAAATAACATACTCCCATAAAGACTTCTGATCAAATATTTCATCTATGGAAAAGGAGCAAAATCTTGTATAAAGATTGTTTTTTTTATGTTCTGTGTTTATGTAGAGAAAGTTATTTTATTCTCCTCTGGGCAATTAGAATTGTGCCTGCCTCTATTTTCTCCTAATTCCAATCAGTTTTGCAATCTGCTCTTGGATCAATCTCTGGGAAACTCACATCACTCATCTGCTCAAAAACTCTAAATAGTCTCATGTTGTTTCTGTAATAAGAGTCAAATATTTTATCTTGATATTCTAAAATATTTAATAGACCTCATTAATATTATTTAATATTATTTATTACTTCCTTTTGTTGTTTGTTGTGTTTCAATCAAATGAAACTTCTACTGTTTGCCACATCTAGCACAAACTTGGCCATTTCTAAGTCCTTTCTTTAAATACCTTATTTTATTAAAATGCACTTTCTTTAATCCTCTTACATCTAAAAGCTTTCTACTTCAGAACTGAAACACAACAATTCTTACAAAGTCTTTCCAGAATCTCTACTAATATAAGTCATCTCTTTTGCCTAAATTCTTAGTATACTTTGTATATTTTTATAGGCCAGTGTTTTGGGTATATATTAATATGTGTTTCTGTATACACATGTGCATGTCTACACACATATATACAATGTTAGCAGGAAGATCCAATGAGAGCACCTTAGCTTTTGTTTATTTTTAACTAGGAGACCTGTCTTCTATTTTTTAGCCTATTCTACAGATAGGCAGTCTTCTTTGTAGCTCACGCTCAAGCAGAGTCAGGAAGAGGTTGTCTGAGAATTAAATATGAGGTGTGGAACACAGAAATCACATAACATTAACCCCAGAAGAGGAGGGCTCTATCCTGAGTGGAAATACTAAGAACACATACAAGGTCTTGGGGAGTCGGGGCACTGGCTACCCAAGAATCTATAGAAAGGGGCTTGGTAATTGGCCAACACCAGAATTAGAGATACCACTTCTAGGGGACGAAATAAATAAATTAGAAGGTGGAGGTTCTCCTTGGAGGCTCAATGTTTAAAGGAAAGAAGGAGGAAGGTGAAGATATGAATATTACTAAAATAATATAGTCTGGGAGAATTTTAAGAGAAAGGATGTCATCTATTTCTTTGTGAAAAATTGCCCTTTATTTTAGCAATGAAAAGGGAGAACCACCAGAACCCTTATCTCTCCCCATCACCATAGGATCTCTTCCTACTCCTAGACTAGGAAAATCTAACAGAAATAAATATGAAAAAAAAAATAGAAACACAGCATTCACACAAAGACACTCCGAGAGATAATAGGCAAAGAAGAGAAAACCTATTTGTAACATTAAAACATTTGAAAATTATAGTCAGAAAACAAAACTGTAAAACAGTGCTTCAAAATGAATTAAAAGTAATTTAAAAAGCAAAGCAGTTGCAGTTATGAAAGAGTACCATGAATTAGAAATTTAAAAAGGAATACAAACAAAAACAATAGAAAGTCATGTAACAAAATCATCAGAAGTGAACAGAAAAATCATCTCAGAAGTTAAAAATATAAGAAAGCTCTTTTAGCTGCTAAGCTGCCGTAACAAAATACCATCAACTGCAGGGTTTAAATAACAAATTTATTTTTTCATCATTCTGGAGGCTGGAAAGTCCAAGAACAAGAGCCAGCAGGGTTTGGTTTCAGATGAGGACCTACTTCTTGGCTTGCAGACATAGTGGGATCACCTAGCCTTTTCCTTCTGCACAAAGGGACAGCACTCTTTCCCTTCTCCCTTCCTCTTCTTGTACATCTACCAATCCTACCAGAGTGGACACCACCCTTATACTACATTTAACCTCAAATACTCCTAAATATTTAATATCTAAATACTATCATATTGGGGGCCTCAACATATGATTTTTTCCCCCAGAGGGGTACATAATTCAATCCATAGCATGGTCAAAAGAAAATATATGTCTGAAAGTGCTGTAGAAGATGTGGATGATAGGTATGGAGAAAAGCCGAGAAAAGTCAAGATAAGAAAACAAATGAAGACATTAAAAAGAATCAAAGAGAAAGTTATAAATATAGAAGGCAAGTATGAAAGATACACATAATTTTGATGTTTCAGGAGAACAAAAGCAAAATGTTAGGCAAACCTAACATTTAAAACCATACTCAAGAAAAAAAAATTTTAAATAAGACCTGAATAGATAATGACAAGATTGATTTTTTTTTACTCACAAATATTGATTTAGACTGTTTATTTCTGAACAACAAAGAAAGAAGACTAAGCCTTTTACAAAACAAGCAAGTGGGTTGACATCATACTTCTTAACAGAAATATTCAACATGAGAAACTAAAGGAGTGACATTTTCAAAATACTCAAGAAAGTAGTTTATTTCAAGTTGTTCTTCAAGTCCAAAGTCTGTATAAAAGCCATGGAATATTCTAAAACTCAGGGAGTATTGTACCTCAAAACTCCTTTTAAGGAAATGATACAGTATGATAGTGGAGACTTCAACAAAGAGATTGGTGGAGAGTACATTTTAAAACAAATCGAGGATAGGGGTAAAGTTTGTTAGTGTCATATGCTATAGTAAGGTAAAAGTGACACTTCTAAAACATGGAGGAAACGCAGAGAGAAGGGAGTTAGAAGGTGACGTTGGATATCATTTAAAGCTGATAAATGACAGCACTTTAAATATATTTAGGAGTGCAAAGATTGAATACTATGAAAGATATTGACTCAAAATACTTGTCAGTCAAGGGATGGAAAAAGCTATATAGAAAAAATGTATATTGGAAAGACCTATGTGCATTTGCTTTCTATCACTATGTGACAAAACACCTGAGACAAACAATTAATAGGAGGAAAGACTTATTTTGGCTCATAGTTTCAGAGATTTTAGTCCATGGTCACTTGGCCTAGTTGCTTCGGGCATGTGGCAGGGCTAAACAGCCTGGCAGGGAGCATGTGGTGGAACAAAGCTGCTCACATCATTATGGACAGGAAGCAAAAGAGAGAAAAAGGGCCAGTCATAATAATTCCCTCATAGGGCACACCTCCAGTGACCTAATTCCTTCTAGTTGGCTCCACCTCTTAAAGTCCCACCAATGCCCAATCATATCATCAGCTGGAGATTAAGCCTTTTAATACCTGAGCCGCTGGGGGACACTTAAGATCCAAACTGTAGCAATGTGTACATATAATTTAAATGAAATTTCCTGTAAGTAGAAAATATGTATATATATAAGAAATATATGTATAGTAAGTTTTCTGAATTACATATATATGAAATATGTGTAATATATATTTATAGAAAATATGTATCTTATATATGTTTCCTATATGTGTTGCACATTTGTATTATTTTCTAAAGTCAGACCACTTAAAGTAGCAGGAATGAATAGTCCTAAACTAGAATTTAGAACTGGTAGGATCCAAACAAAGTCCTTTGGTCAGTCAACTTCTTTCCTGGTGTGCCATCTCATTTTATAAAAGGCATTCACTTCATACACACTCATACCATGAATACTTTTTTGGCCCATTGTTACCAAGGAGAAAAAAAAAAAAAGAAATTTGCAAACATTTAAGAAGGGAAGCAATGATTGCAGCCTATGAAGGTTCATCTTACATTGAAAAAGAGCTAAGCATTTTTTTTTTCACTTATTTGTTTTTAACCTTCAGAAAATCAAAACACACAGATGGCCAATCTGGATCATTATGACTTTTGTTAACTGAATTGAAATTTTCTCTAGATTGATATCAGACTTGTGCCGTGTGGCTGTGGCAGTAGTTCAGGGACCCGGGCATTAAAAAGTGCCCTCTCCACTCAATAACCAGCAAACTAATTTGATGTTCCTATTGACTTGAATCTGTCTGCTTTATATCTTGAGCCTACGAGTGTGTGACCTCTTCTGCAGAGATCTGCTGCTTCTGGGCATTTGGTAAAGTGCTGAAATTGTCTGGAAAACTGCTCTCTGAGCTTTGCAAAACAATAGAGAATATTTTCTATCTACTTCCTGCAGTGATTCCCCCAATAATAAATTGAAAGTATATGTTTTAATTTCATGTCCGTTTAGTTTTGGAGAAACAGCTTCAGGTATTTAGGTTTTTAACTATTATTCTTTATCAGTCTTTCTTTATGATTCATTGTTTCTCTTAGCTGTAATTTCTTTTCCACTCTGCTTCTTAACAGACAGCTCCAAATTTTCCTGAGTCATCCTATTTTTTTTGGAAACAATGTGGAAATAAAAAAAGATAATATTTGGCCAGAATCTCAATCTCGAAGCTTCATCCATTTCCTAATGTGGTTAGCAACCAGGCAATTAAGAAACTGGCCTTCTTTTTCATTGTCTCAGAAAATTAGGGAAATTTTCCTCATGGTTAAATTGCATTTCTAGAAACAATTGAGGAGGCTTTTTTTTTGTAATTTGTGTAAAACTTTGTTTTCCTTGAGCTTTTGTACATACATTAGCCATTTAAGAAATAAAGAACTCATTTTTAATCTTTTCCTTTCCCTTTCTTCCCTAATTGTCTTTTTGAAATCTTGCCAATCAAGATGAACTGTTTTCGTGTATAGAAAAATATATTTCTGTTTTAGCCATTTAAATAATAACATGTGCTTCTAAGGTTATGGAGTCATTTAGTAGTTTGTTCCTTGACTCTTAGCATCTGTCTTTACCCAGTAGCCTTGAACTACTTTATGGATACATTTATTTCTCCGTGTCCTGGATAGCAAGAAGTCTAAAACAGCTTAGAGAGGAAATAATTTTTGTCCAGGCATCAACACCCATTTCACTGTCTTCTCTTCATAAGTTCTGTTATTTTTGATTCTTGAACTGGCCTCTGAGACCCTACGTCTTACCTATTTGGATCACTTTGCTTTGTGTATTGTCCTAACTGAATTCCTTCTCCAAACCCCTCGCTCACCCTGCCCTGGTGCTTCCTATTACTGTTTGGCTATGACTAGGGCAATTCCTTATTCATTCCTGTAACCTCTAACATGGAATCTTGCCTGGAGTCGGGACTTGGTAAATATTGCTGAATGATAATATTGGTCATATTGGATGGTAAGTTAGTTGGAGGTGAGTTGGAAATGCTGTTATTGAGAATTGGTAAGGATTCCTCATGCAATAAGCCAAAAGGGTTAAACAGGATATGCTCACACGTTATCTCTCTTCTTCTTCTTCTGTATGTGTCTACACTGAGCTTACATGCTGATCAGTGAGAATTGGAAATAGACTATCCTCTGCCACACTGTCATTGGCTGCTCAACCTTTGCAGTTTCTACCCTTTATTTTATTTCCAGAATGATATGAATTCTAAATATAGAGGAGGCTATTCTCATTTTGAAGACAGAGTGAAATAACCCTGGGAAAGAGGGAGGAATTTTGGTCATGAGATGCCCAAAGTACCATGAAAATGTATAAAATATTCAAATCTTAATTGCTTTGATGGGATTAAATGCTTTAGGAGAATTGAGATAATATAGGCTGTGCTTCAGTGAGTGGGATTGTAGGGGCAGAGAAGCAAGGGGAGAGGTGACGGAAATGAATTGAAGATTGAGATGCCTCAATATGCATAGTTCCTGAAAGTAGGCACCTAATAAGTTGTTAAAGAGTACCTTTGTGGAAGTCACAGGGGATCTTTCTTCAAGACTTGAGTAACCAGCGACCTTCAAAATGAGTTTTTGTGACTGTTCAGCTATTGGCACAGGATTCCCCATGAATACATGTATGTGCTTTGCTGCTAGTCAGATGATGGACATAACTCTGCCCTTCTGTTACCCCCAAGAATCCCTTCTGCAAGGCTTTCCGGAGCCAGCAACTGTCTCTTTATACTTTCAACTTAAATGCACCGTGGGTTTGTGTGGCTGCTTTAAGATAGAGACATGTTTTCTTTTTCTTTTTCTTTCCTGTACCTTATCTTGCCTTAGCCTTAGACTAGGAAAATGAAAACCCCGGGGGCACTTTGGGAGCTTCTGCAACCCAGACAGCAGGGCCCTGAAGAGCTCTCTCCTCTCTATGTTTTTATGTCCTTTCAAAATGTCAGTTAGCACCTTTAAAATAAAGTCTGCCATCAAAGATACACACTCCTCTCCTCCCTGTCTGGTATGCCAAAGATAGACATTACTCTGTCTGCTTCAGTTCTCAGCTTCCTGTCATGTTTGGCAAAAATTTAATTGCCTCTCCTTTCAGAACAACTTTTTATTTGTTTTCTTAGCTTCAACATCTCCTCTAAAGAGAGTTTCTGCAGCAAGGGAATGTAGACAGCTTTTGTTTTTGCAGTTTCATGATTGGCTTCCCTATGTTCTTTACAGTGAAATTTTGGGCCCAGAAAAGATGCCACGGGAGCCAGGCAGTGTTGGTTTATTCAAGGGTGATAGGTCACATAGGGAGCCACATTTACTCCAGTTACCTTCAGGCTCTGTGTCCATTGCAGGTAGCAGCATGTATGCAGTGCCATCGAGTATAGGTGCCTTCTACTACCTTGGTAAGATGAATTAGGTAATAATGATAGTAATACTCCCTCTCACTAGGTTTCTTATATCTCAGATTTATGTCTCCTCTCTTTTGAAGGCACTTGCCATGTATCCTGATGATTTTGAACTGACTTTTCAAAACCTGGCTCATATCTCATGTGGAATTGATACTGCTTTCTCCTCTGTTGCCATAGCACTTCTCACATGGGTTGACTTCCGTCCTTTAGTGCAATGGTCTATGGTAGAAGTTCTCATTGTACACGGACCTCATAGCTTAGCACCCTGCCTCTTCACATCCTAGATGATTAGGAAATGTCTCTCCTTCCTTATTAATTCTCATAACCCCAACATCTAGTCCAGGTTCTCATACACAGTATTCATTTGAAAGATATTTATTAAGTAAATGGATAAATGTGACTGGTGCTTTTGCACATGGCTTTCACAGTTCATTTTGTTCTCAAGCATCATACCATCCCATGAAAAAATTTATGCATGGATCAAAGAATGAAGGAAACAGGTAAGTTTTAAGAGAGAGAGAAAGAGAGAGAGAGAGAGAGAGAGAGAGAGAGAGAGAGAGAGAAAATAAAGGAAGGTGACTAACTGCTCTGGAGTTCTGTGAAAAGAAGATTGATAAACAAAGGGAACAATAAGCCTTTACAATGAAAGAAACAAGGGGAATATATTTGGAAGGGTAACAGGACACACATGACATTCTGAGAGAGTAAGGAGGGTTCGAATGGAAGGTTTGGAAGTGGCGGTGAATGCACTGCCACTTGTCTTTACATGGAAAGATGTGACAAGTGTAGAAGTTTACCCGAGGGAAAAGAAAAACACAAAGCAGACAGACCAGAGAGATTTCATCTAGAAATAGAACTCCCCGAATTTGGAGAAGAGATTGAGGGTGATCCAGTGAGAGATGAACAAGCTAGATCATCTTGTTACACTCTCCCAGACAGACATCAGCGGGAAGAGCATCTCTGGGTCTGTGACTCTTGGGTGCCTCTTCCATGACTCAGTGCACTGTGTGCTGGGTCAGGAGAAGCTGGAGGGAGGCAGGACTGGAGAGTTCTTTCTTTTCCTCACATGTTTTCTCTCTGATCTGGGGAAAGTCACTAATCCTCAGTGGGTCTCAGTTGATTTATCTGTAATATAGTAATAATGGCATTTTATCTGCCTGAAGGTGAGGAATTGGGCTGAATGATTTAATGAGTTCTTCTATATAAAAGAAGAACTATAAAAATCCATATATCTTCCCGGAAATTCTACATTGTGTCAATTTATTTGGATTTTCTCAAGACTCCATTTAAATTATTTTATTGTCAAAGTTCATGATAGATATTTGTCACAAAGGCCATGTAGGTCATGTGACCCTAAGCATGACCACCTTGGAAAAGACTTTCTTACTTCTAGTGTTGAAAATCTACATTCAAGCGGGATAAGCTTTATATTTTAGTAAAAAGGTCACATGGTGAAAGTAGATTTTTCCTCAAGATGTAAAATATATAGGTCTGGATGATGTTTAAATATTACATAGTGGTAGAAATGTCAGATGAATATGCATTTATTTTTTAAAAAATATATATTTTTAGTTGTAGATGGACATATACCTTTATTTTATTTTTATGTGGTGCTGAGGATTGAACCCAGTGCCTCACACATGCCAAGTGAGCGCTCTACCCCTTGAGCCACAACCCCAGGCCCAAATGTGTTTTTCTTTAACTTTGAAGAGATCTTGGCATTGTTGAGTTTGTCAAAGTAATGTCCAAATGTCTGAGGAATTAGAAGTTCTTGAAGGATAAATAAGACTATGTTTTAAAAAAAATCTCTTGAACTTTTTAATGGAAATTTTTTTTAAATTAGGATAATCCCTTTTCATTTCCACCCTTCCAATAATGTACAAACACAACCATACTGTTTAAAAATATAATTTTAATGGCAAATTAATCTACATATTGATTGTAAGAAAAATTAAAATGAAGAAACTCTAAAGCAGAAAATTAAAATGACTCCCTAGAAATAGCTATTATAAACATTAACATTGCTCAATGTACCTATATATCTATTTTTTCTGTCTTGTGTGGATGTGTCTCTCTATATAGGATCATATATACACACACACACACACACACACACACACACACACACATATCCCTAATACATACTTATGCAAGTATGCATACATATGTATGCATATACCTTGCTTAATGATTTATCATTTCCGAGTCATTCAAATTATTTTTAATTTTGAGAGAAAAATGCAAACAACAAAGAAAATAACAAGAGCATAGGAAAAAAATTAAAAATTACTTCTTACCTTCCTTTTTTTTTTTACACAAAGTTCTACATTTCATGGGTAACCACTCTCAATTATTTGTCTAGGTACTCGAATTAATATACTTAGGCATCTGTTTCTTATTTTTATCCACAATATCAGCATACTCCCTATTAATAGATGAGAAATGTAGAACTAAATTCCTACCTTTCTTTTTCTTCCCTCTACTTCCTCATTTTAGAGGTTATATTATAACTATCTTTTTTCTTTCAGTGAGTTCACTCATAACTAATTCACGTACTCAAAATTACATCTCATGATAAATTCACTTTGGAAGGTATACAGTGGCTCTCCCCTGTGTGCACTGAAGAAAGAACAAATGCCCACTGCCCTTTAGATTTTTCCCTCAGTCCATTAGCCTTACATCATCAAGGTGGTTAACACTGATATTGTGACATGTAATTATAATTGTGCTTTCTGTGCTTGGCTTTGAAGTTTATTATCAAAAATGAAAGCCAATGAGATAATGTCGTTGGTCAAAACACAGGATCACCTTCTAGCTGAAATGTTGTAATTTTGGACAAGACACTTAACCTCTCTGGGCCTCAATTTCTTCATATGTAAGATAGTCATAAAGCATTATCTATCTGATTGGTATGAGCATTAAGTGAGGGCTTATCGTGTCCTGAGGACAATTCTTGATAAATCATAAGTGCTCAGTAATATTTCTTGGAAGGCCCAGGACTGTGAATGGATGTGTATCTCAAAACCCATGCTGCTGAAGGGAGAATGTTCTGGAATCAAAGGAAAATAGTTTTTTTCTTTTCTTCTGTACATGTCATCAGTTATTCAAAATCATGGGATATTACTGATGTTACTTAACATTTTGTCTTTCTTAGGCAATATTCTGTTTTGCCTGAAGTTTTCTATAATTTTTCATCTTGGATATTCATGAAGGAGAGAAATTCCCTTACTGTATTGTTAAACTCTTCCAGGAGCATATTTACTAAAGTAATTGTAATGGAAATTGAAAATTTAACAGAAACAAAAAAAGGATTTCTTTTGATAGATTATTGAATTTGATTTGATATCTACCTTGAGACTGCCATGGGTCTGTTAAGAACCAGATTTAATTCTCTGTCTGGCTTTGAAGGCCAGCTCAATAATCACAAGCAATGCTGATTCACTTTTTTCCTGTGGTATATTGTGCATCTCTTGTTATTCTGATTTAATGTATTGGAGTGGCTGTTTATAGCCCTGACTTCTCAAGGGTTTTCTTCCTCTGGAAAACTTCTTAGAGAAATTAACTGCATGGCCTTTTGTACCTTCGGATTGGTGCTTCAACTTCTTACTTTCTCTGCTGCATCTCTCACCCTTTATTCAAGGCCCGAGCTCCTTGACTTAATTTTGTAGTTGCTCAAATAGTCTTAGTGACCTGAGTCTCTGAAAGAGCTGGGCAGGAAAGCCCTCTTCAGGGGCATCCATGGGCAGGAGTAGTAAACATGTCTGAGTCTAGGTCGGTCTGAAGGAGTAATGAAAGATGATCTGGGTAGGGAGATTGTAGGTGTCAGGGAAATTGTGAAGAATGTACAGTAATTTGCCCAGGAATTTGAAATGTACTCTGTTTTGCAGAGAATTGTTGCAGTTATTTTAGTAGGGAAGTGTTATGATCAGATTTGCATTTCAGAAAAAAAAAGAGCTTTGGTTTTTGAAGTTTTGAAGATGATTACAAGGAGAGACTGGAGAGAGGGAGAACAGATTGAGGCTCTTGTGTTTAAGTTTTTTTTGGCTGTGGAAACTTACTATCAAAACACTTTCTAATAGAATTAATGGGACACCCTATTAAGTTGAATGTGACAGATAAAAGAAAGAGGAATTGAAGACACGGTTCTAATGTGAGCATAAGAGAGGATGGGAGATAACAAATCCAGCTTTTAGAAACTGGCATTTTTATGCCTGTGGGATAGCCAGATAGAGATGGGGAGTCAGAAATTGGAAACCAAGGACTAAATAGTGACAGAGATGAGACCTAGACACACAGAACTAAGAATAATCTGTGTAGAGGCTGCAGACAATGAAATTGGACCCGGTGATTTCAGAGAGACTTATGCCATAGCAGAAAAAGAGGTCTGAGAGCAGAAACACCCATGGACCACAGTGTTTAACAGATGATTGGAAGAGGAATCTGTATTAGGAAGAGCATCTTGTGTACGTCTCTGTCTCATGCAAATACATGTGAATGGGCTGTATGAAATTAAAAGGAGAACTTAGAAATGAAGAAGTGAAAATAGAAGAATCAGTGACCAGGACACCGAAGGCAGAGAGAAATGTGTGCAAGAATGACACAATTAAGTTAAACTCAAATAAGAAGCACCCTCTGATTTGAAAATTAGAATGTCATTTTTCACTTTGGCAAGAGTTTATGATTTAGGGAATGGATGAAGCCAGAGATGTCTTGCAGTGGATGGGGGGAAGTTGTGCTAGTCAAAGGGGAGAAAGTAAGATATATTAGGTTTTGAATAAATTGGACTATGAAAGAAAAAAAGGTGATATGTATAAGGTAAAGGATAAATTATTTACCAATAGGCATTCATATTTTATAATTTTGTGGGGAATGGAGGAGACAGAGAAGAAAAAGACCATTCAGAACGGAGAATAGAAGGAAGGGACAAGACACAATGACCTTTCACTTGACATTGAACATTCAATACTTGGTTTTGGTTACTTTTGTGTATGTGGTGGTGTCATTTACCAATAAGAAGACTGTAAGAGTTAGTGGTCAGTCTACTAAATACATGGCATATGTATATGGTTATTATTGTATAAGTATAACAACTTAATACAACCATTTGTAAAGGAGCTATTTGGAGGCAACTCTGGATAATTCTATGTTTTTGTTTTTAAAGTAGAGTCAATTTTGAAGCAGGGTTACAGATCTGTTAGCAGTCAGCTCAGGTCTCTTGCTATGTAAGTGCCACATAGTCAGTCCCACACTGAATGGGTCCATTCTGTTTTGAAAGATTTGGACATCACTATTTTTATTTTTTTCAGTAAGAAAATTGGCTCTGTCTTTGGTAAGATTGGGGAACTGTTAACTCTACAGTTTAGATCCAGAGAGGGTATTTGGTCTTCAAAAGGAAAACAAAAGTGTGACATGATCCTAGCGTCCCTCCTTTTCCTGTTCTAAAGCTTCTTTTCTAGCTTTAGAAAAGGCAAGGACTTCCCTTCCAAAAAGCTGGTGGGTCAGCGTTGCTGTTCCCAGGGAAGCCCTGTGGCCACATAGACTTCCTCTAGGATTCAATCTCCAGCACCACTCTTCTTCTTTCATTTAAGGAAAAGGGAAGAAATGTTTTACAGTTTGCCTTGAACTCGATGGTACCAGTAGATGTCACTCTGGACAGCAGGATACAGCATCTCTGTTCTTATCTGTGGTTCAGATTAGCCTGTGGCATTCCTGCTCCAAGCCACTGTCAAACATCTCAGAACTGACACATCTGAATTATGACATTCTCTGCATTGCCAGTTTTACTTCTATGCTGTGGAATAAGAGGGCTGGGAGAGCTGCCATTTCGTCTCATTCTCATTCAGCTAAAATGCCAAATGCTTACACAGTTACACCAATCAACCAGGCAAGAAGAAAATGGTTCAGGGGAAAAAATGGAGGAAATACATATTTTAAAGCAGCATATCTGAATTCAACGCACAGGCACACGGACTTCTGCTTTCCTTTAGGTGGAGGGGAAGCAGTTAACCCTTTACTGAGTGCATGTAGCTAGACCTAGACGAAAGTAAGTAAATTAACCTCTCCCTACCTATATAGTCTGCACTCTGGCCCTCCATTAGTGATTATCAACCAAGCTGTTAAAATAGAAAAAAAAAAGAAGTCTTCCTAAAATTCTCAGGGGTTAATAAAATTAATGAGTCATTTTTTTTTCTTCATCCCCCCCCTCCCCCCACCCCCCGTGCTCTATTCACTCTCCACAAAGCTTTGGGATCTGCTTCAGCACATGACCAAATCAATGTGCAAATAGAGAAAGAGGAAATGTTGAGGAAAGGATCAGTCTAATTGGATAGACTTGTGTTTCTGAAAATGTGCACTTGTGGTTTTCATGTTGTATGTAATTTTATTTCATCATGCTTTATTTTAAAATGTTGCATTATGGATAAACTGATACTATATATATCAGTTTTTGGCATTCTGTTACGGGAACAAGAGGAGGACTTGTACTCTGCATGTACTACCCTCTACAACTAACCTTGGATACTCATTTCACCCAGGCCTAGGTCGGAGTTCTCAGTTGAACTTCTATCATTGACTTGGAATTCCCAAGTGCTCTTCCAGCCATCTTCCCTGCTTTTGTATAAAATTCAGACAATACTTAAGGCCCATTTCAAATCCTACCTCTGCCCATAAGAAAATCTTAGTGGGCAATGGGAATTATAAAGAAGAGGAGGAGCAAGATGGTACATGCAGGAATATAAGACCTTTCCCTGGGAGGTAAGTATGTGGCAGATTTGGGGGCTCAGTGTAAGTGTTTTAAGAGCGAATGGGAAGAAAGATCACTTTCAGCTGTTGAGATGGAGCACGTTTTATTGAGAAGGTAGAATTGACATTAAATTCCTTGAAGGATGAGATGTGGCTCTCTAGCTAAAAGTGAGGAAGAAGGTCCTCTAGGGAAAACAAAAAAGATATAAAGAAAAACCTGAGCAAAGCACAAGGGATCAGGTGACCACAAAGCCAATTTGTTTAGAATCTAGGACTGATGCCTGAGAGTAACAATAAGATTAATATGACTTCTTACCCTCATTCCTTCTCTGGCAGTCAACAACCTGCTTTGTGTGTATGAATCTGACCTCTTTAGGAGTCCCATGGAAGCGGAATCACACAGTAGTCTGAAGAAATAGTAATAAATTGAAGAATGAAAGAGTGGTAATAAATATTTTGTCAAGTACATGTGATGTACATGTATCACATATATATCACAAATATATCACTTACATATATAAGATATATATTTGTGTGTGTATATATATGTATGCATTTTATAATTCCCATATTTATACATATATGATACATATATATCACAGCTAACATAGAAAAGGAGAATCCGTGTATGTATACTTGGGAAAATATTTATTGCCACTTCTTCATTCTTTAATTTATTATTATTCTTTCAGACTATTTTGTGATTCTACTAGAGGGGTCAGATTTATACACACAAAGTAGGATTTTGGGCGATCCAACATGGCGGCGGGCAGAGAGGCTGCACTTTCACTGCACTCCCAGTGATGGGGGCATAAAGATGCAAGGATAACTCTTGGATCCTTCCAACGGAGATTCTCCTAGAAAAATTCCATTGAAGAGAGACCGCCCGGGAGCTACTAGGATTTTTTTAAAACGTCTATGTGACCCGGACGAGGGGGACCCTGCCGCTAGACGTGGAGTACCAGATTCACCTTCCACAGTCCGCGCACCGCGGGCACAGCTGCAGATCTGTCCACCCGCCCGCAGCAAAAGTGACTGGGTCCTGCTAGATGCCGAGACACAGCTTGGCAGGAAGAAGTCTTTAGCCAAGCCCCCACGAGGCAGGAGCTGAGACGAACCGGGCCGGACCAGTTCCACCCCTCCCCTCGGACACTCCAGCAAGGAGCCTGGGGCCCGCCATAGCAGAGAGGTGACGTCATCGGAGTTCGGCTGGCGGAATTCCTTCCCAGCAGAATCCACTTTAGCAGGTGCGTGACTTCCCATACTGATACAGGCAGCCAGGAAACATCATTGACTTCTCAGGGGTCGTGTCCGTAGGGAAGCAGAGGGGATCCCAGACCCCAAGGCCCCCATATCACCAGCGGTGACCGCCAGGGTCTTAGCCGCCAGTTTACCACAGCACTGGGGCTTAAAAGGGACACACGGTGGGGCTGCAAGTGTAACTAGACCTCTGGAGAATCACTTCTGGGGAACAGGACCTGGCTGGCAGGCTGACAGGAGGAAGGGGGGTTAAGAGCTGGAGAAGTGAAATGGCTCGGGACTGACAAGTCTGAGAGACCCCCAGGAGACGCCCTACAGAGACAGCTCTCAGCAGGTACAGAGCAGACGCTCCGCTTGGAGGGCACAGCTCCACCTACTGGAAGAGAAGAAGGAGGATCTCCAAGACTTTAATTTATTTTTTATTTTTTATTTTTTTATTTTATTTTTTTTTATTTTATTTTTTTTTTTTTGTTGTTGTTGTTGTGGTTGCTGCTGCCGATATTTTTTTTCTCTCTCCTTATTCTCTCCCTGATCCTTTCCCCCCTACTCCTTCTCTCTTTCTATCCCATTTCAAGTTTTATTGTTCTTTTCATTCCCCTCTAATCTATCTCTCCCTCCATCCTTTTATCTTTTTAACAGCACCTTCATCCCCTTACCCCCCAACTCTCATCCCAAGCATTACATCTTCCATTGCGTGTAATTGTCTAAATGCAAATAGGTGAATATCTCGAGGCTGTCTATAAGACTCCCAAATACCTAGCTACTAACAACACCCTGATCCAATTGCCCGGTAGTATCCATCTTCAGTGGAGCAATCTTCTAAAGTAGCCAAGACATACTAACCATCGTACCACCAGAGCACCTAACCTAAACATATAGACCTAAGAACAAACAGCAAATATGCATACAGAACCTAGAAGCCTTATATGAATTGAATGAATCTGCTTTAAAGCACAACAAAGCCCAACATTTCTAGGCATAATCTCCCAACACAAAAGAGAGACAACAGAGATATACAAAGCCAAAACAAATGTATAGGAGAAAGCAGTTACAAAGCAGTCAAACAGAGCTGGATAGCAACGTGAACAATATGAAAAAACAAGGGGAAAAAGGGTTACAAACAATGCAGGACAATCTAAATATACAAGAGGACATAGCAGAAACAGAAACATGGACAGGGAAAGAAATCAAGGCATACCTAATTCAGATGGAACGGAATATTAGAGAAGACATGAGACAGCAAATCCAAGCATTGAAAGTATATTTTGAAGAGGAACTAACCACACAAATTCAATCAGTAAAGAATGAGCTTTATCAGGAGATAGAGGTGTTAAAAAAAAATCAAGTTGTAATCATAGAAATGCAAGAAACCGTAAATCAGATTAAAAGCGCTAATGAGAATATTACAAACAGACTAGATCAAGTAGAAGTCAGAACATCAGATAATGAAGACAAAGTTTATCAACTTGAAAAGAATATAGTTAACACAGAAAAGATGCTGAAATCTCACGAGCAATCTATCCAAGAGATATGGGATCTTATCAAAAAACCAAATTTGAGAGTCATTGGGATAGAAGAAGGCACAGAGAATCAGTCCAAAGGAATGGATGGCTTACTAAAGGAGATAATACTAGAAAACTTCCCAGAGATGAAAGATGAAATGGATTGCCAAATCCTGGAAGCTTACAGGACCCCAAACATCCAAAACCATAATAGACCAACTCCAAGACACATAATCATGAAGATAGCTAACATACAGGACAAGGAGAGAATACTAAAAGCTACGAGAGAAAGGAAGCAGATTACATTTAGGGGTAAACTAATTAGGTTAACGACTGATTTTTCATCACAGACTTTGAAAGCGAGAAGATCCTGGAACAACGTATTTCAAACACTGAAAAATAATGGATTCCAACCAAGAATACTGTATCCAGCAAAACTAAGCTTCAGATTTGACAATGAAATTAAAATATTTCACGATAAACAAAAGCTAAAAGAATTTGCAGCCAGAAAACCAGCACTGCAAAGCATTTTGAGCAAAATATTACAAGAAGAGGAACTGAAAAATAGTGCCCAAAACTAACAGTGGGAGGTATCTCAGTAAAGGGGAAGAAAAATAACCAAAGAGGGAAAACTAGCCAATCTAAAATAAATAAATAAATAAACATGACTGGAAGTACAAACCATATTTCAATTGTAACCTTAAATGTTAATGGCTTAAATTCACCAATCAAGAGACATAGGCTAGTAACCTGGATTAAAAAAACAAATCCAACAATATGCTGCCTTCAGGAGACTCATATGATAGAAAAAGACATTCACAGACTGAAGGTGAAAGGTTGGGAAAAATCATACCACTCACATGGCCATCGGAAGCAAGCAGGAGTGGCCATTCTCATATCGAATAAAGTCAACTTCAAACCTAAGGTAATCAAAAGGGATAAAGAAGGACACTATATACTGTTAAAAGGAACCATCCACCATCAAGACATAACAATTATCAATTTATATGCACCAAACAATGGTGCTGCAACGTTCATAAAACAAACTCTCCTCAAAGTAGGATTTTGACTGCCAGGGAAGAGAAAAGGAATGAGTATATATACATATGTATATATATCTGTGTGTATATGTGTGTGTATATATATATATATGTACACACATTCTCTATATACACACATATATGTATACAGATGTATCTATATATATGTGATATATATGTATATAGATACATCTACTTATATATAATACATACATCTCTTTAGTTATTCTTTTTACTAATAGACTTTGAGCTCTCATGTCTTCTTGAATATAAATCAATATAAGAAGCATGTTTAATAATAATAATAATAACAACAACCACAACCACAATGAAAGAGAAAATATCTTGGTTCCTAACTGTTACTAATCTTACTGGTATGTTGTTAGCTCAAAAGATGTTATAAAAAGCAAATAAATAAAACTCAAAGAGAAAGTGTCTTAAAGATGCAATGCTCTATGGAGCAGGAAGGAGGAGAAAGACACACAGATATTGTTGCTTTAATTAAGCTTTTCTTAGTATTGTCAATATAATTTCCTTCTTGAAGGCTTATATCTGTCTTTTTCAAATAACATGGTATTGAATAAGTGAAGAACCTTCAATACTAGAAATGATCTTTCTCCTTTAACATCTGTATTTTTTAAATATTATTTTAATACTGCTTTTTTCCCCGCAGAGTTTCCCTTTGCTGTGCACCTTTGTGTTTTCTCATGCTTAAGACAACTTCAGCATTTTACAAAATGAGAATGAGTATGCTACCAGGGGCTTTCTTTTAAAATTTATATTGTGTTATTCTCAGAAATTAATATATTTACTTACTTGGGAAATATCCATAGAGTAGTCTACAATTTATATCTTCTACAGGGAAATAAATGAATGACTTTCCATTATGTGAAAAGTTTCAAACTAAATCTTCTAGAATCCTCAGTGTTGACTATTCCATTGTATAATGCAGTGAGCTATTGGATTGTCTCATAAGTTATAAAATCCTTATTAATCAAAACATGTTGGTGCAAAGCAGAGGATTAATTGTTTGCTTTGAAAATTAAGGAAAGGGCACACAGAAAAGAAAAATGATATTAAATAGCATGGTATTTCACACTGTTTGGAATTAATGAGCATTGTGATCACCTTAGTTGAGTTCCTGACCTTTACCATATTATCAAAATTCATTATGTGCAGAAAAATCTATGGAGATTTCAGATCCATTTGTTATGGACATAGATGACTTGAGAAAATTATTGTGAACCTTTAGAAACGTCAAGAATTCTATCACATTATTTAAGGGCACATAGACAGTAACTTCTAATGGTAACATACCTTATTTACTTGGTTGTAATAGAAAGTTGCAAAACAGTTTAATTTCTAACAATAGAGAAGACATAGTCACCCTTTTTACAGAACTTGTTATTTTGTAGCAGTGGTTTCTTCTCTTAGGTACCTAACACTACTTTTTATGGTAAGTGACATCTGCCACCTATGTGAGAACAAACAGTGTTTTTCACCTTCCTATCAGGAACACAGTTAAAGTAAATTGAATTTAGGAATTGGTAAATAAGTATATATAGGACAAATTTATATAGCCCACTCCACTGACAAGTATTTAAAACTAAAAAAGACTAAACATGAAATTACATTTTGGTTAAAAGAAACCAGATTATGCGACTGTAGCATCCTTTGTGTCATAATGTAATTTTTGGTTTAAACTTTTATTATTAAAAAAATTGTGACTAGCACTTATAAGGATACAGAAAATTTTCATTTCTATTCTTTTTTGTTCGTGTATCCCTTTCTTCTCCGCCATACTCTCCCTTTAAAAGTAGCACATAGGTACAATTATTACTACTATGCTTCTGATTCAAGACTGCAATAGTTTCCGAAGGCCCAACTGTAAAATATATATGTAAATTCCAATTTTGTATTATAGACATAAGAAGGAAAAAATCACCTATAAATTAACTGTATTAGATCTAAGTTAGATTCAATATTGTCAGATTTTCTTCATTGGAGGCTGTAGATTGGGAACTTTTTGTCATGACTACCCAGGAGCAGAAATTCAATCTTTCTAGACAAGGATCAGCTATGGATCCTTTTCTCTCTAGAATGAAATAACATAGCTATAGTGGCCCTGACAGTACCAGTTTTTGACCTGATAATGCTCTGTAATGGAGCCACATATCTCTAGAATATCAATACTTGATCTGTTATTTCAAATGTACTTGTGAGATGCTCTAAGGAAAATGGTAACACTAACAATCACTGATAAAATTTGAGTGCTACCTATGTGTAAAACTACCTATGTGTAAAGCACCACCATAATCTCTTAACAGGTGTTACATTATTACAGCAAACAAATGAATTAAATTTGGGTGAGAAAACTAAAACATATGTTATTTGGTCTTACTGATTTGTGTTATTTTTAAAAAGCATATATAGCAAGTAGTCATCTCACTTAAGGTAAACCCAGGACTCATGTGTTGGGGACAGGATTCATATTTAAATAGAGTAGATGCAGTTTAACTTGAGAAAAGTAGAAGAATTTTAGTAGGTTTCCTAAGGATGACCATCTATTGGTATGAGTTAAGAATTAATTTTACCCTTTTGCTGTAAACTGTAAAATCAGTTTGGTATTGTAAAATATTTCCCAGAACTAGAAATCTTGAACTACAGATTATAAACCAAAATATCCTGTTTAATATTTAGGTCTACTCTTTTATATTGCTTTGATTTTTTAAAAATTATATTATATGGATGAGGTTATTGTGTATATGTTTGGTGATACTTAATCTAATTTTTTTTTTGAAAAAAGTTAGATTTTTAGTTTTAGCTTTTGACTAATGTATATTTAATGTATATTAAATACACATTACAAACTTGACAGATGTGTCTATCAGCCAATTGTATAAGAATTTCTGCATTTAAATTGATGCCTTAGGTTTTGTTTAACTGTTAGGCCATTGGAGTTGGTATAGAAACTTGAAGCTATCTGTGATGTTTACAACAGATATTTCTCATTAAAAAATCAGTCGAAAAATTAGAATCCATCTGAATGAAAGGAATCAAAGTAGAAAACACACTTGAGCTTGAGATTTCCTGTAAGACTGAGGTTGTCTGCGGCTAATTTCTAGATTGACAACTGGATGAGACCTTCTGGGAGTTTTTTTTGTTTTGTTTTGTTTTTTAAGAATGGGCATCTCTGCCCTTAAAATCCTAGGAGTCCAGAGTTCTGAGTTCTACTTTCAACTCTACCATGAGTTTGAACAAATTATGCTGGGTTTCAGTTTCCTCAGCCACAAAGTGGAAGGAAGGATTAAACCATTTTCATAGCCCTTTTCAGCTTTGAATGAAAAGTAAAAATGATCCAGACCAGCTTTACCACAGTTGGAAGGGGAGTTAAAGAAATCTGTAATGATAGGAATCAAAGTAGCTACTATTGGTTGCGTCTTCACGATAAACCTAAAGCCAACCACTATTCTAAACACATAGTCACTGGTTCATTTTTATTCAACACTGGGTTATTGAATAGGCATGACATGGGGAAATTTGCTGAGGGTCCTGCATCCAGTAAGGGTGGAGCAGAGATCTCAAGCCAGTGAGATCTGAGGAGCCCAGAGCTAGAACAGTGACATTCAGCCCTCCTGGAAGAATCAGAGAACTTCCATGTAAAATGTCCCTTTTCTACTTTCTCATCTCAGGAGGAACAATGAAAAAGATGAAGAAATACTTCATAGCTGGAAATTCAACCCTAAATCTCTTTGGGGACCACTTCATCACCTTAAATGATTTTTGGAACATTCTTCTTTCATGCTTAAGCAGGATTCTGATATAGTATGATATTGGCAGAGGTTGTAAAGTGTCTGTCATGTTGGCATTATAGTGCTACCCTGGGCTTTTCCACTGTTCAACTCAAAGCAATATTTATATAAAAGATCACAGAGGCTGAATCACAAAGCCTTTCTCATTCCACCCTTCTGGTGGCACTTGAATATGTCAATTTCAAACAGCCCATGAACCGTGTGTGACCAGATGGGGAAATAGAAGAAATGCCACACAGATGTACTCCTTCTGGAGGGAATGAAAAATACAAAAGCATAGTCCTTTAAAGCACATTATGTAGTAGACATCTCTAGGCATTTTGAATGCATTTAAAAATCTACATTATTTGCTACAAGATTTTCTTCAATATGGAGGTTTCTAGTTCGTTTTCATCCTTGTATACAGGTTATGAACTATTTCTTGGAGTCTATCAAAAATTGAAAGAAATATTCACTTAATGGGTTAGTCAGAATTACTCAGAAATGAGAGTAAAACATGACACTTATAATGCAACTTACCAACATTTCATTTGGAAGGCTTCATTTAATATGTTAGGGAGGTCTACCCACACCAGTTCAGGCCACCTGTTTTAACGATCAGACTGGGGAATCTGATTTTTGGTGACTTTTTAGAAAAATATTTTAACTAAGCTAGAGGTAAAAATTTGTTGCATTATGTTGGACCTTCTGATTTTTTGTGATAGGAAGATTTTTCACAGTCGTTGTGAATTAGTCATATGAATTAGAATCTCTTCCTCTTCTTCTTTGGTGGGGGAGGGATTTCCACTCCTTTTGTTATGGGATGTTTGAACACATGCTACCCAACGCTGGACAGGTATGATCAACAGCAGTTGACTAATCCCACCTACTCACAGCTCAGGGGAAGAGGATGCTATGGGCCATGAGGGACCACAGAGTGAACAAGCAGGGGCTATAGGAAGCAGGCTCTGTGGTCTCAAGGGGTTGGAGTGACCCCTGTTTCTCATGGGAGGATGTAATTGGTTTGTTTGAATACTTCCATGGGCTGGAAGCTTAACTGAAACAACAAGCAGTAATTGCACCTGGTCTTTGATAAGTAGGGCTCTTTGGTGATGGGATCTCATCTGTGGAGTAGAGTGAGGGCTTTTGAGTTATATCACTTGTCAAAGCAGCTCATAGTATTAGGTCTTCATTTTAGGACTAACACCTCCCACTACTAATTTCAACCATTGCGTTTAATGTCTAGTTCTTCCCCTGCTCTGTTAGTCTGCTTGGACAGACTAACACAACAAAATAAAACAGAACACAGAAGATACAAGGCTGGATGGTTTAAGCAGAAATTTTTTTTTCACAGTTCTAGGGGTTGGAAGTCCAGAATGAAGGTGCTGGCCAGATTAATTTTAAGTGAGGGCTCTCTTCCTGGCTTTTAATACCTACTTTCTAAGTATAACCTCACATGTGACCTTTACTCAGTATGGTGGGTGCAAAGAGAGACAGCTTGAGAGACTCAGGAGAGCATGAGAGAGAAATCAAGCGCTCCATGGTGACTCTTCTATATGAGTAGTAATCCTATCAGAATAGGGACTCACTCTTTTTTTCCCATTTAAGCCATTTCCACATACAGCCAAGTTGTGATTAGGATTTCAACATATGAATTTGGGGATACACAAGCATTTACTTCACTAGCATTTACTTCAACCTGATATTTTAAAATATTCTTCACACTTTTAATAATAATTATTTTTTTGTAGCTGGACACAATACCTTTATTTCACTTATTTATTTTTATGTGGTGCTGAAGATCAAATCCAGGATCTCGCACATGCGAGGCGAGCACTCTACCGCTGAGCCACAACCCCAGCTCAATAATTATTAATATCTGTTTATGATAGAGTAAATCTTGGCTATTGCTAGTACCTACCTATAGTGGCACAAAATCAGTTCTCTAGTATTATTTATTGAATTGAATTAAGGAGATGTGATTTTGTTTAAGGCACTCAACCAACTTTCTTCTAGATTTTTCTTTTTTTTAAAATTTTTATTATTGGTTGTTCAGAACATTACATAGTTCTTGACATATCATATTTCATACATTTGATTCAAGTGGGTTATGAACTTCCATTTTTACCCCATATACAGACTGCAGAATCACATTGGTTACACATTCACTGTTTTACATATTGCCATACTAGTGTCTGATGTGTTCTGCTGCCTTTCCTATCCTCTACTATCCCCCCTCCCCTCCCCTCTCATCTTCTCTCTCTACCCCATCTACTGTAATTCATTTCTCTCCCTTGTTTTTTTCCCTTTCCCCTCATATCCTCTTATATGTAATTTTGTATAACCATGAGGGTCTCCTTCCATTTCCATGCAATTTCCTTTCTCTCTCCCTTTCCCTCCCACCTCTCGTCCCTGTTTAATGTTAATCTTCTTCTCATGCTCTTCCTCCCTGCTCTGTTCTTAGTTGTTCTCCTTATATCAAAGAAGACATTTGGCATTTGTTTTTTAGGGATTGGCTAGCTTCACTTAGCATAATCTGCTCTAATGCCATCCATTTCGCTGCAAATTTCATGATTTTGTCTTTTTTTTTTTTAGTGCAGAGTAATACTCCATTGTGTATAAATGCCACATTTTTTTTTATCCATTCATCTATTGAAGGGCATCTAGTTTGGTTCCACAGTCCAGCTATTGTGAATTGTGCTGCTATGAACATCGATGTGGCAGTATCCCTATAGTATGCTCTTTTAAGGTCTTTAGGGAATAGACCAAGAAGGGGAATAGCTGGTTCAAATGGTGGTTCCATTCCCAGCTTTCCAAGGAATCACCATACTGCTTTCCAAATTGGCTGCACCAATTTGCAGTCCCACCAGCAATGTACAAGTGTACCCTTTTCCCCACCTCCTCGCCAGCACTTGTTGTTTGACTTCCTAATGGCTGCCAATCTTACTGGAGTGAGATGGTATCTTAGGGTGGTTTTGATTTGCATTTCTCTGACTGTTAGAGATGGTGAGCATTTTTTCATGTACTTGTTGATTGATTGTATGTCCTCCTCTGAGAAGTGTCTGTTCAGGTCCTTGGCCCATTTGTTGATTGGGTTATTTGTTTTCTTATTGTTTAATTTTTTGAGTTCTTTGTATACTCTGGATATTAGGGCTCTATCTGAAGTGTGAGGAGTAAAAATTTGTTCCCATGATGTAGGCTCCCTATTTACCTCTCTTATTGTTTCTCTTGCTGAGAAAAACTTTAGTTTGAGTAAGTCCCATTTGTTGATTCTTGTTATTAACTCTTGTGATATGGGTGTCCTATTAAGGAATTTGGAGCTCGACCCCACAATATGTAGATTGGAGCCAACTTTTTCTTCTATCAGATGCAGAGTCTCTGATTTGATATCAAGCTCTTTGATTTTTCTTGAAATTAATTTCTGAAGAATAATTAGTTAAGCAAATAAATATCTGATTTTGGATTTGGTCAGCACATTATTATTATTAATATTATTGTTGTTGTTATTATTATTAATGTGTTGTTGTTGTGTTTTTGCCAGCAAGGAATATTGAACATTGTGTTCATTTTGATTGTTTGATTTAGAGTTTAATATTTTCCACTTCTTGGAATTTTATCTGTAATGTGGGAGAATTGACACCTACCCCATCTCCCAGCCTATGATGATTACATGAGAGCATGAATATGAGAGTTCTTCATAAAGTATGAACATTGCACATACTACAGCAGCTTGTTCTTCAACTGGCTGCTGAAACATCAAGCTGCTATTAAGAATGTCAATCCCAAGTTGGACTTTGTGGTACACACCTTAATCCCAGCAACTTGGGAAGCTGAGAGGGGAGGATCTCAAGTTCAAGACTAGCCTTAGCAACTTAAAAAGGCCCTAAGCAACTTAGTGAGACCCTATCTCAAAATTAATATATATATATCATGCTAAATGAAACAAAACCCAATATATATATAGGGCTGGGATGTGGCTTAGTAGTTAATGCCCATGTGTTAAATCCCCAGGGCCCCTCCCCCCCAAAAAAGTCATTGCCATTTTCCTACATAAGGTTTACTCAGTATTCAAAGTACATCAAGGACCTAGGCCTTGGACCAGAGACCCTGCACCTACTAGAAAAAAAAAAAGTAGGCTAAATTTTCCATCATGTCAGTTTAGGAACCTCAACAAGACTCTTAAAGCACAAGAAGTAAAATAAAGAACCAATAAATGGATTGTGTCAAACTAAAAAGCTTCATAGCAAAGGAAACAATTAAGAATGCAGAGAGCCTACAAAATGGGAGAAAATCTTTGCCACCTCCACCTGTTATATAATGAACTCAAAAATCATATACCCCCCCAAAAAACAAAACCCAATAAATAAATTGGCAAAGGAACTTAACAGACACTCCACAGAAGATGAAAAAAATGGTCAACAAATATATTAAAAAAAAAAGTTCAACATTTCTAACAGAGAAATGCAAATCAAAACTACTCTAAGATTTCATCTCACTTCAGTCGGAATGGCAATTATCAAGAATACAAGCAGCAATAAATGTTGGTGAGAATGTGGGGAAAACAGTATACTCATACATTGCTGGTAGGACTACAAATTGGTGCAACCAATCTGGAAAGCAATATGGAGATTCCTCAGAAAATATGGAATGGAACCACCATTTGAACCAACTATCCCACTCCTTGGTTTATACCGAATGAACTTAAAATCAGCAAACGACAGTGATGCAGCTACATCAATGTTTATAGCAGCTCAATTCACAATAGCTAAATGATGGAACCAAACTAGGTGTTCTTCAGCAGATGCATGGATAAAGAAAATGTGGTACATATACACAGTGGTTTATTACTTATCCATAAAGAAAAATGAAATTATGGCATTTGCTTGTAAGTGGATGCAACTGGACACTATCATGCTAAATGAAATAAGTCAATCCCCCAAATCTGATATGTGGATGCTAACACACAGTAAGCAGGAGGGAGGGAGGAATAGAAGTTCACAGGATAGATGAAATGGAATGAAGGGAAGGGAGTGAGGATATGAATGTGAAAAACAGTAGAAATTAATCTGATATAACTTTCCTATGTTCACATATGAATATATAGCCAGATTAATTCCACATCATGTACAACCAAAATAATGGAAAGTTATACTCCATGTATGTATAATATGTCAAAAATACATTCTACTATCATTTATAACTAAAAGAACAAAAATTAAAAATAAATATTTACTGAGTTATAGTAGGAGATGGCCCAAGAATCTGCATTTTAGCAAAACTGCAGGTGATTCTAATGTACATTAAAATCTGAGAACTAATGCACTCTGTCAAACTAAATTTAGGTGAATTGAAATGAATGATAACATCCATCAGGGATATCTAACCCACAAGTTCACAAAGAGATCCAAAATTTCAACTGAAAACAAGCAAATAATAAAAATGAGCAACTACTCATTTATAGCAGGAAGGCTGTGGATGTACTTCATTTACATTGTCTTCATTCTCCATATTCAGAATGATGGATTTAGTGTTTTCCAGGCCAATATGACTTCAGAAACACGTGGGAGTTTTCAATATGTGGATTCTTGGGCCTTGAGTCTGGAGAACTTTATTCAGTAGGTCTGTGGCAGGATCCGGAAATTTGTTTTACAAATGCTCACATGATGGCTAGGAAGATTTGGGGTAGGCTATTTAATTATGGTGAAATTGTAAGTGGTTGTAAACTTGATGATTTTCACATTTCTTCACATAACAAGCTTCTGATCCATTGATATCAGTTTTGAATTATGCAATATAGCATTAATTTGTCTTGGTATACAAAATTTGGGTTCAAAAAAACCCGACAGCTTACTGTAGTCCCTGCATCTTTTTTATTCTAAATTGGATTGAGTGTATCTATTTGAAATAAAGTGACTTTTTGTTTTGACTAAGGGTGTACAATTGTAGGCAGGAGACCCTGGCAGAGTCTAGCAGTTTTGACTGAATGCTTTTTGAATTCCAAAGTCTATGGCTTTTCTTTACTGTCCTTTCTTTGATCCTTGGGCTTTAGGGGGAAGCTGGACATGCAACCTATTGTAAACCTATCTGAACATCTATTTAGTGAAATAGGGTCTTTATTAATGGGCTTTATTCAATTCCAAAGAAGTAGGTTTTAAATACTTTAAACTTTCACCAATTCAAATACATACCATATTTATGATCAATTTCATTCTGATGCTTTTTTTGGAAGTATTAATTATTTGTTCCCAGTGTATGCAGAGCATATACAAATTGATCTAAGTATTAGGGATACTATTGCTTAGTTTAACACTGAAACTCGTACATGGGGGGATATTTTAAAGTTTTCTAAAGCAAGCCAAATATCAGCTTAAAGATCAGATTCTGTGAAATAATATTTTAAAGAGCTATTAAAATTTTTATATGACTCATGGTTGCATCTTCAGAGGCTTTTACATATTATCTTGAATTCTACAACCTATCTTAACTGGGCAAGATATATGTTACTACCCTCCCTTTGGAGAGGAAGGAATAGAGATAGGTTAAACTAACATGGGTCATGGACTTCATTAGGGTTTTAATCTATTTTCTGTCCTGCAACAGAATACCTGAGACTGGGGAATTTGGAATGAGCATAAATTTATTGGCTCACAGTATGGAAGGCGGGAAGTCCAAGAGGATGGTGCCAACTCTGCCAAGGGCCTTCATGCTATACCACCCCATGGTGGAAGGGTAAGGATGAGAGTGAGAGGGGACCAGGCTTGCTTTTACAACTCCACTCCCACAATAAGGGCAGAATCCATTCGTGAGCTCAGAGCCCTCATTTCCTAATCACCTCGTAACAGCCCCACCTCCCATTCTTCCTTTGGGGATTAAGTTTCTAAGACCTAAACTTTGGGGGACACCTTGAAACCACAGAAGTTAGGCTCATAAGTTGTATTAATCCCCAGGTCTTCCAAGCTTAGTTCACTTCTCACTAAATTAGGTAGGCCTAGGCATAAAACAGATACCAGCCATATATTAAAAGGAGGCCATTGTTACATGCCAAGAAAGTGAGTTTGTGTTGGATTTTGAAGGCATCAAATAAATTCCCTCTCTTCCCAAGCTGTTACTTCTGGTATTCAGAAATTAACAAAGAGTAAAAAAAGATTGTGCCCCCCTTCCTGGTGTGTGAGTTTCTTGTCATTACTGCAGCCCAAGTTCTTTCTTCTTTGATCACTTTACACAAACATGATTGATGAGGACTTTACAGGCTTCCAAAAACAGAAATAATTTAAAGATTCTAAGTTCTATTAGAGATTGATTTTAGATAAGGTCCAGAAAGTATTTAGACTTGTTAATAGAATCAACTTTATGGAATCAACTAGATCCATTTAACATGTTCTGTGTATGTATTCATAGAAAACAATGTAGAACACTGAAACACAGACAATTATTGTTTTGAGAGCTTTGGGTAATTAAACAGCAATCTCAATTTATTGACACATAAGTTTTTAAATTTATTTCTTCTTGTTTACTGATTGTATTATAAAATTCTTCTTTTGAAAAAGAGTAAGGCTGTCTTCCGTCACCACTGACTAAACGGTGGAAGCAACCTAGATGCCCTTCAGTAGATGATTGGATAAAGAAACTGTGGTATATTTACATAATGAACTATTACTCAGTATCAAAAGAGAATAAAATTATGGCATTTGTAGGTAAATGAATGGAGCTGGAGAATATCATGCTAAGCAAAGTAAGCCAATCCCCCCCAAAAAAACAAAGGCCAAATGTTCTCTCTGATAAGTAGATACTAATTCATAATGGGGAAGGGGGAGGCATGGGAAAAATGGAAGAACTCTGATTGGGCAAAGGGGATGGAGGGTAGGGAGGGTGCATGGGAGCAGGAAAGGTGGTGGAATGAGATGGACATCATTACCCTAGGTACATGTATAATTGTTAGAGTCTGTAAACAAGTCAAGATGGCGCCTGGCATTTTGCCAGAGGGAGTGGTTTGTGAGGTGGCGCCAACAAGCCATTAAGTGTGGAGATTCCTTATTGGTTGACTGCTGTATCTAGTTTATGTTAATTAAGATAAGCTGTGTGGAATATATATATACCCCTCCTGTCCTACAATAAATGGCTCCCACTCCTGCTGTATCAATGTTACACAAGTTGTTCATCACCCCCTGGTTATTTTGCTGCAGCCGGACTTCAGCATATAATTGCACATATGGTGTGATACTACATCATGTACAACCAGAGAAATTTAAAGTTGTGCTGCAATTGTGTACAATGAATCAAAATGCATTCTGCTGTCATATATACCTAATTAACATAAATAAATAAATTTAAAAAAAATTGCATGCAATTTCATGAGGTTCTCAGATCCTGTAAGGTGGGAAAAAGTTAAGAGAATATGCATGCATAAAGGTTCATGGGGCAGCAAGTTATTCCTAATTGGGCAAAACCTCTGTTGAGAGCAGTTGCTGATGATGTCAATGTCCAAAGATTCTAGTACTGAGTTTATTCCTTTCTCTAGGTCTTCTACTCTATCTCTATCTGAAGGGACTCTTGAAGTCAGTGTTCATTTATTTATTGGGTTTTTTGTTTGCTGATGTTAAGGTTTTTGAGTTCTTTATATATCCTGAAGATTAGTGCTCTATCTGACATGTGTATATGCAAAATATTTTTAAGGTCAGGATTGAATACAGAATTTCTGGGTTTCAGAGCAAAATTGAAAATATGGAGTCTTTTTTTTTAAAGATCAGAAAAAATAGGCCTTCTTAAAAATTAACTTTAATATCTTAAAGGTATAAAATATAAAGGTTTTTCCCTCCTTTCATGGTTTGTTTTTTGACTTGCCCTTTTAAATTTCTAAGTAAAGAAAATGAAAACACTAAAATTATTAGCATGAATTTTGTCATTCATATTTATATTGCACAATGCCACGTTTTAAAATGAAAATTTAAGCATATTTAACCTCTTAGTAGAATTGCCAAATTCTAAATTGCCACAATTCCTATTTTGTAGTTGTTGATTCATATGCATTTTGTTCTTAATAGAACAGTGAAAAACTGCACAAAACTTAACTCGGTTGCTTTTACTTCACTTCTGGTACACACCTAGAATTCCTCCGTACCTATCTATGGCTTTCTGCTATGTAAGGAAGGACTTAAAAGACAAGGAACTGTGGGTTTCCCTATCTTTTTTTCCCAGTCACATGTGACCCAAGATATTGCTTCTCACTGAGCAATAACTGATTTTGCCAAAAGCATTATTTTCAAAAATTTAAGAGAGTCTTGGGTTTCCTTTGGCCTTTATAGGGCCCCTTTATCCTCCAGCTTTATAGTTCAGAGGGACAGAAGTCAGACAGGACATGAACCTGACAGAAGTCAGAAAAGAACCTTACCATTCTGCAGCGAAGGTGGTAATACTCTTAATGCGGTGGTAATACTCTTAGTACATCCTTGTTTCTTATTTCAACAACTAAAGAGCTGATACAAAGCAAATGGATTACTAATGCCAATCAGAATGCATTCACAGAGTGCCACCCCTCTGAAGAGTTTACTGAAAGGAAAAATGGGTGTAAGAATATTAAAAAATATTTGAGCCTGGACATCTGTCAATTCTTTTTTTTTTTTTGTATCTGAGAGAAACAAATTCTAGGAAGGATTGTGCCTTTCAAGCGCATCGCTGTTGAAAAGCATGTCCTGACATCTGTCCCTCTGGACTATAAAGCTGGAGGAGAAAGAGGCCCTATAATGTCCAAAGGAAACCTGAGACTCTTAAATTTTCGAATATAATACTTTTGGCAAAATCAGTTGTTGCTCAGTGATAAGTAACATCTTGGGTCACATGTGGCTGGAAAAATAAATTGCCTGCACCCTGCTTCATCACCTTTCTGAGGCATTGATATCACGCAGTGTAAAAATGGGTGTTTTATGCACGAAAAGGACACTAACATTTGCGTGCACCATTGCAAAGTCTTTGCTGCTGGTGGATGCTGTGATAATTACACACAAATATTCATTCAGTCTGCCAACCATTTCTTTGTAATTGACAGTTGCTGACTTCTGGGCTCACTGGAGAATTGTACACTTGGTGCAGCCCAATAAAAGCCAGGAGAGGGTTTGTATACATCGTTCTGTCAGGCGAACACAGTTGTGGGATGTTGGAGTCGTTCATTACAGCCTTTGCTGCATCATCCCACACAACCCCAGCCAGGACCCTGTCGCATGAAGGATTGTTTTTAAGCTTTTAAAGCAAGATGGTTTATATTCTGAGATTAAAAACTAAGAATGTTACACCCTTATGACTCTTGCAATTTTTTTTTTTAGCCACTTAAGAACATGGAGCGGTGTTTTTTTTTTTTTTTTTTTTTTTTACCTTTATTAATCTACACTCACAGGTGGAAATAAATTATTTACCTTTTTCATTTTGCCTAATGGTAACTGGAATGCACCTGAGAAAGACAACACAGTCACAGTAGGTGGTAAAATGCAAACTTCTTCTGTTTCTGACATAAGACAGTCAAGGTTGGGAATATTTTAGAGGTTACTTTTTCCCATTAAGTTTCAGACTCAATACAATGTCAGAAACAGTCAACATAATGTATCATTGCTATTCAACAAATGAAGCAGTCCCTGTTTACAATAAAAGCATATGGTAATTTAGAAACATCAAAACACATGCTATAAACATTCTGGTACTGAAATATTTGTCTAAAGGCTTGACTGATCAGTTGCATTTTATATGCTTTATGAAATATTCCTTTTCCTTACGTGTCAGAAAATAAAGGCAAAGGATACAAATGATTGCATGTGGCAGGGTGAGAATGATGACTGGCACACTGAAATGCATAATTGCTCGATGCAGCCCTTCCTGCTTTTTTTTTTTTTTTAATTTGAGGAAATAAAAAGTCTGTGACCTTTACAAGTGTCTAATTTTGTGATAAGAGGTTTATTAATTTTTTTCTTGCACTGCTTGGTTAGGATTGCATTTCCATTTCCTCATCAGCCCCAACTTTTAGAATGGATGCTAATCACAAACCCTCTCTCTAGGCATCTACTATGAGTTCAGATAAAACACCCAGGAACTATTGTTGGAAATATACACATTTTTTTTTTTTTTGTGTACAACCAGAGAAATGAAAAGTTGTGCTCCATTTGTGAGCATCAGAGTCACATCTGTAAAGCGATGCTGTTAATATTTCATATCTTGTTCCTCACAGGTTTACTATGAGCATTACCTGAGTTATGCCCTAAATGGACTTACATTATTGATAACTATTGTCAGTGGTATTAACAAATAGAAAGAAGGTTTCAATTAAAAACAAAACTTTCTAAGCTGTTTGAAAAGCTTTCAGTTTAACCTGGTATATATAGGTTTGCTTGACTTTCTACAATCTCAATTTATCTCTTACTTCTTCTGAACTGGTCCTTGGTGTCTTTGGTATCTTCTTGTCTCTAGTCCTTGTTTTCTCAATATGGAAATCCTCTTTCCTTCTATAATACATTACATGATTTTGTTTAAGATAGTTTAAGATGGAGCCCTTCAATGAGTCTGCACTGCTTGGCTGATTTGACAGCTTTAATTTTGGCCTTTCATGTGCTCTCTGCTCTTACCTGTAGCTTTCATGTAGATGTTAAATTTCAAAGGGGTTACTCTTTTCTATATGGTACCCCTTTAAACAATGCTGAATCTCAAGTTTCTCTCTTTGTGAGTCTCTTCAGATATATATATATATATATAGTCTTTGTAATCATTATTTGGAAGTTAGTATAAAAGTGGTTAGATTTGGAAATCTGGCTTTTATGGTATGTTCTTATCCTTTTTCTCTGCCTTGGTGTTTCTGTATGTGCCATTTAAAACATTTTCAATTATGTGTATGTTGAAATTCAGTTGTGGGCATTTAGCACTATGTGTTTTTTAAATATCTTCACATTAGCATGTAGACGTTGAATTGCTGGAGATCTTTCTAATATAAAACCTAAAGAGTTTACTGTCTAAACCAAGTTTGGAGAATGCTTTCTGTCAAGGGCCAGGCTAAGATAGTAAATATTTTAAGCTTTGATGGCCACACCTGGTGGTCTTTGTCACATATCCTCTCTTTTGTTTCAAGGTTTCTGTTCAACAATCCTTTAACAAAATCTACAACATTTTTAGGGGCATTGGGAAGATTTGGCCCAGGGGCATATTTATGACTTTTGATCTCATTAGATCACTTTAGTCAGTTCTTCATGGCTCCATTAAACAGAGCTTCTAGTGTATTCCAAATATAGTACTCTGCAGTTTTTAAGAATTAAATTTCTCTTGTGTAAACTATTGAAAAATAGTTGAAAAAATAAGAAGTATGGGCAAAAAAGAACTTGAGGAATGTTCCTTCAGTACTCTAGTTCTGCAGTTGTCATTGCTGGTTTAACAACACTTGGGTTGACCATAACAGTCTGTGACAGGCGTTCATTCATGGACACCTCCCCAATTAATCTCTCTGTCTCCACAGACTTAGGTTAATTGTGTTTGTACTCAGTGTTCCAGGTGGAGTCTTTGACATGACTCTAGGGACACTTCTGCCTCTCTGTAGGGGGGAGACTAGGAATGCTTCCTGTGGATTAAACCTCAGAATTTTCCTTGAAGTCAAGCTCGAATGTCATATTTTTCCTTTAAGTTTTTTTTTTTTTTTTTACTCTCAATGTCTCTTAATTTTCTGAGCCCCAAGATGCCTGATTTTCACTTGCATGTCTTTTAATACCTTTCCGTCTTTCCTTGCAGCTATTTGAATCTTGTTTTACCTACAGTGTTAGCGCTTGTGCTGGAACAATTGGTTTTTGTTCCTCAGGTGCCCCTTAGCACAGTGTCTCTCACATGACAGGTGTTCAAAAACACGGAACCCAATTCAAAACCTACTGATACCCAAATAACACATTTTCCACCAAGTCTTCTGCTGGCTTTTTAAGAGGAAAGACCAATCCTGCTAAATGATTTAATAAAAATCTCTCTCATTCAAGTAGTGCCTAAGGAGGAATGGTGTCTGCAATCTTTTTTTCTGAGTCTATTGCCTTGGCAGTCTTGTCAATTTTGATACATTTAACTATTTTTGAGTCAATGATGAATTCCCAAAGTCTAGCACTTAAGATTCTAGTAGTTATTTTTAGTTAAACAGTGTCTAAAAATGACTTCGAATTGAAAAAGAAAAATTCTTCAAATGTTTCTGTCTTGTGTGTAAGTGAAGGAAGCTCTTCGGGAGGAATATCAAGATGGCTCAAACTTTCCATTACAAATTGAAGTGCTGTTCTCGCCTCCCTTCCTGGCCGCAGAAGTTTGCTTCTGTTTTTTTTCCCATGTGGTCACACCTTCATCAGACCTCCCTTAGCAGCATGTAGGTTTCATAGTGAAGGTTTGTGATTCAATGAAATTAGCACCCAGGTGGGCAAGACTGAGGGAGGCGGAAAGAATGACAGTTCCATGTGGTGTGATTTTAGTGACCCTCAGGATCAACCTGCTTCCTTACTGTCCCTGAGCACATAACTCCAAGTTCTCAGGAAGTCACCTGTCTCAGGATAGGGTGGAGTGGAAGGTCCATGCCACCTTGAGGAGTTAAAAGAAAACTAGCATCCAGAAATGGCTCTGCAGTTAAACTATCACACTGAGCCAAGGCTGGGAGTGTCCTGGGGAGCTCAGAGAAGGTCCACATGTGGTGGGGTCTGCAAGGATCAACTATTTATTTATTTGAAACTATGTTGTTGTTTGAATAGTGGGTAATAGTGGGTATTCCTTTCAGAAAGGATAAAGCCTGTCATACCAGTTCTCAGACAAAAGGATTTAATGAAAGTGTCTCTGATGACAGCATGTATTAATTTAAATTTATACTTGAGTATATAGGAGTTATCAAACCTGAATGGGGGAAGGACAGAACTTGAGAACTCTGAAGGAAACAGAGAAGAAGGGAGAAGGGAAGAAAATTGATGGAAAAAAGTATGATTCTGTATGAAAGAACCTATTAGTGTACCTAAAACATGTAGCAATTCAGTGTGTGTGGGTGTGTGTATGCATGCACACACTTCTTTTTTTTTTTTTTTGAACTGGAAACCTGAAATATCATCCCTTTCCCAATTACAAAAAATATTAAACCTAAAACCCAACTACTAGGGTCAGTGATTTTTATTATTGAGTAAGTACCACCTTGTCTGAGTAATTATATTTAAAGTTATAAAAAATGATAGTTAGTATGCCATCCCCCCAATTTTTGATTATTTTATTCCTGGTTCTACTGAAATTCTCAGGCCTTTAGTCTTATTTACGACCCAATGTAATCTGGACGTTACAAATTTTTATGGGCTAGAAAAATTTTTTATTTAGTGTGCTAAACATTGGAATACTAAACTACAGATGATGTTACAAGACCTTGCAACCTTTGTATTGTATTTAATGTCAAACTTGCATGTGGACAAGGTATACATAAGTAAATGCATTTGTGTTCCTAAGGAGGGGCCTGTCGCTAGAAAGATGACTGTGAAAAATTATGACCTTTGAGGATGTAGTTAGGCAAGGTGCATTCTAGCTATGGGAAGCTGACAGAACTCATAAGACAATAGAAAATCCTGGGGGAATTGTTTAATTGAATCCTCTAAATGTGTTTTCTATCCTCCTGAAGGAAGTGACTACTTTGGCAGATAGAGGACTTCATAGGGACATCTGGGAATGGGTAACAACCACAACTAAGACCACCTTACATTCCTCAGCTTCACTGAATTTTAGACTGAATTTTCTCCTGACAGTAGGTCCCTGGACCTTCTTTTCCTAGAGCATTTGCTTTAGAAAATGTGCAATTGTAAATATGTCTTCTATCTCTTTGAGATATAAATCTTCTCCCAACTTCTTGCAAATTTTTAACCCAGGAAATATCTTTGTTAAGGACTCCAGGATCAGATCTTTAAATGTAAACACCATCAGCACCCCATCTTCCAGTTAGCACCCAAAGATGACATAATCACATAGAAAACACTGCCAACTGAGGAATAATGTGCCAACTCAGGATTATCCTCCCCACTAATAGCCTCTAGGTCACCTTAAAAACCATCCCATCTCTTGGTCTGTGTTCTCTCTCTTACTACTGGTGATAGTATGAGAATAAAATCAGCTTCTGGTTGCTAATCTGCCCTGTGTTGAGTTTCCTTCAATTGTAACCATCCCACCTGCCAACATATATGTCTTAAAGTGATTAAAGTGATTTTGTATTATTAAAAACAGACTTGATTTATTTTTTACAACCAATCTTTAAAAGCATATCTCATTTTGGAGAACTTGCAACCTTTGTATTGCATTTAACATCAAACTTGCATGTGGGCAAGGTATACATAAGTAAATGCATTTGTGTTCCTAAGGAGGGGCCTGTTGCTAGAAAGATCACTGTGAAAAAATTATGACCTTTTAGATTTTTTTTCCCTTTGTGATTTGTTTCCTATATCCTTCCTCTAATCTGAAAACTAGTCCAGAGAACCCATCTCTGTTCACACTAGAGTACCTGTCCACAGCCACTTAACCATTCAGCAAGGCAGATATATTCTTTTTGGATCTGTCACAGCAGGTGAAGAGAAAGTCAACTCAAAGGGTTTCTCACCACAGTGTAATATGATCTCACTGCTTGTAGAGATCTCTGTATGTGCAGGCAATAGTTTTCCTTGACTTTTCCACGAAGAAGAGGGGAGAGAAGGGGGGAACTCACTGAAAACGTCAGATGTTAAAAATGCCTTCAGACATTGTAGTAGCATTCTCCCATGATGAAGGGGCATTCCTTGGAGTACTTGTTACAGATAGTTTGGAGGCCAGGAGAATGGACCAAAGGAGAAGATGTCTGAATAAAGGGTTTGTCTTAGCAAACAAAGGAGAAGCAAGGTCTTTGACCAACTGCAAGATAAATTTTCAGTTGGTGGTTATCCGGAAGAATTCAAGATTGTTCTTCTATTGCATAAAGAGTATTTTATTCAGCTTTTTGCTTTCCCTGGCTCCATTGTTCTGGGTATCAGGTGAGGAGAAACATCGTGGTGGAAGGGTATGGAGGAGAAAAGCAGCTCAGGATGAGGACATGGCACCAGGAAGCAGAGAGAGAGAGAGAGGGAGAGATGGAAGTGTGTGTATAGTGTGGGAAGAACTCCACTCATCCTCCACTCATCCACTCACCAGGGACAAAATATATACCCCAAAGGTACATATGCAGTGACCTACCTCCTCTGGTCACACCCTACCTGCCTACACTTACTACCCAGTTAATTCACTGAAGTGGATTAATGTATCATTAGGTTAAACCTCTCATAACTCAATCATTTCACTTCTAAACTTTCTTGCATTGTCTTACACTTGAGCTTTTAGGGGACACCTCACATCTAAACCATAACACCCTGTGATAAGCCAGTGAATTTCCTCAAGCTGCTCAGATGTACCCTGGAGAATCAATTTTGATCCTAGCCTTGTTTATAGGATAGAATGTGAGGCTGGGCCATCAGTCCGTGACAATGACACTGCTTTGAGCCTCTCCCAACACAGAGCACTTGGAGATAAAGGAAAGTGGGCTGGTAAGGGAGCCAGTTCTTTTCTTAATTGAATTAATATTGACAGTCTGCCTAGGATATGTTGAGGAAAGGGGTGAAGGATTGTAAAATATACCCTGCCTTTTGGAAGAAACATGTCAAAAAGAAACTGCTATTTACATAAGTGACAACAGATCTGCTTCAAAATTGTAATGTGCAAAGCAGCAGAGATTATGTGGTTGAGTTCTTCCTGTCAACTAAACCACTTTGTATTGCAGGTTCACCTTTAAGCAGATCCATTTATGGTCCATTTTCTCTGTTATTTGGTTTTATCCTTGAGGGCAAGGATAAAATCAGCTGAGAGAGGAAGTTGATAATCTGGTAAACAGCTGTGACTTTTCTCTTTTTAGTAATAGAAGACATACCAAGGGTCACAGCAATGACTAAGACTTCTCTAGGAAAAACGTTTTCTGCTATTATCTCAGATGGTCTTAAATATTCGAAATCACCAGCCAGATCAGAATTGCCAGTGAGGTTTCCCTGCTTACTGGGAAACTGAGGGAGGACTGAGTTCCCTGCCTGCCTGAGAGTCGCAAGAGCAGGAAATAGGCTCCTCTGGGCCTGGCCAGTGTGTGGAAAGAAGCCGGTGCCTGCTGAGCTGTTTTCCTGCTTATAGAAATCCCAGAGGAGCTTTGTTTCCTCTAATGGAAAATCAGTCTCATGAGAGAAGATGAGCAAAGTGGAAGAGAGGAAACTTCACATGTCAATGGGGGGGGGGGGTTATATGATGAGAAAGGGCAGAATGGTTCTTATGGGTTGTTTCTTTAATTCAATAGCTTGATGTTCTTTTCTGGGCCTCACTATTATTCCAATAGTTGACCTATTTTGTACATTTTATTTTTGCACAAAATAGCCTGCTATATAAATGTAATTTATGTCCCCCTCTTGATGTTAATCCTGACTAATTTGGTTCTATTAATAAATTAACTAATTAATGCATCGATCACTGAGGGTTTTAATGCCAGTCACTATGCTAGGGATTTCCAGATGGGGAACACATATAACTATTTTTACACTGATTTTTTTTTGTACTTTTAAGATACAACCATAATCGTGTGATATGAGATTGTATTTTGTTTGTAATTATACTCTTTATATTCTTTTGGCTTTCCAACTAGATTTAATTTCTGGGTGGTTAGGTTTTAATACTTTTGTTACATTTCCTACATAGTAGGATAAGTCACATAAATAGATCATCAGTTATTCTCTTTTGGTTGATTGTTCCCTTGGCTCAACTTTATTTTTTATTAATTTATTTACGTCAATTAGGTATATATGACAGCAGAATGCATTTTGATTCATTGTACACAATTGCAGCACAACTTTGAATTTCTCTGGTTGTACATGATGTAGTGTCACACCATATGTGCAATTATACATGTACCTAGGGTAATGCTGTTCATCTCATTTCACCATCTTTCCTGCCCTCATGCACCTTCCCTACCCTCCGTCCTGTTTGCCCAATCAAATTTCCTCCATTTTTCCCACACTCCCCCCCACCCTGCCCCCATTATGGATCAGCATTCACTTATCAGAGAGAACATTTGGCCTTTGGATTTTGGGGATTGGCTTACTTTGCTTAGCATGATATTCTCCAACTCCATCCATTTACCTGCAAATGCCATAATTTTATTCTCATTTGATGCTGAGTAATATTCCATTGTGTACATATACCACAGTTTCTTTATCCATTCATCTACTGAAGGGCATCTAGGTTGCTTCCACAGTTTAGCTGTTAAGAGTTGAGCTGCTAGGAACATTAATGTGGCTGCGTTATTATACTATGCTGATTTTAAGTCTTTTGGATATAGACCAAGGAGTGGGATAGCCGGGTCAGATGGTGGTTCCATTCCAAGTTTTCTAAGAAATTTCCATATTGCTTTCCAGATTGGTTGTACCATTTGCAGTCCCATCAGCAATGTATGAGTGACTGTGCCTTTCCCCCCACATCCTCTCCACCATTTATTGTTGTCTGTATTCTTAATAACTGCCATTCTAACTGGAGTGAGATGAAATCTTAGAGTAGTTTTGATTTACATTTCCCTAATTACTAGAGATGTTGAACATTTTTTCATATATTTGTTGATCAAATGTATATCTTCTTCTGAGAGGTACCTGTTTAGCTCCTTAGCCTATTTATTGATTGGGTTGTTTGCTTTTTTGGGGTTAAGTTTTTTGAGTTCTTTATATATCCTGGAGATTAGTGTTCTATCTGACGTGTGGCAAAAATTTGCTCCCAAAACATAGACTCTCTGTTCACCTCATTGATTGTTTCTTTTGCTGAGAAGAAGCTTTTTAGTTTGAGTCCATCTCATTTATTAATAATTGATTTTATTTCTGGTGCTATAGGAATCTTGTTAAGGAAGTCAGGGCCTAATCCAACATGATGAAGATTTGGGCTTACTTTTCCCTCTATTAGGCACAGGGACTAATTCCTAGGTCTCTGATCCACTTTGAGTTGCCCTTGGCTCAACTTTGAGAGTGTACTCCATGTGCTGAGCTGCAATGACTTTTGGGGTCTCCAGATGATGATGATGATGATGATGATGATGATGATGATGATTTTCGTATGCTCTTTCTTGCCTTTCACCCTGAGTTCTGATCATTGTATCACATGGGAAGAGGTATTACAATTTTGAGAAAACCCAGAAGGTAAGTAAGAAAAGAACTGAGCAGATCTGAGCTAGCCCCAGGAGAGAAGCAGCACAGACTGGGGCCCACAGACAAGTAATCAGTATCCATGTTCTCCCCCCAAACCCCACCTGGATAAGTGGCAAACCTGGAATCATTCTTTGATTTCTCTCATTCCCTCCCATCCTCTCTCATTCTATGACCAGCATATTAGAAACACCTGTCAACACTGCTTCATCACAGATCCCCAAACCACCCATGGAACATAGCCCCTGCCATTCACGTGACATTTTTTTTTTTTTTTTGTATAGACCTTTACTTCTTTTTATTTGTTTATTTTAGTTGTTGATGGATATTTCATTTATTTATTTATTTATTTGTTTGTTTATTTATTTATTTATATGTGGTGCTGAGTATCAAACCCAGTGCCTCACATGTGCTAGGCAGACACTCTACCACTGAGCCACGACCCTGGGCCTGAAGGGTCCTTCTTACTGCTGTCCTTGCTTCCATTCTTGTTTCCCCTTCAGGCTCTTCTCTACCGAAGGTCACAGTTGATTCCCATTTCTAAGCATGAAGCTTGCTCTCCAGTCCCTGTATGGACTGCCCTTGCCTTCTCCCCTTCTCGGCACCCCTATACCCCAGTCATCTGTTCCTTGAGCACACCAACCTTATTCTCACACCAGAGCTTTTGTGTTTGCTGTTTCCTCTGGTTTAATTTTCCTCTGCTTCCCCCCTTGATTTACTAATGGCTCTGTCTCTCACTTCATTTAATTCTCTGCTCGAGTTTTACCTCTTCTGATAGACCTCTTTTTTGCTTGTTCCCTCTTTTGAACACAGGCCCAGTAATTCTTTTTTCTTTTTACCCTGCTGCTTTATGACTTTATTTGTAAGTGCTTGTCATGACCTGAGATTATATTCTTTCTTTGTTTGTTCACTTAGAGTTTTGTTTTTGTTTTTTTGGGTTTTTTTTAGTATAAAGTAAACCAAATGAAGGTCACTTTCTTACCACCTCATTAATAATGGCAGCACATGGTGGGCAAGAAACAAGATTTGCTGAATGAATTAACAAGGAAAGTAATGAAGGCCACAGCCATTTCTGTGGGCAGGTGTTCAGTTGGCACAATGGCCTCGTTGATATGTTCCATGCCATTTCTCTTTGCTGAACTTGACCTAGGGCTAATGAGTTGTTAAAGAGGCAGGCTTTTCTTGGGCTCCCCTCTGGATCAGTCATGGGAGCTATGAGCTATTAAAAGGAGGACAGTAGAATCACAAGGTAGAATAGAACTGTAGCTGAGACACTCTTTTCATTGTCTCAGCTTATAAAATGGGACTCCATAAAGACTAACAGCTGAAAACAACTACAGATATAAATAACTTCTTGATTATTTGTCAAGGACTTTATGTACATTAAACCATTTGCTCTTCACCTCTCTCAAGGGTCTATTTTCATTTTTCCATTTTATGGATAAGGAATGAAGGCTTAGACACAATTTCTAAAAGTTTCACAGCAATCAGACTATGGATACAGACTCGGGATTCATTAGGCCTACTAGGTTGATGCTCAATGTTTTAATTCCATGTAGGAAACATATTTCAATCTAAAGAAGTAGCTTTGCAGGCTACTATCTGAATGAATTACCATTATTGTAAGAGTATTTATTTCTATATCTATATAATGTATAGTATGCTACTTACTTCATATCATTGAGAGAAGTGCGTAATCATGTATTAAGTGCCTAGCACAGTGTCTGGTATATGTAAATGCTTAATAAAATATTAACCTCTAATTCAACCCTTTGGTCTCACTTATGGAAAACATATTAACAGTTATCTTCTTCTTAGAAAGAGTCCCATAGGCATTTGGAGATCCTATAGAATCATCTTACTTTTGTTAACAGATGACATATAAACATGGTTCTTTTAAGAATTGAGTTTCAAGTTTGTTTTCTACAAAGTGCTTACAAATTAGTTAATGGAAAATATACATTACCAGTTTTGGCAAAAGCCAGCACTCCAACTGAAATCAAAAGTCCAGTGAATCATTCTACATGATTTATTTTCAGTGTAACTGGTGAGGAGAAAATGGAAGCCTGTCATTTTTCTTTTAAACCCATGCACATTGCTGAGTTTGCTGTGGGCTTGCTGTGCATACATAACTTTTAAAATAAATATACAATTTGTGTGAGGAGGATGATCAAGATAAACCGTGGTGGGTTGGCCCTGCAGTAGTCTGGGATGTCAATAATTCTTAAGCTAACAAGAGCTCTTTCATGATTCAACAGCATACCTCTAATTTTATATTTATTGTCATTTTTCATCCACTTTCCTATTTTAGGACCGTTTGCCAACTGTGCTGATCAGTGTGTTTGATTCCTATGGAGAAATAGTCTATCTTAAAATTTGTGATGCAACAGAAAGAGAAAGAAAATTTATTTTTATTTCAAAATATTACAAAAACTTGCTAGTTTATCTATAGTGGGGATTTTGCAATTCTCCACATAGAAAAGACTAGTTTGCCTGTGTTTTTCGAAAATCTTGGTGAAGGACGCAAGCTTAAAGTACTTTTCCTAAAAGTCACATATAATGTGAAGAAATCAATTAAATGTATTTATTCTCTCCTACTAAAAGAATATATTTGACCACAGAAATTTAAAAAAAAGAATTTTCTTTGATGTTAATTTAATTTGGCAGAATCTCTCAACTTCATTTTGGGGATAATTAGTCATGTCTTTGGTGGCTATTGTGAACTCTCACATCTGGGGTACCCCACAAACAAGTTGGGAGTAGGACTTTTCAACCAGAGAACCATATTATAAAATGTATAATCCCCAGATACATGGTCCTAGAATATTTCTTTTCTTTGGATGTCACAGATTGATTTCTGAACTTAATAAAGTTGAAGACGCCCCCAACAGACCACTGGATGTATTTATGCACTAAAAAGACTCCAGAGGAAGTTTTCACTAGCTTACTTCCAGTGATGAGAAGCTACTGTCAGAGGTCCAATTGGTTGTATCTAATGTCTTCTAGAGAAAAACTTGAGCTTGGAAAAGGACCTATTGACCTGAGCAATTTGCCAGAATCCTATGAGAACATGATCTGAAGGAAAGAAATGCACTTTCAAATTCTTGGGCAGTAAGAAGCATCAAAATCAAGCACAAATAAGACAGTCTAGAAACCTCAAAGAACGAGAAGTGGAAAAAGCTGTAATGATGTGATGTGAATAATGCGTTTCAATGAGGAAACAAGCCACTGTTCTTAATCGAGCATCTTAGATGAGTCTCTCTAGCACTTCTGAGTAGACAACAGATTCAGCAGGAAAGAAACCGTCACTTCTGTCTGATTCTTTTGACTGGTCTTTCCTAAAGTGGTTGGAGGCGGATCACATCAGGAAAATCCAATCATCTCAGTACCTCTCAACATACAGAACTCTTTATCACTTAGCTTTGCTGGGTTAAAGTATAATTGTGGTTTCCATGAAAATTTCTTGGCCTGGAGAAAAATTCTGTGCCACTAAGGTAACATGGCATTCCATCCAATGAATTCAGGCTCTCCTTCATTAATGTGTACAATGAGGGTAAACTATAATAACCAAAACTTAGCTTCTAACTGAAGCCGACATGCAAGGGGATCTGAAATGGAAACTCTTGCAATCTATTATTTAAGGTATCCTCCATGCCATGGTCACACCTGGGCTAGGGGATCTCCGGGTGCAGCACTCAAGGACTCTACAAATATCTTATCCATACATAAGCATGCTTTTGCTTACAAGGACTGTGCAGAATAGCAGAGGGGCATGGATTTGTGTCATGATATGTTGCTATCATTTTCACTAGTCATTCTGCAAACCTTCAGGTCCATTCATTTTCCTTTCCTGCTAATTTGCATGGTTGCTTCTTGGTAGTGGCAGTAATTTTTCTGTATGTCAATCTTTAGTGGTGTAATTCATTCTTATATTACCCTCCTCCCTTGATCATGGAATGCAGAAGGCATGTGTGTATCACTGAGTGCATCTCTTGAGTGAGGGTCACAGAATCCTGCCACAACCTGAGGTCAGCTTCTTTCATCCTGCCACATCACATCAGGTTTAACAGAGGTACATAGTTCAAACCTGAGTATATAGAAGTAATTGGGAAGTATAAATTCACAGCAGTCTGAGAGGTGCTTTCTAATATGGGAAATAAAGAAGACTGGCCTTTCCATTTTCTGTATTTGACTGCAGATATAGCCCTCGTTGTATGCCGTACATATGAAAGTACCCATATCTCAATGGAAAACAAAGAATCTCTGCAAGAAAGGAATTTCTGCATTTTCTCAAGATGATGAGACAGTGTCCCTCCTGTGTTTATTATTGCTGCTGATAAGATCTAATTCCTGAAACCAGATATTAATCTAAAAGATCATTTTGATGGAATGAGCTACATGATAGTTATTAGAGATTTGCAATGTGACACTTTAAATAAGGCTATCTAAGGAGAGCTGGACTAGGCTTTTGAGTGATAATTTATGCAAATTCTCCTCAATATAAAACCAATCCAATCTGATACCTAGGGCCTTCTGTTACCTGATAAATCTTAAATTCATAGCTGGTAGCACTGAACACTTCTGACTTTTAATCTTGGCTTGATTCTGAACTCTTAGATCCTGAATATAAGTCCTTGAATCCCCTCTGGCTTTGCTTTTCTATGATTGCCTTTCCCATAGCTAATAAAAAGTAAACTAATCAGAATATATCAAGGTCCTTAAATTTTTTTTAAAATTTTCTCTTTTTTAATTGATTTTTTTAATACATAACAGCAGAATGTATTACAATTCTTATTACACATATAGAGCACAATTTTTCATATCTGAGAATTGTAATGCAAAAAAACAAGTACATGGATAAAGACATGAATTGGCATCAACATACTTTATAAAGGTCCTTAAAAATTGATGAACATAGTTGAAATTTTCTAAAAGTTCCTTTCATTGTGCCCCAATAATATCCAGGAAACCTATACTAGTAAGTGACGGCTAAGCTTCCTGTCTTATTAGATGCTGAAGCTTTCACCATTGTATGTGGTCTTTGGAGAACGTGGGAATTCTCATATGTCTACTTTCTGGTAAGCTCAGGAGTCTTGGTTGGAGTCCACTGCTGTCCTCAGCAGAGTTGACTTCACTGAATACTGTGGCTCCAGTGGGGCTTATCTTCCTTTGGTGTCCTCTGTCTTCTTGTTCAGCAGCTTTTCTGCTCATTTCACTCTAGATATTTAATCTTCTTATGCTTCTTTCTCATTCTCTGTCAAAACTTGCTTTCCTAGCTATGTCTGACAGCTTAATGTGTTAGTCTTCTCAAGTGATTTAATAGGAATCAAAACCTTTAACTCAAAAATAAAGTAATGATCACTGGCTAAGTGAGGGGTGTGTTGGATAAGAGTAGACTGAATTGGTTAGGATTGAAATTATAAATATGGCAAATTGCCTCTTCTATCGTTATGTAAATGTATCCTTGTTTTATAATAAGGCTAGATGCCTCTAAAACATCTATCACGAGCCCCTTTTTCTTAGTCATGATCTTCAACCTGACTCTTAAGGAAAGCAAATTGGGAAAAAAACAAATAATTAAATAGGATATACTAAGAAACAAACATATTCTTATTGGAGGAGAAAAATCTTGTACTCCAGTTGCACAAAGGAAGATACATGATTAACAGACACATCTGTTTTAAACGTTCTCATTTTAAGCCCCCTAATTATTGTTGACCACCAGTTCTTTATATTTCTATTTTTTGCTCATGTTTAAAAAGCAGTTTGAGGCTCCAGCTGTTAAGCCAGGATTTTTTTTTTTTAAATTTTAAACTGGCAGCATTTTTCTGTACTGGCAGAATCCACAGGCAATTGCTTTGATGATTTTTGGAGTTACATTTGGTGTCTGTCATAGTTCATGCAAAGATAAGCTGATTGGGTTGTCTAGTTGGTCCCAGATGCTTTTGGCTTTAATGCTCCATCAATTCTCTTTGAAAATGAAGTCTTGGGCCAATCTCATCTCTCAAGGGACACTTGCAGATGACTTGTTCATGATCAAAAGGCAACACAATTTCCTGATGTCCATATGCTTTCTCTGGAACCTCTTTTGGTATCCTTACAACTGCTGTTTCTTATTAGTGGACAACCGGTAGCCATTTAGGACAGGTCTAAACTTCAAAGGTGTTTCCTCCAAGAGTTCCTGAAAGTGGGAGTCAAGAGGTATGAACTGGTTTCCAAGAACTCCAGGAAGAGATTTTAAGAACATAAAAAGGGAGATATAAGATCACCTGTACTTGAAGGTCAAAGACTCAATTTATGTTTATCAATGAACTGCAAGGGATTTGCAGGATAGAAATTACTCTTACTGTTCAATATTTTGGTCTTAATAGGATTTACATCTCTATCCTAGAAAAATTCATTTACAATCATTTTGTTATAAAGATATTCAAATGGCTATGTAAATGTGGTCTAATACAACATAAATTTATTGAAACTAAGACTTTAAAAACCCACAAAAATTATCCAAGTGACATTTGGGGCTACATTTTACTCTGTATATTCTTCTCTTTAGGGTCAAACATGAAAGACCAAGATCTTTCTATTTTAATTCCCTCCCTTCCCTCCTTTTCTATTTCCTTCTTCCTTCTTCCCTTCTTCCTTCCTCCCTTTCCCCCACCACCTTTTTTTTTTTTTTTTTTGCAGTACTAGTGATTCAACCCAGGGCTTCATGCATATTGATTGGGCAAATGCTTTACTACTGAGCAACACCTCCCAGCCTGAGATTGTTCTGTTTTCTATATTTATCTTCCAAGAAAGATGAATCAACTGGAGAGGAGAATATCACAGCCCAGTGGCAGGAGAACTCTGAGAGGCAAAGTCCCGTGCTTTCTTGAGGTGTTTCCATGGAACATCTTTAGATGATGTCCTTAGATGTGGTTAGAGATGTCCTTATTTCAGCTGAGCTTCTGAGTCCCTTTCTTCCCCTTACCTCCAAACAATCCATTTTTTTTTTTTTTTTTTTTACCTTTTGGAGAAAAGACATTTTGACTGGCTCAGTATACAGTTCTGACAGACGTGGTTCCCTCATATACAAAAAAGGAGGAATTATATGATTTTCTAATTGGGAAGGTGTTTAAGAGTACCACATGAACTTCTGTAATAATGCTTCCCTTTACACAACAGAGGAAGTTGAAGGATGGAAATGCAAACTCCCAGTGCTTTTGGACTGTGTCAGGGAGCAAATCATCCTTCTGTTTTTCCTAACTTAGAGCATTGGAGTACTATGCAAAGCATGGAGATGACAATAATAAGAACAAAGTGAGCAATATGTCAACTACTTGTCCTTGTCACTCCTCTGGTCCTATCTCAACCTTTTGCCTTCCAGGGTTGTGAATGTTACAAATGTAGTTTGAAAGATATACGTGTCTTGTATGCAGTCTTCATCAGGAAGCCAGCTACTGGACTGGAATAATGAACTCATCAGAATGATCAAATTTGAATAGTATTTTCTAAAAAGGGAACAGTCTGTGCTGGTGTTTTCTGTACATGAGCTAAAATATTTATTCCAGCAAACCTAAGTTTGATGTTATGGACTTTATTTTACAGAGAAAATGATTGATTCTGAATAAATTACTGAAACTCATACAGTAGTCGATAAATACCAGAGATTTGGCCCCATTTGACTTGGACCTGACTAACCTCCAGCTCTCCAGGGTCTCCTTTCTTTCTGGGGGAGAGGATAACTTGCCCTCCCCGCTTTACCATTGTTTTCTATCTCAGATTCCATGTAGAATTCACTTTTTGTTATTGTTTGCCTGATTTTGAGAGAGCTTTCTGAACATCACCTGTGTGTGCTTCTCAGGGAGGTAGATCACCACAGAAATCATGTAAAAGGTTCAAAACATGGAAAGTGGGTGTTGCTTCCAGGTAGCCTGCTGTCTCCTGGGCACAGCTGCATGGATATTATACAGGCATCTCAGATTCAAGAAGTTAAAAATCTGAAGAAATTTTCCTCCACACCCTGATATTTCCATTTCATTTTCCCCCTATATTTCCATGAATGTCATAAGCTTCTCTGCTCATCTGTCAACATGTAATTTCAGGTTTTCACTCTAAATTTCTATCCTTTAACTTTCTCTGATCCGGCTCTGCTTCACAGTCTTACAACTAGTGCTTTACTTCACGACCTTCATCTTTTTTTTCACCAGATGAGTTCCTTGTCGTAGTGCTGTGTTCCCAATCAGCAGTCTTCCACCTCCTCAGTCTAGGTTCTCCAGTGTGACCAGATAATGCTTTTGAAAAAAAACAAACGAAGAAGGGTGATATATTAGTCCTCTTGGAAACCATCCAAGGCTCCAAATGTTTTAGTGTGGCACATAAGGCCATCCACAGTGTGGTCTCTGGTCTGGCCTTGCTTTCTATTTCTGGCTTTCCATTGCATCACACCCCTCTGACATTTGCCTATTCTGAAAGCAAATACAACTACTTGAAATCACCAAAGTTGTTGATCCTCCCTCCCTCCCTCCCTCCCTTTATTTTAATGAGGCTCATTCTGGCATGCCTTCTCTGTTCTCCATGTTATGTTTCATGGTAGGAAATCCCTTCTTGTCTTTCAAGATTTAGCTTAAGAAATAACTCCTTTCCAAAGCCATTCTGACTTGTCCCTAAGGAGAGACAGATATCTGTGTCTCCAGGTAAACATTCTCCTATTTTGCCCTCTTTCTATATTCAGAGGTCTGTGGTTACAAGCATAATATGTTTTCCTATTTACTTGTTAGTCTTTGCTAGATTGTAAGTGCCCAAATGATGGCAAGATTTGTTTTCTTCTTTTTGGCATTACTACCATCTAGCACAGTGCATGACTATAATGTATGACTTATAGTCAATCCTCAGAAACTTAGATTGAACTAATAAATTGAGAATGAAAGTACAATTGCAAATCAAAAAAACTCTAGAAAGTATTTGATTGGAAATAATCTAAGGGAATAGATCAGTAATGAATAGTTTGGATCTTCCATGTTTTACTTTTGTTAGAGTCAAAAAGCTGTATCCAGAGGAGATTCTATATTTACTATGCAGAACGTACTCTGGTTCACTTTGTAAGTGTTTCTACATGAATTATTTCCATGGGAGTGCATTTAAACGTGGGTGTAGAAGAAAACTGCTTAGCCTAAAACAGTTACCAAAATAACAGGTTCATTCCTAATAAAGTGGGTAAGTTTCATTACCTTAACAAGAGTCTGGTTCTAATTAATGTAGGGATGAAGCATAATATTTTCTCATTTTCATTATGAAATTATATAACTTAAATCAATGTAATGGCAAGCAACTCAGAAAATTAGGTATAATTCATTAAATAAATGAGATATAATTAAAGGAAAACATTTTAGAAAAATCAAGCATCCTCTAAAATCCGGTGAGCTGAATTGTCTAGTATTTGCATGTGTTCATAATTCATTTTCCCCAGCTCTCTGTATTTAGCTCATTTGAAAATCATCTATGAGTTGCAGCTGTTGCCTAAGTCATAAGTGTTTCAATATTCTGAGATAATAAAAATCAATTTAGATTCCAGTGACCAAAAATATAATCAACTTGTATATAAATGTTATTGCTTGAGGGCAGCATGGTGATTAGAATGCATGGTCAAACTACCCTGGTTTTCTGAGAAATTGTGTTCTTCTTTTTTCCTTTGATTCTTACCGAGCACTCTGGTTTGAGTGTAACTTCACAGTTCACTTTTGGATGATTTACTTTTTCTTTAGAACCATGTTTATGATTCATATAAAAGACATGTAGGCACAGAAATGACTGTTTTATAACCAGGAGGAAATAGGCCAAATAAAATCAGGGTAAAATCATTGCTTTTCCCTGATCTTGGATTTGGGCGTGGGATACCAGAGCTGGAAGTACTTGTGTATTAATGGCACGGGACAGTGGGTCTGGTACTCAGATGTGCAGCTGACTTGCCTCACAGGTGGACAAGTACTTTAATTTGAAAATGGTTCTCATACATTATTTAGAAACACATTTATCAAATTTAGTCTTTCAAATTATATTTGGTTTGATCTGTATTTTCTAACATTTATTGATGGTGGTAACAATGTCCCACTGGTTTGTAGTTTATACTTCTATAATTGTTTCATGTGTGCCTAAGATAAAGAGTATAACTCCTTTCCTCCTCTTTCTCTTTTCTTTTAGTTCTTTTTTCTCCCATCATTCACTTAGTCAGTCAAATCTCATGATAATAGAGGCCAAATGCTACCAAATATTATGTCCTTATTAAAAATCCATTTTTCTCTCACTTCTCCCTGTCTTTCTGTGTTCCTTTTCCTTCTTCTCCTTCCTGAAGTCATAGATATTAGCATATTTTGAGCAGATATTATGTGCCTAGTTCTGGACTAGTCACTGAATGTATTTTATCACATCAAATCCTATAATCATCCAATAAAATAGAATCAACTACTTCACATTTGACCCACAAGAAAAGTAAAGTCCCAAGTAACTTGCCCACATTTTTAGAGCTAATAAGTAGATGAGCTGCAAATAGAATCTGGTTGCATCCTACTCAAAGTTCATTTTCTTCTATTGCTAACATTATTTTTTCAATAGATTTAAGTTAATTTATAGGTTCCAAAAATTTTGGCAACTGTGACACTGAACTTATTGTGAGGACTGTTTATGGATATGACAGTTCTACTATCAGTTTGACTTCTGAGGGCTTACTTTCCAAAATATATTTGTAGAAAAGTGGGGTGCATGAGTGTAAGGGCAATAATTTTCAGAGTTTCATTGGATGCTATACTTTCATAATTAAAATAACAACTGGAAGATAAAAATCATTTTGACAGAACTGAGGCTTTTTTTTTTTTGAGGAGTAGGTCTTTTAATAAAGGATCTATTTAATGACCTTTACAAGTTGAACAAATGCAGACCTCTCTCCCTCAGCCTGACTAGGATGTCAGTCCATCTGTTCAGAGTTTGAATGATGGGGCTGTCATTTAGGTTGGTATTTGAAATCAAACTATTGCTGTGAATTTCTAAATTACAAAGTAAAGAGAGAATGATTGGTTTATCAGAAGGCAGAAATTATCTTCAAATTCTTCCTTCTAAATATCCTAGTGCAGAGGTCACAAAGTATGTTCCTGATTTTGAGCATTACAAGACCACTTTAAAAATTTTTTTTAAAATTTGTTTTAATTAGTTATACATGATAGTAGAACACAGTTTTATGCATCATATATAATGGAATATAATTTCTCATTCTTCTGGTTATATATGATGTAGAATCCCTCCGGTTGTATAGTTATATATGTACACAGGGTAATAATATCTGATTCATTCTACTATCCTTCCTACCACCTTATACCCTCCCCTCCCTTCATTCCCATCTACCTAATCCAAAGTAACTCTATTCTTGCCTAACACCCACCTTTATTGTGAATTAGCATCCGCATACCAGACCACTTTTTAAATGGACCCCAAGATGAAATAAAAATCTCTCCTTTCCAATTAGTGAATATGTTCCTTGAACCCATTATGTACTTAACAATGTGCTTGATATTATGCAGAATGCAAATATAGTTTGAGACATAGTTTTTGAGCTCAAGAGGCCTATACTCTAGATGGGTTTGATGTAATTGTTGAAATAAATATTTGTTAGTTTTTACTTTGTGGAAAATTTTATTGTTCGATGAAAGCAGCACATTCATATTCTCACATGGAAGTTGAAAAATGACATAAAGACAATTGTTTAACTCTCAGAGTGATTATCAACTTATCTATAGCTTATGTCACAGTAAGACAAGGTCATTAGTCTAGGAGAATACTAAAGGATTCCTCCTGAATAGAACTCTTTTTCAATTGAAAAAGTATTATTGAAAGGATATGTAGGTGTGTTATTGGTGAAAGTATGATTGTATCAGGGAAATACAAATGAGAGGTAGAGATTAGGCTATGAAGAAATATTTGAAAGAAGTATCTCAAAATATATGGTTACAGAATATAGACAATGTTACTTGCTAACCTTCCATTTGAAAACTATATATAGAGTTATAATCAGTCAGATCTTGGGTTTTTCACATTACCCAAAATTTCTGAGTAAAACTATATAACCTGGTGGTTGTCTTATCTGTTAACCCTGGATAATAGACAAAACATTGCAATATGGTTGTCATGGTAATGCGGTAGCAGGGAGAATTAGACATCTTTTCACAATGTAGGGAAGGATTTGGATCACAAAGCCTGCTGTGTAAGCCTTCTGGTGTGAGATCCCTGTATCACACTGCCCATTCTCATCATCCTGGTGTGTCTCATGAGGTCAAGTAAATGTTTCAAATAGCTTGTAAGCCAGATATCGTCCAAAGTAGTAGGTCCTTCATTACATTTCCCTCATGACTTTAGGGGAGAGAAGCTAAGGGAAAAGGTTTTCTTATATCAATGAAATATACATTGGCAATTACAGTGTTCTACTTTCCTAGTTAAACTCAGTAGTTTTATTTGGATGTAGTTTTGGAATTAATTTTTTAAAAATTAAATTCTTGTAGTAGATTCTCAATGACCGTTATTTCATATATGTTAGTTCTGTGCTAAGAAAGTGAACAAACTGATCTTCTTTATGCCCTTGGAAAAGGGAGCATTAGATGACATGTTGGCTTTTTTGTTGATTAGGTAAATAGTTCTTCCTAAAATCTGATAAACACTTTCATGACTTGCTGTGCACATAACACATAAAAGATCAGCTTGATAGGCAAATTATGAAATATATCTGTCTCATTTGTAATTACTAGTAAATTAAATGAGCTTATGGGGATACTACATAATAAAAACCAATTTGTTTTTCTTTAGCTGACTCAATTATTATATTTCCTAGAAAAAAATGTGTTACATGATGATTTCCAAGTTAAATGTTATGATTTGTTAGTTTCAAAGTTATATATCTCAGAAAGACCATAATGTATAATAGGAACAATCTTATAGTCTTTTAGAGTGATAATTTTGGAAAATAATTGAGTCAATCCATTTTCAAAATAAAAAAGGATAATATTTAGGGTTATCCTGGATATAGGTAGTTAAATTGGATTTGTAAAAGTAACCACTTTTCTTGCCATCCTATTTCTCTTTCTTAAAATCATAAAAGTTACTTAAGTTCTATTTTCTTTCCTTTTTCTAAATTCACTAAGCAAGTCAATTAGGAATCAATTCCTCTAATTTATTTTGTAACATTTCTTGAATCTTTCTTTCTTTCTTTCTTTTTTCTTTTATCAAACCTAGGCCTTTACTTCCTTATGCTTAGATTATTGCTTTGTTATCTGGAATAGTTTCTCTCTCTTCAATATTGTTCTCCTATAGGTCACTCTATATAGTCATTTGCTTAATCTTCTAAATGTGTATTTTTCATTGTCTTCCTTTGCAAAAGCAAATACTCTTTATTCTAATTTTTTTCTAGCAATTTACATCATTTTGGTAGAGACCCACTTTTTCCTAGCTTCTTCTTAAGATAGTGGCTCTCCACTTCCCTCCATTTGACATTCCAAGCATATTTTCACTTTAATCCTCCTGTGCTATGGTCAGAGTGATTTAACTGTCATAGCATTCCATCCATTCTCCCTCCCCACTCCTTTAATTTGTATGGTCTTCATTTAATTCTATCAAAGTCTGAGGCCAAATACAAGTTCTACCTCTTTGTTGAAAAAACTTTGTGAACACTATCCTGCAAAGCTTTTTCCAATGTCTAAACTTTCATAGCACTTATATCTGCACAATTTTATGGTGATTTGGAATTATGTATATTTATACTTTTGTATGTATATTTATGTATAGTGCACATCCTCATGTGCACAGTTCCTTCTTTCTGTTTTTCCTCTTTCTAACACACACACCCCAACACATACGCAGCAGCACACATACCCCTCCCCCCAGGTTTGAGGTCAAATTTCTTGGGATTTTCATCCTACTTTCACTGTTAACAAGGCATTTGTTCTCAGATGAATTTCCTAACCTTTCTGAACTTGAGTATTTTCATCTATAAAATGATATAACAAAAAGTACCTACCAGTATTAGTTTCCTAGTGCTGCCATAACAAGGTATGTCAAACTTGGTGGCTTAAAACAACAGCAGTTTATTCTCTAACAGCTCTGAATAGGATAAGTACAAAATCAAGGTGTTGGGAGGGTCCCCTGTACTCCAGAGGCTGTATGGGAGGATCACCCCTCACTTGTTCTTAGCTTTCAGTGGGTTCTGGAGATCTTTGACATTCCTTGGCTTGTAGATGTATCACTTCAGTCTCTGTCTCCATCTTCACATGACATTCTCCCTGTGTGTCTCAGTATTTCAGTCTTCTATGTAAGGACATCAGCCACAGGATAGAGCTCACTCTACCCTAGTATGACCTCATCTTCACTAATTACATGGGCAAAAACTTTATTTCTGAATGAGGTCACATTCTGAGGTTCAAGTTATATATGAATTTTAGTATGACATTGTTCAACCCCGCACATTACGTCAGTGCTATTTTAAGGATTTGAGTGGATAATCCATGTAAAGTGCTTAATAAAGTGCTTTGGTACATGGTAAGTGCTCACAAATGTTAGATATTGAAATTAGTAGTACTGTTACTACTTGATAAATTTCTTAATCTCTTCAAGAGATCATGTCTCTGAAATTTAAGGGTTTAACTATTTAGTCATGCTTATTCAATACTTTCTAAATTAAAAACTCAGATATTTAACAAAGTAAAATCTTTTTTTTTTTTCTGTAAACCTATAGTTACCAAGATTTTGTGAGCTTTATTTGTCACGAAACTGTTACCTGTGTCAAAAATTGCTTGTAGAGAGTCTGTAAGAATTTTTCTGCCCGATTTTGATAAAAACTAACCAATTTAAGTCATTTAGAGGCTCTTGACTGAGCACATAAAAAATACAAATATAAGATGTAGAAAAGTGGAGAAATTATGGAAAGGTGACTGGGATACTTTTGGTTTTGTTGAAGCTCAGAAAAGGGTTAAGGAAAACAATATGAATATGGGTGAGCTTAATTATCCAATTTCTGTTTTACTTCATCCTTCCTTTACTTATCAAGGAGAGTAACTTTAACTGACAAGTCTAGAATAAATAAACCTAATTAAAACAAAGTCAAGGCAGATAACTGTGGGTACCTTGATCTTTTAAGTGAAATTACTTCTTTAGAACTGAATGAATAGTTTTGAAGAGGGAGGTTTAATGAAGGCACAGAGGTGGGAAAACAGCCTCTTACTAATTTTAAAGCATTACAGGATTTGGGAGAGGTGTTAGGAAAAAAATCTTTGCACAATTTCTGAAGCAATAAGTAGTATTTATGGTTCTCTTTTAAAGTGATCATAAAGTAGGCTTACAAAGTTGATATCCTTTCTAAAAGAATATTAACAGGCCTTGGAATTCACTAAGAGGAATTCAGGTCAAAGTTAAGGCATTTCCTTTTGTGACTAATGGAATGGAAGTGGAATGATCTAAGTATTTGGATATCAGTAGAACATTTGAAAAAATTCTTTTGATGTTCTCAATAAATATAAGAATGTAAAGGTGATAATTTCATATTTTGGTAAATTTTAACTGGTAAACAACAGTATCCAAAGAATATTAAAGGCAAATAGAATTTGGAATAGGAACAACAAATGAGTTGGAAGGTAGATTAATTTTCAACATTATCCTGATATGGACTTCTGATTAAGATGGCGCCATGAGCTCATGCTGTAATATACCCCATCTACTTCAAATGTGAGTAAACGGTGACAAAACAAGTAAGAAGATTTATTATTGGACTAAAAAAGCAAAGCAGAGTAAAAACATTAACAAAAGAAAAAATATCTCCATGAATCTGAAATAGAAGAAGAATAAAAAATGGTAAACACAGCTGGATCATAAAACTTGTGGTCTGGGACCACAAGAAAAAAAAAAGTGCTTTTGTTTGGCTCTAGAGAGAGAAAGGGAATTAAAGTTAACCCATGGGGATGGGGATGAAACCCTAAAGAAGACTCCTTGCTTGAATCCAGGGACTGTGGAGGAGGTGTAGGAAAGTAGGCTGTAAGAAAATAAATAAACAAAACTGCCATCATATGGGGGTATTTAATGTGTCTTAGTTTGAACAGCCAGCCTGCTATATCAAAATACCATAGACTGTATGACTTATGAACAACAGAGTTGATTTGTCAGTTTTGAGAGTTGGCTGTACTCTTATGACCTGATTAGCTTCCAAAACCCTGCTTCCCAGGACTTCTATCATATTGAGGATTAGAATGTCAGCAAATGAATTTTGGGGAGACACAAATGAATATTTGTGTCTATACATTTACAGACAGAAAGTTTACAACAGGATGTAAACAAATACCTGAACTAAAGAAACAGAAGCTCCTCCCAGCCTCCTAACCAGAATTGAAGGAAGTTGTAAGCTGTGTCCTGGTTCACTAACTACCTATGCGATTTTATCAGCATCAAAATAGGAAAGAGCCCCAAAATTCTCTTAGGAGACTTAAAGGTCCTTGGTGTTTGGAAGGTGAAAATTTCATATCCTGTCAACATGGAGGGGAGAATACAGAAAAAAATGAAAAAGGAAAATAACATAAAAAAACAAAAACCAGATATTCAAAATGAGCTTGCAAACCCAACTTTGATAACACTTGAAAAAAAGTAATGCTCTAAAAGACAGAATATCAACATTCAGAACACAAATTTATTCTTCAAGAAACTGTACTCTAAATAATAGCACAAGAGATTTAAAAGAACTTATCTAGAATACTCTCAAACGATTTTTATCTAAAAAGTAATGTTATGAAATATATAAGCAGGAATAAAACAAGAACAAATGTTTATTTGCAAAGAAGCATTAGAAAATAACATATGTAAACATTGAAATATTTAAAAATTCAAAAATTAGATATACTCTAGACTATATATACATGGGCAGCAAGTTTGTGATGCAGAAGGCAAATGCTGAGAAGTTCATTCAGATCAGCACATTGTGTGTGTGTGTGTAAAACATAGGAATGACTTTTTTAAAGATAAAGAAGGTAGAAGAAAAGATGAAAGAAGCTTTGGAGGAGAACGGCAGGAAGTGTGGAACATCAATATTTGAAGAAGTAAAATCTATAAATTTCTAGAGGTAAATCCTTGAGTCTTAAGACTGAAAAGATGAATAAAATAATTCTACAGTTTGACAGATGACTCTGAAGCTGTAGATTGTCAACTACAAGGAGAAACTCTTAATAGAAATGAGAGACAAGAGATAATCTTTCAAAGGAATGCCACTTGGGGATGGATATGACTCCTTCTCAATAATGCTAGATAGTAGGAAAAAGTTGAGAGGTAGTTTCAAAGTACTGTAATAACATGACATTCAACTTGGAATCTCATTTTCAGCTTTACTATTCAGAATTTTTCCCCCAGACCTATAATGTTGAGAGTTAAACTTTCATTAAAACTATTTTGAAAAAAAAATGTTATTACAGAAATAAATAAAATGTATTCTTTGTAAAATATATGGTGACTGTAAAATAACCTTTTAAAATGTAAAACACTGGAGAAAAATTTCAGAAGGCGAGAGAATAATTGGTAGGTAGTTAAATTGTTCTTGGATCTGTGACATATTTGAGATGGAATATATAGAAGCAAAATTTGGGTGGCAGAAATTAGTGAGGCAAATAACAGTACATTAAAGTATAGAGGTTATTGTATATGATTTAAAAATATTCTATGTTTCAATTCTAGAGAAAGAGCTAAAACAAAATCACACAGAAAGTTTGAAAATGGGATGAAAAAATGATATATTAAGAAATATGAATTTAAAAAACTGCTGTGTCCAATCAAATATTAGATAGAATAAAATTTAAGGTAAAATCATATATAAGAATAAATAGGAATCCTATATTTTAATAAAAATCTACCAATAATATGAAACAATTGTCTATTGTGTATACTGGGAAGGAAAAGTAAACAGAATCCCAAATCCCTGTCCTCATGGCTAGAAGTATTGGCAAATTTGAGAAATTCATAATCAGAATGAAAAATTTTATTTCACTTCTGTGAGATTGAGAGGTAAAGCATTCAAAATTGAAAGGATTTAGAGTCTTTGGACAAGAAAACTAGCAAGTATGATCTAAAATATATTTAATATTTTATTAACCATATGTACAGAATCTATAATCTTTCCAAATGCTCACAGAACAAAAAGCTAAATATCTAGAAATCACTCCACCCAAAATATTTAAGATTTTTAAGAAAATTTTGAGATGTTATTGGAGAAGAGTTTAGAATCCAATGAAGTGGGTCACTTATTGTGAAAAATTTCTCTTAATTCATCTATAAATTAATGCCATTTTTCGAAATTCCAATAAGAATTTAGCTGGACAAAATAATCTTATAAGGCACATTGAAGAGCACAAAGCCAAGTACAATTAAGGCAATTATGAAGGAGAGGAATGTGAAAGTTATTCTCTACAAGACATTAAGGCTAAGTATAAAATATAGCAATTAAACAATGTGCAAAAAAGGTGTGGTTTCATTTCAAGGACTGAGTAGAATATTGGGACACAATGGAGAGTCTTGAAATGAACCATTTAAATATAAAATACAAAAGGCACAGGTGACATTAAAAATCAATGCACTATTTAATAAATGGTACTGGGATAAAGCTTATCTTTGTGGATTAAAAAAATAGCATAAGGTACCCCATATATACAAGATTTTGTTCAAGAAGATAAAAAAGATGAAAACTGAATTTAAAAACTTTTAGAAGAAAATATGGATTATTTTTATGGCCCCACAGCAGAAAAAAATTGTTTAGACTTGATACAATAATCACAAACCCTAAAGGATAATAATAATAAATTCGCCTACATTAGTAATAAAAATGTCTATATGACTATAAATAAAGTTATAAGATAAGCTACTCTTTGGGGAGGTTTGAATGATTTGTATCAGAATATATAAAGTAAATTTTTTTTAAAAAATATGTAAAGCAGACCAGGAACTCAAGAGAATTTTAAAAAGCATATAAATAGGCAATCCACAGATGAGGAACACTGAATTGCCAAGGACTATAAAGGCACTCAGCCTGGTTGGTAATTAGGAAAATGCAAATAAAATCACAGTCAAAAATAATTCCCACCAGACTGGTAAAAAAAAACATAAAGTCTTATACTAACTGTTGTCAAAGAAAGTGGAGCAAAGGAGACTCCTATATACTGCTGGTGTGTATGCAAATTGATCCAGTCCCTTTGGACTGCTAATGGTTGAAGATGCCTCTTTCTGATGGCCAAGTAATTTTGAGTTTAGGTTTATACCCTAGAGAAACTTGCCTGCTCTCCACATCTTAAATATACAGAGGAAAACTGCAGCATGTGTTGGTTTTTATTTTTTGTTATTAGATGGTTAAAGATGAATTAATTGGAACTCTATGTCTTAACCCAGACAAAAATAAGAAGTAGAATAAATCAGATTGTAGAACATGACACATATGTGATACATGAAGAGAAAGAGAATGAAAGAGCAAGAGAGAATCATTTATATAGAATTTAAAAACAACTAAACACTACTGTATTATTTATAGATATATGAGTAAAACTACAAAATGTACAGAAATAATGCAAAGAAAATTCAGTACAATAGTTCCAGGAAGTCAGGGAAAGAGATGGGATTTTAGAGGGTCACGTAAGGTGATTTGACAGTATTTGTGAAATTTGGGGCTGTTTTAGTTTTGACTCTAGTTTGTTTTCATATTTAAAATAAACCAGCAAAAAACATGAAGTTTGTTAAAGTCTGTTTGGACATGAATATTTATTTTATTATTTTAGACTTTTCTGTATACTTAACATGTTTCACAATTAAAATATATTGTAAATTTATTATAGCATTGATCTGAAATTTAATTAAGAACAAAGCAAAGTTTCAAACTGGGTTTCAAAAGTACATCAAAGACTGTCTGACAGGAGTTCATGTGAAAATGTCTCATGGTATTTAGCTAAATGCAGATCTTGAGAGACCAAAACTGAAATAAATGTAGTCAGCTCAGTTGAGGAAGATAGATTTTGGAGGTTAAAAAAGAAAGAATGAGATTTTTTCAAATGGGGAAGACTAATAATGGCAGAAACCCTGTTCTTGCCAATTGTTGAATCAGAGCTGGTAGACCTCACCTTGGGTGGGCACAGGGGTAGACTGCGTAAAATCTCTATCTTCTTATTTTAGGTGATCACAAATTTGGATCAGGCTTTGTAGCAACCAAAAATCATTCTTTCATTTCCAAGGAGGATTCTGGTGAAAAAAAGCCACAGTAGAATCATCACTACATACCCAATAATATTTAATAAGAACTTAGTGAGTGGCATGTTCCGCTCTACTACTATAATTGTTACTATTACTGTTAAGATTGGTCTGAATCAACTCCCTAGATTAGAAATAGTTTATTTTTTAAAAATGTCAGTCACATCTAGTTTCAATCCATTTATACCTGTGTCTAGTCATTGAAGTCGAGTTATTTAATGGTATTTTAAAAATCAGTAGTATCAATATTATGACATTGTTTTATAGATAGAAGTATAAAGCTTGAACGTGCTTGTGGCTTAACCTGCAATTTATTTTTCTATTTGTGTTAGAAATAGAGAAGCTGACCTTGGCCCCTATCTCTAGAGATTACTTCAAAAAAGTATTCGTCTTAAATCAGGAAACAAAGGCAGAATCTGTTAAGGTCACCCTAAAAATCCATTAAAATTTTATTAAAGACTTGGTTTAGTAGTAGGCAGATGGAAAATATAAGTATCCAAATAGAAAATAGAATATTGTAGTGCAGCAGGAAACATAGGTGTGTAGCCAAGAAAAATCAATACAAGTAACTCAAAAAGGTAATAAATCTCCCTTAAGAAATATTGTCATGTTTTCTGAACTTGCTACCATAGCCTGCATTCAACTTTTTATCTGATGAGTAAAAAGTTTGTTTCACTTTCATATCTAGTAACAGACTGAGAGGTTTTTCTTCAGTAATTGAGTGGTAGGTTGAGAATTCTAAAAACACAAAAAATGGCATCTATTGAATTCTTGTGTAATTAATTATTCTTAAACTTTACAATATTTATTGCAGCAAAACCAAGAAGCTGTATACTTGGTTTCTAGCTTTTATGAGCAGGAATATAATAACATGCCCCAATTGGTCATTTCTACTTTAAGTTCTGTAATTCAGAGAAATGTCTTTTCTATAGCTCATATCTCTAGATTATAGATGCATAATTAGATACATATTAACTTGATACAAAGCCTGCTTGAGTCAGAAGACATATAAATGGAGGTAAGGTAAGGTGTTGGGAGTGGGGTGATTCACATATTTTAAACAGTGAAACTTCAAAGAGCAACCTGTTTTTGGAATGTCTGACAATTTAGTCTTTATACATACAAGGTCTAAACAGAGGCCCACTCATTTTACTGGATGGCGTTGGTGGATGATTTTTATTCCAACCAGGGACTCAGAACACAGTTTCTCCTGGAAACAATTTTAGAATTTGTATCTAAATGTGCAGTTGGCACCTTTAAGAGTATGCTGTCCGTGGTGCTAGCCAAGCTATTTCTATAGCATTTGCGTCTGTCAATTTTTGGTACTTTGTCTTTGCCATGATGACTTAACTACTCAGAAAGCTACCACAGGCCAGACTTTTTATTTTAGTGATTTAAAATTTTATTTGATAAAATTGGGTGCTTTAAGAGAATTCACCACTTCAAAAACATATTTTGTATCTAAAATTTCCAGGTGGTTCCAAGGTGTTTCTAAATTACTTTGGATCACATAAACTTGGTGGCTTTGAAGGTAATGGAGTGAAACCTTCCAAATAGTTAGACAAAATTGGCAGTGCTTCAGGAAGAGGAGAGCCAAATGGAAGTGTCCCTGTGGAAAATGTACTGCTCAGACAGCTGTAATATACTGGATTATGACCCTACAATACCCATCCTTTTTTCTTTATGTATCAAGGCCAGAGAAAGCACATATTTTGTGATCTTTTGTTATGAACCAAACTTGTACTGCATATTGACAACAGTTACATAGACATAATAGATTCATTACCCTTTCAGTTTCCTTGTCTGAAAATAACCTACATCTTTTCCTTCCATATTATTAAAATTAGGTTGCTGGAAATAGAAGATTTATTTGCTTTACATGCTATATATTGTTTTGGAAAATATAGCCACAATCCTTAACTGAGACTTGATGTTGAAATATAACAACTCTATTTCTACTGGATGCAGAAGTTATTCTAGAGAAGCAAATGTTATGAAAAGGTAATTTCTATCCATTTATGACAGAAAATTTATCAGAGTTTTATTATTTTATTTCGTATTTTGGCAAGTAATTTTCAAGAAACCTTTTTATGGTTGATCTTAATGTCTTTAAAGGCGAGATAGATTTTTGAGTTATCTTACAATATTTTATACATCCTTCATGACTTCTTTTTTGAAGATCAAAATTGCCAATTCTTTTTTACCTTCATATTTAAGGAGAAAACAAAATACATACTTTGTTTCAATTCTTCTACAAGGAAGCCAAATAAATGATGGACTGGTTTGGAATTGGATTTCTAGCACACAAATGAAATTTTGTAAAAATTTAGTGTGTTTCACTACAGAGAACAGTCTGAATCTACCCTAATATAAAAAAATGTTTCATTTTTTGTGTTCTTAAAACTTTTTTTTTTTTTTTTTGGCAGGGAGAGGGGTGACACAGGGCATAGATTCCCTTCGACTTTTTCTCTAATATGGCTAAAGAGCCTTAGGAAAACTAGGAAAAATGGGGAAGGGGCTCTATCTTAATAGAAATCAACATGGAACAAATTATTGATGTTGGTTCTATTTGCTCTTGTTTTAATTTTTGAATCTTATATTTTAGTAAATATTAATAGACTTCACTGTTCCCTTTGGTGGATATGAAAAAAGGAAGACAATCTCCATGAAACGTTCTTCTTCATAGCTTCTCCTTAGGAAGGGGAAGACTCACACTACTACCACCACTACTATAAGAGTTGTCACTGGCAGACCATCTGCTATTCTTGCCTCTCTTTCCATTCCCAGAACTCTAGAACCAATTTCTGGCTATTCGTGGTTTCTTCTGATGGTTACCTTTACCTTCTGGATTTAGACATTAAGCTTCCTATTGTGCTAAAGATTTATCTTAACTATATCCTCTTATTGCTCTGTCTCCCTCTTCTTTATGTTATAAAACATTTTAGTTTATCTATTAGTTACTTTTCTGTCTTCAAGTTGTATACTAAATCTCTATATCCTGCTTCATCAACAGAGAAAACATTTCTCCCTCAAGTGTGTACATTTTTTAGAGTCATGGTTGATCCTATTTAAGGTCAGAAGAGAAGCTTTGAAACAAACTTCTTTCAAAACCTTTTCTACCAATTCGTATAAAGAATACCAGGCGCACATGGATTTTCAGATGGTTTTTGTGGATCACTAAGAGTATCTTATAGTTCTCACCCACAGTGAACTTTTCCTCCTACCATTCAGCAGATCATCTATCTTTTTTTTTATAATTTTCTATATCATCCATCTTTTTTTCCCCTCTTTTTCTGTGTCATATATTTAGTTTTAAAGACGAAATTGGGTTTTGATGTCTTTAAAAAATGAAATTGGCTTCTGGGGGACTTAGGGGTCTCTTTATTACTTTGGCTAAGTCATTTGTGTTCTCTGAACATGAATTTTGCCACCACCACCATCACCAAATAACAAGGAATGGGACTGGCATGCATTTGCTGGGGCTGCCATAACAGAAGTAGTTCAGATTGGAGGCCTCAAGCCATAGAGATCTGTTTTTTCACAATTCTGGATGCTAACAGTGTGAGATCAAGGTGTTGGCAGGGTTGGCTTCTGCTGAGTCCTCTTCTTCACCCAGGTGATTGTCTTCTCTCTGTGTCTTCACAGCGCCTTCCCTCTTCATGTCTGTATCCTATACTCCTCTTACAAGAACTTAGTCATTAGATTGGGGCCACCACTGTATTTCTCTAACCTACAAGTGATCATTAGAAGTCTAGCATTCTTACACCATATCAAATCAGTCAGTGCAACTACAGTATTTTGAGAGCTGTTCATAGAAGTTTGAGAATGAGCATTTTGTGTGTGTGTGTGTGTGTGTGTGTGTGTGTGAATGTGTTAATCTGGACTTGTTGTATTCTAAATTTGCATAAGTAGTCTTGTCATTTTGTCTTTTAAGTAAAAATTCCAGCATACTGGTAAATTCATTACCTGTTCTAAGTTTTAGATTTAGAATAATACTTACCTTGCTGGGTGGTGGTGAGACTCAGATGAGATAATAAATGTCAGAGTGTCTTGCCACATGTAAAGGATTTTTATAAATTAAAATGTCCTCATTAACAGTAGCAAAATGTTTTATTTAGAAAGCATAATTTCACCCTTTGAACTATGTATCAGGACATGCTGGATTAAAAAATTGAAGGAACATTTAATCTAGTCCTTTTTGTTTTTAGATATGGAAATTGAAACTAAGCAATTTTTTAAGAGATATGCTTCTAATCATCTGAAAGAATTTTATTGGAATCCATGATTGTTAGCTTTAGCCAACTTTCCAATAAAGAACTATAAAGCTTGATATAAAGGATTTTAAAATTTAATATAAATACAGAGGAGTGAATTATAATAATTTATGCCTGCATTTATTTACATCATTTACATAGAAACATATTGCTTTACCGCATTTCTATGATGATTACAATTTTCTCTTTGAAGATACTAAGTTCAGATCATCAAATGAACTGTGGTGAATTTATAGGCCAATTCTATTTTTATATCATTTTTTATTTCTAAATCCATCTCCTTTGTTTAGGATTTTCTCAATTGTAATCATTTTTTCACTTTCCAGGATTTAGCAATGCAGAGAAACCGAATAATCTGTTTTTTTTGCTTGAATTATGTGCAGGGTTATAATGGACCTTATTTATTTAATTAAACTGGAAACTGACTTCTCAGTATTATCTACCAATTTAATTCAAGCTTCTTTTCTTGCATTCATATTTCTTCAGAAATAGAAAATTAGGAACCAGTGATTATGTTCAACTTTTTTCCTTGGTATATCATTTGGGCCTCTTGTGTTTGTCTTGGCATCATAAAATGGATAAGAGGGAAGGTTTGTTTCCAGTGAAAAACAAGAGGAATAAAGACTCAGTTTTTAAGGCTGTGTTTGTGTCTTAGTTTTTAGGACTGGCCTTGGGCCTTGTAGTTAAGACAATATGATGCGGGGAACAATTGGTTTTTTCACTGCCTTCTATCTATAAAATAGGAATTTTTGACTTCAGCTCTTTCTATTTGGCTCAGATGCTTACTGTCAGTTGCAGATATTCACTCAGATTAGCACAAAAACTCTAATGTTGGATAGTACAATCTAAGTATGGACCAGAGACAATTAAAAGGCCAACTTATGTTTGTCTAATATGAAAGAAAGCCTTGGGGTGCCCAAGTGAGTGGAACAATAGCTTACAATTGCTTCCTGCTAATATAAAAAAGTGATTAAAGACTAACTGTATTAACCAGATATAGACCTCTAGTTTGGTCCCAAATTATTCTGTGTCCTGGCTGAAAAAAAGGCAACCTTCATCATCCTCTTTTCAAAATTATGCATCTTTTGGCTACACCCCGAAAACGTAAGACCAGCCATCTATTTAATACATGTGTAGATGTGAAGAAGATGCACAGGGTGCAATTTTCCATTCTTCTATTTTCAGCTTCTTACATATTTATGAAAGAAAATCTGGTGTTTTTTTTAACCCAGTCTGATAATTTTTAGTGGCATGTTTACTCCATTAGTTCATTAACATTTAGTATAATCGATTCTTGTTCTTGCTCCTGTTTTCTTTAGGGATAAATAATTTTGATAATTTTATTGTATCTATTAGGATTTTCCCTACGACTTTTGTAATTTTTGAAATCTTCTTGCTGGGAATGACAGTATCACATACAACTTATCAAAGTTTACCTTAAATTAATATTTTACCTCTTTATGTATAATATGGCAAAATGAAAGTATGATTTCACTCACCCCTTCCTATTACTTACTTGTGCTATTTTACTTCTACATGTTAATATGAAAAACTATAGTATTATTGTTTTTGTTCTACTCACTTCTCTTTCAGATAAATGAAGAAAAAATCTTTGGATTTACTCACACATTTACCATTGCCAGTGCCCTTTCTTATTTACTGTCTCTAAGTTATTATCAGGTACTATTTTTGCTCATTCTGAAGGACATCCCTAAGGTATTCTTTTACTCTGGATGTGTTGGGAATGAACTGGTGACAAATTCTTACCTCTTTCCGTCATATGAGAATGGCTTTGTTTTGCTTTCATTACTGAAAAAAAATTTGTTATATATATAATTCTAGATTGATAGTTATTTTCATGTTAATACTTTAAAGATACTATTCCATTGTCATTTGGACTTCATTGTTTCTAATGAGAAATCAATTGAAATTTATTGTTCTCTGATTTTGATTGATTTTTTTTTCTAAGTTTGCTTTAAAAATTAAATCTTGTTTTCAGAGTTTGAATTAGATGTGCTTAGGTGAAGTTCATTCCCATTTTATTACTGAGTGATGAGTAATACTTTTTGTATGGATATTCTACAATTGTTTGTCCACCCACAGTTGTTTGAACAGTTGGCTTGTTTCTAATTTGGGGCTATTATAAATAAAAAATACCTATGAACATTCTTGAACACATTTTTTTAGAAATGTAAATTTTCATTTTTCTTAAGTAAAACCCTACCAGTGAAATTATTTGACCATAGCATAAGAGAACATTTAATTTGGCAAGAAACAGCTAAAGTATAACATTTTATAACTCAAGCAACATTGTGTGAGAGCTGCGATTGAACTCATTTTTACCTAGGTTTGCATATACATGTTTTTAATATTGGCTAAATTAGTAGCTGCATAGTGGTATCTCCTTGTGGTTTTGAGTTTTCCCAGTGATTATGGTTTTGAGCATTTTTTCATTGATTGGCCACTCTTACATCTGCTTTTAGTGAAGTGTCTGTTCAAGATGTTGGTCATTTTTTTTTTCCATTTCAGTTCTTTATATGTTCTAGGCATAAGTCCTGTCATTGATACATATATTACAATGATTTTCTTTCAGTCTGTGTAGTTGGCTAATTAATAATTTATAAAGTACATATTAAGTACAGAAGTTCTTAAATTGATGTTCTGATTCTGTTCTGTTTTTGTTTTTATGCTCACTGTTTCTTTTTATATTTTAGACTTCTTTCTCCCTTAAAGCATATTCTTTAGAAGATCTATTCATGATATCTCTTTTTAAAGGCTGAAAGTATTAATCTTGATCCATTTTTGAAATATAGCTTTGCAGTATACAAAATTAGATGTCAACAGTTAAATTTTTTTTTTTAGAATCTTGATGATCTTATTCTGAAAATCATCCTTGACTCCTCCCTTGCAGATTCTGTCAACCATAACTTAAAATATCCCAAATTTCATCATTATTCCTTATTTCTACTATTCTGGTCCAAACCAAATATCCTCTCACCTGTAATGACATGTAGAATGGGCTCCCTGCTTTAACCCTTGTCTTGCTGAAATGTAATTTTAACATAAAGCCAGATTGACTCCATAAAGTATAATCAGATTATACCAGTTGTATTAGTTTTCTGTGGCTTCTGTAGAAAATTAATGCAAACTTTTTATTTAACAACAGTAGGAATTTATTTTTCATAGTTCTGGAGAGCAGATATCTGAAATCAAAGTATTGTTAAGGCTGTATTCTCTCCAAACTCTGTAGGGGAGAATCTGTTCATCGCTTTTTCCAAATTTTCATGGCTCCTGGTGTTTCTTGGCTTGTGGCTACATAATTCTGGTTTTTATTTATGTTTGCTCATTGAATTTTCTTTCTATCTGTCTCCAAACTGCCTTTATCTCTTTCTTAGAATGATCTATAACATTAGGATTCACCTCTATAATCCAGGATGAACACCTACTCTCAAGATCCTCTACTTATTCACATCTTTTTTTTAAAAAAACAGTTTAGCTTATTTTAATAGTGAACTTACAGAAACAGAACAGAAGACAGATAACAATGAAAACATGTACTTTCATGTAGGATAATCCAGAAAAGCATACTAAATGGATGGAATGTAGTATATAATAAAGATGCTTCCAATACCATTTTATTGCCATTCATAAGAAATTTTCTTGTTTTTTAAAAAAATAATCCAAATTCTGTCATTGTTAATTTTTTTTTTTTTTTGGTACTGGGGATTGAACCCATGGGTGCTTTACCACTGAGATACATTCCCAGCTGTTTTTAATTTTTTATTTTGAAACAGGGTTTTGTTAAGATGCTTAAGGCTTTGCTAAAGTTGTTGAGTCTGGCCTTGAACTTGTGATCCTCCTACTTCAAGTTCTCAAGTCACTAGAATTATGGGTGTGCACCACTACACCTGGCTATTCAAAAAAGTTTAACAGGTTTATTTATAATTGTTATACAGTTGAACTGCTGAAACTCATTAGGATAAACATTTTGACTTGCATTAATGCTTTATATCCCCTACATTTATATTCAAAATTCACACATAAATATAAATGGAAAAACTGCCTATACCTGATTTCTGTCCTCTATTTTTCCTCTTGAAGTTATACATGTAGGTACCTTCTGCCCTCTGGGTAGGGGAAATGTCAAACATTCAGAGCTACCAATAATAGTAAGAAGAAAATATATATATTTATATATATATATATTATATACTTCTTTATTAAAGAAAAGTACACACATATTATATATGAGTGTGTGTGTCTACTTTTCTTTAATAAAGTACTTCTCCATGTATGCAGTGTGCTAGTTGGATGGGTTTTGGCATAATTGTTACATGCTTGGCATGGAGAGTACACATTACGTCTCCCAAAAGGCCAACCAGATAGCCTCATTTGCCTCCTGCAAAACACCTATAGCTGCTCTCTGAAAGTACTCTTCTGTTTTAAAGTCTTAGCAATTTCTTGCACCAAAAACTGGAAAGGGAAAGGGAGTTTGTGAATCAGAAGTTCAGTGGACTTCTGCCAATGTCTAATTTAATGGATTGTCAGAGTACCAGCCCTATAACCAAGAGGTGTCTTCATCCCTCTGGTAGGATGCACTCTTGCAAGCAGCTTTTGTGGCGATTTTCTTCCTGGGTGCTTTGCAACTGCTCCATTTGTAGGCAGTGTGCTCAGAAGGACTTTTGCTACAGGGACCTTCTTAGGAACCCACCTCCTCTTTAGCTGGAGCTTGGCCAGCTATAAGCAGAGCTGGTGTTAGAGAGCAGCTCTGGCGGTAATCACAATTCCTTGATCACATCTTTTGCCATAAAATGTAATATTTACAAATTAAAGGAATAGGAACTGGACTAATAGGAACTGGAATTATCATTTTTGGGAACTACCATTCATACCACATTGATGTTTGAAATTTTCCAATGGTTTCATCTCTCTCTTACATTAAATGTCTTTAGACTTAAGAGTATTAAGACTGCAAGTTCTTATTATATTCTCTGTGCACTCTATTTTTTGGCCTCCATTACTAATTTCCTTTTCATTCTTTCCCTCTATCTGCTCTAGATACAACATCCTTTGATTTTGAAATGTATGAGTCTTGCTGTCCTTACCACAATAAACTCAATGGAACAGATGTTCTCCAAATTCCAAGTTCACTTCCTCACATAACGACTTTCTTCAAAGGTTTCAAAGGTTTCCTTCTTGTTGAGGCTTCTCATGACATTTTTTTTTAAACAAAATCTCAACTCCTGCTAACACCTTTCTGTATAATGTCATTCTTTTTTTTTTTCATCACTTTAAATTTCTTTTCCTGTAACACATTACTTATTGTTATCCTTTGGATGTGAGGTGTCCCCCAAAAGCTCACATCTATGAGACAATGCAAGGAGGTTCAGAAAAGAAATGATTGGGTTACAAGAGCCTTAACCAAATCAATGAATTAATCACTTCATGGGATTATTGAGTAACTGAAGGCAGGTGTGGTGCGGCTGGAGGAGGTAGGGCATTGGGGGCATGACTTTGGGGTATATAATCTTACCTAGCCAATGGAGATCTCTCTCTGGTTCCTGATCTTCACATGAGCTGCTTCCCTCTGCCACACTCTTGTACCATGATGTTCAGCCTCACCGGGAGCCCCAGAAAATGGAGCCAGCTCTCTATGGACTGAGACCTCTGAAACTGTGAGCCCCCAAATAAATTTTTTCTCATCTACATTTGTTATGGTTGGGTCTTTTAGTTGAAGCAGCCAAAGAGCTGACTAAAGCACTTATAACTAATATATATCTTATTTACTAGATTTTTCTTGTTGTTGTTGACAATGACAGTCTACAACCATTATCATGTGAGTTCTGTGAGGGCAGAAAATTTTATTTATTTTGTTTACATTTTTTAAAACTTTATTTTATTTTTTTATGTGGTGCTGAGGATTTAACCCAGTGCCTCATATGTCCTAGGCAAGTGTGCTACCACTGAGCCATAACCCTAGCCCTTATTTTGTTTACTTTTATTCATAGCACATAGTAACTACTCAGTAACTATTTGTTGACTGGATGAATGAATCAAGAACATCTTATGACTTCCATTTTTGCTATTAAGGAATCTGTTATTTTGTTTGCTTTTCTTTTGTGGATAAAAATATTCTATTCTGAAGATATTTTTAAAGCATTCTGTAGCTTTGCTGCAAAGTGTTTTTCTGTATTCTACTTAGTATGGGTTATACTTCCTTGTTACTGAATCCATTCATTTCATTAGTTCTAGTCACTTTGGATGCTATATTGTTGTAAATGTAGCTTCTCTTCTGTTCTTTCTCTTCTCACCCATGAAACTCTAAATCTATTCTCTTTCCATTCATTATTTTTCTGCATAACAACCATCATTATCTGACCCACCACCTATTTGTTACTTAATCTCCATCATTTTTATCCTCCACTTCCCCCCTCCCAGGTCCCAGAAAGGTTCTAATGCACAATAGATGTTTTTGAACGTGTGCTGAGGCTTTCAGATGAATTAATAAATATTAGCTTCTCTTCTTCTAGCCCCCATATCTTTTAACCTCTCTTCTAAAATTTTCATCTGCTTTTCTTTCTGTGCTGCATTTGAAATAAATTCTTCAGTAATGTCTCTGAATTCATGAATTTTCTTTCCAGTTTTGCCTATTCTGAGATTCAACCAATCCATTAATGTTTTTCTTTCAAAGGTGTTTTTATTTCTAAAGTTTCTAGATTTTTTTTTGTTTGTGTGGTAACTTTTAATAGTATCTTATTACTTCCTACTTTAAGAACTAATGATTTTATTACTTAGGTATCTCATTTTATCTTCCCTGGCTGATATATCTTATGATCTTTAGGTGATAACTATAAGATCTCAAATTCATGAAGGTAGAAAAATGTTGCCTATACCTCTGTTGATTTATGCCCATGTTGGCTTATGTTCTTGCATGTTTGGTGATCTTGATTGTGTATATCTATATGACGATATATGATTTATGATATATAAATGAATGTATATACATAGAGCTTAGAGATCTGCATAGGAAGCTTTACTCAGAAAGGATTTGTACTTGTTTAAACTTGCCAGCAGAGAATGCTACAAATCTTTAGCCTTCTTTCCAGGTCCCTGGCTTAATCCAGGAATATTGCAATCAGCTCTCCCTTTTTGTTTCTCTATGAAAGCTCAGTGTTTTTACTGCAGTGCTGATGTTGGCATTTGTGTTCAGAGCAATGCTGGATTTCACATTTGGTTACCAATTTCTGCTCTGGTTATAGTTCTTTATGCTTTTGCTTTTTTTTTTTCTCCTTGATATAACCCTTATCTCTTCCAAGCCTGAAAAAGCAATAAGCATTATGAACAAGTATGTCTTGTGTATATTTATACATATTTTTTCCTTTCATAGACTTTTATCTTGAAAGTTGTCTTGATGTACTTTGTATTCTTAGCATTGTGTTTCTCGTGAATTTAATAAGGATTTCAAGTTAGAAAATATCAAATACTTGGAAATACAAAATAGTATTAAAATAATAAATATGGAGGCATTAGTTCTGCAAATCTTTCAGTTACTTTCATTATTGACAGTAAATACCCAGGTACTTCATTATTTCAGATCAGTATAATTCCATTTGTATCCCCATATTTTTATATATACATACATATATATGTATATATTTTTTTGAGAGGGGATATGTACCAGGGATTGAATCCAGGGGCACTTAACTACTAAGTCACATCCCCGGCCCTTTTTTTGTATTTTATGTAGATAAAGAGTCTCACTGAGTTGCTTAGGACTTTGCTAAGTTGCTCAGGGTGGCCTCAAACTTACAATACTCCTGCCTCAGCCTTCTGAACTCCTGGGATTAGAGGTGTGTGCCACCATGCTTGGATCCCACATAATACATTTTGACGTGTAAACCGGAATTGATTTTTCTATTGAACTCCATTTTAGGGAAAATTTTTAGTATTTTTCCTTTGGTAGGAAAACCTAAATTATCAATGTTTCCCTAGAAAAACCTCTCTAGATCTAATATCTGCTGTTGCTTCTTATTGATGTGGAAACATGATCTCATGTCATTTGTGATAGTAACTGTGGCTAAGTATTTTCTCTCCATATTTTAATTTTTCTTTTGTCCAGAAATATGTACACATTTAGGAGATCTTTGCAACCTAAATTCTTGCTATGTAATAGAAAAGGTTTTTGAGATCTGTAGAACAAGTTAATGGATTTTTAAGAGAAATACTTCATGTTGGAAATACAGGATCTCAGAGTTGGTATTGTGTAGCAGTCTTGTGTTTTATAATACTTTTACATGGTGTTTTGTATAGTTTGGGTAAAATCAGACTGATAGGTTTCCTGACTTAAAGCTGATATCTTTTAGACCATCAGAGAAGTTCACTGCCATTTAATTTTATTTTTATTAAATAAGGGTTAGCAATTATATAGGACCTAGAAATTTTTTTAGAAATTTCTTGAACTTCACCCAGAAAAAACTTGGACTTGAGAATTCTTACTGCTAGAAGTAAAAATCTTTATTTTTCCTCTGTGTTTCACTTTCAGACTAAGATATTTAGCAACATGAACTTTTGGGATGGGAGAGGGTAGAAGACAGGAAAGGAGGGACTGCAAAATATCATATGGAGGAGCAGAGGCTGTGTACTGAGGCCACAACATACCTGGTCAAAAGGTAAGAAAACCATCTGGATACCCCAATCCTCTGCATACTCAGAATCATCCAATTGGAGTGATAAAGTGATTGACAGAATATTTCTTCATTTTCAGACAACTGGGCTCTGTATTCAAGAGAATGTCTTACATTTTTCTTAAATTGTTTAACTGTGTTATAATCAAAACTCTTCAAGTGATACATTATTTTTCCTTTTACTTGTATTTACTTTGGAATTATGGGCATTTTACTTTCTGGCTTCAAACTTTATTCTCTAACATAATGCCTAATCTCATTCCTTCATACCAAACTTAAAAATTCTAAATTTTGCTTTTATTTATGGCATCTATTGGTGTCATCCAAAAGGAGCAAGGTTTGAATCTTAGTTCTGCTCTTACATACAGAGCAGAACTCAAGAGAACTAATCAAGAGGATGGGAATGTAGCTAGTAGAAAAATGTGCTTAAGCTTCAAGGAGATTTGAATTTAATCCTAATGTCAAAATGTCAGAGAGAGGAGGGAAGGGAAAAAGAAAAAGGGATATGCTAACAGAAGTACAAGATTATGAGCTGGAGGGAGTCAGTGATTAAAAGCATCTATTCTCTTTCTGTAATATAAAAGTTGCTAATACTCTTAGGTTGTAAACAATGTAAAACCAATATGCTGGGAGCCATCAGCCAAGTAGGTATGACAATTTCCTTGCCAGCGTACCCCCATGTTTCTTTAGTGGAAGGACTCATGGAAATAGGACATTTTGCAGGACATTGCATGTAAGGTGACCTTGCTCAAGGACCAGGGCGGATCGTGTTTAGGGTGTTCCCCCTTTAGAATAGGGCGGTTTAGCATAATAGGAGATTAGGGTGTTCCCCCTTTAGAATAGGGCGGTTTAGCATAATAGGAGATTAGGGTGTTCCCCCTTTAGAATAGGGCGTATCCTGCTGCTGAGTTCCTCTTGAGTTCTTAGGGTCAGATAGTATATTTCGGGAGACAGAAGCCCAGTGGAGTAGAGGATTTGGGCAGAGTGGATTTGGGCAGAGTAGTGGATTTGGGCAGAGTGTGGATTTGGGCAGAGAGTGGATTTGGGCAGAGAACGTGGATTCCCCCAGAACGTGTTTGTAGACGGCCGGTGTGAGATCGGGAATAAAGAATTGCTGTTTGAATCTACAAGCTGTGTGGAGACTCGTGATTCGTGCCCAGCCAGAGACTGTGGCATCTGGTGTACCAGACATGCCTCAGGCCTCCCGAAAATGTGGGTTCCGTTAATTCCCTTATTCTTGTACTTTGTTAGCAGGTGCCACCAGTAGTGGCAGCGATGGCATTGGGGATTTCTTCTTTTATTATATCCAACCTCTTGATTCCCCAGTATGATTTGACTGTCCAGAATTAATTCCCATTACTGCCCCCCAAACACACACACACCTTTTATTCTTCATCCACCTTTCTGAGAAGCTGTTATCAGTTTTCTTGGTTTCAGATCATGGAACAGCCAGGAAAGTGACCACTTCTACTGCACCACCCCCTTCCACACTCTTAAAGGAAGTGTAAATTAATAAACTTCTGGCTCTATGATGGCAAATTTACTTTTATCTTTATGTTTTAGTTGGCAATATTCAAAATCAGTATGCAAATCCCCAGTTTTAAGATTTTTTGTGGATATTGAGATTATTTAAAGCATACATTGAAGTTTAATATATTTGTTTTATTATTATTAATGAGAGCCTGATAAAAAATGAGGTATCTTAGTGAATAAGTAGAAGAGTCATAAGAGAACAGTACTTTATAAAAAGGCATAGTAAGGCAGAGAACATTTTGTTTTGTTTTAGTTGTGAGAATACAATTATGTACATTCATCTCATCCGTGATATTGAATAGAAGTATGCATGAGTGTGTGTTTGCTTGGATGTCTCCTGACTTTGAATACACTAAATCTCCAGGTATAAAGTGCCCAATGTGTGTCTGAAGTGGTAAAAAGGTTGAGTGAATGAATTCAGTATTTGCAAAGCTCAGGGGCAACTGTATACTTGATGACTTAGCTGAAGTCCCATCCACACGAAGGAGGAGGAACAAAGCATTGATAATTTCATTAAATTGTCTTTGTATATTTCTGTATCTTTGGGTTTATTTTTAGTTCCTATTTCTTAATGAAAAAACATTTTAATTGAAAGAGATAAACATATTTATGTGTATTCTTTTTCTGTGTGTTGCATTTGATAGGCATTTAACCTCTGGGTCTTCTTTCTATTATCAAAAGCTATGTGAATTACCTTTTCATGTTCTTTCAAAAAAAACTAAAATATGTTTTTTTTTATGCATTGGTTGACAGTATTCATCTTTTCTAAAAATCTCCTAGACTTCTTGAAAGTTCAAAATAACTTAAATTAACTTTATCCAATGAAAATTCCCTGTAGATATTTAATTTCACCCAGACAAAATGGCAAATCTCATGCCATCAATAAATTAGAGGTGGAAAAAGAGTCTTCCACATTATTACATTCATTCAAGGAGCAAGGTTGGGTGGGAGTAGCTGACAGCACATTATTTGCTATAAAATTTATCTTACAATGACACTTGGAAAAACCTCCAATGCGCCTGCTAAATTGTCATGTGTCAGGGTGACTTTTTTTTAAAAAAATATTTTTAGCTTTTCTCTAAAGTGAAGAGTATGAATGTATAAATTAGTCAGTCTGATTGACACATGCAGAGTGAAAAGCAAGGAGTTCTGGGGACATGACAGTGGGTCTGAAAAGGCAAAGCTGGGTTTTAGATACTATAGCCTGTATTCAGTTCCATACCCTGCCATTTAATAGCCATACGAACACAGATAAAAGTGCTGGGCACATAATAGGTACTCATTTAATGTGAATTCTCATATTTCATTATCTGACATTTCAGGGAATTTGATCAAAATCTCCTTTTCAGACCTTATCATTTGGTTTAATCTCTAGCAGGACAATCTATTGGAAATGTTTGGACAAATTGTGCTTTATAGTAATATTAACATGGTATTGTTTTTATAAAATTTAATAATCCCTCCAAAATATATGCTGAACCCAGATTCTTCTTTGGTTTCTTGCAGGCATGTTTTCCCCCTCTTATATCCAGCAGATATAATTTTCTAAGAGGAAAGAGTTATTTTACTGTATTCTTTTTAATGCTTTCTACAACACCTCTGGCATAGTACTGAAAACACACAGTACTTGTAGTTGTTGAATAAAAGCACTTTCAAGTAAGAAAAGATCCTAATATAAAACTTTAAAAATACCTGGAGGGCACCATGACCCATTAGAAGACCTGAGCTCTCTCTCTTGTTAACTTATTTTCTATCTTTGAATTGAATCTATTCCCCACCCAACCTCTTAGGCTAGAAAGAATTTTGATGCCTTCACAGTCACCCCAGTCCCCTGTATCTGAGTATGGAACTTAATGCACCTACTCCTTCTGATTCAGGGAACATGCAGCTTTAGTCCTTTTGCTTCGGTTTCAAATGAATTCTCTTACACTCTGGAAGAAGTCATGCATGCCATTTAGGCTCAGGTATCTCTGAGGGTCAGACACTGAGATGACTCCTTCAACCCTTTCACTTACCATTAAGAACAATTTCCTTTTGCTGTCTTCATATGTCTTCCTCATCCGCAGTAAATACATGAAATATGCAATAGACAGATAAAATATGCCAATGACCCACTCACTCATTATCAGTCTCTTTTGCGTCATTTCTTCCTCTAAGCTTCTGCTTAAGTTGTGTACCCTCTGTTGAGTGACTTTTTTTTTCTTCTGTTAGTTTCCTGGATTCCAATATTTGTCTCTACCCTTAATTTTGACATCTCATTAATCTTGTGGCTTATACCGTATATACAACAACTACCCACAAGTGTATTATCTAGCCTCTTATTCCCATTGATCTCCAGATTCATGAATGCAACTTCCTATTCCCTACTCATTATCTCCATGCACCTCAGAATTCAGTTGTCCAACAATACAGCTGTGATTCCATTTTCTCTATACTTGCTCCTTCCACAGGTCTCTCCATCTTAGTAAATGGCTTTGTCTTTTCTATTGTCCAGATAAAAGTCTTTGGAGTCTGTCTTAACTTTTCTCTCACCCTATCCATTATTAAATATGTCATCTCTACTTTCCAACCATGCTTACCTCCTTCATCTGAACCACTACTTTTTACATTTTTATGGCTGCATAACAAATTAACACTGTATGAAGCTTAAAGCAACATGCATTTAATATCTCTCAGTTTTGTAGGTCAAGAGTCTGGTCAGGACTCAACTAAGACATCTGCTTCAGGGTTTCACTTCTTCAGGATACTGTCTAGGATTGCTGTCATGGTGGAAGGCTCTTCTGAGGTTGGACTGGGGAAAGACTTTCTTCCAAGTGCCTTTGCGTTGTTCAGTTTCTTACTGGACACTGCCCTCAGCAGCTTGATCCTCCTGTTGATTCTTGTTATAGGGCTCTTCCAACATGGCCACTGACATCATGGCAGCTCACTTCTTCATGGCTGGGGAAGGACAGGCTCTCTAGTCTCCAGTGGATCTGCCATCAAGGAGAAGTCTGATTTATGTGGGTAGGTGCCCTGTCACCTTTGTCATATCATCTAATTATGGGGTTGACATCTCCTTATCTTTACTGTTATGTTGGATAGAAGCTAGCTCCCATACCCAAGGGGAGGAGCAGGAGCCAAGGATCACTGGGAGTCATCTTACAGATTGTCTCCCACCATTGAAATTTTTGCCTGAATTTTTGAAATAGCTTACTGACTCCTTTTTATATTCCTGCTCTTATTCAATAACTACAATGATCTTTGAAAAAATTAAGCCATATAACATTCAGGGCTTATAGCTTGAATAGCTTCCCACTTCAGTCACATAGTAAAAGTGCATGTTTGTTTAAGGTCATACAAGAGCTGAACTTCTGCCTCTCTTATTGTACTTTCAGAGGGACCTGGCCATTCCCTGAATGGAGTACCCTGTCCATATCTATTACTGTTACCTTTTTCAAGTCTTTGCTTGAATATTACCCTCTCAGTAAGGCCTTATGGAAAACACTACCACCTATTTAAAACTGTGACCTATTCTTCCTTTCCCTAGTAGTCCTTTTTAAATTTTATTTTTACTCTATTTTCCTCCTTTGTACTTGTCACCAACCTCACATATAAATTTCAACATTAAATCTTACAGCATGTGTCACAAGAGCTGTTCTTCTCCCTGCTGTATTTGTAGCACTGAGATGGTACCCCATTGTAGACACAGAGCAAACACATACTGAATAAGTGAATGGATACATCTCAGTCAAGTTTTGATTCCTCCATATAGACTTCTTATTTCTTAAACCCATTGATGTATCTCACATCATAAAAATTCTATAGTGATCATTTTCCCTTTTCTACAAATTCATAAGTATGTGTATATACTTAATATATATAATATTCACATGTTTGCATACTCATATGTACATATATGTACACATATACATACACATACATAGTTTATTTTTGTATTGATTTTTTTGGATTTTTAAGAGTTGAAACAATAGCTTAGACTTTAGGATGAGTTTTATTGTTCTTCCATAATTATTTGTCAATTGGTCTTGAAACATATGTATCGAGGACTTGTTGAGTGATATTTTAATGCACAATCATATGAATTTTGTAGACATCCATCCTGTTTGGTTATCATAAAAAAACTAAACATTTGCTTTAATCTTTGCTTAAAGAGGCTTACTCAGATAGGATTCTAGTTGACCTAATTGGCAGGTCAAGAGTTTTTGTACCATATAGTAACCACGCCCCAAAGTTTCCAACATCCTGTGTCATCCCTTCTTCCAAGCCCTCTTTAATGTCTGTCTGTTCCTTGGTCCCCTAGTCTGCACTACAGGATTTTGATACTACATATTAGATTGAATTATTTGAGGTTTGACAACAGTGGAGTCTTACAGTATGCAAAGTTCTTTCTGGTTTCATTTACTCAACAAAATTATTTTGAGATTCCTCCATGTTGTTGGGTGAATCAACTTTTAATTGCTCTGACATTGCTGTGATATGAATATACCACAGATTGCTTTTCCATTCACTTGTTGACAGACATTTGAGTTTTTTTTCCTTTTACTTATAGCTGTTCCATTCATTTGTGTATTTGTGTATAAATCTTTCATAGACATAAGTAAAACTGCTTTCTAAAATGTACCATTGTATATCTCTCCAGCAGTGTATGAAAGTGCCAATTACTTCACATATTCTCCAACACTTGATTTTGATAGTCTTTTTAATTTTACACATTATAATAGGTATAAAGTAGAATTTTGTTATTATTTTAATTTGCATTTTCTTAATTAGTAATTATGTTAAACATAACTATCTGCCTGTTTGATATCTGCATATCATTTTTGGTGAAATATCTTTTTAAAGTTTCTGCACATTGAATTTTGAGGGTTCTTTATATATTCTGGATACAAATCCTTTATAAAATAGATTCTTTGCAAATATTTTATTTCCAGTCTGAGATTGTCTTTTCATTTTCTTAACAATGTCATTTGAGGAATAAGAAGTTTTAATTTTGATGAGTTTCAATTCATCAATTTAATATTTTTTAAATCATGTTTTTGTATCAGAATGTTTTTCATCTTAAAATGACACAACAAATTAAGAGTCTTTAATGTCTTTAAGGTATATTTTAACATAGAAATATGCGAAAGAACAATTAACCTATAGTTCTATAGGTTTTTCATGTGCCTTTGACCTTCAAACAAATTTCATTCCACTTGATTAGCATATGTGTACCTAATTTTAAACAGTTTATCACTTGTACACATGAGTATATCCCTAGGCCAATGTTTCTTGACTTTGGTACTATTGACATTTTGTACTCTTCGAGTATTGTAGGATATTTAGCATCCTTGACCTTACTCCACTAGCATCTAGTAGAAACTTCCAGTTGTAACAATAAAAAATGTCTTTGGACATTACCAGATATCACCTTTGGGACAAAGATCTTCCCTGTTTAAGAACTACTTTTAAATTTTATTGTACTAATTTTAATTTTATTGTACTAATGAGCTGATTCTGACTGCCCTATGCCAACTGGTTGATACTTAAGCCTTATGATAAATCCAGTAAAATAATATTCTTCCTTTCTCATTTGATATCGATGATACCAAGAGAGATAGATGCCTTTCCCTTTCAAACACACACCTACAGCTACTTAAGCCGTACAAATGGCCCTAAAACTACACATGAAATTATTCTTTGGTGGTATCCCTTTCATATTCTCTAATGGTGCTGGATACAGGAAATACGTGTGAGCCCCTTTTCTAGGGTGAAGACAAGGAATTAGGTATTCTACTACTTCTAATTTTGGAGGTAGTGATTTTCTACCTAAAAAGAATTACCTGCCTCTTTTGTTTTCCATCAGCAGGTACATTCCATATTAATTTGCTTATGACTTTTTCTACCCTTTAGTTCCACTTAGAATATATTGGCTGTCAGTTAAACTGACCCCTGATAAATAAAAATTATGTAGAAATAATACAGGCAATTAAGAGGGTAAGGAGAGAAGGAGAGGCAGGAAAATACTTGTGTATTAAGCTCCATCATGGATATCTGAGATGTTTCTTTGTTTATGATGTACATTGTAAATAATTTAAAACATCGCCGCTCTGAGCACAGACTTGGTTTACTTAGACACAAATTCCAACACAGTTTGCTGCTGCTGAACTGGAAGTCTCCTGTCAATCAAGCTACCTCCATTGCTGCCTCTTTCAGCTGCTGCCAGCCTGAGGTTGCCTGGAGGTCTTCTTTCTGGGTGCTGCTGCCACAGAAGAAACCGCTGGATCAAAGACCTAGGCACTAGAACAGAGACCCTGCACCTAATAGAATAAAAAAAATAGCCCAAATCTTCACCACCTCAGCCTAGGATCTGACTTCCTTAACAAGACTCCTAAAGCACTAGAAGTGAAAATCAAGAATCAATAAATGGAATGAATTCAAATTAAAAAGCTTCTTCTCAGCAAAGGAAACAATATCATGAGGAGAAAGCATACAGATTGGGAGAGAATCTTTACCACATGCACCTCCAATAAAGCATTAATCTCTAGGATATATAAAGAACTCAAAAAACTTAACACCAAAAAAAAAAAAAACCACCAAATAACCCAATCAATAAATGGGCAAGGGACTAAACAGGCACTTCACAGAAGAAGAAATACAGTTGATCAACAAACAAATGAAAAAGGGTTCAATATCTAGCAATTAGAAAAATGCAAATCAAAACTACTCTAAGATTTCATCTCACTCCTATCAGAATGGCAATCATCAAGAATACAGTGAACAATATATGTTGTAGTGAAAAAGGTACACTTATACATTGCTGGTAGGAGTGCAAATTGGTGCAACCACTATGGAAAGCAGTATGGAGATTCCTCGGAAAATTGGGAATGGAACCTCCATTTGACCCAGCTATCTCAATCCTTGGTTTATACTCAAAGGACTTAAAATCAGCATACTATAGTGACACAGCCACATCAATGTTTATAGCAGCTCAATTCACAATAGCTAGACTGTTGAACCAACCAAGGTATCCCTCAATAAATGAATGGATAAAGAAAATGTGATATATATATATATTTAATGGGAATATTAGTCATGTTTAAAGAAGAGTAAAATTATGGCATTTGCCAGTGGTTGGAGTTGGAGAATATCATGCTCAGCAAAATAAGCCAATCCCACAAAACCAAAGGCTGAATGTCTTCTGTAGTATGCAGAAGCTAGTTCACAATAAGGCAGGGGGCACTAGGGAAGAATAGCATTACCTTAGATTAAGTAGAGGGAAGTGACGGGAGGGGAGGGGATGGGATGTGGGGATAGCAAGGATAGTAGAATGAAACAGACATTTTTACTGTATGTATATATGTGACCACATGACCAATATGATTCTGCAACATGTATACTCAGAAAAATGAGAAATTATATCCCATCTATATATGATATATCAAAGTACATAAATGCATCCTACTGTCATGTATAACTAATTAAAACAAATAAAAAACTTTAAAAAACCACCACTTCTCATTTTATACCATAACTTTGAGCACATAACTTAGTATTTTGAAGAATTTGCATTTCTCCACTGCTGGGGTTGCCTTGGAGAGCATTCAGGGTATATGATTATATAACAAAGAGATGATATTTCCACCATTCTACAGGTTTCAGAAAACAGTTGATTTTCCTGTGGTAGCTTGTAAAAATATAGATACAAACTTTTTTTTTCCATTTTGGGAATGCAGATTTATAAGTGACACAGGATGGAGGGTACACATAAGACAGATGCCAATGATGTGATGAAATTGGAAAAGGAGTCTAGATGATGCTACTCAGACCAAACATCCCCTTCTGGCCAAAGAATTCCATGAAAAAAATTATGATTGTGTTTAAAGGAGTGCTGGGAGCCATCAGCCAAGTAGGTATGACAATTTCCTTGCCAGCGTACCCCCATGTTTCTTTAGTGGAAGGACTCATGGAAATAGGACATTTTGCAGGACATTGCATGTAAGGTGACCTTGCTCAAGGACCAGGGCGGATCCGTGTTTAGGGTGCTCCCCCTTTAGAATAGGGCAGTTTAGCATAATAGGAGATTAGGGTGTTCTCCTTTAGAATAGGGCGTATCCTGCTGCTGAGTTCCTCTTGAGTTCTTAGGGTCAGACAGTATATTTGGGAGACAGAAGCCTAGGAGTAGTGGATTTGGGCAGAGTGTGGATTTGGGCAGAGTGTGGATTAGGGCAGAGTGTGAATTTGGGCAGAGAATGTGAATTCCCCCAGAACGTGTTTGTAGACTGCCGGTGTGAGTTCGGGAATAAAGAATTGCTGTTTGAATCTACAAGCTGTGTGGAGGCTCGTGATTTGTGCCCAGTCAGAGACTGCGGCAAAGGAGCTCAAAAGGAAGATGATTAGAGGTTTTGCATGAAACTCTTCTTGGGCTTAAAATTCCCACCAAGCATTTTGTTGTCAGTATTAACTAGAGTTGCTATGTGCAGTAGTGACTCAAATAGTGACAGCCAGGCCCTTCTGAAATAATAAATTTGGTGGCTAACCACTTATTTTCAGAGCAGGGAAGCAAGTGAATGGTGCTTTTAAGCCTTTCTGTCACCAACAGGCATCACGTTATTTTACTCTGTGAGCCCATTGTAATTCGCCCAAATTACAAGGCAAGATGCTGGAGGAAGTCATTTTATTGTAACATCATGCTGAATGTGGGATGGTGTTTTCCAACTCAGGCTGAGAAAGTTGGAGAAGAATGGTGATTAAATGCTGGGAGTCATGGAGAATGTGATCTGATTCCACAGCCTGGCAGAATTCAGAACGGTGGTGTCAGTCCTCGGTCCTTTCTTGGATTAGGTTTTTTATTCCTGTCTCTGGGGCAGAGGGATGCTATTTAATTCTTTCATTTTCACCTTTATTCAAAGAATGTAAATTTGTTTTAAAATTTTGTTCTCTCTCTTGGGTTCTACTTTTCCCCCTTCACTTTGTCTCTTTATTACCCCATCATCTCCCCTTCTCTGCTTCTTTCTGTAATGTGTCCCTTTATTCCCCTGAGCTCTTCCTCCCTTGATTTCTTGCAGTGTCATGACTGGAAGTTGGGACAAAGACATTAGGGAAGTGATTTAGTCAGCTTTTGAGTCACTGGGACCAATATACTTGACAAGAACTATATAGAGGAGGAAGAGTTAATTTTGACTCATGATTTCCGAGGTTCAGTCCCTGGTTGTTTGGTACCGTATCTCTGGGTGCAAGGTGAGGCAGGACATCATGGCAGAAGATATTTGTGGAGGAAAGCAGTTGACAACATGACAACCAGGAAGCAAAGAGAGAGCTGCACTCACCAGGGACAAAACTGCTTCCTCCAGCCACACCCTCCCTACCTGGAGTTACTGCTCAATTAATTCATATCAGTTGACTAATACACCAATTAGGACATACCTCTCATAATCTAATCATTTCACCTCTGAAATTTTTGCATTATCTCACATATGAGCTTTTGGGAGATACCTCTCATCCAAACCATAACAGAAAGCAAGATTCTGTTGCTGTTCTAAGGAATTAGCTACATACATCTCAAAAGTAGTGCTGATGGTTCCTCTGGTTAGTTGCTTTGCATTATTGTTTCTAAGGGAGTTTTCTAATTACCCAAAGTAGTATTGTTTAGGTCTCAGGGTTCACCAAGGTGAAATCATTAGTCATTTACTACCATGAAAAGTGAGAAATGAATGCACTTACTTTTTAATTCTTATTTAGTAAACAGGGATAGGCTTTTTATTTTGGAATAAATAGGTCAAATGCTTCAAAATAGCATGTTTGGTCCACCAAATTACTTGTTATAAGCAAGGATGCTAATTTGTTTCAGTGAGGCTGTATAGAGTAAGTAATAAAAATGGTATCTGTTTCTCTTACTAAATGAAGACAGTGTATTGTAGCTGGCAGAAGCATAGGTCCCTCCTACATCTGTGACCCCTGGCATGCAACTAAAACACACCAGGGCTCATTTTTCTCAGATAGCATAGAAATAATAGCCCTTTCCTTGCAAGTTAACAAGATTAAACAGAGTAATGCATATAAGACAGACTACTCTCTATGCACATGAATTAGAACTGCTTATTTTTGTTTCTGTCAGTTGTAATTAGTGTACCTTATTTAAACTTCCTGTGCCTATGGTTATTCATTTATAAAGTAGGGGTTGTTTTCAAGAATGAATGAATTAGTTTATATTAAGTACTTAGGCTTCTGGCACATGGGGGAATCATAAATGTATTAGTGATGCTATCTTTTTCTAAAAAGTACTTTTACTATAAAATATGAGAACACAAAGAAAAATTAGTTGCATAAATTGACTTCCATGATAATTCTTTTCGTGTATGGTTTCTTTACTCAACTCTATATTTTAAAGGTTTATCCATGTTTTTACATATAGCTACTGTCTGTTCATTCTCATTGTTCTTACAGTGTTCTATTGAATGAGTGTATTTAAGTTGCCCAATCAAATGTAGATGGATATTTGGCTCAAGTCCAGCTTCTGGCTGTGAATAATGAGGCTGCTATGAAAATCCTTTCATCTCTCTTGCTGCTTGTGAATGCATCTCAGTTGAGAGTATACATAGGGATGAAATTGCTGGGTCCAGAGGGTGACTCTTCAGCTGTTGACTAGGTAATGCCCAACTTCATGAGAGTTCTCATTTCTCTTCATCCTTGCCAGAACTTACTTGATCTTTTTCAATTGGACATTTTGGTGGGTATGCAGTGATATGTCATTATGTCTTTAATTTGTATTTATTGGTGTTTAATAAAGAGGACCAAATTTTCATTTATCTGTTGGCCACTTGTATACAGTCTAGGTATGGTGTCTCCATTCTACATTTAACTTCCTTTATTGATACTATGAATTACAAATACTATCTTCATTCTAGGACCTAATTTTAAACTCTTGATGATCTTGGAAAAAATAATTTTAATTAAGTAAAAATGATCAATCTTCATCTTTGTGGCTAGTGGTTTTATTTTTCTATTAAAAACAAGAACAAAAAATGTTTTCATTTTCTGAAGACTTCATAGTATCGTCTTTTAAAAGCTTCATCATTTTGGTGTAAAATCTACCTTGTGTTGATTTATTTCTTAGGGTCGAAGGCAGGAATAAGGTTACATTTTCTTCTTATATGGATCTCCAATTGTTCCACTGTCATTTATTGAAGAGACCCTCCTTTCCTGATGTCTCTACAGCATCACTTTTGCCATCTACCAGGGAACAGTCCATGTCTCTATGTCTGTTACTATTATCTTTTTCCCCATTGATCTATTTTCTTTATTTCTGTCAACACCATACAGTTTTAAAAATTGCCACTTTATATAAAGTAGCACTTTATTAAAAATGCCAATGCCAGTCATTTTGTTTTAAGGCTTTTGATATCAGTGGTTTTCAAAGTGTGTCTGAGTTATATGAAGTCCCCAAAACCTTTCAGGAAGCCCATGATTCTCTTTTCCAACCACTTATATGTGTGAGGCTGGATTTTACTCATATTTCAACACCATAGCATATGCGACAAATTTAGTTCAGTCTTCTATTAAGTCTAGATTTTAAAGAAGGGCAAAAATGCAAAACAAGGTCATGGTTTTTTACTAATTATTTTTCTTTTGGAAAGTGTAGCATTTTTTATATGTTGAAATTCACCATGGTAAAATGTAATGTAATCAATATTATTATCTTAAAATGACTTATTTATAAATATTTTTAAAATTTTAAATATGTCCTATGTTCAGTGCTTAATACAACAAATATCCAATGAACATTGTCCATGTAAATTAAGATTTTTTGAGGTAATAATTTTTAAGAGCAAACATTTGAAAACAGTCTAGGTTATTCTTTTTTATTGATTTAAAAAATGAATAAATTACAATTCTTATTACACATATATACCACAATTTTTCATATCTCTGTTTGTATATAAAGTATGTTGACACCCAATTAAAGTCTTCATACATGTACTTTGGATAATGATGTCTATCACATACCACCATCCTTGCTAATCCCCTACCCCCCCTTTCCCTTCCATCCCTCTTCCCTATCTAGAATTCATCTATTCCCCCTCCCTGCCCCACTATGAGTCAGCTTCCTTATATCAGAGAAAACACTCGGCATTTGTTTTTTGGGGATTGGTTAACTTCACTTAGAATTATCTTCTCCAACGCCATTCTAGGTTATTGATCTTTTGCATTTTCATATTATTATTTCACGTTATAGAAGCAGCTTAACAAGTTCCCATCAAACAAAAACAAGTATCTATTACAATTTTAATTTTGATTGAATTTAGTTTATTGGTCAATTTTGAGAGATTGATTTTTTTTTAAAGTCTTGTCAATTAAAATGTGGAAATCAGGAGGTTCCTCAAAAAGCATGCTAGACATGGAACCTCCATATGACCCAGCTATACCACTCCACAGTATTTATACTGAAGAATTAAAGCCATCATACCTGACTATTAATCAGAAATCCTTATTTTATTACCATGTTATATGATTAATTATAGGAAAATACACTTCAAGTGGTTTTGATTCCTGTATTTATACCTGATAAATCAGAACATTTCCTCTATTTTAGTGCAATCTAGAATCAATAGTATATTTTCCATCTTATTATCAAAGATATTATGATACACTGCTTCTAGTAGTTGGCTATGATTAATTTATTCCAATTTTTCTATTCTAATGGTTTACCAGGAGCCATATAAAATTACCAGGATTAAGGGTGTGGTGTGGCTCAGTGGTAGAGCGCTTGCCTAGCATGCATGAACCACTGGGTTTGATCCTCAGCACCACATTAAAAACTATGTAAACAAAATAAAGGTATTGTGTGTATCTACAACTAAAAATATTTAAGAACGACATTACCAAAGGACTAAATTAAGAATTCTTGTTTTTTAGTAGACAAATAGGAAATCCAGAGAAGGGAAACAACTTTCCCCAATCATGTGTTTTTTGTTGGACAGAAGAAATGTTTCCATGTCTCTTCCAGTGTTTTTTAACTACTTGCTCTTATAATCCAAAAACTTACCATTTAGCAAGAACTAATTTCCTGGCTTGGCAGAAGATTTAATACATGTGTACTGCTCAGTCTTATTGTGGGAGGGGGGAAAAAAGTAAAATGGAACTTATGAAATAATTGCTAAAGTAGGAAAAAGAATCTACCAGTTTCTCATTTCCTTTGATGTTTGAATTTGCAGAATGACCTTCGGGATCAAAGAAATAAAAGATATATTCTAGTGTTACCGTGTGTGGAGGAGGCAGGATCAGGCTTGTGGCAATAATATGAAGTTCTGAGGCCTTAAAGGTTTTCTTCATCAATTATCTGAGAAAAGTTCTGTTGTTTGTTCTGAACAAAATGAAACGATAGGCTGCAGGAACAGAATAAAAATATCTAACTCCTGGGAACTCTCAAGATATTCCCCATAACCTTTATGCTGGCACAGTAGAAGGTATCAGCATTCCTGGGTACTTTGTTTGACTTCTTTTTTTCCCATTGAAACCATCTCTGGATTCTTTCTTATGTTTGTCTCTCTCTTTTTTCCTACCACTCTCTTCATTTACCTACTCAACTCATCCTTGGAATCCATTGTGACTTCTCATCTTCATTACGGCAAACTCCTTGCTCACATTTCAAGTCTGTTGCCTTCTCAAACTTGATCTTTCAAAACTCCTCCTGAAAAACTCTTCCCCTAACAGTTTTTTTTTTCTGAAGAACAGAGAGAAGATCACTGGAGTTTCTAAGAGCTATGTCACAGCTCTCAAATGTCTTTATCTCCTAGAATTTTTTTCCCCCTCTCAGTTATCTAAACAGCAAGCAAGAAAAAAAATACAGCTTTAAGCCAACTAGAAACTTCCATGATGAATGCTATGTGATAAAGAAAATCCTGTTTCCTAAGGCATCATATAAAAATGAGTAATTTTTATATCCTCATTAGCAAGTGCATAGTAAAATTTCAAGGTGATTGTATCTGTATGCAAATATATCAAGAGTGTTTCTTTTGAAATCTGTTCCAGAAGTAGTTATATATTGAATTCTGAGTGTCTATGTCTCTTTTCTTTTTATATTTATCTTTTCTTCTTAAATAGCATTGGTAATTGCACTAAGGTTACAGATAGTGAAGAAGGAGATTTGGGTTTTTTTTTCTTTCTTCTTCTTAACATTAGCTAGGCAATAACATTGGGTATAGTGAAAATAGCAATATTTTGTGTAATATATGCATTGTTTCTCATATCTGTTTGGTCAAGTTATTGCTAACATTTCTGTGGGTATCATGCAGAGGTTTGCTATTCAATTATCACATAAAGAAGCAATGCCTTCCTGAAGAGTAAGACATAAAAGCAAAAAGGCTAGTTGATTTTATTGTTCATATCTTCTCACCAGTTGCGTATTATGTGTAAAAATAAATTTCATATATATATATACATATATATATATATATATTCCTTTCCTAATTTGGGACACAGATTCACAATAAAATAATAATTATCAAGAATTACCCCTTCCTGATAACATTTCCCACTTTGACAAGAGCCTTAAAAAATGTCTTAATCCAATGGAATAATAAAATGTTCCATTTCAGGCTCAAATGATTGTTTCCTGTTCCTTGTTTGTTTTCTGGGAAAGCCCCTGCTATACTTCAAATCAAAGCCCTTATGAAGTCTGTGGGTTTGTCTGTAGGAACCTGACAGGCCTTTGCAAGGATATCCAAGTCTAGTAGTCACATTACCTATAGTCATTGCCCCTCTAGTCTCTTACAAACTTGCGGGTAAGAGGAAATTCACTGCTTCATTGGGACACAGTGTTAAGTCAAATGTTCTTTATATTTGAGCCCAAATATCTTCTTCTCTATAACGTCTTCATTCCATCTTCTTGTTCCCTGCTGAGCAGCATAGACTCAGTTTTGACTGTATGACTTTGGCAGTCTTGAAAATAGCTCATGCTGCTTCTTACTGAGTCTTTTGCTCCCCGAGCCTGGCAGTCTCCATTTATGAAGCTGACATTCTGTCTTCTCACCATCACCTGCCAGTCTTTGTTCTCTACAAGCATTCAAGAATGGTGAAGTTTCCTCCAAAGAGAAAGAAAATAAGCCCCAGAGAAAGAGACAAAGAGAAAAAGATACATATGAGTGATGTCTAGAGAGAAGCAAAGAAAGGGACAGAGACAGCAGAAGGCAGGTGCATCATAAAGGAAGAGTGTCACCATGGCTGGTTGACATTCCCATCAACCTCTGAGTCTTGGTATATGCTTTGAAACTTTACTTCAAGTGGTTTTGATTCCTGTATTTATACCTGATAAATCAGAACATTTCCACTATTTTAGTGCAATCTAGAATCAATAGTATATTTTCCATCTTATTATCAAGGATATTATGATACAGTGCTTCTAGTAGTTGGCTATGATTAATTTATTCCAAATTTTCTATTCTAATAGTTTACCAGGAACCATATAAAATTATTTATCAGAATAAAATTATCTATACTAAAAAATCCACCAAATAGTTTCAATAATTTAAAAAGGAAATTGAGATTTTAATGATTTTGAATTATATATATATTTTTTGCATTTCCACTTATATGAGAATTTATTTATTTATTTATTTAATTTTTTTAAGGGATTTTTTTTATTGGTTGTTCAAAACATTACAAAGCTCATGACATATCATCTTTCATACATTTGATTCAAGTGGGTTAAGAACTCCCATTATTACCCCAAATACAAGGTGCAGAATCACATTGGTTACACATCCACATTTTTACATATTACCATATTAATGACTGTTGTATTCTGCTACCTTTTCTAACCCCTACTATCCCCACTCCCCTTCCCTTTAATCTTCCCTCTCTACCCCATCTGCTGTTGCTTAATTCTCTCCCTTGTTTTTTTTTCCCCCTTTCCCCTCACAAACTCTTATGTGTAATTTTGTATAACAATGAGGGTCTCCTTCCATTTACATACAGTTTCCCTTCTCTCTCCCTTTCTCTCCCCCCACTCGTCTCTGTTTAATGTTAGTGTTTTCCTCATGCTCTTCTTCCCTGTTCTGTTCTTAGTTGCTCTCTTTATATCAAAGAAGACATTTGGCATTTGTTTTTTAAGGATTGGCTAGCTTCACTTAGCATAATCTGCTCTAATGCCATCCATTTCCCTGCAAAATCCATGATTTTGTCGTTTTTTAGTGCTGCGTAATACTCCATTGTGTATAAATGCCACATTTTTTTTTATCCATTCATCTATTGAAGGGCATCTAGGTTGATTCCAGAGTCTAGTTATTGTAAATTGTGCTGCTATGAACATTGATGTGGCAGTATCCCTATAGTATGCTCTTTTAAAGTCCTCAGGAAATAGACCGAGAAGGGCGATAGCTGGGTCAAATGGTGGATCCATTCCCAGCTTTCCCAGGAATCTCCATACTGCTTTCCATATTGGCCGCACCAATTTGCAGTCCCACCAGCAATGTATAAGAGTACCTTTTCCCCACATCCTCGCCAGAACTTGTTGTTGTTTGACTTCAGAATGGCTGCCAATCTTACTGGAGTGAGATGGTATCTTAGGGTGGTTTTGATTTGCATTTCTCTGATTGCTAGAGATGGTGAGCATTTTTTCATGTACTTATTGATTGATTGTATGTTCTCCTCTGAGAAGTGTCTGTTCAGGTCCTTGGCCCATTTGTTGATAGGGTTATTTGTTATCTTATTGTTTAATTTTTTGAGTTCTTTGTATATTCTGGATATTAGGGCTGTATCTGAAGTGTGAGGAGTAAAGATTTGTTCCCAGGATGTAGGTTCCCTATTTACTTCTCTTATTGTTTCTCTTGCTGAGAAAAAACTTTTTAGTTTAAGTAAGTCCCATTTGTTTATTCTTGTATTTAGCTCTTGGGCTATGGGCGTCCTATTAAGGAATTTGGAGCCCGACCCCACAATATGTAGATCGGAGCCAACTTTTTCTTCTATCAGGCTCAGAGTCTCTGATTTGATATCAAGCTCTTTGATCCATTTTGAATTAACTTTTGTGCATGGCGAGAGAAAGGGGTTCAGCTCATTTTGTTGCATATGGATTTCCAGTTTTCCCAGCACCATTTGTTGAAGATGCTATCCTTCCTCCATTGCATGCTTTTAGTGCCTTTATCAAATATAAGAAAGTTGTAATTTTGAGGATTGGTCTCTGTGTCCTCTATTCTGTACCATTGGTCCACCTGCCTGTTTTGGTACCAGTACCATGCTGTTTTTGTTACTATTGCTCTGTAGTACAGTTTGAAATCTGGTATCGCTATATCTCCTGATTCACACTTCCTGCTTAGAATTGCTTTTGCTATTCTGGGTCTTTTGTTTTTCCATATGAATTTCATGATTGCTTTATCTATTTCTACAAGAAATGCCTTTGGGATTTTGATTGGCATTGCATTAAACCTATATAGAACTTTTGGTAATATCGCCATTTTGATGATGTTAGTTCTGCCTATTCATGAACAGGGTACATTTTTCCATCTTCTAAGATCTTCTTCTATCTCTCTCTTTAGGGTTCTGTAGTTTTCATTGTATAAATCTTTCACCTCTTTTGTTAGGTTGATTCCCAAGTATTTTATTTTTTTTGAGGATATTGTAAATGGGGTGGTTTTCCTCATTTCTGTTTCAGAAGTTTTGTTGCTGATATACAGGAATGCCTTTGATTTATGCGTGTTAATTTTATATCCTGCCACTTTGCTGAATTCATTTATTAGTTCTAGTAGTTTCTTTGTAGACCCTTTTGGGTCTTCTAGGTATAGGATCATGTCGTCCGCAAATAGTGATATTTTAAGTTCTTCTTTTCCTATTTTTATGCCTTTAATTTCTTTTGTCTGTCTAATTGCTCTGATTAGTATTTCAAGGACTAAATTAAATAGAAGTGGTGATAGAGGGCATCCCTGTCTTGTTCCAGATTTTAGTGGGAATGCCTTCAGTTTTTCTCCATTTAGAATGATGCTAGCCTGAGGCTTAGCATATATAGTTTTTACAATGTTGAGGTAAGTTCCTGTTATCCCTAGTTTTTCTAGAGTTTTGAACATAAAGGCATGCTGTACTTTGTCGAATGCTTTTTCTGCGTCTATCAAGATGATCATATGGTTCTTATCTTTAAGTCTATTGATGTGGTGAATAACATTTATTTTTTCCGTATATTGAACCAACCTTGCATCCCAGGAATGAATCTTACTTGATCATGGTGTGTGAACGTCTAGTGCGTTTGGGTCCCTGGGTAAGGGTCACGAAATAACCGGGACACAGGGGATGCAGAGCGAAGGCAGCAATTGCAACTGCATGCTGAGGTTTATTTGCAAGTTCCTTTTATATTCTTCTTCTAACAAAGCAAGCAATTCTTCAACAACACTTTGCCCACATTGCCCAAATATCATGCCTCAGCGGGTACACAGAGCTAAATTCAGATTGTTCCTGTTCATTTGATAAGTACCCTCCTAAAGTTCTTTGTAGACATTGTCTACTCCCCTGAGCAGGCATTTATCTCCTCAGAATGTACTGTTCCCAGGACAAGTATGCAGAAAGCTTCTTCCTCTTGGCCAAACCATGCAGAGCTTGTGACTTGCGATAAGGGGAAGAGAATGTTTCCTCCTCCTAAATGAGGTTTGCCTCAGCTGACCTAAATCACAGCCACAGCTCTTGCACACTGTCAGGCCTGAGGGAGCTAAACTCTGCACACTCGAACCCCAACAATGGTGCACAATTTTTTTGATATGCTTTCGTATTTGATTCGCCAGGATTTTATTGAGAATTTTTGCATCTATGTTCATTAGAGATATTGGTCTGTAGTTTTCTTTCTTTGAAGTGTCTTTGTCTGGTTTCGGGATCAGGGTGATGTTGGCCTCATAGAATGAATTTGGAAGAGCTCTTTCTTTTTCTATTTCTTGAAATCGCTTGAAAAGTATTGGTATTAATTCTTCTTTGAAGGTTTTGTAAAACTCCGCTGTATACCCATCCGGTCCAGGGCTTTTCTTGGTTGGTAGTCTTTTGATGGCTTCTTCTATTTCTTCTTTTGTTATTGGTCTGTTTAAATTGTGTGTGTCTTCCTGACTCAATCTGGGCATATCATATGACTTAAGAAATTTATCGATATCTTCACTGTCTTCTATTTTATTAGAATATAGGGTTTCAAAATACTGTCCAATTATCTTCTGTATTTCTGTAGTGTCTGTTGTGATATTGTCTTTTTCATCCTGTATGTTAGTAATTTGTGTTTTCTCTCTTCTTCTCTTCCTTAGCATGGCTAAGGGTCTGTTGATCTTATTTATTTTTTCAAAGAATCAACTTTAAGTTTTATCAATTTCTTCCATAGTTTCTTTTGTTTCAATTTCGTTGATTTCCGCTCTGATTTTAATTATTTCTTGTCTTCTGCTATATTTGCTGTCGTTTTGCTCTTCCTTTTCTAGGGTTTTGAGATGTAGTGTGAGTTCATTTATTTGTTGGTTTTTTCTTTTTTTGAGGAATGAACTCCAGGAAATGAATTTCCCTCTTAAAACTGCTTTCATTGTGTCCCATAGATTCCGGTATGTTGTGTCTGTATTGTCGTTTAACTCTAAGAATTTTTTGATTTCCTCCTTTATGTCTTCTGTAACCCATTGATCATTCAGTAACATATTGTTTATTTTCCATGTGATGCAGGATTTTTCCTTCCATCTTTTATCATTGATTTCCAGTTTCATTCCATTATGATCAAATATGGTGCATGGTATTATCTCCACACCTTTATATTTACTAAGAGTTGCCTTATGACATAATATATGACCTATCTTTGAGTAAGATCCATGTGCTGCTGAGAAGAACGTGTATCCACTTGATGATGATTGATATATTCTACATATGTCGGTTAAGTCTAGGTTATTGATTGTGTCATTGAGTTCCATAGTTTCTTTATTCAGCTTTTGTCTGGAGAATCTGTCTAATGGCGAGAGCAGTGTGTTGAAGTCACCCATAATTATTGTGTTATGGTCTATTTGACTCTTGAACTTGAGGAGAGTTTGTTTTATGAACGTTGCCGCACCATTGTTTGGTGCGTACAAATTGATAATTGTTATGTCTTGTTGGTGAATGGTTCCTTTTAACAGGATATAGTGTTCTTCTTTATCCCTTTTGATTAACTTAGGTTTGAAGTTGATTTTATTCGATATGAGTATGGCTACTCCTGCTTGCTTCTGAGGGCCATGTGAGTGGAACGATTTTTCCCAACCTTTCACCTTCAGCCTGTGTATGTCTTTTCCTATCATATGAGTCTCCTGAAGGCAGCATATTGTTGGATTTGTTTTTTTGATCCAGGTTACTAGCTTGTGTCTCTTGATTGGTGAGTTTAGTCCATTAACATTTAAGGTTACAATTGAAATATTATTTGTACTTCCAGTCATGTTTATTTATTTATTTATTTTAGTTTGGCTAGTTTTTACTTTTTGGTTATTTTCCTCCCCCTTTACTGAGATACCTCGTGCTGTTAGTTTTGGGCACTATTTTTCCATTCCTCTTCTTGTAGAATTTTGCCCAAAATGCTTTGCAGTGCTGGTTTTCTGGCTGCAAATTCTTTTAGCTTTTGTTTATCGTGAAACATTTTAATTTCATTGTCAAATCTGAAGCTTAATTTTGCTGGATACAGTATTCTTGGTTGGAATCCATTATTCTTCAGCATTTGAAATACATTGTTCCAGGATCTTTTCACTTTCAAAGTCTGTGATGAAAAACAGCCGTTAACCTAATTGGTTTACCCCTGAATGTAATCTGCCTCCTTTCTCTCATAGCTTTTAATATTCTCTCCTTGTTCTGTATGTTGGCTATCTTCATAATTATATGTCTTGGAGTTGGTCTATTATGGTTTTGGATGTTTGGGGTCCTGTAGGCTTCCAGGATTTGGCAATCCATTCCATCTTTCATCTCAGGGAAGTTTTCTAGGATTATTTCATTTAATAAGTTGTCCATTCCTTTGGTTTGAACCTCTGTGCCTTCTTCTATCCCAATGACTCTCAAATTTGGTTTTTTGATGAGATCCCATACCTCTTGGATAGATTGCTTGTGAGATTTAAGCATCTTTTCTGTGTTGACTATATTCTTTTCAAGTTGATACACTTTGTCTTCATTATCTGATGTTCTGACTTCTACTTGATCTAGTCTATTTGTAATATTCTCATTAGAATTTTTAATTGGGTTTATGGTTTCTTGCATTTCTAAAATTACTGTTTGGTTTTTTTTAAGATCTCTATCTCCTGGTAAAGCTCGTTCTTTGCAGTTTGAATTTGTTTGTTTAGTTCATTTTCAAAATATACTTTCAATGCTTGGTCTTGCTGTCTCATGTCTTCTCTAATATTCTGTTCCATCTGAGTTAGGTATGCCTTAATTTCTTTCCCTGTCCATGTTTCTGATGCTTCTAGGTCCTCCTGTAGATTTAAGTTGTCCTGCATTATCTGTAATCCTTTTTTCCCTTGTTTTTTCATGTTGTTCACGTTACTTTCCACCTCTGTTTGACTGCTTTGTAACTGTTTTCTCCTATACATTTTTTTTGGCTTTGTATATCTCTGTTGTCTCTCCTTTGCGGTGGGAGATTATGCCTAGAGATGTTGGGCTTTATTGTACTTTAGAGCTGATTCATTCAATTTATAAAGGTCTTCCAGATTCTGTATGCATATAGTGATTTGTTGTTTGTTCTTAGGACTTTAGGTTAGGTGCTATGAAGTTATAAGGGTTAGTATGTCTTGGCTACTTTAGAAGATTGCTCTACTGAAGGGGGATACTAATCATCGATTGGATCAGGGTGTTGGTAGTAGCTAGGTGCTTAGGAGCACTATAGACGGCCTCGAAACATTCACATATTTGCATTTAGACAGTTACTCGAAATGGAGGACGTAATGCTTGGGATGAAAGTTGGGGGGAAAGGGAAGGAAGGTGCTCTTGAAAAGAAAGAAGGAGAGGGAGATAGATAGCATAGAGGAGAATGGAAAGAACAATAAAACTTGGAAGGGGAAAGAAAGAGGGAAAAAGGGAGAGAAAAAATAAAATAAAATAAAATAAGAAATAAAATTAGGTCTTAGAGATCCATTTTCTTCTCTTCCCGTAGGCAAAGCTGTGCCCTCCAGGCTGAGTTTTGCCCTCAATGTGTCGACAGCAATCCCTGTAAGGCAGCTCCTGGGAGTCTCTCAATCCTGTTGGTCCAGAGCCATTTCACTTCTACGGCCCCTCCTCCCCTTCCTCCTGCCAGCCAGCCAGGTCCTGCTCACCGGAGGCGGTTCCCCAAGGATCTGGTTACACTTTCAGCCCCACCGCGTGCCCTATTTCCCGAACAACTGAGCACTCTCTCTGTCATTCATCTAAGCCCCAGTGCTGTGGAGCTGTGGTCTGGGAGTCAATAGTTTAATTTTTCTGAACCCCTTTGGTGGGCACACCTTTGGTGTCACCGCTGGTGGTAATGGGAGTTGGGGGTTGAGGATCCCCTCTGCTTCCCTCAGCCCCTACAATCACGACCACTCCGCTGGCGGTAGGAGGAGTTGGAGGTCTGGAGTGTCTTCTGTTTCCCTCCGCCCCTACCATCAGATTTTGAATTATATAATATAGTTTTTTGAGATTCTTCACCTAATCATTATATATATGTGTGTGTGTGTGTGTGTGTGTGTGTGTGTGTCTAAATATACACAAATATACACACATATATTCTTGTGTGAAATTCTATAAAGACCAATGTGTGTGCATACATACTCATACTCTCATGCATGTGTGTGTGTGTGTGTGTGTGTGTGTGTGTAAATATCTTAAATGCATAAACAGGCTAACTTCATTATAAAATTTTAAATAGAAATTTGATTGTGTATTGAATTAATTACAATTCCAATCCTGAAAACTTGTCAGAACTCAGATATTGGAAGTAGCTTATGTAGTAAAAACAGTATTGAAGTGGAGAAACTAGCTCAAGTATTGAACAGTCTCTCAATTTTATGCTTTCTAGAATCATAGAGTTCTAATCTTATATGACAATGAATACATGGCTCTTTTGCCTTTGAGGGAACCACAGATAGCAAGAAAATGAGCTAAGTTTGCAAATAAAAATATTGGCTCTTTAAATTTTCCACCTTCACTTCTTATTCCTTTCCAAATGAACTACTAATAGAATAAAAAATTATACACGTTGCAAACAATGTTTAATCCCTGGATTTCAGAGGTGTTGTTCAGACTCCTCATTATCAGTAAAATATGAATTGAGCTGCATTGGCATTTTATTAAATGCCCTACCATGTAAAGTAGCAGTGAAAAAAAAATACTTGGACAAATGGTGCTAGGTCGATGTCCACTGGTAGCAGCATACATTGTCCAATTTCTTTGTTTCTGCAGCTTCCTTTTCTTATCAAAGACAGAGAAAAGGCCTTTCTATTTTACAAATAGAAGATGGTCAAAGGGTAAAACAAAATTAGTGTGTGTGTCTATAATTGCTCAATCATCTCTCCAAAAAAATCACTGCAAATGACTCTTTTTCTTTGCAGGAATAATTGTGCACCTGCTTTTCAAAACACAAAAGCTAGTTTTGCCTTTGTGCATAAAATGTGATTAGGCGAATTTGGGGATCATGCAACCACATATTTACATAATCAAATGGCAAACTGCAACTTATTTTAAGCTCATGGGTCCTTTGTTCTTCCTTACCCAACAATCATGTAAATGATACCAAAGGCACTGGTGTCTGCCTCACACTTGGGGAGTGAGGTTTAGTTCGTATAACACTGTATCAAGGACACATGGCAGAGTAATGGATGCAATAATGATTCTAGGACATTCTACTGAGAATACTTTCTATTTTCTAGTACATGCCAAAGCCATATTTAGAATTTTTCATCCACCCACCTTGTGCACATTACAATTTGTGTTCCTTTGGGTTGGGGGGAAGTATGAGATTTCTTGCTGATGATCCAAGAAATGTGAATAAAGTTGTTGGCAGATGGTTCGCACATTTCATTCTGAAATATCTTATAGTGACAAATAACAAAGTGTATATAATTAGCTCTATGCAGATGGCATGCCAAGTGTTGATATTCATCTCTGCAGACTTTTTACAAAGACACTATTTTAAGAGTTAAGATTCAAAGACAGCCCATAAGCCCTCTAACGAAGAACTAAGCAGAGTTTTACCCAAAAGGACCATGGCTATCAAGTAACCTTTCCCCAGACCAAGTTTCCTGTTCTAGATCCATGCTGAACCCCAAGAAGAGGAAACACAGTGAGCTGTGACTAAGTACAACTGATAAGACTATTCTGATTGCTTTGATTGAATTGGCAGAGGGTACAGAGCAGTGGATTTGGGGCAATGTATTCACTGTGCTTAAACCATGGTGCTATTCTTTCTCTTCCTTTACTCAGCCAAGTCTTTGTACCTACTTTTTCTCTCTACTAGGAATGCTCTGCTCTAAGGTCATTTCCTAGATGGAACTTCTTATCAGTCAACTTTTAGTTCAAATATCCCTTCTGTAGAAGGTTTTCCCTGCCTGTCAAACACGACTTCTCCTTCCCTCTTGCCAGTTCTTCTCATGTTACCCGGGTTTGTTCTCTTATGGTTTTTGTTACTGTATTTGAGATGGGGGTAAGTGAGGATTTTGATTGATTGCTGTATCCCAGCCTCAATTACAGGGCATACCATATGGGAGTTAATTATCATGTACATTTGCAGCTACTCCTCACTGGTCATAGTTACCAAAATGTTTGAGAAGTACCTTCTCTGTATTTTTCCAGTAGTAGATCATATGCTACCAATGTTACCACATCAAATTAATATTATCTCTGCTGTAAAATTTCTATTTTATTACTCCTTTTTTAATATTTGTTTTCATTTTTTTGGTACATACATATGGGAGACAGAATTTGGAAACAGATCAGGTCTGCATATAAATATAGAACAATGTTTTATATACTTGTTCCTTTTCTTTTGTGGTTTACCAGTAAATAAGGATCATGCAAGATTAGCTTATTTATCTACTATATGCTACGTTGTTACATGACTTATAGACTCTTTCTGATATTAATAGCACACTGATTATAAGGAAAAAAATGTTAACTTACTAAAGAGATTAGACACCTAGGTTTTCATTTTGGTTCCTTCATAAAGTCATTATTATAATTTTAAAATATTGTGTTTAAATCCAACAATATATAAAATCAAATATGTATGACATGTTTGGGATTTGGTGAAATCAGTGAGGAGAATATACTTTGAGGGAATAGAAATAGATATTATTTTGTTTTTCCTCGGAAAATAGAATTTCAAATTAATCTTTTTTATTTATTTGTTTTTTTTAGTTTTCGGTGGACACAACATCTTTATTTTATTTGTATGTGGAACTGAGGATCGAACCCAGCACCGCACGCATGCCAGGCGAGCACCCTACCGCTTGAGCCACATCCCCAGCCCCTCAAATTAATTTTTTAAAGGATAGTATCTTCAAGTTTCCATTTTAGTGATATTGTGTTTTCTGATAGATTGTCCTGTTTCATGGTGTGAATCATTGCTTATTGTTTTCCATTTCAGTTCACTGAAATTCTGAGAATTCTCCTGTTTCTTTAATTTGAATCTTTGTCTTGATTCAGAGCTCAAATATTTGTACCTCTGGTTTTAAGCAGGAATAGTTGAAAATTTTGAGAACCGATTCAGGCAAAACATAAACAACAGGTTTGAAGTACCAAAATGGAACATTACCTTCTTCCCCAGTGTCTTTTTAATTGTTAAATTTAAATGCTTCAGTCTGAGCATCCATAAAATGTGACGATTTCCTCGGCTGGGATTCTGTTGTTTTCCAGTTCCTTCATAGAGTTTTTAAAAATGCAACAGTTTTGTTTCTTAAACAGGTTTCAGGTTCTGCACATTTTCTCTATCCTCTCAGCTTTTAGTGCACAAGGGGATCCTTATAATAGCCCTGTTTTCAATTCTTATTGCAAAGAGTTGGCCACATTAAAGACACCACATCTCTTAACTCTCAACTGCAGTAGGCCCCAAAATGCTGTGAAGAGCCAACAACTGAGACTAACTGCTCCCTAAGAGAGAAACAGCTTTAAATCTGAGCTCTCATAACTGGAGGAACATAAGTCAATTTCCAGCTCACAGTACACTTTGAGGCGATGAGTAGTCTAGGCTGTGTATTCTACTGAGGAAAAGAGACACATATGTACTAGGTTACAATTCAGCAATGAATGAATGTTTTCATTTTTTTGTAAAAAATATGAAAGAAAACGAGTAATTTCTAATGCTCTTATCTATCTTTGTGGATACTCAATTTAATTAATTTCTTTCTCATTTTTAGCCCCAACTCCAGGGTCATTGTCTTCTCTGCATCTCTTACGCCAACCATGACCAGGATAAAATGAAGACAAATTATCTACCTTGTCTGCTTGCTTGCTTTCTCCCAATAATAAGTATTCATGCTTTCCTGCATGTTTTTTTTCAAGTAAACATTAGTATTATTAATTTCTTGTGTGTGTGTGTGTGTGTGTGTGTGTGTGTGTGTATGTGTGTCCTTTTGCATGGTAGAGTAGACTCCCAAGCTAGGTCCTCTTTCTAGGAGGATCCAACAAACAAGCTCAAACTGAGGGCCATTCTTCAAAAATACTGAACTGCATTCTTAGGTACTATAACTAGCATGAAAATCATGACCAAAAAAAAAAAAAAATTAGGATATTTATAGTTTAAGGAACACTAAAGAGTTAGGAAAATGAATGACCTAGGATTGTCTTTTGCATAAAAGGGCATTATTGGGACAGTTGGTAGGCTTGGAAAAAGACCTGTAGGTTAGATGCTATTGAAAATTGAAGTTAATGTCCTGAATTTGGAAATTATATTAAGATTATGTAAGAGAATGTCCTTATTAGAAAATTTACATGGAAGCACTTAGAAATGAATGGGGATGATGTCTGCAATTTATTCTCAAATAGCTCAGAAAAAAGAACATGGGGGAAGACAGAGAAAGAAAAAATGAAGTGTGGAAACATGTTTAAAATAATGGTAAAGGTACAAGGATGTCTGCTAATCATTTTGTAACTTTTATTTAAGTTTGAAACTATTCTAAAACAAAAATAAAAAATAAAAACTTGGCCATTTTTGTTGAATCCTTTCCATAGAGGCCAGCTTCTCCAACAGATATTTGTTTGACCCACTCTCCAAAAAAAAGCTTCCCAGCTGTATCAATTCTTCTAAACCCTCTTCAACATCTAAAAGTGTCTATTTCCAATATGCAATCTATATGAAATTAGTTATCTATAAGTATGTTTATAACATTTGGCATTTCAAAGGTTCTAACATTTGTATATTATTTTCTACATTTATATTTTCTATCTACATCTTCTACTTAAGAAATTGTATTATTCAAGAATTTATCGTGTATATCATCCCAACATTCCTAAGACATTCAAGGCAATTTACCACCATTAAGTATTGATAACAGAAACTGGAAGAGGTCATTTGTGCTTGTTTTGTTTCTGTGATGTGTCAGGCACTATACATAACATTTTCTTGATAAAAAAATTGTTTCTTATAACAATGTTCTGAGATATTTTAAGTATTATTGATGTGAAAAGAGGCTCAGAGAGGTCACGGCATTTTCCGATGGTCATACAACTAGAGAATGGTTGTGACAGAATTTGAACCCATTCTTGAGATAGAATTTGAATCCATCATGCCTATGTGCTAGCTCTAAGTTCAATTTGTTTTCACTAGTATGCCACTCTGCACATATCACCTCCATGAAAGTTAAAGATCAAAGTCCATGGAATGAAGATGTAATAAAATGAAAAGAGAATGTTATGTCAGTACCATAGGTGAGTGGTACATTTGTAAAAATAATGTGATGAGCTCTGCCCTCCACTGATACAAAAAAAAAAAGGGTCGAAGCTTACCTGGGGAGATGAACTACATACTGTCACCAACCTCGAAGAATTTCAAGGATCTGATGTCCTCTACCTTGGACATTTCAAGACTGAGTAAACATGCTGATTTTCAAATGCTTCCTGACTTAATGAACTACCATTAACCGTTATTTTTATCTCAAGATTTTATCAAAGACCATGAAGAAGATATGCTTATGTTTTCCCATTTGTCTTTAATAGTCTCACCATTTTGTCCCTACTCTGGTGGGTTATTTCATTAAGATCATAATAAACCTATTTGAGACTTTATCTGATGCCAACAGGCTTTTATTCTGTTTTTTATTTTTTTCCAGGTCTTATCCTCTTTCTATAATTCTATGATTCCCATTTTTATTATCCAGAATTTGGGAAGGGGAAGATTTTATGTATCTATGGTGGAATTCCTGAATTATTATTTTTGTTTGAAAAATAATACAAAGTCCTTTATGCATAGACTTCTATGGTTTGAATGTGTCTCGTCCAAAATCTGATTACCAATGGGTAGTGTTAAGAGGTGAAACCTTTAAGAGATGATTAAAGTCATGAGTTTAATTTCAAATAGTTCAGAAAAAAATGTGAATGAGATTAAAGCCATTATAAAATAGGTTTCATATAGCATTTGGCTCTCTTGCTTGTCTGCCTTCTGCTCTGTGAGAATACAACCAAAAAGCCCTAACCAGATACCAAATGCTGATGCTACCATCTTAGACTTCCCAACCTCTAGAACTGTGAGAAAACCAATTTATGTTCTTTGTAAATAACTCAGCAGGTGGAATTCTGATATAGCAGCACAAATGGACTGACACAGACTTATGTTAAAATAGTGTTTCTAGCTTGATCATAAGACAAAGTACTTCTATAGCACTGTATTTCTAAAGTATTTCTGTGACTTTAAAGCATTTCGGAACAGCAGAATATTTGTGATGGTTGATCTTTTGTATAAACTTGGCTAAGCCAGGGTACCAAGATATTTGGTAAAAGGTATCTGGAGTTTCCTATAAGGTATTTATTTATTTTTATTTTTTTAGATGAGATCAACATTTAAACCAGTAGATTTTGAGTAAAGGGTATTACAGTCCATAATTGTTGAGTCTCCTCTAGTCAGCTGAAGGGCTTAGGAAGAAGATTGCTCTTTTCTGAGAAGAGGGGATTCTACCAACAGACCCCTTCACCCTTGAGCGGCAGCATCAGCAATCCTGAGGTCTCCGCCTGCTGGTGTACCCTGCAGATTTTGTACTTGCAGTCTTCACCATCATGTGAGCCAACGCCTTAAAGTAAGTCTCTCTCAATCCTGTAGTATAACTTTTATTGGAAGCATCAATCTTTACAAGACCATTCAATGTAGGTATGAAGACATGAAGTGGTTTATGAATTTGCTGTTAATTTTTACAGGGTACAGAGGAGGTCAAGAAACCTCTTTGTTACTAAAGCATTTAAAATCAGTGAATTATATCCCTGAAAGCATACCAGCTATTACCGTATGCATATACATTAGTGCGTGAGGTATATGTGTGTGTGTGTTTTAGCATTTTAGTATATGTTAAAGAGGACATGAATTCAGTCATTTGAACAATTCAGTTTTTGGTAAGAAACTGTATCCTCAAATAGAGACTAGACTACTTATTGTGTAGCAAGTCTTTTATCCATTTATTGTCATTTTATTATTAATATAATTCCCATTTAAAAATAATATCAGGTCATTATTCAGTCTGGAGTTACCAAAATTTCTGTTATAGGCATGGGAACTTATTGTATTATAAAAGTAAAAACAAGAGATTCTTCACTGGGTAAGGGTGTTAGAGTTGATGGTTAGGATGTCATACTAGTAGATGATATGAGACTGAAATAATTGTAACATTTCATAATTAGTTAACTGACAAGTAGAAAAATATTGAGTGGTTTGCTTTAGCAAAAGGGATTTACCTCATTTAACATCAGTTTTCAAGATGATCCTAATTAAATTTCAAGTCTAGATGCTTTGACTAACTTAGAAATCAACTAACATTTTTACTTTGTGTAAGGACTTTTCTATAGTAGTAATATGAATTCACTTAATATTAATCACTGAATATTTAATCACTAAACATTTTCTCATTTGATTTCCATAACAAACTTTGGAAGTAGGCATTGTGATTCTTATTTTGTGATTCTTATTTCTGAAATCAGTTGAAGGTTAAATGTGAAACACAAAGTCACAGAGTTAACAAGAGGCAGAGCCAGAGCTTCCACCTGGGTCTTGAGTCCCCAGGATGTGGCAAATGCTTAGAAGAACCTCACAGTGTAATGAGAAAAACATCTGGTGCACATGCAAAAATATTTTTTTAAAAATATGTACATGTATGTGTGTGTGTGTGTTTGTGTGTATGTGTGTCCCATTTTAATTCTTAGAAAAATAAGAGGGTATAAAATGGTTCAATCCCTCAGATTATATAGTACCTTTTTGAAACAGCATACATATTTAATTTTTAAATTCCCCCTTAATATAGTAATATATATTCCTGATTGCCCCTGCAAGATATCTGAAAGAGAAAGCATAACTGTGAAAAACAAATAAATAAAATAAGAGAGAAGAGGAAGAGAGAGCTCTTTTTTTTTTATGGGTTTGGGGCAAAGATGCAGAAAGGATTTGGCCAAAGGAAAAGGAAACTTGGGGATTTCATGGGAAGGAAGATTGCAGAAAGGAGAATGAAAAATTGGAATTTGACTCTCTGATCACTGTAATTATCAGTAATGGTCAATTGTGATTATTATAATTTAGAAAAATGAAGGAATCTGGCTGGCACTCAGGCATTTAATTACCATGTTATGACCACACCATTTGGAAAGCTTTCATTTGCATTCATGGAGATGAATAATTTCTTTTTGATTTAATGAGAAGAAAGCAAACTTCCTGTGCTTCACTTTGTATCTTACAATCTGCTGGGGAAATTTCTCATTCATATTCCTTTTATGCAAATGATCAGCATTATGATCAGAGAAGTATAGCATCTTTTTCTCCCTTTTGTTATAATTTCTGCTCTTCAGAGAAAGGCATTTAGTCCTCAGTGGCCTACACCTCACCACTGAATAGCAAGCTCTAGCTGCAAAGCACTTTGTAAAGTGGAGCACTCATTGATAGAGCAGAGTAATATTTCTGTTTTGCATTTACAGGTTCTTTATACTGTTCTACTGATAAGAGCTTTCACATTCTTTATGTCACATCTTCCCTGTGAGAGACTATATATCCTCATTTTTCAGATAAGAAGTCTGAGTCAGAAAAATGATGAATATTTGCATTTCTTCACCTTAAAAATTTCCCCTATTTTCTTTTCTAACCCAGTTTTCATTTATATGATATGAGGCAAAAGTCTAAATTTATTCTCTTAGGGAATATCCATTAAGGATGGTTCCTTATTTTAATCACCAGAAATGTAAACATCACACAGATCATTTTTTTCTCTAACATCATAACATTGATTTAAATAATACAGAAGAATCTCTGAAGAATAGTATAAGAAGATTTTAAAAATTCAGCAAATAAATAGCTGATATATAAACTGGTAATCTACTGGAAGAATTGACTCTGTCTTAGTAATAGTCAAGAAAATGTAAGCTAAAATTCAATGGGAGACTGAGTTTTACCTATTAATAAATTAAAAGATGAAAGTTATCATTAAAAAAGAAATGCCTTTCAGAAGATTCTATGTATATATTGTTATGAGCATAGAATGAGTCATGGAAGGTCATATAGTACAATTTGGGGAAATGGGAATGCTTTAATGAGCAGAAATAAAAATGGAGATGATATTATCACTTATTTCAATATTTTTAACTTTTAAAAAATATTCACACATTACTTTGCAATTAAAAATTGAGTACAGGGAAAATTAGAATAAATGTATTAGTGAATACCTCCTAGATAATTGCCAAATGTTAACAGAAATCCAGAAGAATAAAAAATTGGGTTTGAATTCTTCAAAATCTGATGCTGAAATAAATATTTGTGTTCACATGGTTTATAAATGAAGTGATAATAAAAGTTTAGGGGTGGGAGAAGAAAGGGGAAAAATGGAAAGTGAAGGCTGTCAGTTAAGGATATCTTAGGAAGCCATTGGCCACTGCAAGTAAGCTGAGCCAGGGGCCCAAAGACCTGGGGTATTTAAGCACCAGCCCTGAACACGTGGATTCCAGAGGGAGATATTAACTAAGCTTTTGAAAAAATAGTTCAAATCAGTATATGCCATCACTTTAGATAGAGTGCTGTCTAAAGACTATAATCGTTAGGATTAATGTGGATTTGTGTATATGTATGCTTGTGTGTTTTCTCTTACTAAAGAAAAATTTAACTGATGTTCCACAGTAAAATGAAAGTCCTATTGGCAGGCAGACCGTAATTTCTCATATATACCTTTATGCCTCTAACCTCTAAATAAGACATACAGTCATTTTATGTTCTATCACTTCCTATTTTTTAAATAATTTTTTTTCTGTCTAGATTTGGTTATTTTATTACTAAGGAAAATATCTGCAATATTTTGAGACTTTAAATAACATTTTGGCATTTAATACTTTCTTATTTTCCATAATTCTCAAAATGAGCCATTGAAAGCTTGAAAATCTTTTTGAAATATGTGAAATTCACTTGTTACCCAGTTTTTAAAAATAAATTACAAATGGATTAATATTTAGGAGCAAATCTACTTTTGGAAAAGTCTTATTTAAATTGGTGTCTTTTTTGTTGAATGAAAGAAAAAATTCTTTATATTTTCAGATTGAATCAAGGTCTTTGTGTATTCACTACATTCTTTGCTGGCCAGTGGTTTCACATCCAGGTAACTTCAAAATTACTGAGCAACAGGTGAGATTTCTCTCTTCCTTCTGTCTCTTTTCTAGTCAACCTTATTTAGAGCCTGTTTATTGATTTTTTTCATGGTATTACAATATGAGGTTGTTTTTACAATATTTGTTTAATGGGTTATTTTGTTAAATTTGTAGAATGACTAATGAAATAATTTTATTTTAGCTGCCACAGTAGAGTTCTAAAAATATGGCAAATAGCAGTGGTTAATCTGAGAGTATATTTCAAAGGTTTTTCTTTTTAATCTAAAAATGGCTGAAAAAATGCAAGAAACATTGACATGCTCAGTAGCTCAAAATAATTAAAACTTTCCCCCCTTTAACCATTGTAGCAGAATTGAACTTCAAAAATTGCTTAGGTATTCCAAATTGCAAATTTCAGTTTTGAAAATGGATCTAAGACTGATAACATTGTTAGAAAAAGAACTAAAATCCAAAAAGTAATAATTGACCAAAAAAAAAGTGACTTATATCTATGGCTAGTAATTTTGATTCTAGGAGAAATAAAATTAACCCTTTAATTCCTTCTATATTTATATTTCCACCAATTATGAATATTAATGACCTGGTATTTTCATATAATTTGTTCTCTCAGGAAAACAAAATAAACCTGTGTGAGCTGAAGTAAATGAACTTCACCTTCCCTATATTCACTTTAATCCACATCAATATTCGAAGAAGGCCAAGTGTTTATCCCGCTGTGAAGAGTTCTGAAATAGCCAGACCAGGCCCTCTGCCTGGAGGAGGTCTTTAGTCTACACTCCCTTGTGATAGAAATTCAGTTCAGCCAAACTGAAGCTGAAAAGGGCATTTATTGACTCTGATAAGTGGGAAGTTCAGAGAAGAACCAGGCTTCTGCCCAGATGGATCTCAGACTGTAAAAGGGAGAAGGAGGGACTATAAGGGGTGTTCATAAGGTCATGGAGTTCTTAATTAAATCCTCCCTCCTCTTTGCCACTCTTCCTTAACCCCCTTTTCTCTGTTTTGGCCTCATTGTTTTCTATTGAGGAATCAAGGCCTCTCTCCTATGAATCAAGGGCCGGTCTGTAGTCCTCTGTTCACAGCTGATCAGTCTAATAAACTTTGCCAACCTAGTGGTTTAAAAGAATTATTTTGTATTTTTTCATGATTCTAAGAGTTAGGAATTCAGACAGGGCACAGAGGGATGACATCTCTCTCATTCACTTGGTGACTACGGGAGCTTGAATGTCCAGAATACCTTATCCATTTACATATCTGGCTTCCAACCAAGTTGGTAGAAACATCAAAACAGCATTAAAATAATAAGGTGTGTTTTAGGTTTCATTGTTTCCCACCAAGTTTTAATAAGAAATACGATGTTAAGTGTTAATATTTTATTCATCCTATAAACTACATGTCTTTCAGTTATTCTAAGTTATTTTGTACAAAGTATTGTTTATTTTATTCAAAAAGCTTTATTACATCTATGGAAACAACCATATGACTTTTCTTAATTGACTTATCAGGGTGATATCTGTGACAAGTTAATTATTAATTCATCTTTACAATTATTAGAAATAGAGAAAAACTACTATGCCTTGATGGATAAATGAGAAGTTCAATTCTTTTAAAAGTAAAAAGTCTAATTTTAGTCTGCTACTATTAGAAAAGTTTTTATTCATAAGTGAGATTTGCGTAAATTTTTTTTTCTTTTGCCTGAGGTTGATATTAAATTGTGGCATTTTCATAAAATTTAATAATATATACTTTCAACATTTTTCCTTATGAAAAGATGCGATATTGTCTTTTGAAATCTAAGGGAAAAGTCACAATAAAACTATCTCGGCAAGGAGTCAGTTTGGATTACACTAGTGAGATCCCTGGCACTCTAGCTTCTTATTGGGTTCAGTTAGTGGGGAACCCATCAGGATCCTGAAGGACTAGGAGGCTGAACACTTTTCACCTGGCTGCCTGGCGACAGCTCCATTCAGGCTCTCCCTGAGAATATACTTATACCTAGTGCTCCCCTAGGGCTTCGCACAAAGCTATGGCATTTTCCCAGTCCTGCACATAACTTTGGTAAACCCTCCTTGAGTTATCTTAATTTGTGTGTGCTATTTCCTAATGGTATAGAATTGAAAGTGATATTCCATATCTCCTTTTATATTGATATTGAAAGTAATATTCCATATCTCCTTTTGTATTGATATTGAAAGTAATATTCCATATCTCCTTTTGTAATGGTTAATTTTGTAATGATTTGTAATGGTTAATTTTAAGCATCTACTTGTATTAACCATAGAATGCTCAGGTATTTGGTCCTGAGACATTCTGAGTGTGTCTGTGAGCATGATTCTGTATGATATTAATGTTTGAATCAGAAGCCTTCTTAAAGTAGTTTAGCCTCTCTATTGTGGATTGGTTTCATCCAAATCACTTGAAGACTCAAATAGAACAAAAAATCTGAGTAAGAGGAAATGTCTTCCTGATCTCTTGAGCTAACACATTTTATTGCATTTGGTCTTGAACTGGAAATTGGGCCTTACCTGGGTCTCAAGTTGCCAGAGTCAAGACTGTAACTCTACCACCAGCTCTCCAGGGTCTCCAGGTTTCTGACTGCAGAACTTGGGACTACTCAGTCTCTGTCGTCATGTGAGATAATTCCTCATAATAAATCTCTTTAATGTGACAAATACCCCAATATGTAGAAGCAACTTTGGAAATTGGTAAAGGCAGCAAGAGTTTTGGAATACATCCTAGAACTATAAGATGTTAAATGCAATTCAGTTAGATCTCAGGCATAAATGAGGAATTGTTTATTAGAAACTAGAGGAGAAAGTGGCAAAGTTCTTGGCTGAATTGTGTTCTACTGTTTGTGATTATTGAAAGGCAGAGTTAGTGAGTATTGAAACTGAATATTTAGCTGAGGTGATTTCTGAGCAAAGCGTTGAAGGAATGGCTTGGTTCCTCCTGACTGCCTATAATAACATGAGAAAAGATGGAGAAGAGCTGAAGAAGAAATTATTAAGCATAAAGGGATCAGACTTGAAGATCTGGAAAAGTCTCAGCCTATCTATATTGCAAAAAATGAAAAAGCATGTTCTGAAGGGAACATCAGTTGATGAAGATTTTATGGAATTATATAAGCAGAAACACTGCCAATTTGAACTGAAGGGAACAGAGACAAAAATAATGGAAGGCTGCCAGACTTCATAAATTTGATAGGATGGGATGATAGAGATATTTGACTGTGAATGTATACTGTTATTCAAGGAGAGGGGAAAAATTACCCTGAATATAATTGGGTTCAGGGATCATCAGAGTCACTGACTGAGTTTACTTGTGTAAAATTTAAAAAAAAATTAGTTTGTATTGATTATTATATATTTGCTTTTCTTTCTTCTAGAACATAAGTAATTTATTGTATGTGGAATTCTGGATTAAGAATCTCTGAGAATACAGTTAAACTATAATTCAAGGTTTGGGGTTGTGGCTCAGTGGTAGAGTGCTTGTGAGGCACTGGATTCAATTCTCAGCACCACATATAAGTAAATTAATAAAAAAGGTCAACAACTAAAATTTTTTAAAAAAGTATAATTTAACTATATTTTGATTTTCATTTTTACTGTTGAGAAATCAGCTGTCTGTCTAATTGCTATTCCTTTGAAGCTTATCTATTTTCCCCTCCTCTGGTGGCTTTTAATGTTTACTCTTTGTTTTTGGTTACTTGCAATTTTTTTTTATTCGGTCTATTTTAATAGTAGATTTAAGTAGAATCCTGATGGGATACATTGGTGTTTTTGATCTTAGGATTTACATCTTTTGTTTTTCCCGGAAGATTCTGTTACCAGTGTTTTGGTTATTACTTCTCTCTCATTCTGGATATTATTTCCTTCTAGAACACTGATTAAACACCTGCTCCACCACTGCATCCTCCATTTCACTTAACTCTCATTTCATATGTTCCATTCCTTTGCCTCTTTGTTTTGTATTCTAAGTAATTTGTTCAGATAAGTTTTTTTCCTAGTTCATTAATGTGATTCTTTTTGGTATTTTTCTACTCTGCAATTTTTATCTATCTTTAAATTTTAAAACCACTAGAATTTTATATTTCTACAACTTCTTTTTAGTTCATTGAAAAATTACCTGTATTTTTCATGATTTAAAAAATCTATTTAGAATATCAAAACATTTTAAATATGCTTATTATCTAAAATTCTAAAAGCATCTGACCTATTAATTCTTTCTTTTCCAAATTGGCTGTTTTGTGTGTGTGTGTGTGTGTATTTATTTAAATACTTTTTAGTTGTAGATGGACACAGTACCTTTATTTTATTTAATTATTTTTATGCAAAGCTAAGGATCGAACCCAATGCCTCACATGTGCTAGGCAAGTGCTCTATCTCTGAGCCACAACCCAGCCTGTGTCCTATTAATTCTGATATTTCTATTATAATTTTTACTGGTTTTTACTCATTGTTTTTCTGTTTTGTGACTCTGAGCTCATATTTCTTGAAAATATACCTGGTATATATCCTGGAAGTAATTCTTTGAAGACTGATCATAATTGCATTTTTCTATACAGGGTTTACGTTTGCTTCTCTGAAACAAATGCTTGAAGATACTAGCTACTGAAGACAACTTAAAAATTTATTTTTTACCTTAAAGTTTTCAATACCCCACAATGTGGATTTAGGCTAGAAGCCTTCAAAAACGCACATGAGAGCTTGCTTGTAATTATAAAATTTTATGGGAGAATTTTCCTTTTACCCATTGCCAAGTTTGATGCAGGTACATTTTATTTCTTTCTTCCTTTATTTCTTTTCTTCCTCTTTCAAGATAAGTTACACTGTGGATTTAGCACTTGAGCTAGGACTTTCAAGAATTTCCATTACATTGTTGGTATTGGGAAGGTTCTAGATTTTTGTCCTGGTTCTCATTCTCCTTCAAAACCATACATGCCAAAACAATTACTCAAGTTAGCCAGGATTTTGACATGTGTCACATAATGAAAACCAGCATTAGAGAATTTTACCTGTTAGATTCTAGCTGTCTCAATGTTTTGGTTTCTGATCAGTTTCTCCTTAGCTCAGTTATTCATTTCCTTTTCTTCTTTAATTTTGGAACAGGGCTGCTGCATATTTTTAAATGCAACTAAATATATATATATATATATATATATATATATATATATATATATATATATATATATATATATTGTAGATAGACACCATGCCTTTATTTATTTATTTTTATGTGGTGCTAAGGATCAAACCCAGTGCCTCACATGTGCCAGGAAAGCACTCTACCACTGAGCCACAACCCTAGTCCTGGGTTGCTGCATATTAATTCAAAGATAATCATTTATTATTTTCTTGCTTAAGAAATTTTGGTAGTAGAGTTCTGATTGTAGATAAAAGTGAAAATTAAATTAGTACATACAATACTATTAGCATGTTGATCTATTTTAATCCAGACACACACACACACACACACACACACACACACACACACACCACTACTCTATAAAGAGTACTTTGTTCTCTGCCAAGTTTTCTTCAGGAACTTATTTATAGTCTCTTAACTTTTTTACTACAAAAGCAATAAGTCTTGAGTGAGGAACTTTGAAGATACAGATAATGAGAGAAAGAGCATTAAGTATTACCACTACCTGTTTCCAGCAGCTGTTATCATTTGATCATATGACAAATATGGGTTTATACTATTTATGTTCCTCTTGCAGCTTACTTTTCTTTACTCAGCAATGTACCATAGATGCTTTTCCTAGTTAGTGGGATGTAATTTCAAAATACTTTAACTGACTCATAGCATATTCCATTTGATGTTAGCAAGTAATTTTAAGATATCATAATATTTTGGATTGATATCTTATAAAATTATTATTTTTACAATGCATATATTTATCTTACATGCATTGAAGAAAATTTGGCTGTTTTCTTAAAGTTTCCTATACTTTTATCATTTATATGATGCTCCAATAATGCTCTTTGCATACAAATACTTTTCTATAACTCAGGTTATTTCCTTTGTCAATAGAGTTCTGAAAACCCCAAACAGGAATGTTCTGAATAATCTTTGATGATTATTGCCAAATTGCTGACTGGAATTTCTTCTAATCTATAAATTCTCACTAGCACTATTTCCAACATTTTAAGTTATGTCTTCCCTTCATTAATCGTTAATTAAAAAGAAACTCTTTGCTTCTTTGTGTTAAAAATAGCTATAAAGAGGTATTTTATTTGTTTATATTTAACTTTCATTCATTACTTAAGACAAAATGTGAGACCAGAGGAGGAAGCCCAGCCCCGCCCACCTGCGAGTCCAGAGGAAGCCCATCAACCCTTAAAACCCATCAAAGGGGGTGTGGCTATCAGCATGGTTCTGCGACTCATCCAGGTTCCCGGTTTTCAACTTCCCCACCCTTAGCTGCAATAACTCAAAATATTTCCCACAAGCTTTTGGGGGTTGTAGCTATCAAGGCAAAACAACAACTTTACAGGCACCTCATTTCTACCTCAGAGACTAGAATAGGGAAGATACAGGTGGAAGGTCATGTCCTTTCACACTGGCTATACCCACCACCCTGAAAACAGAGGCTCAAGCTAGGAATAGACAACACCACCTACTGGAAGTAAGGAAAACAGTGTTCTGAGAGACTTTTTTTTTCTCTTTCTCTCTTTTCTTCTCTCTCTTCCACATCTTCAACATATGTGAAACCAAGAACTGTGCATGAACAACCGAATTACCAAAGTAATATAATATAGAGGAATTGCATATACCCCACCTTCCTCCAATTTTTTTCTTTATTTCTATCTTACTTTCCTTTTTCTTCTCTCTTATTTCTCTTCTTCCTTGTTATTTTTTTTCTTTTCTTCATTTGTATTCCCTCTATCCCACTTTCAATCTCCTAACTTTTGCTATCTATACATAAGGTAACTATCTAAATACAGATAGGAGGTTGAGTTTATACCTTCTTCGATAAATTACCAGTCTATTGGTTAGAGTTCTCCAAAGGTGCTAAGTTAGTTTAACCTCATACCCTCACTCCTTTCCCTCTAAGTATAACATCCTTCATCTGAAATTAAGTTTTCTATATGCCACTAGATATGGTATGCCTTTTATGAAACTAATGACTATATTCTTAAATAATAATTAAAACCAATATCTATAGACTTAGAATCTAACTATAAATTTATTAATAAAGAAAACTTGTGCTTAGATGATGTACTGTTGATATTGGGAACTGTTAACATTGTCTTTCTCCGCAAAAGAGGGATTTTGGAGCTATACAAGAACAATACAAATATATAAGGGGAAACCCATTAACACAACAGTTTTACAAAGCTAGAAAGAATCATGAGCAGTATGAAAAGACAAGGAAAGAAAGGACCACAAACAATATAGGTCAATTCAACATTAGATGAGGTAACATCTGCAGCTGATGGAATGTCAGACAAAGAGTTCAGGATATACATGCTTCAGATGATTTGGAGTCTCAAGGAAGACATTATACAGCAAATTCAGACAATGAAAGATCACTTTGACAATGAATTACATAAACAAATCCAAGAAGCAAAAGATCAACTCTATAGGGAGTAGAGGATATAAAAAACAAACAAACAGAAATCCTGGAAATGCAGGAAATAATAAACCAAGTTAAAAACACAAATGAGAGTATTACCAGCAGAGTAGAACACTTGGAAGATAGAACTTCAGATAACGAAGACAAAGTTTTTCAACTTGAAAATAACATAGATTGCTCTGCGAGAATGTTAAGAAATTATGAGCAGAGCATCCAAGAATTATGGGAAAACATAAAGAAACCAAACCTAAGAGTTATTGAAACACAAGAGGGTATAGAGGTCCAAACCAAGGGAATGAGCAATCTATTCAATGAAATAATACTAGAAAACTTCCCAGACTTAAAGAATGAAAAAGAAATCCAAACACTAGAAGCCTACAGGACATCGAATGTACAAAATCATAAGAGATCCACAACAAGACATATAATAATGAAGATGCCCAACATACAGAATAAGGAGAGAATCTTAAAAGCCACAAGAGAGAGGAAGCAGATTACATTTATGGGTAAACCAATCAGGATAACTGCTGATCTTTCAACACAGACTCTGAAAGCTAGAAGATCCTGGAACAACATATTTCAAACACTGAAAGAATAAGGGTTCCAACCAAGAATCATGTATCCAGCGAAATTAAGCTTCAGGATTGAAGATGAAATATAAATCTTCCATGATAAATAAAAGTTAAAAGAATTTGCAGCTAGAAAACCAGTTCTTCAAAACATCCTTGGCAAAACATTACAGGAAGAGGAAATGAAAAATAACAATGAAAACCAACAGTGGGAGGTAGTACAGTAAAGGAAAAACTAATCAAAGAAAAAACAAATCATGTTAAGTAATATACATAATCAAATATGGCTGGAAATACAAGCCATATCTCAATAGTAACCCTAAATGTTAATGGCTTAAATGAACCAATCAAAAGACATAGGCTAGTAGAATGGATTAAAAAAAAGATCCAACAATATGCTGCCTACAGGAGACGCATCTGATAGGAAAAGACATACACAGACTGAAGGTGAAAGGTTGGGAAAAATCATACCATACCATGGACCCCGGAAGCAAGCAGGGGTGTCCATACTTTTATCAAATAAAATAGACTTCAAGCCAAAGTTAATCAAAAGGGATAAACAAGGACACTACATACTGCTCAAGGGAACCATACACCAACAAGACTTGACGATCATTAATATATATGCCCCAAACAGTGGTGCAGCTACGTTCATCAAACAAACTCTTCTCAAGTTCAAGAGTCAAATAGACCACCAACAATAATCATAGGAGATTTTAACACACCTCTCTCACCACTGGACAGATCTCCCAAACAAAAGTTGAATAAAGAAACCATAGAGCTCAATAATACAATTAATAATTTAGACTTAACTGATATATACAGAATATACCACCCAACATGAAGCGGATACACTTTCTTCTCAGCAGCACATGGATCCTTCTCAAAAATAGAACATACATTATGTCACAGGGCAAATCTTAGCAATTACAAAGGAGTAGAGATACTACCATGCATTTTATCTGATCATAATATAATGAAATTGGAAATCAATAATAAAATGAGAAAGAAAAAAAATCCTACATCACATGGAGATTAAACAATATGCTACTGAATGAACTAAGGGTTACAGAAGACATCAAAGACGAAATTAAAAACTTCTTAGAGGTAAATGAAAACTCAGACACAACATATCGAAATCTCTGGGACACTATGAAAGCAATATTAAGAGGAAAATTCATTTCATGGAATTCATTCCTTAAAAGAAGGAAAAGCCAACAAATAAATGACCTCACACTACACCTCAAAGCCTTAGAAAAAGAAGAACAAATCAGCAGCAAATACAGTAGAAGGCAAGAAATAATTAAAATCAGAGCTGAAATCAATGAAATCGAAACAAAAGAAACAATCAAAAAAATTGACAAAACTAAAAGTTGGTTCTTTGAAAAAATAAATAAGATTGATAGACCACTAGAGACACTAACAAAGAAAAGAAGAGAGAGAACCCAAATTACTAGCTTACGGGATGAAAAAGGCAACATCACAACAGACAATTCAGAAATACAGAAGATAATTAGAAATTATTTTGAAACCCTATACTCTAATAAAATAGAAATAGTGAAGGCATCAATAAATTCCTTAAGACATATGAGCTACCCAGATTGAGTCAGGATAATATAAACAACCTAAACAGACCAATTTCAAGTGAGGAAATAGAAGAAGCCATCAAAAGACTACCAACCAAGAAAGCCCAGGACCAGACAGATATACAGCAGAGTTTTACAAGAACTTTAAAGAAGAACTAATACCAATACTCTACAATCTATTTCAGGAGATAGAAAAAAGAGGGAGAACTTCCAAATTCATTCTATGAGGCCAATATCACCCTGATTCCCAAACCAGATAAAGTCACCTCAAAGAAAGAAAACTTCAGACCAATATCCCTAATGAATTTAGATGCAAAAATCCTCAATAAAATTCTGGCAAATCGTATACAAAAACATATCAAAAAGATCGTGCACCTTGATCAAGTAGGATTCATCCCTGGGATGCAAGGCTGGTTCAATATACGGAAATCAATAAACGTTATTCACCACATTAATAGACTTAAAGATAAGAACCATATGATCATCTCGATAGACGCAGAAAAAGCATTTGACAAAGTATAGCATCCATTTATGTTCAAAACACTTGAAAAACTAGGGATAACAGGAACTTACCTCAACATTGTAAAAGCTATCTATGCTAAGCCTCAGGCTAGCATCATTCTAAATGGAGAAAAATTGAAGGCATTCCCTCTAAAATCTGGAACAAGACAGGGATGCCCTCTCTCACCACTTCTATTAAATATAGTTCTCGAAATACTGGCCAGAGCAATTAGACAGACAAAAGAAATTAAAGGCATTAAGATAGGAAAAGAAGAACTTAAATTATCAGTATTTGTGGATGACATGATCCTATACCTAGAAGACCCAAAAGGGTCTACAAAGAAACTACTAGAGCTAATAAATGAATTCAGCAAAGTGGCAGGGTATAAAATCAACATGCATAAATCAAAGACATTCCTGTATATCAGCGACAAATCTTCTGAAATGGAAATGAGGAAAACCACCCCATTCACAATATCCTCAAAAAAAAAAAAAAAATACGTGGGAATCAACATAACAGAAGAGTTGAAAGATTTATACAATGAAAACTACAGAACCCTAAAGAGAGAAATAGAAGAAGATCTTAGAAGATGGAAAAATATACCCTGTTCATGGATAGGCAGAACTAACATCATCAAAATGGCGATATTACCAAAAGTTCTCTATAGGTTCAATGCAATGCCAATCAAAATCCCAATGGCATTTCTTGTAGAAATAGATAAAGCAATCATGAAACTCATATGGAAAAATAAAAGACCCAGAATAGCAAAAGCAATTCTAAGCAGGAAGTGTGAATCAGGAGGTATAGCGATACCAGATTTCAAACTGTACTACAGAGCAATAGTAACAAAAACAGCATGGTACTGGTACCAAAACAAGCGGGTGGACCAATGGTACAGAATAGAGATCACAGAGACCAATCCATAAAATTACAACTATCTTATATTTGATAAAGGGGCTAAAAGCATGCAATGGAGGAAGGATAGCATCTTCAACAAATGGTGCTGGGAAAACTAGAAATTCATATGCAACAAAATGAAACTGAATCCCTTTCTCTCGCCATGCAAAAAAGTTAACTCAAAATGGATCAAAGAGCTTGATATCAAATCAGAGACTCTGCATCTGATAGAAGAAAAAGTTGGCTCTGATCTACATATTGTGGGATTGGGCTCCAAATTCCTTAATAGGACACCCATAGCACAAGAGTTAAAAACTAGAATCAACAAATGGGACTTTCTCAAACTAAAGTTTTTTCTCAGCAAGAGAAACAATAAGAGAGGTAAATAAGGAGCCTACATCCTGGGAACAAATCTTTACTCCTCACACTTCAGAAAGAGCCCTAATATCCAGAGTATACAAAGAACTCAAAAAATTAAACAATAAGAAAACAAATAACCCAATCAACAAATGGGCCAAGGACCTGAACAGACACTTCTCAGAGGAGGACATACAATCAATCAACAAGTACATGAAAAAATTCTCACCATCTCTAGCAGTCAGAGAAATGCAAATCAAAACCACCCTAAGATACCATCTCACTCCAGTAAGATTGGCAGCCATTATGAAGTCAAACAACAACAAGAGCTGGCGAGGATGTGGGGAAAAGGTACATTGCTGGTGGGACTGCAAATTGGTGCGGCCAATTTGGAAAGCAGTATGGAGATTCCTTGGAAAGCTGGGAATGGAACCACCTTTTGACCCAGCTATTGCCCTTCTCGGACTATTCCCTGAAGATCTTAAAAGAGCATACTATAGGGATACTGCTACATCGATGTTCATGGCAGCACAATTCACAATAGCTAGACTGTGGAACCAACCTAGATGCCCTTCAATAGATGAATGGATAAAAAAATGTGGCATTTATACACAATGGAGTATTACTCATCACTAAAAAATGACAAAATCATGGCATTTGCAGGGAAATGGATGGCATTAGAGCAGATTTTGCTAAGTGAAGCTAGCCAATCCCTAAAAAACAAATGCCAAATGTCTTCTTTGATATAAGAGAGCAACTAAGAACAGAGCAGGGAGGAAGAGCATGAGAAAAAGATTAACATTAAACAGAGATGAGAGGTGGGAGGGAAAGGGAGAGAGAAGGGAAATTGCATGGAAATGGAAGGAGACCCTCATTGTTATACAAAATTACATATAAGAGGATATGAGGGGAAAGGGAGAAGAAAAAACAAGGGAGAGAAATGGATTACAGTAGATGGGGTAGAGAGAGAAGATGGGAGGGGTGGGGAGGGGGGATAGTAGAGGATAGGATAGGTAGCAGAATACAACAGACACTAGCATGGCAATATGTAAAAACGTGGATGTGTATCCGATTTGATTCTGCAATCTGTATACGGGGTAAAAATGGGAGTTCATAACCCACTTGAATCAAATGTATGAAATATGATATGTCAAGAGCTTTGTAATGTTTTGAACAACCAATAAAAAAAATGTAAAAAAAGACAAAATGTTTTCTCTATACTGATATAATTTCTATATTTCTTCTATTGCTATTTCTTTACTGAAATTACCAATATTTATGCTTGGCTCCAGTGCTTTAATATGCATTTGGAGAATTCCCATTAAGCCAAGCTTGCATATGTGTGCATGTTAGTTACATTTTAGATCTTTGTTACTTAAATAATTTTGAATGGTATTTTGGCATACAAAAACCATTTCTGGATGTTTAAATTAATTTTTGTTTTTATTTTTGCTATGTTTGCATTTTGAGTAAGTCCTTCCCACCTGATGGTATTGACATTTTTCCTTTAAAAAATTTTTTCTAGCTGAAACATGCTTAATATATGGTATAAAATATAGATCTGGCTTTATTTTTAAAAATAATAATGAAACAAATAATCAGTCCAGATATGTCTGTATCTTTAAGCTTAATGGGAATCATGAGGATGTGCCTTTTATTTTAGTATGAAAATCAAGAGCATAAAACTAAAAACACATGTATAAAAAGTAAACGTGTTCTCTTTTACTTTTGCATCATTCATGTTTAAGTACAATATGGCTGTTCATCTTATTTTATATGCTTCTATCATTAAATAAGTACCACAGATTTTATTTTTTCCTAAGCATTGGCAATCTTTCCTTTTGCTCTACTGTTATTTCTTCTTAGCCAGTTTTGCCAATTGTAATATAGATTGGATGGATGTGTTTAAGAGGATATTTATATCTATGCACAGCTAATTCTAGTCTCAGATCTAATGTCAAAATAAAGTAATCAGCATATATCCTATTCCCTGCCTCTCTTCAACAGATTCTAAGCCTGTTTAAGGGAGTAAAAATGCAGCCCCTTTTTCTTCTTCAGTGACAATCCAAGTGAGATAACAGAGTGTTCAATTAGCTGAGCTAATGGAGCAGCTCCCCCAGTTAAACAGCAAGAATGGTTTTGAAGCCTTCATGGTTCCTGCTCCATTTCTGTCTCTCTGATAACATTTCTAAGTGCATGAACAATCTCTTTATTTAAAGGCATTCTTCCCATACCTTATTAGTGGGGTGATATTCCATCTAAATCTCAAAGATGTCAATTCCGTTGGCATACAGAGGAACATTTAAGTCTTATACACAATACATTTCCCCAGTCCATCTTACCTCTTCTATTTTTGAACTCATTCAAAGGTTAGGAGAGGGCTGGCTGCCAACTTGGAAAAAGATCCTTGCCTTAGTCCTTCCCATAGTTTGCTTCAGACCTTCTGTCTTCCTGGGGAGGAAGCTTTTAAAAATCTCAGAGAAGGAAGTCGAATTGTCACTTTCCCTGAAATATGCAGTGTTGACAGCAAGTGAGGTAATTAGCAGAAAATAAGGAATGCAGATAGAGCAGTGGGACTAGTGGTTAGAATCCATTCTTTTTAACTCTGTCAAGGCTGGAGGGAGCTGCCTTGTGGAAGGCACAAAACTGGGTTTGCATTAGGAAGATTAGAGTCTGAGAATGGGCTGTGCCACTTGACTAACTAAAGGTTCACACTTTCTTCAACTTTTGACCTCAGTTTTCTTATCTTTATTTCACAGGGATAGTGTGAGAATAAAATGAGCTATTTCACATACGAATATGTGAAAGTGTTTTGTAAATCAAAAGTGTTATACAAAATATAAAGATGTGTTATTATTGTTATTCCTGATGTGCGAACAATGAGGGAAAGAGAAAGTTTTATTCGTAGAACTTTTGTAGGAGGGCTTGAATATTCCAGCAGGAGGGTGAGAGAAACACAGGACCAGAATTAGAGGTGGCTAGTTGTCCCAGGGAGTGAGTCTCAAGATATGTCCTTTAGAACCCAGCCACAGCATTAAGTACTTTATTTTCTTTGAAAGAGGTAGCATGAGATGCTTTTTAAAAATTTTATTTTTTATTTTACTGAGGGGATATCTTTAGAAATCCAAGTTCTTAGGAATGAGTTTAGACATTCATCCATTCATCTATTTATATATTTATTCATCTATATGATTAATATGCATTTTACATTGATTTTGCATAACATGTTATGTTAACCTATATAATTGCAAAGGTGAAAAAAAACTCAGAAAATTTCTTGTTCCCAGATGCAAGTTTTTTTTTTTTTTTTTTTTTAATAAACAAATTCTGGAAAGAACTCCAGTTTAGTGAAAATAAACAGGGCCTATAAAACCGCTCTAGAGACTTTTCTACAAATTCAAAAACAAGTTTTAAAAACCATCTTGAGAGCCTCTGGCCATCATGTATTGTTTCTTTTTTATTTTTAAACTATTTAATTTACTATTAAGTTGGCTAGTATGTGATTATTATTTTAAACTTGTAATTCTTACCTTAAAACTTTTGTGCTTTGTTTAAATTTTTAACTGTCAAGCCAGAATAAATGCACAGCTAAAATAATTATATTTAAGCATCTTCTAGTAAGTGATGCTAAGTTAACAGATATAGAAAAACTGTTAAAATGGGAGACAATTGATAATATTACCAGTGATAATTCTGTTTATTTTTGTCATATTCAATTTCTTTCATCAATATTTTATACTTTTTTAGTATAGAATTTTTTCACTTCCTGGGTTAATGTACTCCTAATTTTTTTTTGCGGGGGGATAATATCGTAAATTGGATCATTAATTTTTTCCAGGTGGTTTGTCATGAAGTATGTAAAAATACTACCGACTTTTCTGGTGACTTTTTTTTTTTTAATTCTGTGACTTGTCTGAATTTATTTATCATATTCTAACAGTTTTTATTGGGGGGGTCGGTACCTGGGATTGAAACTCAGGGGCACTCGACCACTGAGCCACATCTCCAGCCCTATTTTGCATTTTATTTAAAGACAGAGTCTCACTGAGTTGCTTAGCACCTCACTTTTGTGAGGCTGATTTTGAATTCATGATCCTCCTGCCTCAGCCTCCTGAGCCTCTGGGATTAAAGGTGTGTGCCACTGTGCCTGGCTTCTCATAGTTTTTTAATGAAGTCTTTAGGACTTTGTATAAGACCATGTTGGCAGGAAACAAAGACAAGTTCACTTCTCCAGTTCTGATATTGATGACTTTTATTTCTTTTTCTTGCCTAACTTACTGGGCTAAAACTTCCAGTACTATGCTGAACACAAGTGGTGACAGTGGACATCTTTGTAATGTTCCCGATCTTATGCAAAAAGTATTTTTCTCCTTGAGTGTGTTGTTAGCCTTGAGTTTGCCATATATGGCCTGAATTGTGTTGAAGAATATTCTTTCTATATTCAATTTTTGGGAGTTTTCCCTCATGAAAGCATGTTAAATTTTGTCAAATATATTCTTTGTACCTAATGAGATGATCATATGGTTTCTGTTCTTCATTCTGTTAATATAGTGAATCAAACTTACTGATTTGCATAGTTAGTACCTTCCATGGGTTAAATTTCACTTGATCATCTTGAATCATCCTTTAAATATTCTGTTGAATATGGTTCTAGTATTTTCATGAAGATTTTTTTTTTCATCTTTGTTCATCAGGGATGTTGGCCTGTAGTCAGTTTTTCTTTCTTTCTTTTCTTTATTTATAGTCTTTGGCTTTAGTCAGTATAATGCTGCCCTTGTAAAATGAGTTTGGAAGTATTTTTTCCTCTTAAATTTTTTTGGAATAGTTTGAGAAATTAATATCAATTCTTTAAATATTTGGTACAATGTGGCCATGAAGCTTCCTGGTCCTTTTCTTTGATGGATAGTTTCTAATTTCTGATTCAAACTCCTTACTTGTTATTGATAATTGAAGGTAATACAAATAAATGGAAAGATATCTTGTTTTTATGGATTAGAAGAACAAATATTATTAAAAATGTCCATAGAACATAAAGCAATATACAGAGTGAGTACAATCCCTATAAAATTCACATGTTTTTCTTTATAGATATAGAAACAATAATACTAAAATACATATGGAAAACACACACACACTGCCAAACAAATAAAGCAATCTTGACCAAATAGAGTAAAGCTGGAAGTAACACACTACTGAATTTTGAAATGTATTACAAAGCTGTAGTAGTCAAAACAGCATGATACTGGCATAAAAACAGGTTCTTCAGCAAAAGGGATAAACCCACTTACATAATCTCAATTCATTTTTGACTAAGATGCCAAAAACAAACAATGTGGAAAAGACAGTATTTTTTTTCCATAAAGGATGTAGGGGAACGAGATATCCACATGCTGAAAAATAAAAACAGACCAGTGTCTTACCCCTTATACAAGAATCAAATAAAAGTAAAGATTTATGTAAGATCTCGAGCTATAGGGGGGAGAAAACTCTATAACACTGGTCTGATCAGAGATTTCTTGGATATGATCCGAAAACCACAGACGATGAAAGCAAAAATAGACAAATAAGGTTGTGTCCAACTAAGAAATTGCTGGCACGGCAAAGGAAACAATACAGTACAAAAGTAATCCAAAAATTGGGAGGACATATTTGTAAATCATATCTTGAATAAGGGCATAATATCCACAATATACAAGGTATTTAAACAACTCAATAGTAATAAAAATAATCAAATTAAAACATGAGCCAAAGACCTGAGTAGATACTTATTAAAAATATATAAAGGGCAGCAGATATATAAAAAAATGCTGAACATCTCTTGACATCAGGGAAATGCAAATCAAATGCATAATGAGTTATTGCCTTATATTTATTAGTTTGGCTATTATCAAAAGAATGAGCAAAATAACAACTAACAGTCAGGTTGTTGAAAGAAGGAACAGTTGTACACTGTTGGAGGTATTGTGAATTAGTATAGCCATTTGAAAAACAATATAGAGATTCCTCAAAAAACTAAAAATATAGTTGTCACATAAGCCTGAAATCCCACTACTGGCTATATGTCTAAAAGAACTGAAATCATTATGTTGAAGATTATCTATACTGCCACTTTTACATGTTTGTTGCAGCATTATCTAAAATCTTCAAGAGATAGAAACAACCTACCTGTTCATTAAACAGATGAATAGATGAAACAGATGAATAAAATATCTCTCTCTCTCTCTCTCTCTCTCTCTCTCTCTCTCTCTCTCACACACACACACACACACACACACACACACACACACATACACACACACACACAGAGGAATACTACTTAGCTAAAACCAGAAACCAGGAAATTTTGTTTCTAATGGTATCATTGATGAACCTAGATTACATTATGCGGAGTGAAATAAACTCGATCCAGAGACACAAATACTGTAGGATCTCATTTCTATGTAGAATTTTAAAAAGTTGAATTTGTAGAAACAGAGAATAAAATGGTGATTACCAGAGGTTAGTAGGAGAGGGAATGGATGGGAAAAGTATATATTTTGGTCATTGTTATAAAGTTTCAGTTAAATAATGGGAATAAGTTCTGGTGATAGAGTTACCAATAATACATATTTCAAAACAGCTAAAAGAGGATTTTGTTTTTTAATCTGTTGTAATTAGTTATACATGACAGTAGAATGCATTTTGACATATTGTACACAAATGGAGCACAACTTCTTGTTCCTCTAGCTGAACGTGGTTCAATTACACCAGTAGAATAATCATACATGTATATAGGGTAATAATGTCTGTCTCATTCTACCATTCTTCCCATCCCCACAGTCCCACCCCTCCCCTCACTTCCGTCTGCACAATCCAAAGTTTCTTCATTCTCCCCGTGTCCCTTGCCCTCTGACTCTGAATCAGCCTCCACCTATCAGAGAAAACATTCAGCCTTTGGTTTTTTGGGATTGGCTTATTTCACTTAGCATGATAGCCTCTAGTTCCATTCCTTTACCTGAAGATGCCATAATTTCATTCTTAAAGAGGATTTTAAATGTTTTACCAGAAATAAATGATAAATATTAGCCTGCTTTGATCATCCTACAATGTATATTTTATGCCTTAAATGTACATTTATTATTTGTTCATTCAAAATTATGTTTAGAAATTCTAAAGGAAGACCTTGCAGAAGATGTGTGTTTTATGGAGGCTAATGACTTAGCTTCCATTCAAAACATTTTCATTGAGAAACATTTCATTGAGAAATTATTCAAGATTTATTGAATAGGTTAAAGGAAATTGGGTAAAGCATGTTTTATTGTTTGTTACTTTATATTCTAGGGTTGAGAGGCAATCATTTTATATTTTATTAGTTGTACAAAAATTTATGTATAGAGATCTGAGTTAACTGGCAGCCAACATTAGATTTACTGAAGTAATATTTTAATGCTCTTTATAGGTTGACTTAGTTGGTAGCTGCTCAGCAGGCTTTCCTTTAATCTGGCTTAGAGATGAACCATGTATATGTTTGTCTTTTATATTTCACTTCTCCTGAGAGAAAATATCATCCATCAGAGCAAAATCAGATCTCGGTCTTATCGGTCTTTTTGTATCTCTTTCACTCACTCTTCTAAGACCTTCATTAAGCCACTATAAAGGTAATGCACTAGAGTTAAATTAGGCTTATTTTTCTTTATATTTTCTTTCTTTCTCCCTTCCTTAAAATAAAGAGATATTTTATCAGCTAATATTTGGTAATGATATTGGAAAGTAAAATTTCTCAATAAAGATTAAATGTATTTTAGTGCATTTGTTTCTACTTGCTGTCTAACTATATCCATAAGTATGTATATTTATGTATATATGTATGTGTATATATATATATATATATATATATATATATATGTGCATGCGTGTGTGTATGTGTGGGTGTATGTGTGTATATCTAGTAGTGGTATTTCTGGATTATATGCTAATTCTATTTTGGAATAAAATATAGAAATATACAATATATATTGGTATATTTAATGTTACTGTTTTGTGACTTTTTTTTGTTAAATCACAGTCATCCTTGAAAAGCATTTTACTCCAACACATATACATGATTATTTTATTTGCATATTCCTATAAATGGGATAGCTAGGTCAAAATGTACTCATATATGAGACATATATTAGAAATAAAATTATACAAATTATCTTCCATAAATGTATAATTTTTTTACTTATTGTACATATATGTCTATATCGCACTGTCAAATTCTTAGTAACAACAGGAGATTTCTTAGGGCATTTCTTATTTCTTCTTAACAATATAATATTCATGATAGATGAAAAAGTTAACTCACTTTAATTGCAAATAAGTATCTCTTCCTGTGTTAGTCACCTTTCTGTCACTGTGACAAAATATCTGTGATAAACCAACAAAGAAGAGGAAAGGTTTATTTTGACTCATTTAAAAAAACAAACATTATTATTAAATAATAATGCATTAGGTAATGAGATAATGTGTTTTAAATAGTATGATTTAAATAATAATATTTAATAATTAAAAAAAATAAACACTACTACCACATTAAAAAAATAAATAAATAAAAAATAAAAAAACAAACCAAAAAAAAAAAAAAAAAAAAAACTCAGTGACCCAACTTCCTTCACTGTGCTGTACTTCCTAAAGATTCCACAATCTCCCAATACCATGACAGGGAAGCAACTAAGCCTTTGTACATGACCCTTTAAAAGCCAATTCATAACACTTCCCTTTAATAAATACAAATGGATTCTAATGTTATTATCACTAAAGTTCTAAAGAATAGTTGGGAAATTACATAGTAAGTTCAACTTTAACAACATGAAGTTATATGAAATAAACAAATCAAAGCAATGAAGTAAACTGTTTTTCAGGATAGAGAAAGCTATTCATTTTGACAGAGCACAAAGTGCCTAAGTTTTGCAAAATTCTGAAAGTCAGTTTTCTTATCAGTAAAATTCTGATAATATTTTTCTACTAAATTTATAGGTTGGTTTGAAAACTGATGAAAAATGTCTGAAAAAAATAAAACACATTATAATGTGATATACAGTTTGAATTAATATGTACTACTCCTTGGTTTGGCATGATATCAAATTCATTATCATCAATATCATCAACACTGTCACATCTAACATCCCTATTTTCTGTGATATATTTTCTCCTAAAAATTCTTAACATTATATTTTTGTGATGAGGTATAAGTTATTGTTATTCTCATTTCTATAGATAAAGAAATTCAGGTCAGAAGGCTTAAATGATTTTCCCAACGTTTTTTAGCTAGTAGATAGAAAATCAGGAATTTAAGACTATTAATGTCTGAATGCTCTGTGTTATATTGGTCTGGAGAAGATTGAAAAGTTCATTGCTGTTGATTTGATGACCCTGTTTTCAAGCAGAGAAAAATGTCCTGTTATAGGTTCTGAATTCATTAGGTCAATTCTGTTTTTTTCACTAACTATTTGGAATACAGAGTGTAGTGTGCTATAAAGTAATGTGAGAAATTTGAAAGTGGAAGTAGTAACTTTAGTTTTCTATAAACTTGTTGTAAGAGAATAGGGAACTAGTAGTTTTAACAGCATTGTTGTTTCAAAGAAATAGACTTGGAAGGTTAAAAAGTTTGCCCAAATCCACACTTGTGAGTGTTGGAGCTATAAAAATTTGCTGTCTCTGTAAGATAAGGTATAGCATGAAGGATAAAAATTTATAAGTAAACATTTACTTTGGAGTGTGACAAAAGGCAGACTTCTCCCTACGTCTATCTCCCTTCTGCTATGATACTTTTTCAGGGTCCCCCCTACACCACTGACTAAAAAACAGGAATGATTCCTAGAGATTTAAAATTTACTGGGTTCAAACTTTGAAAATTATTTATGGGCTTCCTCCATGTTGATTTTATTCAGCCTTTGAACACTTGTGACAATTCAAAATTAGCAATATATGAGAATGAAAGTTTAAAATAGTTGTGTAATTTGGACATTAGTACTTCCTCTGCTTGGTGGAATCTCTATGATATCATTCTCCAAGATACCATTCTCTAAGACATATCAATTCTTAAGAATTGAGAGATTTTATTTTGGTTTATGTGTGCCTCTATAAAACTGAATAAAGGCATATATTTGTGTGTTCATTCAACAAATATCCTGGAGTGTCTCCTTTGTGCCATGTGCTGTGCTATAGACTCTGCTGTGTTAGAGAGAGGAAGGGGAGTCTGGGATCTCAAGAAACCTATAACCTGCATGAGAAAACACCAGAATAGGCAATTGAAATAGACTGGGTAAATGCTGGGATGAAGGCACATGTTTGACTCTGAAGTCTCTAAGGAGCTTCCAACCTGCATTCTATATTTTCCTAAAATATAAGAAAACTGACATTATCTCAATTGAGTATCAGTAAGGCTATGAACAAAAGCTAGTTCCTAAGCTTTAGTATTGTGTCAGTTACAAAATTTACCACCGAACTACATTCTCTTTTTCATACACTATCGTGAGATGGCTGTATATATGGTTTCTGAAATCTGTGTGTTTCTAAAACCTGTTACTCCCATAGTTGGATACATTTCTTACCTTTTTTATATCCTCATATTCTTTAGTTTTAATATCAAAATAATAGTTGTATCCACCACATAGGATTATTTTGGAAATTAAAAGAAACAATATACATAAGGATGTTTTATCCAATTTTTGGTCACACCAATGAATGATAGCTGCTGTCAGTGTCTTTATTATTTCTTCTAATAGTTTGTAAGTTCATTTTATTATGGTTACAATAGAGATTTTTATAGTAGAAGAGCCACTGGGATCAAGACTCAGAAGTGTGTGGATCCAATTTTGGTCCTTAACTTATTTATTTAATTTTCTTGGATATATATTTTCTTCCCCAAATTGGGGATAGACCTGGAGAGTGAGGTTTGGTTACACAGCCTAGCGGGTCCCTTTGACACTTCCCTCATCTGTCTGCCTGACAGATACCAGCATTTTGCACTAATGGGGCCACCAAGGAATGTTCACAAGATGAAATTTCATAGATTTCAATGTGGAGTTCTTGCTTTTAAGAAATTAATCAGGCAAGTATGACAGGGTAGTAGGGTGACAGTGTGTTAAGAGAGTTTCAGGTTCCAAGGTAAAGATCTTTAAATGGACTTCAAGTTCAATTGAGTCAATAAGTATCTCGTAGAGTTAATGAGACATTAGACATAACCTAGATCAAGGTGTCCTCCTGATCAGAACCTACACGGAGTCTAGGTACAGTTTGGGGTAAGGACTTCTCCCAAGGACAATAATTTAGCAAGTGTTTAGTGGCTAGAGGATGAATGTGGGGACATTGAAACAGGAGAGTTCTGGGAATCATATTGTGCAGAGATGTTTGAGGAAACTGAAGCTTTTCAATTTGGGCAAGGGCCTCATTCCAGAGATTGGAGGAGGCAAGAACAGGAAATACTCTTCAAGATCTGAAGCACTTCTTTATGTCAGAGGGTTTTAGAAACATTAGGATAATCCAATGAGGGAGAATTAGAACCAAAGGTGGAGGTTCCTGGCAGAAAAATTTTGGTTCGACTTACAATGTAATTCTAATCAATTAAATTTCTTTTAAATGTGTTCTTTTTTTAAAGTGGAGTAATAAGTAGCTTGTGATAGAAAAGCCTGGGAAAAAATGAAATCAGTATTTCTCACGCCTGCTTCATGCAAGGAACAACTTGTGCTTCCTGATAAGAATACTGACTTCTGAACTTTCCCCTGGAATTGTGATTCAATGGATCAAGGAAAAGTCATAGACATATGTACTTTTTATTCAGCTCATTGTGCAATTTTTATGAGCAAGAAAGTTTGGGAAAGTCTTCACTGTTATTCTGTCATGGATGTTATAAGAAGTTTTTGAGTTATGGAACTATGGTTTCTATGAGGTTAAAGATTAATTTAAAATTTTTGGTAGATTCCTAATATATTAAATTTCTGAGAGATTATTAATACATTTAGTGATTAACTTCCACTGAGATCATTATAGCAATGACATATTAAGAAATACGCTAATTTAATACATGACATAATCATTAGTGTGGAGATATTTTTCTTGAAATGTAAAAATATTTTTAGAAATCTTAGAAATAATTTAATCACCGATTTTCCAGTTTTTAAAGATGTAGATTCTTTCATACCTCAAAACAAGATTTTCCTATGTGTCATTTTTTCCAAGATAAGTATGTGATTTGCTAGTTAATATGATGGATACTTTTTAAATGATGCCCTTAAGTTTGAAAAAATACCAGTTTGCATAATATAAACTATTAAAGTTTGAGTGAATTATGAATACACAAGTCAGGACATACATTTTGTATGATTTAGAGAAAATTAGCCTCTGACATTTTGGACCTTGGAAATTATGGCTGTTAGCAAAAACATCCACTTTTAAATTATTATTTCACAAAGTAAGTTATAGTAACTGTCTAGGGACATGCCTGCTTCTGACTTTGTGTCAATTTTATTTCTGTGATAATTGAACCAGCTCTGGGGTAGTGTCAGAAATTTTATTTTGCAAAATGAAGAAAAATGTGTTAAACTAAAATAAACTAAGAAATCATTTAGAAATTCCTTCTAGTTATCTGTAGCAAAACCAATTTATCACATAAATTGTCATTTTTCTTTTGCTTCCAGAAGGGAGAAAATGGAAATTGAGAAACAAGAAAGCTTGCTGGCATTTATTCTGGAGGAAGAATAAAAACGAGGAGGATTTGCAGGTTGGCCATCAGGTGGAACACTAAGCTGATGAGGTGAAAGCTTTCTGCGCAGGTTGGAATGATGGCTACATTGAAAAAAACTCAGACCAGAAGCTTCCATGTATGGGTAATATTTTACAAAACAATTGGTGACTAATTTAGTTACTTGCCTTCATGGTCACTTTTTCTATAACCTCTTAGGATTCTTTTAGGCTCAATTTTGTCTAATTTAATTATTGCATCTTTTAAAATGTTTCGGGGGGGATCCAACATGGCGGCCGGCGAGGAAGCAGCACTTTCAATATCTCCACATTAACGGGATCAGAAACACCCATTAAAACAGCTACATTCTACCTACTGAGGATCTTCTAGCAAAATTCCGTTGAAAGGAGACCTGCCGAGAATTAGTAAGTTTATCAGACGTGACAGTTTGCCCCAGACAAGTGAAACTTGACCGGCAGCGCGGGCGCAGAGTCCAATCTCGCGGCCACCGGCCGCTTCTGCAAGCGGCAGGCGGCCCAGAGCAGCGCGGCAGAAGGGTCCCCGCCCGGCCAGCAGACAGCTCCCGCCATCCCGGCTACCCTGGTGGCCCTGCTCTCGCTCGGCGAACAGCCACCCCGCCCGCCTGGTTCTTAGCCACGCGGCTGCAGCCACCCGGCTTTACAAGCGGCCCCCGGCGGCCCTGCTCGGCGAGAAGGGTCCCCGCCCTGCTGGCAGACAGCTCCCGCCATTCCGCTCTTGCTCTGCAAACAGCCACCCCGCCCGCCTGGTTCTTAGCCAAGAGGCTGCAGCCGCCCGGCTTTACAAGCGCCCCCGGCGGCCCTGCTCAGCGAGAAGGGTCCCTGCCCGGCCGACAGACAGCTTCCGCCATCCCGGCTACCCTGGCGGCCCCGCTCTTGCCCTGCAAACAGCCACCCCGCCTGCCTGGTTCTTAGCCACGCGGTTGCAGCCACCCGGCTTTACAAGCGCCCCCGGCGGCCCTGCTCGGCGAGAAGGGTCCCTGCCTGGCAGGCAGACAGCTCCCGCCATCCCGGCACTCCTGGCGGCCCGCCCGCTCTGTGAAGGGTCACCCCGCACGGCTCTTAGCCACGCGGGCGCCGTCTGCCCGGCTCTGCGGGCGCCCCCGGAGGCCCAGCGCAGCCAGAAGGGTCCCCGCCTGGCCCAACAGAAGGCCCGTGCCCTTCCGTCTCTGCTAACGGCCCTGCCCACCCGGGAAAGGGCTCCCCCCCTTGAGAGGACGGGAAGGAAATCTAACCAAGCCTCTATAAATTAGCGAACTGGGATCTAAAACCAGAGATTGTGTCAGACCAGAGAAAAGCCAGTTCCACCTCTCCCTTTGGTCACTCCTGCAAGGAGCCAGGGGCCCGCCGTAGCAGAGAGGGGAAGTCACCAAAGATCGGCCAAAGAGATTCCTTCCCAGCGGATTCTACATTAGCAGGTGTGTGGTTCCCACTCACATCAGATACAAACAACCGGGAAACTTCATAATCTTTTTGTGGGCGTGACAGTAAGGGCCAAAGGACTCTCCACCCCCAACTCCCCCAACTGCCAACTGAGAGGGCTTGACGGTAGGAGCGGAGGGAAACAGAGGACACCCCAGACCCCCAACTCCTCCTACCGCCAGTGGAGCGGTCTTGATTGTAGGGGCTGAGGGAAGCAGAGGGGATCCTCAACCCCCAACTCCCATTACCACCAGCGGTGACACCAATGGTCTTAGCCGCCAGATTCCGAAGGAGTGCTCACCAAAGGGGTCCGGAAAAATTAAACTATTGATTCCCAGACCACAGCTCCACAGCACTGGGGCTTAGATGAATGGCAGAGAGAGTGCTCAGTCATTAGGGAAATAGAGCACTCGGTGGGGCTGAAAGTGTAACCAAATCCCTGGGGAACTGCCTCCAGTGACCAGGACCTGGCTGGCTGGCAGGAGGAAGGGGAGGAGGGGCCGTAGAAGTGAAACGGCTCTGGACAAACAGGATTGAGAGACTCCCAGGAGCCGCCTTACAGGGATTGCTGTTGACACACTGAGGGCAAATCTCAGCCCGGAGGGCACAGCTTTGCCTACGGGGAGAGAAGAAAATGGATCTCTAAGACCTAATTTTATTTCTTATTTCATTTTTTTTCTCTCCCTTTTTCCCGCTTTCTCTCCCCTTCCAAGTTTTATTCTTCCTGCCATTCTCCTCTATGCTATCTATCTCCCTCTCCATTCTTTTCAAGAGCACCTTCCTTCCCCTTCCCCCCAACTTCCATCCCAAGCATTACATCCTCTATTTCGTGTAACTGTCTAAATGCAAATAGGTGAATGTTTCGAGGCCGTCTATAGTGCTCCTAAGCACCTAGCTACTACCAACACCCTGATCCAATCGACGGTTAGTACCCCCCTTCAGTAAAACAATCTTCTAAAGTAGCCTAGACATATTAACCCTTATACCTGCATAGCACCTAACCTAAAGTCCTAAGAACAAAAAACAAACCACTATATGCATACAAAATCCCGAAGCCCTTTATAAATTGAATGAATCAGCTCTAAAGAACAATAAAGCCCAACATTTACAGGCATAATCTCCCACCACAAAGGAGAGACAACAGTGATAAACAAAGCCAAAACAAATGTATAGGAGAAAGCAGTTACAAAGCAGTCAAACAGAGCAAGAAAGTATCCTGAACAACATGAAAAAACAAGGGAAAAAAGGATTACAGATAATGCAGGACAATTTAAATCTACAGGAGGACCTAGAAGCATCAGAAACATGGACAGGGAAAGAAATCAAGGCATACCTAACTCAGATGGAACGGAATCTTAGAGAAGACATGAGACAGCAAGTCCAAGAATTGAAAGTATATTTCGAAATTGAACTAAACAAACAAATTCAAACTGCAAAGAACGAGCTTTACCAGGAGATAGGGATCTTAAAAAAAAAACAAACAGTAATTTTAGAAATGCAAGAAACCATAAACCCAATTAAAAATGCTAACGAGAATATTACAAATAGACTAGATCAAGTAGAAGTCAGAACATCAGATAATGAAGACAAAATCTATCAACTTGAAAAGAGCATAGTCAACACTGAAAAGATGCTTAAATCTCATGAGCAATCTATTCAAGAGATGTGGGATCTCATCAAAAAACCAAATTTGAGAGTCATTGGGATAGAAGAAGGCACAGAGCTTCAAACCAAAGGAATGGACAACCTATTAAATAAAATAATCCTAGAAAACTTCCCAGAGATGAAAGATGGAATGGATTGCCAAATCCTGGAAGCTTACAGGACCCCAAACATCCAAAACTGTAATAGACCAACCCCAAGACATATAATTATGAAGATAGCCAACATACAGAACAAGGAGAGAATATTAAAAGCTACGAGGGAAAGGAGGCAGATTACATACAGGGGTAAACCAATTAGGTTAACAGCTGATTTTTCATCACAGACTTTGAAAGCGAGAAGATCATGGAAAAATGTATTTCAAACGCTGAAAAATAATGGTCTCCAACCAAGAATACTGTATCCAGCAAAATTAAGCATCAGATTTGACAATGAAATTAAAATCTTTCACGATAAACAAAAGCTAAAAGAATTCGCTGCCAGAAAACCAGCACTGCAGAGCATTTTGGGCAAAATTCTACAAGAAGAGGAAATGAAAAATAGTGCCCAAAACCAACAGAGGGAGGTATCTCAGTAAAGGGGGAGGAAAACAACCAAAAAGTAAAAACTAGCCAAACTAAAATAAATAAATAAATAAACATGACTGGAAGTACAAATCATATCTCAATTGTAACCTTAAACGTTAATGGTCTAAACTCACCAATCAAGAGACACAGGCTAGTAACCTGGATCAAAAAAACAAACCCAACAATATGCTGCCTACAGGAGACTCATATGATAGGAAAAGACATACACAGGCTGAAGGTGAAAGGTTGGGAAAAATCATACCACTCACATGGCCCTCGGAAGCAAGCAGGAGTGGCCATACTCGTATCGAATAAAATCAACTTCACACCTAAGCTAATCAAAAGGGATAAAGAAGGACACTATATCCTGCTAAAAGGAACTATTCACCAACAAGACATAACAATTATCAATTTATATGCACCAAATAATGGTGCAGCAACGTTCATAAAACAAACGCTCCTCAAGTTCAAGAGTCAAATTGATCACAACACAATAATTATGGGTGATTTCAACACACCACTCTCACCATTAGACAGATCCTCCAGACAAAAGTTGAATAAAGAAACTATAGAGCTCAATGACACAATCAATAACCTAGACTTAACTGACATATATAGAATATATCAACCATCATCAAGTGGATACACGTTCTTCTCAGCAGCTCATGGATCTTACTCAAAGATAGATCATATATTATGCCATAGGGCAACTCTTAGTAAATATAAAGGTGTGGAGATAATACCATGCACCATATCTGATCATAATGGAATGAAACTGGAAATCAATGATAAAAGAAGGAAGGAAAAATCCTGCATCACATGGAAAATAAACAATATGTTACTGAATGATCAATGGGTTACAGAAGACATAAAGGAGGAAATCAAAAAATTCTTAAACGACAATACAGACACAACATACCGGAATCTATGGGACACAATGAAAGCAGTTTTAAGAGGGAAATTCATTTCCTGGAGTTCATTCCTCAAAAAAAGAAAAAACCAACAAATAAACGAACTCACACTACATCTCAAAACCCTAGAAAAGGAAGAGCAAAACAACAGCAAACATAGCAGAAGACAAGAAATAATTAAAATCAGAGCGGAAATCAACGAAATTGAAACAAAAAAAACCATCGAAAAAATTGATAAAACTAAAAGTTGGTTCTTTGAAAGAATAAATAAGATCGACAGACCCTTAGCCAAGCTAACGAAGAGCAGAAGAGAGAAAACTCAAATTACTAACATACGGGATGAAAAAGGCAATATCACAACAGACACTACAGAAATACAGAAGATAATTAGAAAGTATTTTGAAACCTTATATTCTAATAAAATAGAAGACAGTGAAGACATCGATAAATTTCTTAAGTCATATGAGTTGCCCAGATTGAGTCAGGAAGACACACACAATCTAAACAGACCAATAACAAAGGAAGAAATAGAAGAAGCCATCAAAAGATTACCAACCAAGAAAAGCCCTGGACCGGATGGCTATACAGCAGAGTTTTACAAAACCTTCAAAGAAGAATTAATACCAATACTTTTCAAGCTATTTCAAGAAATAGAAAAAGAAGGAGCTCTTCCAAATTCATTCTATGAGGCCAACATCACCCTGATCCCAAAACCAGACAAAGACACTTCAAAGAAAGAAAACTACAGACCAATATCTCTAATGAACATAGATGCAAAAATCCTCAATAAAATCCTGGCAAATCGAATACAAAAGCATATCAAAAAAATTGTACACCATGATCAAGTAGGATTCACCCCTGGGATGCAAGGTTGGTTCAATATACGGAAATCAATAAATATTATTCACCACATCAATAGACTTAAAGATAAGAACCATATGATCGTCTCGATAGATGCAGAAAAAGCATTCGACAAAGTACAGCATCCTTTTATGTTCAAAACACTAGAAAAACTGGGGATAACAGGAACTTACCTCAACATTGTAAAAGCTATATATGCTAAGCCTCAGGCTAGCATCATTCTAAATGGAGAAAAACTGAAGGCATTCCCTCTAAAATCTGGAACTAGACAGGGATGCCCTCTCTCACCACTTCTATTTAATTTAGTCCTTGAAATACTAGCCAGAGCAATTAGACAGACAAAAGAAATTAAAGGCATAAAAATAGGAAAAGAAGAACTTAAAATATCACTATTTGCGGACGATATGATCCTATACCTAGAAGACCCAAAAGGGTCTACAAAGAAACTACTAGAACTAATAAATGAATTCAGCAAAGTGGCAGGATATAAAATCAACACGCATAAATCAAAGGCATTCCTGTACATCAACAACAAAACTTCTGAAATGGAAATGAGGAAAACTACCCCATTCACAATATCCTCAAAAAAAAAATAAAATACTTGGGGATCAACCTAACAAAAGAGGTGAAAGACTTATACAAAGAAAACTACAGAACCCTAAAGAGAGAGATAGAAGAAGATCTTAGAAGATGGAAAAATGTACCCTGTTCATGGATAGGCAGAACTAACATCATCAAAATGGCAATATTACCCAAAGTTCTCTACAGGTTCAACGCAATGCCAATCAAAATCCCAAGGGCATTTCTTGTAGAAATAGATAAAGCTATCATGAAATTCATATGGAAAAACAAAAGACCCAGAATAGCAAAAGCTATTCTAAGCAGGAAGTGTGAATTAGGCGGTATAGCGATACCGGATTTCAAACTATATTACAGAGCAATAGTAACAAAAACAGCATGGTACTGGTACCAAAACAGGCAGGTGGACCAATGGTACAGAATAGAGGACACAGAGACCAATCCTCAAAATTACAACTTTCTTATATTTGATAAAGGCGCTAAAAGCATGCAATGGAGAAAGGATAGCATCTTCAACAAATGGTGCTGGGAAAACTGGAAATCCATATGCAACAAAATGAAGCTGAATCCCTTTCTCTCGCCATGCACAAAAGTTAATTCAAAATGGATCAAGGAGCTAGATATCAAACCAGAGACTCTGCACCTGATAGAAGAAAAAGTTGGCTCCGATCTACATATTGTGGGGTCGGGCTCCAAATTCCTTAATAGGACGCCCATAGCCCAAGAATTAAATACAAGAATAAACAAATGGGACTTACTGAAACTAAAAAGTTTTTTCTCAGCAAGAGAAACAATAAGAGAGGTAAACAGGGAACCTACATCCTGGGAACAAATTTTTACTCCTCACGCTTCAGATAGAGCCCTAATATCCAGAATATACAAAGAACTTAAAAAATTAAACAATAAGATAACAAACAACCCTATCAACAAATGGGCCAAGGACCTGAACAGACACTTCTCAGAGGAAGACATACAATCAATCAATAAGTATATGAAAAAATGCTCACCATCTCTAGCAGTCAGAGAAATGCAAATCAAAACCACCCTAAGATACCATCTCACTGCAGTAAGATTGGCAGCCATTAGGAAGTCAAGTAACAATAAGTGCTGGCGAGGATGTGGGGAAAAGGGTACACTTGTACATTGCTGGTGGGACTGCAAAATGGTGCGGCCAATATGGAAAGCAGTATGGAGATACCTAGGAAAGCTGGGAATGGAACCACCATTTGACCCAGTTATTGCCCTTCTCGGTCTATTCCCTGAGGACCTCAAAAGAGCATACTATAGGGATACTGCCACTTCAATGATCATAGCAGCACAATTCACAATAGCTAGACTTTGGAATCAACCTAGATGCCCTTCAATAGATGAATGGATTAAAAAACTGTGGCACTATACACAATGGAGTATTACGGAGCACTAAAAAATGACAAAATCATGGATTTTGCAGGGAAATGGATGGCATTAGAGTAGATAATGCTAAGTGAAGCTAGCCAATCCTTAAAAAACAAATTCCAAATGTCTCCTTTGATATAAAGAGAGCAACCAAGATCAGAACAGGGAAGAAGAGCATGAGGAAAAGAGTAACATTTAACAGAGACGAGGGGGATGGGAGAGAGGGAGAGAGAAGGGAAACTGTATGGAAATGGAAGGAGACCCTCAGTGTTACATAAAACTACATATAAGAGTTTGTGAGGGGAAAGGGAAAAGAAAAGGAAGAGAATTAAACCACAGCAGATGGGGTAGAGAGGGAAGAGGAGAGGGAAGGGGAGGGGGGACAGTAGGAGATAGGGAAGGTAGCAGAATACAACAGTCATTAATATGGTATTATGTAAAAATGTGGATGTGCAACCGATGTGATTCTGCAACTTGTATTTGGGGTAAAAATGGGAGCTGATAACCCATTTGAATCAAATGTATGGAAGATGATATGCCATGAGCTTTGTAATGTTTTGAACAACCAATAAAAAAAAATTAAAAAAAAAAAAGAAAAAAAGAAAAAAAAATAAAAAAAAATAAAATGTTTCGGTTTTGATAAGTGTTTCAAGCATACTTTAGAAGAAACTAGAGACAAATTTATGTCCCTTCTGGCTAAATTCTACCTAAATTCTACTTATAAATGCCATGAAAATGAATTCCCCTAGTGTTTTGGGACCAAGGAGGATTCTGACTTGGATACCCACAGTTTTTTTTTATATTACTATACCTAATTATTTCTACAAAAAACATACTTAACTTAAATTATGCCATAATTATGAAGAGTGAAGTAATTCGTGTCTGTCTCTTGTCTGTTTTCTAATAGCTTTTATTTTACTGTTATTTTTCAGATTTGTTTTATTGTTGTGTTTACTTGTTCAGAGTGGAAGTTAGGACAAACCTGTTTTCCTGAAATGCAGTTTCTATGGGGTGTTTTACAGGTTTAGAAATAGATAGAAAATGAAAATTTCTATTATTGTGTTTATGGTTACCCCAAATTATGAAAGAATGACTATGATTGGTAAAATACAGGTTTTGCAAAAAAGTATTTTTATAAACTTGCTGGGGAATGACAGGCCTAATAGTAAAATTCTAGTCAGTTTTTATGTCAGTAATTTAGGAAAATCCTAAATTTAATCTAAGAGGCTCACATCGTTAAGGAATGAGCCAGACTAAAAATTTTTTCAATATAAATATTGAAATTGAGTAGTGTAGAATACTCAGGATGAGGCAGGGAAAGGATCGTCTAAAAAACTCAAAGGAACAAACTGTAAGACAGTAATATTTCTAAAACATTTTATTGATAGTGTCCTTGAATCACATTATGGTCGGTCAAGAGGAGTATTGGGCAGATAAGGAAAATACAGATTTCCAGTCTAAGCATATGGTCAAGGTTCCCACCTTCAAAGGGCATCTGCCCACCACCTCTGTTGTGTTCCCAAGTCCTGCATGCAATGGATTCAGGATTCCTTTGCTCCTTTGCACTTTTAACATATCCTATGGTCCCTCTTCTTATTGATCTTTATGCACCAATGAAAAGTAATAAATAGAATCAAAATCTAAAACATAGCAAAGTAAAAAATAAATATTCAGAGAGTCTTCCTTGCTTAAAATGAAGAGTTTATTTTACTTGACACTTTCAAAAGAAAGACACTTGCTAGAATGTTAAAGTTATGATATAAACCCCAAGTAAACTTATGCAACCAGAAGTGGAGTATCCTATTAACAATAATGTATCCCTGTCCAAAGCAGGTGTGATTGTCCAAGACTTGCTTTTTTAATTTTTTTTTTAATTTATTTAATTTTTTTAAATACATGATAGCAGAATGCATTACAATTCTTATTACACATATACAGCACAATTTTTCATATCTTTGTATATAAAGTATGCTCATGCCAATTTTTTCTTTATACATGTACTTTTTTTGCATTACAATTCTTATTACACATATATACCACAATTTTTCATATCTCTGGTTGTATATAAAGTATGTTGACACCCAATTGGTGTCTTCATACATGTACTTTGGATAATGATGTCGATCACATTCCACGACCCTTGCTAATCCCCTGCCCCCTCCCACCCCTCTTCCCTATCTAGAATTCATCTATTCCTCCTATGCTCTCCCGCCCTACCCACTATGAGTCAGCCTCCTTATATCAGAGAAAACATTCGGTATTTGTTTTTTTGGGATTGGCTAACTTCACTCAGCATTATCTTCTCCAAAACCATCCATTTACCTGCAAATGCCATTTTATTCTGTATAATTGTGGAGTAATATTCCATTGTGATTTATGCCATATTTTTTTTTATCTATTCATCCACTGAAGAGCATCTAGGTTGGTTCCACAATTTAGTGATTGTGAATTTTGCTGCTATAACCATTGATGTGGCTGTTTCCCTGTAGTATGCTGTTTTTAAGTCCTTTGGGTATAGTCCGAGGAGAGGGATAGCTGGGTCAAATGGTGGTTCCATTCCCAGATTTCCAAAAATCTCCATACTGCTTTCCATATTGGCTGCACCAGTTTGCAGTCCCACCAGCAATGTATGAGTGTACCTTTCCCCTACATCCTCACCAACACTTATTGTTGTTTGTTTTCATAATAATAGCTGCCATTCTGACTGGAGTGAGATGATATCTTAGAGTAATTTTGATTTGCATTTCTCTAGTAGCTAGAGATGATGAGCATTTTTTCATATATTTGTTGATTGATTGTATATCCTCTTCTGAGAAGTGTCTGTTTAGGTCCTTGGCCCATTTGTTGATTGGGAAATAACCAATTTTTGGTGCTTAGCTTCTTATATCAGACAAAGGTGCCAAAAACATGCACTGGAGAAAAGATAGCATCTTCAACAAATGGTGCTGAGAAAACTGAAAATCTATATGCAACAAAATGAAATTAAACCCGCATCTCTCACCATGCACAAAACTTAACTCAAAATGGATCAAGGACCTAGGAATTAAACCAGAGACTTTGCGTCAAATAGAAGAAAAAGTAGGCCCTAATCTTCATCATGTGGGATTAGGCCCCAATTTACAGTGCAAGAATTAAAACCAAGAATCAATAAATGGGATGGAATCAAACTAAAAATTTCTTCTCAGCAAAGAAACAATCTGTGAGATGAACAGAAAGCCTACATCCTGGGAGCAAATTTTTACCCCTCACACATCAGATGGAGTACTAATCTCTAGGGTATATAAAGAACTCAAAAAGCCAAGACTTGTTTTTTGTATTTATAAAATATGCCTTCTTTTAAGTTGAAAATACTGTAAGAGCAAGGACAGAATATTTTTAAAATAAATAATCTATAGAATTTTATATACAGTTGTTGTCCCATAAATATTTATTCACACTGGTTAATGTCTTTGGATCTAGTGAATTGATTTATTGTACTGTCAAGAATTAAAGATACAGTGGTTTAGATGTGAAGTTATTCATAGCATTGTGGTGAATGACCTGGTGGTGTCCCACTCTATTCTGTTTCTATCTAAATCATCCTGAATTCTCCTTTTCTTACAACTCTAGGACTCAGATGACACTGTTGCTTTCTCATGTGTAGATAGTTCAGCACAACTTTTAGAGCTAAATGAACAAAGACTTGAATCAGATCATTTAGCATATGCTGGACTCTGAATCCAAAAGGAATGGACATCCTAGGTTATAAATATTAATTAGATGAAATAGCAGTCAGGCAACACTCTTAATTTTGAAAAAATGTGCTATAACAGAGGTAGTTAAATGTTACATGATAAATAAACTGCTCTGGGGCATCCTCGGAGAAAAGCACCACTTGAAATCACACACATAGGTTACAATTTGTTGGAGCCGTGAGAAAGGAGACTCTGGTTTCCCCAAGTATTCTTAGAATAGATATCTTACCTTTCCCTGTAATACATTTGACATAGAATGTTCATTCAATCTACTGGTTCAGAGAAAATTTATGAAATATTCTCCATACATTAGGGGTAATGGGTGATGAAGACCATGATTCATCTTACCATATTTTTTAGAAGCACATCTTAAAATAATTGATCTAATTAAAATGTTTATTATCTTTGCAAAACAAGGCATACTAATGAATGTAAATTTCAGGAAAAAAGTAGGGAAGACATGAGGATAAAAATCTCAAAAACTAAATACACCTTTGTCAATGTTCTATATATTCATGTTCTTTGGTGTTTACCCAAATAAGTTGAAAATTTATAGCTACACAGAAACCTGTGCTTGGATGCTTGTTCATAATTGTCAAAGCTCAGAAACAACCATTTTTATTTTAAATCAGGAAGAATTTACAATAAAATGTGATAAGGACCAAAATGCATTTGTATTTTTGTACTGGGAATATTTACACAATAAAAGTGTCTATGTATATCCACCTCCCCCTCCCCCCGCAAAAAAAATCTCTTGGAGTTCTTCTGCAACCATTACTTGTATTTATAAGGTTTGTCTATTTTGTTTTGATATGTAGTTTTTAAACATGATTGAAATATATATTAGCTTCTCCTAGCACAAGAGATCATGGCAAAGATGGTTATTAGAACAGGTGAAAGATTAGATAAAACAAGAAGGATGGATCTGGAAGAAAGGGTGGTGATCACTTTTTATTATGAAAGCTGATTTTTTTAGGGGGAAATAAAGAAGAGTAAAATAAAAGCTAATATTTCTAAGATTTGGTAGAAAAAGCTAAATCAATAAATAATTACAGTAACAAATATCTTTTTTTAAAACAATTCTTACAATTTTTTTTAGCTTTATAAGTATTGCAATCAGGGCATGGTTCTGCCCAACTCAACTTTTTTGAAGTGGAATTGACAAATAAAAGTTGTATATATTAGGGCTGAGGATATAGCTCAGTAGTAGAACATTTGCCTGGTGTGAGGCCCTGTGACTTATATCTAGCACTTCAAAAAAGAAAGAATGGAGAGAAGGAGGGTAGAAAGAAAGGAAGGAAGAAAAAAAGATATATTTTACATGCATAATGTAATATGTGATGTTTTAAAATATGTATATATTACCACAATCAAACTAATTAACATATCCATCACTTTATAGAGTTATAGTTTTGTGGTGAGGACTCCCAAGATCTAACCTTTTTGTAAAATTTTTAAATATACAAAATATTTTTCCTAACTGTTGTTAACTAGGCTGTACATTAAATACCCAGACCTTGTTCATTTTATATTTGAAAATTTGTATACTTTGACACAAATCCCCCCTCATCTCCAGGCTCCTAAACCCTAGCAATTATGGTTCTCTCCTATTTCTTCTTTAGATTCCAATGTGAGGTCATGTGGTGTTTACCTTCCATTGCTCTGTTCATTTTTCTTATTCTAATTCCTTCTAGATTTACCCATGTTGTCACAAATGGAAGGATTTCTTTCTTTTTGAAGGATGAATAATATTCATATGTATTTGTATACAGATATACATCTCATGGTGTATCTGTGTAGACATAAGACTCATGTCTGAATCTTTAGTAAATCCACATACATATTTTCCTTTCATTCATTGATATTTTGGATGTTTACAATATTATCTATTGTGAATAAAGCTCACAGTAAACATGGGGATGCAGATTTCAATTCCTTTGACTATAGGTCCAAAAGTGGAATTGCTGGATCTTTTGTCAATTCTATTTTTAATATTTTGAAGAACCTCTGTAATGTTTTCCCTCCTGGCTGTACCAATTTATTGTCTCACCAGCTAATGAATATGCTATTCTGCTAAGCAATAATGCCCACTTAAATGCTCTTAAATATAAGTTTACTGAGATATTATTTACATAAAATATTATGTACCATTTAAAGTATACATTTAGATATTTTTGACAATTTTTGCCATAGAAATTATAAGCTAGATCAAAATATAGAATATATCCATGGTCTTAAAGAGTTACTTTGTGCCTCTTCAGTTTTAATATCCCTACACCTATCCTATGCTTTTGATAAGATATATTTTTCCCCCAGAGATTCATATAAATAGGATCACATAATAAGTTATCTTTTGTATCTTCTTTTCTTTTCTTTTATTCTCATTTTATTTTATACTTAGCATAAATTTTTTTATGTTGCTTTGTGTTTCATTTGTTTCTTTTAAGTTCCAGAATAGAACTCTACTTATGAGTATAAAAATTGATTTACTCACATATTAATGGACATTTGGTATATTTCCAGATTTAAGCCATGACAAGTAACACTCCTGTGAAATTTTTAGTACAAATCTTCGTTTGAACGGAGGTTTCATTTATTTTAGTAAATGCTTAGAAAAAGTGTTGCTGAGTCTTACATAGTTAATATGGATGAAACTAAGAAAATGCCGAATATTTTTCCTAAGTGGCCATGTTATTTTGCATTTTTACAAGAAAGTGTGAGAGCTTCACTTATTCTACATCCTCACTGTTAACTTTGAATTGATAGAAATCTTAATAAAATTTTAATCATATATATGTATATATGTACATATATATATATACATATATATATGTATTTTATTGTGGTTTTAATTTATACTTACCTGATGACTAATGATGCCGAACATCTTTTTGTATATCTTCTTTAGGTGTTTGTTTGAACTTGCCCATTTTTTTGGTTGGGTTAGTTGTATTCTTATTATTCAATTGTAGTAGCTCTTTATATAGTCAATGTACAGGTCATCTGACAAATATATGTAATATAATTATTTTTATATTCTGTAACTTCACTTTCTTAATGACTATATTTGTTTTTTGGATGAAGTCTAACTTATTATTTTTTTTATGGTCTGTTTATTTATTTATTTTTATTTTCTAGTTCTCCTTAGGAAATCTTAGGCTATGAAAGCATCACAAAGATTTTTCTCCTGTATTTTCTTCTAGACATTTTATAGACCAACCTGTAGTCTTAGGGTTATGATGCACATTGATTTAATTTTTGTCCATTGTATGATATAACAATTAAGGTTCATATTTTTCAAAATAGATATATAGTTATTTCATCACCAAATGTTGAAAATACCAAACTTTTCCCTTTGTATAACCTTATACATTTGTTGAAGATCAATTATCATGTGTGTGTGAGTCTATTTTTGACCTTTCTGTTCTATCTTGTTACTCTTTCTGTATATCACTATGCCACTGCCACACTTTCTTGATTATTATAGCTTCATAGTGAATCTTAAAAACAGGTGGTGTAAGCTTTTCAATTTTGTTTTTATTTTAAGATTATTATTTTCACTGTTACAGATTCTTTGCATTGTCATTTACATACCAGAATCATCATGTAGGTTTCTTTTAAAAATGTCTACTGAGATACTGGAAGGGTATTTTATTAAATTTATAATGGATTTGGAGAAAACTTCAAATTTAATGATATTGATTCTTCTGATGCAGACATGATATATATATTTATTTAGTTTTTCTTTAATGGAATTCAGCTAAACTTAAGAATATTTAATGTACCCATGCTATTTTAGCTTATTAAAAATCCAATATTTCTATGATAAATCCAAAACTATTACTTTTTTAGTAGCTAAGCAAACAAAATAATTATATTTCCTGGTTTTTTTTTTTGCTAGTAAAATCACTATGAAGTTCTGAGTCCTATGGAATTAATACACCAAACATATTTCTAAATTTCACTGATGATAAAATTCTACTTGGAAGAGGACATGGTATTTGAACTGATACAGATTTGATAGATTTTTAGTTAGTGTATATTTACATAACACATACTATATGTTAGCATTGCTTTAGATGTTAGGGACACAACCGTGGATTAAGGCAAAAATCCCTGTTATGGGTTTTGAACTGTCATAATGACAATATAAGTGGCCAGCAGGAAATGCTTGGCTGACTATAGGGTTTGGAATGCATGCCAGGGTCACCTGGTGGGAAAAATGACAGCTACAACCAAGTGAGCTATAGTCACATTAAACTGGATCCCTAAACATGAAAATATTATGAACTTTATATAGAACCATATATTAACATTTTTAAAAAATCTAAAATTGAAAGGATGGATGACTCTAAAACACTAATTATTTCTCAATGGTGACATTGAGGGAAAACATTGATAGTAAATTAGTTTAAAACCTATCTAGCAGTATTAGTCATTAAAATGGCTATAATTATGGGACTCTGAAGTTGAAACATATGGAATAAATGTACTGAAAACTATAAAGCGATTCACTAAGGTTCACTTTTATATTTTAAAAGGATGTCATAGTAATTCAATTAAAATTATTTTGTAGAGTTATGTCTAATTTATGCAGAACCACTAGATATATAATTGGCGAGAGTGAAAGTTTTATCGTGTGTTTCTGAATATGATGGTTTGCAATAAAATTTGCTGAAAAACATAAAATTGAATGGCACATTTAACATAAGGCCTAGAGAAAAAAAATGGAAAACTTAAATGAAACCAGCCTTATTCTTAAGATTGTACATTTTAAAGAGGGAAACTTGAACACTGCTAAAATGATCTACCTAAAAAGTAGTCCTAAATTCCTAATTCTGATGTAGATTAAGAATGTTTTGGCAGTGATGCTTTAAAACATTTAGAAATGGAAACTATTTTTACTTAATATTTAATATCCACTATACATAAAATGCCAATTTTATTACATTAATTATGTTATTTAATCCCATTAGCATCCCAGTAAGATAGGCACAGACATCACCCATTTCACAGATGAGAAAATAAAGTTTAGGGAGGTTAATTTATACTCACAGTTTCATAATTAGTAAGAAAGCGGGAGGGCTAGTGTTTGGAGTAAGCTTCAAAGTTTATGTTCTTTAACACTAGACAACTCTGGGTAACAATATATTGTTTAGTGAATTAAAATAACAGAGTGTATGGAATTTCGTTGTTCCTCTAAAATAAATGTTTCAGAAATTAGAGCTAAAATATATACCAATAGCTTTGATTAAGGATTTGAAGGAAATAATAAATGTTGTACAATTTCATTGGTTGGGTACTTTAACTTCTCTTAAAGAACTAGAAATTAAATGCTAGTGTCAACTTAGAAGGGAAGACTCCTGAATGTCTCATGGCATTAATGTTTTAATATTTTTGGTTAATATATCAAACATAGAATTATAAGTTCAAGGCAATTGTAAAAATAGAAGAATAAAGTAATGCTAATGAGAAAGTTCTATATCATTGTTGTTCCTGGAATTGCACTGAAAATAATGCTATTGGTACTTTAAATGAGAAAAATAAAATTAAGAATATATATGTATTAACATAATAATATATGAAATTTGAGTGGCAAATAGCATTGTCACATTGAAAGTAAAAATATAGAATATTTAAGGTCCAAATTAATAAAGAATTTAAAATGAATTTTATTTAGCCTTAAAATAAAAACTTAGAAGTGCTCATTAACATAAAAAGACAGAAATATTTGAAGCATTATATCTGGGGGATAATGAAATAGTGCTTGTTGCAATTTTGTACAGCAGTTAAATGGTAATGTTTTTAAATTTGAGGGAAAATATTGATAAAAAAATAGAAAAATGAGTTAAATTTTAGATTAAAAGTAATATATTCAGAGAAAGATCTTATGAATACTTTTTGCTCAAGAAAAGATTTATAAAGGTCTGAGAATAGACTAGCGCAGATCCATCAATAGTACATTATCAGCAGAGGATACTTTTCAACATGGCATAGAAGATTAGGAAAGGACATACAGAACATTAAAGAAGAAGACATTCAGAAAAATTACAGGAGAGTAGATTTATATGGCAACATCCATAGAAGTAATAACTTTGAAGTGCCTTTACAAAGAAAGAGATAGTAAGTCAACTGTTTCTCATACACATTTAAAGAAGCAAAGCCCAAAGCCCCAGAACAAGAAATAGTGAAGGGGAAAGCAATCTACACAGGGAAGATAAATACAAAGGGAAGTAGGAACAGATTGGTGAACAATGTAGTATCAATGTTGCATGCTAGACCACTGAATTGAACTTACTAGTTAGCTGGAAGTATTTTTTCAGGCACTTCAAGGTAAATAGAGCATCTTACATAGCTATCAAATGGATCATAGAAAAATAAACACCATCTCAGCAAAACCATTTCCTAAGTCAGTTTCTTGGAGCTCATGGAAAAAGTTAGTAGTCCCACATTTTCTGTCATGGTGGTCCAAGATTTTGCTTGGAAACACTCCTTAAGCTGTGTCTGTCTGTTTCTGATACTAAGCTCTCATCCAGGACAAACAGTACGGTCTGTCTGAAAGGCAGCAGTGTAAAATTGGCAGCTTAGAGGTCTTAACAGTGGTGAGTTGGTCCATTTGTAGGCACAGTCTATAGTGGTTTTATGAGAACCATAATCTAATCAAAACAGGTAAAAAGTCATTTCAATGATAAATTATATATAGTAAGGATATAGGTTTGTAGCCTCAAGAAATAAAAGCTTCTTTTGAAAAATGTCATTTTATTGTGATAAGAACACTTAACGTGGGATCTGCCCTCCATGAATTGTTAAGTATATGATACAGTATTTTTGAATATGGGTAAAATATTGTACAGCAGATATCTTACTTCATAGAAACTTTGTGCCCAATGATTAGTAACTCCCCTTTCCTCTTCCTGCTTGCCCCTGTCAATCACCATTCAACTTAGAAAAATTGATGCATAATAATTATGTGAAATAGTGGGATTGATTCATTGTGACTTATTCAGAATTGCACATAACATAATTAATTTCATTCGTTCTACTTTTTGATTCTACGGATTTGGCTATTTTAGTCAATATACCTTATTTGTCTTTCTGTGACTGGCTTATTTCACTTAGCATAATGACTTCCAAGTTCATCCGTGTGTCACATTGTAGGATTTCCTTCTTTCCAAAGACTTAATAGTATTCCACTGTATGCAAAAGAATGTTTTATTTATTAATTCTGTCAAAAGACACTTAGGTTGTTTTCATGTTTTAGCTATTATGAATAGTGCTAAAATAAACATGAGATTGCTAATATCTCTTTGTGATACCAATTTCGATTCTGTTGGATAAATACTCAGAAGTGTGATTGCTGGAAACATCTTTTCTGGAGCCGAAATGACTGTTTTGAGCCCCTTTTCTTGGAGCCCTTGGCCAACTTCTGTGCAATTCAGAACTCCAAGCGAGACTTAAGTATTGATATTGCTATGCCAGTTATCTCCTAGGCTACACAATGACCTATTGTCCCACCAGGAGAAAACCAACCAACCAACCAAATTTCTGGCAGTTTGGACCTTCTGACCCAAGATCCTTATTTTGCAGATGTCTCTAGATGCCAAGGTATGGCAGGAGACACTCATCTTTTTATTGTCATTTTCCGATGCTCCTATATGAAATATTGTTGGGTGGTTCTTTGCTAATGATCCTTGCAAATCACTGGCATATGGTGAATTCTGTGAGGAAGCTTGAAAAAGGCCATTTGCTGGAGGCAGAGGTCACAGTAGAGCCCATAAAGAACTCATAATCGGTCAGTAAGATGTTTTTCTTATATTAGGACTCTCAAGGTTTTCCATCCAAAGATTTTATTATTAAATGACTAGACACCTTTCTTTGGACTCTAGCAATAGCATTTGCTAGCAATTGCTGGTAGATTAAGTGCACGTTGATAATTTGATACCTAAAGAACTAAATCTGTTCTCTTGATTGATTCTGGTTCCATAATGTAATTTCATAAATTTTCACTATAATCTAGTGTTGACTGAGAGCCAAGGCTTAATACAAAAATAACTGATCTTTGGTTTATGTATTATTTAAAGCTGTAATTAGAATGATTATTTAGCATGATTGCATTCCTGTCTCTTCTAGTTCTCTATCTATCCTTAGGCAATAAAATTTTCAACTTGAACTGGTGATTTTTTCTTTTTTATAAGCTAAGAATAATATTTAAGCATGATAGACTGTGCCCTAAAACTTGCTGGTAAATAATTACCAGTTTGGTCAAATAATTTAACATTTTTTTATCTCAGTTTTCTTATCTGCAAAATAATTTTGAAGAAAATAATTTTAAAAATTTGTCTTGAATTTTATTCAAGGCAAATTTTATGAATTTATGATTCATATAAATTTATGACTCCATGGCATCAGAAGTCATCATGCATTGACATGCTGATACTGGGATATAGATAATTTGTAGTACACAAGAGGCTGGTTAGTTGCTGGCCTCAAAGAGCTTATATGCCAGTGGGAAGAACAGTCATCCTATTCCAAAGCTTCATAATACCTGCAGTATTGGGTGGGGCCAGAAAAAAGGAATGAATCAAATCACTTCTTGCTCAGTGGGCTTGAAAAATACTGCAATAAACAATGGCAAAGTGTAAATACAAAAAGCCAGTTTGGAGGCAAGGTCTATGTACCACAGCTAAATAAACAGCAAGAGCTAAATTAAAACAAAGACTGGTAGCTGGGCGTGGTGGCCCATGCCAATAATCCCAGCAGCTAGGGAGGCTGAGGCAGAAGGATCCTGAGTTCAAAGCCAGTCTCAGAAACTTAACGAGGCACCTAGCAACTCCATGAGAATGGAATATTAAAACAACAACAACAACAACAACAACAAAAAAACAAAACAACAACAACAAAAAACAAAGACTGTAAATTCACAAAGAGAAAAGTCAAGCATCTTAAGAAATGATTTTGTAGAAACAAGAGAAGAATTAAGTGTTCTAAGGCCCGGTCAGTGCCAAGGAATTAGAAATAAAACTGCTAAAAGCTAAGAAGCATTGAAATATCTCAGGCAAGAGACTGACTGACATAGTCAGGTTGCAGGTAGAGGAACATGAGTGGATTTAGCTATGAGCAGCAGGTAGAGAATATGTCTGGGGTGGTCATGAGGGAAGGACAAGCATGGCACTCTGAAATTCTTCATGCCTGATTCTCCCATCTTCTCAACCAGATCATTCCCAGCTTGAGACTGGGGCCATGATGTCATTTCTTTTTTATCCCCTATAAATTCCAGTAGAAGCTGAACTCACAGTTAGTGCTTAGTAAACATTTTTCATTTGTCTTGACCAGTTGCATCAGAATAATGTCTCTGAGCCAGTATTCTGATCCACGGGTATTTTATATACTTGTGCACTGTCAAAGTATTACAGAAGCTTCAGTGGCAATTACTGGGAGCTTTGTGAAATCCAACCCTCTTTATTATAGCATCAATAAATTTCACTTGATAATAGCTATTGATGTCAATAAAGTTTAAATGTCTTACCACAGTAATTATGTCATTGGGATACTAATTGACATTAATACTATACCCAATTTATGATATATTCATGGCTGTTTTATGAACTCATGTTCTCCAAGAAGGCAAAGAAAACACGGCCTATAACTTTTCTATTCTGTCTCAGTATGGAAAAAATAGTTGAGTCTATTTATAGTTTCAACTTGGTATTTAGCTATGAATGTACTAAGCTATGCCATAAATGCATATGTGTATGCGTGAATGTATCTATGTGTGTATATATATATGATTATATGTATATTCATATTTATATGTACATGTATATGTATATATGTATATCAAATATTTATGATCCACTGATGTACACCAATGTCTTCTAAACTTGTAGGCTCATTTAAGTAGAGAGTCCATGAAATATTTATATTAGTTTAGAAAGTCCAATAAATAGGAGTGATATGTTTACTTGTGAAAATTGCTAACGGACCACATTTCTTCTTTTGACTAGAATTATGTACCAACTCAGTACAGTGACTTTCTTAGTGTCTCATTTTCATTTTTGGTGAATAGTTTTAAACACGTACACACTTGCACACTTATGCATATGGAAAGTTGTCACTCTGTATGTGCCGTTTGGTAGATCAAATTCTAGCAAACACGAATTCCAAGCCAAATAAATTTTAAAAAAAGAAATCATTAGAAGTAAAAAAAAGAATTTTAGATACAAATAGTATAATGCCATCTATGAATTTATGCCTAATCACATAAGAGGAAGATGCAGGGGATTACCGAACAATATTCATTAAGAAAATGTGTTGGGCACTGATTTTGGTGTTCATGATACACATTAAGCATTACAGAAACATATATCCCTTCCTAGCAGAATTTACATTCTGGTGAGTGTCAAAGGCAATTTACTGGATTATACTTGATTACAGATTTGAGGAAGATTGCTGATCTGGAGAAGAGAAGGAGGTACCTCAATGAGAATCTTAAAAACTGATATAGAAATTAGAACATAATAGAGATTTTGGCTAGCTGTCTGAAATGCCTTGCTTTCTTTAGTATTTTCCTGCAAAGCTTCTTTCCTTTTCTCTCTAGTGATTTCTATTTCTTGATGTGAAGATGCTTTACAAGGCAGGACACTTCTCATTTCCAGAGAATTTTATCATTCCTCTGGTGACCGAGTTATTTTGTGGGTGGCCTATCTTAACATCTCTTATGTTCCACCTAAGTGCAGTTGTAGTGTGTGCTCTGCGCTATTTATTGATAGATGTACTTTGAAAAGGAGAGGAAAGTTACATATTGATGACCCATGCAGTGGTTTACTCCTGCTGATTTATAGTCTCTTGTTTCTTTTAAGGCAAAATATCAAGTAAAAGTTTTGTTGGAATTTTTTTGTCTGGAATCTTTTTCCCTTCAAAGAAGACAAAACTATAATCTCTAGGTAATTTATTGCCCTTTCATAAAAATATTATTGCATCTAAATTCCCATAGCATTTGGCAGCTGGCTCCATTTAATTTTATTTGGATGAATAACAATATTTTAAAATAAAATTTCATATAATTGAAGTGCTTATAGAGATGCTAGGGTGATTTTTAGAGAGTTACAAGGGTAATGTACTAAGAAAATTTGGCGAGGGGAGTGATATATTGAAAGATGAGTTTGGTAATCCTGTTAAAAGAATATACATTTTGTAGAGAAATTTGACCAGCGTAAGATTCATATCACATGACTACCTGAATTAATTTTTGCTGTTATTCAGTTTTTCTTATTTGTTACCTCTGTAGACAGAGTTTTAGAGTAAATATGGTTCATTGCATGCATATTGATGTTTAATCACTTTGGTGTTTCATTATCTATGAGAATTTATATGATTTAAAAATTTTTTAGGACTTCCATATGAAGACTATTAAAACAATAAAGAAAAGATACTACAATATATTATATGTTACTCATGTTTATTTCAAGATTGGATAAGGTCACAAATGAACTTGAACTATTTGGAAAGCTCTCTGGCTTTCCGTTGTATATAAGTGAATATGTAGTTAATTTCAAGTGATTTTTTTATATGTAAGTGTTTTATTCATCTAATAATTTAAATATTTTAAAAACACTTTTGAAGGCACAAATGAAATTAATTAAAAACTGAAATCACTAAAATAGGAGTTTTTATATTTAGTCTTTTTAGCCTGATGAGTAGTTTATGTAATAAGGTGGAAAAAAAATGTATACTTCACAATTCTCAAAGTGCCAGGAAACTGCTGTGGCAGGACTTTTCCCCTGTCATTGGTTGCTGGGGACCAGATGTTACTTCCCAGGCTAAGAAAGTTGAAGAAAGAATCAGTGTAAAAGTGGGATGCCATGTGAAGCATACCTAACCTCCTCTGTGAATCCAAATCTTTAATAAATATAAAGTCACAAGATGCTTAACTCAGAATTTTTGAGAGAACTTATATGAAAACAAAATGGCAAGAAGAACAGAGAAAACAGTGATAAAGCAAGAATGCATGAATAGAAAACAGGACATTTATACTGGCTTTCCTTGTAATGGTAGATTTGAATCAAATTCAAGAAAAGAGAGATTGGCTCCATTTAACAGAACTTCAGAAATTTTGAGCAACAACCATTTTTTTTCTAAGAAATATTGTCCTGTATTCAGTATGCCTATTTTAACAAAAAACTCTTAGAAAAAAAAAAACCATTCATGAATACAATAGATCTTGCCAAAAAGTAAGTATAACATCATCAACAATTAATAGATTGAATGAAAACCAGCTATTTGGAGCAACAACCCCTTTTATTTTTCCTACCCACATGACTTTCTTTTCTTCTCACAAGGCCTAGTCAATTTCTTTGCTTTGATAAAAAGAAAAGATACCCAGATATCTCAAATTCTTTATTGCTATTCTACAATTCTGTGCTAATTTCCTTGTGCATTGTAGAGAAGTTGGGTCCACATCTTCTGTCTTAGCACTCATTTAATGATGACTCTATTAACAAATTAGTTTGCATTTTAGTATCATTATACTTTGACTTATAAGAAGTGAGATATTCTACCTCATGACCTCAGTTGAATGTATTAGCAAGACTACGGTTGAATGTACTAGGGAGACCATCAGCACACAGTAACTCACTCTGATGCACATCTTCCCTAGGAAAATCCTTTACTCTGACAATATTTCAAGTGAACATATTAAAAAAAACTGAAAGAAAATACAAATAATGTAATTAAATTCAATTTTACACACCTTTTTAAACAATTCAACAAATTAAACACTTCATGAAGGTATGCCAAATTAAGAAGAGTTTTGTTGCAATGAGTTGATGTTCAAGGAAATGGAGATTTGGGAATAACCAGAAACTTCCAGGACAGTTTTTCAAGGTCACATAGAATCTACATATCCAGCCAGGAGCATTTATTCAATTTTTCCAAGTTTCTAGATTCAGACACAAAAGAAATGTACTGGGACAGGACTGGTTCCAGCATCCATTGCTGTGCTATAGTCTCTATAATTTCATCTCCCTTTTCTTCTCTTTTCTAAAAGAATAATCACTCTCTCCCCTTAGAAGTCTCAGCATTTACACTTGGAAGAAAGGCCACTTTTAATGATTCCATGATAAATTCCTGTCCTTGCCTATACTATGACATGTTTTTGCTCACTAACAAAGTGTTGTCTTAGTCAGAAAGGGACTCTATAACAAACCACCTTAGAACAGGACACTTTAATAAGTACTCATTTTTCATAGGTCTAGAAGCTGGAACGCTCAAGATTAAGACATCAGTGGATTCCAGATCTGTTGAGAACCCTTTCCCTGGTCGAAAGACAGCCACCTTTATGATATATCTTCACAGACTAGAGAGAGAACATGGACCTTTTTATTGCTTGTAAGTTCACTAATCCCACCATGGGAGCTCTGCTTTCATGACTCCATCTATTCTTAACAACCTCACGAAAACTCCATTTCCAAATGTCATCACATTGAGGAATGGAACATCAACATAGGGATTTTGTAGGGATACAGATATTTGGTATAAAGCAAAAAGTCAAATGCAATAATAGGACCAGTTTAATCTTCATTGGCATGTTGCTACATTTAATGATATGAATGCTATTTATTTACCATTTATATAAATGATATAAATAAATGTAATTTATTTCACATAAGATGTGTTGAAATAAAGATGAGAGACAGATTGAGTTAAAGAGATCAGTGTTCTCAAATAGTGTGATACTTAGCTAAAATTAAATTCTGCTATCATCTTTGGCTATATGGTCCTTCTGGGAGCTTTTCTGGGCTGTTCTTCCTTTGATATGTCATGTATCTTTGTGGTGGAGCGACCATAGAGGTCCATAATCTTTAATGAAAAGGAGAAACTTTCTAATGCCTTAGGACCATGAGACTAAAAAACTTTGTTTGGGTGGGAAATATATCTGGGAAGACCTTACAGGAATGTGGCACTTGAGGCAGATGCTGACCAGGGTGCGGGCAATTCAGAAGGAAGGGAGCAGAGATGCAGAAGTCCTGGAGCATGGAAGGAAGCCATAGATCAACTACTCCCTCCAGAACTGTGTATCAGCAGGAATTGAAGAAAACATAAAGAACTGAGCAATCAGCCAGATTGCTCTAGGGGTCTTCATCTCCCTGGTACCTCTCTTCCTCCCTGCCTCCCCATGTTCATCTCTCAGTTTTCCTTTGTAAAACTTCCTTCTGGTATTTACTGAATAATACCTTGTGACCAGACATAGATATAAGGTGACTCTGACCTTGAGGAGCTGATATCTGTGGTTAAAGACAACAAAACAAAACACCCTGAGGGAGTGAGTATGGGTGGGGTTCTTGAGGGGCAGGCAGAGGGGCATACCTCAAGGTTAGGAACTAGGAAATCCTTAGATGAAGGGGGGGGGGATAGTGGCTTTAGGGTTTACAGAGAGCCATGCCAGTGTGACTAGAACACAGAGTCCTTGGTCGCATGTGCCCGGAGAGCAACACAATGGAGGGGAAGATTCTAATTCATGGTTTAGATGATCAAAGTTGGAGAGATAACCAGGGACTGGTTCTAATTCTCTCTTAAAAATTACAATAATTTAGACATTATCTTGAGGGCAATGGGGACCTGTTGAAGGATTTTAATCAAGAAGTGACATGATTAGATTTGGGTTTTCAAAAGACCACTTTGGTTGCCATGTAGAGAAAGGATCAGTAGGAAATGAAATTAATCTATTATTCATGAAGGTATTGAAATTGGTTGGGGAGCATTTTTCACAGACAAGGCATGTCTTCAAAATTTTTAGATTTAAAACTTTTGTTCTGAAACATAGAAAAGGCATATGTAAAGCCAATAAAAACGGGAGAAAGAGCCACCATGTTTGTTCATGCATGGTGCTGACTCATAAAGTTTGAGAATTATTTTTCTAACAATTTCTCTTTGCCAAAAATCCCTGGACACCCACCTATTCTATAACTAAAAGAACATTATTATTCTGTCTGGATGTTTTCAAAATCAGCTAAAATGATGAACCACCAAGAGCAGTCAACATTGTTTTTCCTTCAGTACGACCTGAATTGAAAACGGACCTTGACAGAGCCTAGTTATAGTAACTTGCCAAAGCTTGACCAACACCTGTCCTTCTAGAGTCTGCTTAGCTAATGAAGACCAAATACATTTCACCCTGACACTGAACTCTGATCCAGGGCTTAGAGGCCCCCAGTATCTTTTTTTTTTTTAAACTACATTTTGATCATGAGATCTGGTTCCCATCACAGGATCATTGTTTCCTGCTTTATGTAAAATAAAGTGATAAAAGAGCAACTCCAAGCGACTGACACTGCTCTGCAGCTTGCAGTGCTTTCTTTCTATGCCTAGTCACAGCGTCAGCATTCGGCTCTGCTTTCTCAGGAGAATTGTTCATGGCACAGAATTATCACACAATTTAGCACAGCTGGCACTCTGGCCTCAAGAGAAACCAGAAAAAGATTGGGGAGGATAAATGCCAGGCAGGTCCAACATAGGCTAAGAAAGGGGCCTGGAGAATACAGAATCTCATTATAAGTTTAGGAATATTTTGAATCTCTGAAGGTTTCTTTTTACACTCATCCAAATTCTGTTAAAATTGCAAAGTAGTATGTGATTCCCAGTCTTCCTATGACCACCTTTAATATGAGTTTCTAAAAGCTCTTTTCACCTTTACGTTTTCTCATGAGATTTGTAGTATAATATCCGATTGTCATTTGGCAGCTGAGGAAACAGGCACAAAAATATTAAGTAGTTTATCCAAAGTCCTATAATTAATTAATAACAAAGCAATGATAAGACTCTAGTTCAACTTCCTAATCCTAGCCTCTTTCCATTTGATGGTGATCAAAATAGATTTGAATATAATAATTGAGCTCTGCAAAGAATTACAAAGAGTTACTTGGTTCATAATATCTGTGGTTTGAATAAAATTGAGCATTACTTTCTACTACCACTCTTTTCGAAGAATGAGCAAATACTAGGAAAGACAAAGAAAATGCTAGAATAAGGAGAGATTGGATTCTTCAAGAAAATTTATTTTTAGCATCCTATCTTAAAGGTTTTGCTTTTTCTTCTGTTTTTCCCCCTAAACACAAGTTCCCTGTTGGTTTTCTTATTTAAGAAGCAAAGGAGAAAGATTGAAGGGAATGGATGTGGAAATATAAAAAAACTCAATCATTTAACTGAAATACGAGAGTATTAAGTGCATTCAGAGCATTGCAATAGACTCCAAAGAAGGGAAACAGTTTAAGTTAAATAGAGAAAGTGCCTCAGTGGGTTTCCGGTTTCCACAGTACAAGGGCACCACTGGGAGGATTCAAGGAAAAGAATAACCAGACACTATTCCTACTCTAGAGAAGCTTTTCCAACTAACTGTGCAAACAAACTGTATACATTGGGAAAGACTAAATAACAGCGCAAGGTAACATGTAATACATATAAAGATGGGTTAATTCTGTTACATTTTGTTTTGTGGAAACAAACAGAAAATCACTTCAAATATGAAGCAAAAAGGGACATAAGAGGACACCAGAAAAATCCTTGCCCAAGGCAGGCTGTGCTTCTCAACATCAGAAGAGTCTGAGAAACTTAGAAAACCGGCCATCAACTGCCTGCAAGTCTTATTTCTGCATTCTCCAGCATACTTTCTTATTTCCTTCTTTATCGGGAGGTCAGGATTTTGCTGCATCATTGTGCATGTGGCTAAAATGGCTTTCCTGTTATATAGGTTATGTTTTTAACTCAAGTAACAGGGGCAGAGTGATTAGCTACCTCTGAGTTCCAGTTAGGCCAGCGATTGTGAATGGCTCATCAGGAGACGAGTCACTACTCTCTGATTTGATCATCGGGAGCTGGGTGGGAGAACCACATACCCAATGTAAATGTAGGTCAAGGAGGCAGCTCCAAGGAACAAAAAAGGGTCATATCCTGGAATTTTATCTTATTTGTTTATTAGAGAAACTAGAAAGCTAAAGAAATTCATCAAAAAGAATGTTATGGACTAAGGTAAGTTACTGGAAGGTGTTGCAAAACTGGTGGAGCATAAAGAATCAATGCCATTTGAATAGATGAAAGAGGATGAAGGCAAGTGGCAATTATATATAAAGGAAAATAAATGAGACAAAGGTAAATCTGAGTCTGCTATGTTTGAGGAGCACCAGGCAGATAGTTCTTCCTGTAGTTGAGGATTTATTACATAGAAGTGGAAAATTAATTGAGTACTGTTTATGTGTGGGTGCTCATGAGGGGCGAATTTCTGGTTTCTGCTTTATAGATGCAGCTTTAGAAATTGTCAGCTTTAGAGAGAACTTCTCCTAACTTATGAGAAGAGATGAACCTATCCAGGATAAATATTTTAAAATGAGTAGGGAAGGCAATTAATTATGCAAACCTGATGATCATCAACAATTTAGAAACAGAGAAGAACTCTGGGGTGAAGCCCGAGAAGGAAAGGCCATAGAGATAAAAAGTAAAACTAAAAAATAAATATTTAAAAACAAAACAAAACAACAACAACAACAAAAAACAACAAACAAACAAAATAGTGACATAGGGGGCAAAGGAGAGAATTTCAGACAAAGAGAAATCAACAGATCAGTCCAGAACATTCAAACAAGATAAGGCTTAACAGGTGCTCATTAGATGCAACAATTAGGAAATGACTGTATACTTTCAGTAAAAATAGGTGGATAAAATGGGGGAAGACAAGGATGGTGTCAATGTGCAAATGGGAGAGAACAGACAACAGAGGCATAGATTTATCTGTGAGGAGGAGACGAATGGAAGAAAATCACTGGGGAAGGAGAGATTTGAAAATAGGGGAGAAGTTGACCCTATTTGTAAATGAGGGGAAAAATAATGATTAAAAATTCACAAAAGGATTTGAGAGAGGGTAAAACTTGGTTGAAATGTGTTTTGTAGAGTGATAATATCAGAAATAGTTAAAGATTAAGAAGAAGTCATTCAATTTGAAAGTAAAAACCATGAAGGGAAATTCCAAATTGCTCATTGATTTCTCAATAACTTTTATTTACATGATAATATTAAATCCATTTCATACCGTGTGTGGAGTCAGCTACCCAAATATTATTGAAATTCAGAGAGGAAGGGTTAGATCCTCACAGATTATAGTTTGCCAGAGATCAGTTGTCTGTCACTCATATATTAAGACAGGATCCAAATTCATATCTAAAGCTTTATTTGTGGTGCTCATTCAGCTTTCTCATGATTTTCAGTACTGGTGTATCAACAGTTACAGGGATAACCACAGTTATAGTGAGGAAAACAGACTTCAATGTTGTAGTAAGTAATGAAGTGGAAAAAGCGTGCTTAGACCATGTTTTGAAGAGTCCAAAAGTAAATGAAAAGGGAACATGAGACCAGTAGGGATATGGAAACTTCTTTTGGATTTTAGCCTCGAAGTAGTTTATGTCACAATAATAGGTACCAGTGGTGAAAAAGGAAGGGGAAAAAAAACCCACAGCTCTGAAAAAGCACAGATTGAGGGGGTTCTGCTTTGAAAAAGAATAGCCACAACTCCTCCTGGTAAGTGGTGATGACAGGGAGGTGGATGATGTGGGCATTTTCACCCAAGTCAATAAACTAGCTTTCCTATCCCTAAGTTTCCTCCTTTGACAATAGACAGTAATAGCCACACTACCAGAATGTTGTGAGAATACTATTAGAAACCATATATAACAGTAAGGACTGGCATTTCTGTAGCCTTAACTGTCATTAGGAATGCTAATGGGCTAGAGATAGGGAAGTCCTTGACTATTCCATCAACTCCCCCTTACCTTTCACATCCCTTGCAGGATCCACCTGAGACATACTGGCCAGTGGGTCATGCACAGAAATGGCGTAAATTCCTTCTGAGACAAAAACGTGAAGAGTCAATGTTTGAGTCCCCACCTGTCTTTCTCTCTGCCCAGCATATAGAATATTCCAGATGGCAGAGAAACTGTGAAAAGTAGAGTGAATAAAAAATGTACTTATCTTGTATTATGCTACTGGTTTCAGAGTTAATTTGTGAAGCCTGCCTGACCTAGTCTGTCCTGACACTTCTATTACCACTAGACCACAGGCAGTTCCACATATTATATATCTTGTTTGTAAGAGTGTATGTTAAATTCTAAAATTATAGACTACATATTGGGTACATTGGAACAAAGTGAGGAATTTATGCAAAGGTAGATTTTCTTGAGCCTAGACTTGCTGAATTAGAAGAAGGTGCACAGGGAGCACCCACAACAAAGGATGCTTTTGACAAAGGAGGCTACGTATTTCTGCCTATCAACCAAGGTGATGCCATGTGGAAGTCACTTGGTCCCAAGAGCTTTAAAATATGTTATTCTTTATGTATTAAAAAATTGTGGGACTTCTTCATTATTTCAACTGCTTACATAAATGTTTTGTATAACATCTTAAATTTGCAAAATTCAGAATCACAAAGTACATGATTATACATTTTCTAAAGTATCTAAAGTCTATGTACTTTAAGGCAGGATCAAGTAGCATTCTCTGTCCACTGCTCAATCTTATTTGATGTGTGTGGGGGCCTCTGGATATGTTGGAATTGCTCTACTTGTCTTGTTAGTCATTAGCAATTCCCTGCAACTCTGCATCTTGCTCTGAACCCAAGGACCATTGTTGCTATAGAATAGGATATGACACAAAACTCCAAAGTTGGTTGGTGGCTTTGCTATTGGTGTTTAGTAGGCTGCTCAATTCCTTTCTCCCCTGTACTCCCTTCAGTACCTTCTACCTAAACTTAGATTCTTGATGTACTGACCCTGAAATGCAATTGTCATTGATTCTAGGCAGAATCAAAACCAACACTTTGGGTGACTCTCAGATAAAGATCAAGTTAGGATAGTTTAATTTTCTGCTCACCCCTCCCCCAAAGAGTCTACCAGCCACCTGTAGCAGGACACTTCTCCTGGCCCAACGGGGAGAGGAAAACACACATATACTCACCCCCCCCACACACACAACCACTGGCACTGGGGCATTCAGGTATGTTTGGCGTATTGAAGAAAGCACAGAATAGCAAGCAACATCTGTTTAATCATTTGCCAAGTCTCCCTTTGAACATTACAAATGCTGTTTGAGCTCAGCTTCCCTGAGTTTGATTGAGGAATCACTGCTAATGGAAATCTGAAAGTTCAAGTGAAGTAGCCACTACAGGTAATGGCTGATTCTTTTTGCTGAACTTTCGTTTCACTCCTAGTTAAAGAATATTTTCAGGAACTATACCCTCTACAAACCTATTGACACTCGAGGCTATACTCAAGATAGCTAAAATGTAGGATAAAAATTTATTTTAAGCATCTGTGTGATACTTTGAAATACACACAGGATTTTTTTTCCTGCTTGCTTAGCATAATGTCTGCACTCAGCAGTATCATCAAAGAAAAAAAAAATGAGCTCTTTTCTTTCAGCTGATATATGCCTGGTTTGTTAAATGAGATATCCCTGTCTCTAAGCCCAATGAAGTAGATTCTGACCTCTTGTGGAGTCTAGTAGGAACATTTTATAGCAGTACAAATCATGTAGTCCAAAGTAATAGGGATATATATATATATATATATATATATATATATATATTTTTTTTTTTTTTTTTTTCTTCTTGCTTCTGTGATCAATGAAATGCTGTTTAAAACTGGTTTCTTCTTTCTCTGACTTCTAATATGATGTATGGTTTCTGATCATAGAATTCTTAAATATTGACATGTTTAATGATGTTTTATTTATTCAGTACGTTTATTTAACACACCCTATATGTTAGGCATTTATTAAGTGATGAAGAAAACTATAGAATTGATTGAAACAGTTCTTGCCCTTAAGGGAGGCATAGGCTTCTAAGAAGTTGTATAAAAGTAGATATATAATTAGGAAGTAATATGAAAGTAGTATTAACAGAGATTTATGTGAAGAGTTGCAAAATCTCCAATGTATTTGTGTATACTTTATCTTCCTAATTTGTAAGATTCTAAAATTCATTCACTTTAAACTTTTTGCCTGTATCCATTTCCATATTAATTTGAATTTATTTGAATAGTGTCTTAGTGTATTTTATGTTGCTATAACAAATATCTGATGCTGGATACTTCAGAAAGAGAAAAGAGGTTTATTTAGCTCACAGTTTTAGATAGGTGATAGTGAAAGATGGGGTGACACTTGTTTGTCTCTGGTGAGAAACCTCATGTCTATATCACAACATGGCAGATGGCATCCTCATGGGAACATGCATGAGAGGGAAAGAGCCCAGGGCAAGTCAGGAAACCAGAGATGATCAGGAACCAGTCTTGTTCTTTTTATAACAATGGAGTCCTTTGAAAACTCCTCTAATCCTTTAAGAGAACAACATGCTCAATGACCTAATCAATTTCCATTGGGCTCTATTTCTTAAAGGATATTACCTCTTGACCTCACCATACTGGAGACCAAGCTTCTAGCCCATAAACTGTAAGGGGACAAAGTCAATCTATACCCAAACCATATCAGGTACTCTTCAGTGTTGCCTGGTTTTGTTTCAGTTTTTGGTTTTGGAGGAGCATATTCTCTAGAATTACCTAAAATATTATTTTTATTAAAGTACTAGCTACAGATGATGCAACATGTCACAAGTTTATCTGTGAACATACAAATTTCCTTCAGGTATTAATATCCTCTGCCCAAAGGATATCCTTTAACATTTCCTGGTGCATGGCTTGCTGTCAATGAGTTTTCCCCCAGACAGAGAAATCCTTATGAGTCATAATGATAAGTTAGTTTTGGAGAGTGACTGAATTAGAACAGAAATAAAACATAAGAGACATTTTAGGCTGAAGTGGGCAAGATTTAGCAACTCATTGGATGGTTGTGGGATGAAGTGTGACATACTAAAGTACCTTTTAAACACCATGTCCTGTGCAATAAAAGCGAAAGAGTAAATATTGAGGTGGTGTATCCAAAAGTAGTGTTATTTGGAGATTATAAGATTGTCCATTTGGAAAACCTAGAAACCACTGGAAAATTCCTATACTTAAAAACTGAGTAAATGTATGTGAATAAAATTAATAGCATTCCTATATACAAGAAATAACCTATTAGACAATATAATGGTAACCCGTAGGGGCAGTAGGAGTAACAACAAAGCTCCTGTACTTGATCAAAATAGAACAAGCATTTAAATAACCGGGCTAAGAAACAACTTCATATAAAAGATTGTGATTATATGAGAGGAAAATTATAAAGAACTTGAAGAAAAAAAATGGGGAATTAGGAAGATATACCTTGAATATTTCCATGAACACATACCTAAAATTTCATATTTGTTCATTATTCAAATGAATCTGTAGATTGATATAATTCACCATAGAAATAAATTTGATTAATTTGGTGACTAATAAGTTGATTCTAAAGTTTATTTTGAATGAATGAGCACACAATATAAACTATACATTTTTTTTAAAATGCTGAGGAGATTTGTCCTATCAAGTATTAATATATGCTATAAAGTCATAATAATGCAAGCACGGGAATGAATAGATTAGTGAAACAGAGTAAAAGTCATGACCATATTTAAATGTATATAGGATTCATTTTCTGATAAGTAGAAGCCAAATTGGTGGAGAAGTAATGGATGACAGTGTTGGAGAAAAGCTGCTGTTTTATCTAAATATAATTATATTTCTACTTTATAATACACGTTAAAATGAATTCCAGGCTGATTAGAGATCTGAATATACAATAAAATCGCAAAATTCCTAGAAGAAAAAAATATAAATATGTCTATAACTACTTACGTCTGATGATTTTCTAACAAAAATAACAAAGATAGAAATCATTAAAAATAACTTGGGCCTCATTTAAAATATGTGCCTAAATTATTTAAAACTAAATATCATAAAATTCCACTTATGCATTTAAACTGAAACCAATGACTCATAAAATCTGGTCATGGACAAAGTCTAAATATAATGAATATATGAACCCAATTCACAATCGACAGAGGAATAAAGAATTGGACAAAGCATATGACCTAGTTATTTGTGCAATGACAGGTATGATAGACAAAGAGGCACATGGCAAGATTTTTAGCCTTAGTCATAAAATAGGGAATATTAGAGAAAAAGATTAGGATTCTTTAAAGAGCAAGTAGAATAGGTCAGAAAATAGAAAATGAAACTATAAAAGAAGAGCAAAGAAAATGTCAAAGATAAGATGTGTGATAAGTTGTATTACTTTTTTATTATAAACACTTTGCTCTCTTGGGTGAAATATACTTTCCTGCCATGATGAAGTAACTTTGGCAATGTAATTTTTGGGAGGGCCAAAGAAATGTCACTTCCAGGCAGAAGTTTTACGAACCATTTTATTTCTTGCCAAGGTTTTCTTTTCTTTTTTTTCTTTTTCTTTTTTTTTTGCTACCCTGATGGAGTCTGTACCAAACCAGAGACTGTTCTACTTACCAGGATTTGGAATGAAAAGGTCATGTCCCAGCCCCTCAGCCAGACTGATAGAAATGTAGTCTGTGGGAGAAAACACTATTACTATTGAAAGCCACTGAAATGATGGGGTGATTTATTGCTTTGGTGGAACTTAATGTATCCTAACTGGTATATGTGGCCTACTTATATTTTTGAGTTCTTATTGGAAAATTGACCTACCCATAGGGAAGAGATTCTAAGCAAAATGGATAATTTATCCAAAGTATGCATACAAGAAAAAGAAGAGAGTGGGAGAGTGTGTTAACACTGGCTTGTCACAAGTGGAAAGATTTAAGTAGAAAATGATGAGAAATAAATGAAGAGAAAAGGACATGGCAAAAGAGAATAAGGTGTCAGATGCTTGAATCTGAGATTTGTATTCATTGAGGATTAGACTTCAACAACAGTGTTTCAATGTATAGACTACTAAGGTCTAGTTCCACTTTGGTTACATAATTTTTGGAGTGTTAAAACTTAGGTTCTTATTTCTTCCACCACTGCTTCCCCCACCCCTTATATTGATTCTGTATCAAAAATAAGAAAAACAAACATGTTAGAATTCATTTGGTTTGGAGTTCTTATTTGGTTTATTTTAATTTACTGTTTCTATTTGACCAACTGGTTTTATGAACAATTTATTTATTTCTTCACTCACTGAATTGTATCATGGCATCCATAAATGGAATAAAACTTGGTCAGCAGTTATAAGTAAATAGAGAAGACTCTTCAAATTGAGAAGCTACTTGCTTAGATGTGCAAGGCTGTACCATGGATAGAGTGAACCCAGGTCTTGGCAAACAAATAAACCCACTGAAGACACCATGGTTGGAAAGCTCTGTGTTATGCAATAGTGTGAGTCTGAAATGAGTGTACAGATGACTTTGTAGAAAGCTTATTCTGATTAAATTATGAGAAGAGAGAAGAAAATCATTTATATTAGTATACTTATTAAATGTGATCCAGAAAAGTGATGGGAATAAAATTGTTCAGATATGTCTTATATTTTAGGAATGAAACCATCTGACTCAGGATTCCTATTAACTTGGGTTGACACAGTCTGCATGTGTAGATATTCCAGTAGTTACTTCTAGAAGCTTTATTTATCCTAAAATATTCTAATTATCATTATATAATTCTAATTATATCCATAATATAAATATCTCTGTACTCAAATATTATCTGTATTCTTTCAGATAAAATTACTTCCCACTGTCAGCCATGTAGATTTCTACAGGTCTGTCACTCATGTTAATATGTGTTATTTCACTCAACTGTATTTGACTTATTCCTTTAAAATATACTCTTAGAGTATATGATATAAATGATTTATAGTAAGTTGGTATTTTGTTTGCCCCTCTAACATTGAGAAATGATTGCCTGCTTTTTATTGCATATTTATTGTTTTATTAATTATTATCATCTAAAGTATTTCTATGGAAAGAGAATAGCTAGAGTGGAACAATGACATGCCAAATTATCAGTATATAAGTAATTCTCCTACTATCTCTGTTAGAATTATGTTAGTCATAGAACTCATATTATCCTAAACTACAGTTTTACCAACAGAATCCTAATTATGTTTCTTGATCAACCAACTGCCCTTTTCCCAAGGTGTCTAAAGAATAGAAAGGTGTCCACAGAATTTGGGCAACAGAGAAATTGTGTGTTAGTATAAAGGTTTTTGTATCATAAATAAGACTAGAAAGCAGGTGTCCACAGCTGTACCTACTGCTGGACCTAATAAAGCACAGTGGCTCAGCAGCTGTAAAGCGCAGAGTTGCTATTTTTGTGCAGAAATTTCAGACTCATGGTGTGAGGCTGAGACATAAACTGTGTTGGTTTCTTTGGATGTCAAATGCACATGCTTCTTTGCAGTGTGTTTATTGTCTTTATATCTCCTAGAAATACATTATTGTGGGGACACTGAGGACATGTAGGTTGGAATTACCAACAGTTGTGTAGCAGGTTGAGATATCCTATATGTGAGTACCAACCACTATTTGACTTTCTTTCTCACTATTTAAATAATTTTTCCGCTTTTATTTTCCTTTTCTAAACTTTCCTGGATCTTATTCTTCTGACTTTCTTGTTGTTGGAAGACACCTGTTTCAGTCTTTAGCCTTATTTCCCTTTACTTTGTGTAATCTTTCTGGTGGTTCTCTCTGATGTTCAGTACCAGTTACATTGGATAGCACCTACATCAGCGTCTCTGAATCAGTGGTTTTCTACTAAGATCCACAATTGTATATTTAATCCCTGGACATTTCAAGTTCATGTTGTCCCAAGTGAGTTTCTAATTGTACCTCAAATATTCAACTAATGTTTACCATCAGTCAGTGAAGCACTAAAAACTTTACAGCTAAGGTATCACCCTATTGTTTCCCTTTTCTTTATTCTCTGTATCTTATTGGTCTTTAATTCCTATCAATCAAATTTCTTTACTATTTCTTGTATTTATCCTCTTCACCCCATTTCCATTTTAATTTGTCCTTATCATCACTCACACTGTTAGATTAAGATCCCCAAAGGTCTTCTTGGAGAAGACAAGCCTTCTCCCTCTCCAATTTATTTTCCACTATGTCTTCTTCCCCACAAGAAAAACTGTGATTTTGAAACAAAAAGCAGATCCCATCACTCTATATCTTAAAACCTTCTAAGCGTTCTCCATTGTCTGGTCCATAGCATCCCTGTGCATACAAGTCTCTCTGGAACCAAGTATCTATGCTTCTCCAGCTGCATCTTTCCTCATATCACTTGACACTCCTAGAAGTGAGCACATGCACATGCTCCTTACTCTGGAAGAGTCCTCCACTATTCTTTACTGGCCAGACCCCTATTCTCCATTTAGGAATCAGCCCATACACATGCCTGTGCAAATTCCTGGGTGAAATGTGCTTATATATTCAGGTTGTCACTTCCTCAAGCTTCATTTTAGCCATTATCATAGAAGGCCCTTAATCTATTGTAAATTTCTACAATAAACCGTATGCTCCTTTAGGAGAAGAACCATGTCTTTACATGCCCAGGACTTAGCCCAGAGCCTGGCACATGGTAAGGTGATCAATAAATGAATGAGTAAATAGATGCACAGATTTTTGCATTAAAATGATTCAGCATATCCTCTCTTTCTGTGTACTAAGAGAAATACTTTGAGAATGTCTTAGTGACTAATTAATTTTATTTGCCGATTAGATGAATAAGGTTATGGCACTTTGCCACTGGTATAACAGCTGAAGTACTGATGAGGACCCGGGGCTGGCAGCTCTAAATTTCTTCTGCTTATTTATGCTTTTATGGATAATTTAAATTATATATATATATATATATATATATATATATATATATATATATATATATATAATTTAAATATATATTTGCTTAGTGTCTAAGTCTTGAATGCGCAGAAAGAAACAAAAAATGATTGATATGACTACATCTTTCTTTGATTAGATTTTAAAAGAATCTTTGTATCTCCTAGATATACATTTAGTGACAGGTTTTCAACTTAAATATAAAAGCAAATTTTGTACTTTTGATATAGTAACCTTTATCTACATCAGTTTGAAAATGATTAAAGTGATTCAGATCTTACAGGTTATACAATGTTGTATTTTCTTAATTTCTGAGACCCCGTTCCATCTCTAACTCTGTGAATGGGGTGGGGATGGTTTTCATTTAATAAAGCATGATGTTATACCAAGAGCAAAATTATTGTTTCTGACAAGGCATGTAAGAATTTGGTTAGATCTGACTCAAATGAAAATGAAATAAGCTAATTTTGATTCAAAAGCTGCAGACTTTGCCTAGTTGTGAAATGAAGGTTTTGTGATGGTGTTGCCATAGCAACCAGCTCTGAGGGGCTGAGCTCCCAGTGCCCTCATGCTTCATCTCTAGCAGGTTATAGAGCCCCTATCTGGAGGAACAGTGTCAGCAAGTTAATAGTGAGAAATCACCAATGGAAACATTTACTACCACACATTTGTGTTTTATGGAATTAACTAATGATTACAATTCTTAAGATAACTGCCTAAGCAGGTTACAAATTGAAAGTTTCCAATAGAAAACCCAAGGCGTTTTGTTTTTTCCTTAAAAAAAAAAAAATCCTCAATTCTTTCCTCAATTCTTTGCCTTTCCACTTGGACCTCTATGTTGAGAAGTGATTAGAAAGGACAGCCTCTTTAATGGACAGGTGCTGGGAAAACTATAGATCCACATGCAGAAGATTAAAACTTGCCCCATCTTTCACCCTATACAAAAACAACTCGAGATGGAAATAAGACCTAAATGTAAGATGTGAAATTACCAGAAGAAACCATAGGAGAAGCACTTCAAGAAGTTGACACACTCATTGAATTTTGGATGAGACCCTAAAATACAGCAAATATAAGCAAAAACAAATGGGATTCCATCAAACTAAAAACAGATTTTCTTCTCTTTTTTAAAGATGTAATTTTTTTCTTCAGTTCTACAGGTTTGGAGGCTTAGAGTCCAAGGATAGGATGCTATTGTGGTTGGGTTCTGATGAACATTAGCATCTCAGGTGGTGCCATCTTATGGTGAAGAGGGTGGGGTGTCTCTCTCTCCTCCCACCCCTCTTTCCATCTCTCTCCCCTCTTAGTATGAATGAGCAAAGTGAGGAATGTTACAAGACTGGATAAGTTGGTGGGGGTCTGATCATGTGGGATAATATAGATGTGATAAGCAAATTAGATTTTATTCTAAATGTGAAGTATGTAAATGTTGGAAGATATCAAGCAGGGTAGTAACATGATCTGATTCATGTCAATCAGATCATGTCAATCACTGTGACCATTGAGTAGAAGGAATGGATTATAAGGGAAAGAACAAAAATAAAAAGAGGGAAATCAGTAAAGAAATTTTCACTGTAGTCTGAATTAGAAGGGGTCTTGGTTGGGGCTGGTGACAGTGGAACTAAGGATAACTGTGCAGATTAGGATGCATTTTTAGGGTATATCAGTGTGGTTTGTTGGACAGACTGGATTTGGAAGTTGAGGGGTAGGGAAGATCAGGGAAACTTACAAATTAAAGACATCTCTGCATTTTTGGCTTGAGTGACCAGGTAGATGAATCTGACATTTATTGGGATGCAGACAGCTGAGTGAGAAACAAGTTGTAGAACTGGGGGTGATAAAGAGCTTCATTCTAGAATTAAATCCAATTTCTTCAGTCTGCTACCCACCTGTGTGTACCTATGTTGAATTAGGTGCTATTTATATAGTATTATTTAATATATGTATTGGATTGATATGTGGAAAAATCTCTGTAGTTTGCTAGTTTTTACTAAAACTCAGGTGAAATCATCTACTGAGAAAAGCTTACTGACTCTAGAATCCTATTGCCCAGTTTTTAGGAAAGGTCAATTCTACTCCATTAATCACTAAGTAGGCATAATCGCTTGTACTCTAAATTGTAAAATTGTCTCCTCATAATTTACCAGTCTTCTGCAAAACCCCTATTAACCCACTGCAAGAAATATTCACTTCCTAAGTGAATACAATATTTGTACATCAGCCAGAACTAGAGAGGCCCATTGTCACATTATGAAAATGAGCTTTCTTTTCCCTTGAGGTAAATTGCAGATTCTTGCAAATAATATAAAATGTGACCTATGTTGCATATGATAAGGGAAATATTTCCAATCATCCAGATTGTTCAACAAGACAGGCTTATTTTTTTCACATATATTTTAATTGCTGTAATGGCAGCCTCAGAGCTCATTAAAAAATTTAAGGCACCATTTCTTGGGTGTAAAATATTTTTATTGAGAAAATGAATTTTTTCCTGCCTTGAGAATAGCTCTCTAATTAGAAAGCACATACCATTAGTAGGAGTATACACATTAAACATACACTCTGATGAATTGATAATTCATCTCAATCTCAAATTATAATCACTTTATTACCTTTCTGCAAGAAGGAAATCTCTAATGAAAGGAAAAAAAAAGTAGAGATATTTCAAGAAATTGGACTTTTCTTGGCTCATTGAGGTGTTCGTTGACAGTCCTGGTTTCCTTGGTGGTTTATGAGATAATTTGGTTTTATTTCTTGTTCCTTTAGCAGCCAGCCAGTTGACATTTGAACCTGCTGCCTCCAACCTGCCACCCTGCAAATACTGTCATATAATTGCTTAAATATTATTTTGTAAAGATATCAAAATTTTTTATCTTCTTGGAAGGAGCTGTGATAAAATTTACATAAGTCATCATTACAATATCCTCCATTTATTCTAGACATTGCAGTGATTATATAAAGGGTCTAGTCTATATCTTACCGCAGACTCTTAATAGTGCCAGCAGAAAATGGTCGTCGGCTATTGTCACAGAATCAGCAGTTTTAAGCAGTGTATAATACATTAGCTTTCAAAATTTCTTCATTAGAAACTCTCCAAGTTTAATTTACTCAACTATATGGAGGTTAAAGATCTGCTGGGAAAGCACTCATCATTAACAGTGATTATTCATCATCACTCTTGTAGGCAAATTTCACTTTTGGAGACTTTTTCCTGCTAAGGAGAATAAATGGAAGCTGAGTTGTCAGGGGAGAAAGTTCTAGGCCATGATTCTAAGGCCTGAGACTTAAAGATGAAGGGGAAGTGAAGTGTCACCTTCAGATGGGAACGTTGGGTCCAAGTCAGGAGAGGGAGAGGGTCAAAGGTCAAAGGCAAGAAAGGAGGCGGAAGTGGAGAACAGGCCATGTTTTTCTCAGCGTGAATTTAGTTTAAACAGGCTTCCTCCTGACTTTAGATCCCTGACTTCCTTTTCTTTAGAGAATATATATTAGAAAACATGCAATTATAAATTCTGCCCTCTAGAAAATTTCCTACATCCCAGGAATGTCTTTCTCAAGTACCTGAGAGCCATCCTTCGATGTGTACATCAGGGGGATGGATAAGTTCACCCTCTCCCAGTCCCTATGGAGGGTAGGAGCTTCCTTTGGTAAGTATCCATTACAAACACAGATGGGCACAATCATCTTGACTAGCCTCTCCCCTGCAGTTTGGAGATATAGAAAGTCTGGATAACAGATCTTAGGCATTTGCTTTCTTAAAATCTCCAAACCTAGTAGCTCTAGGTATTCCTCTCCATATTTTTTTTTCTTTTAGAAAAAGGAAAAAGAAGTTGTATTGTTTTGTTAACAAAGGAGTAACACAGAGGACTCCTGTCCCAAAGGTTGATTCTGCCCATCAGTAGGAACAGGGGGCTTTTAAAGAGGTGATTCAAAGGCTAGATTCTCTGTTCTGTGTTCTATGTTGGAGTTGTAATTCACTAGTTAATTTGGGAGATAATCATTTCTCAGATTTTCTGGTTCTGTTCCCAAAGTCCATATTACATGTTTCCTATGGTGAGTACATGCTCAAGGATAGATAACTCTGCCTAACATGGGGAAGAAAGGTAATCCTGTTCCCCCTGAGATTAGGGAGGGGAAGAGTTTAGGGAGAAGCAGGGAGAGAGGAGTAGAAAGAAATATGTTCATTTTAAAAACAAGTTGCAGTGGCAAGGCAGCAAGGGCTATATTCAAAGCACGGAGTGGGCTACCGTTACATTTCCCCACTGTCAATTTCTACATTCTGTTTCTATGAAAATATGGGCAATGACTTCTCCAAGCTGTTTCCTGATGAAAGAGGATGAGGTTGGGGGAAGTAAATCAAAGTCCTGGTTCTCTCTTAGGTGAGGTATGGACAGTTAAGGGCATTCAGCATCAGAACAGTCCAGAATTCCACAGTGGCGGATGGCAGGTGACTGGACAAGGCATACATAGGTCAGGGATCATGCTAAGGCAACACTAAACAAGAGAGCAAAGCATTACTTTTTTTTTTTTTTTTGTAAATAATTTGCAAGAAATCAATTGGTATTTTAGCCAGTCTCTGAAAACTATGAAGACAGTAACTGATATCAGTGAAAACAGATCAAGTTTACTAATGTAGGAGGTTAGGAAGATTTGTAGGTCTATGAGAACAGGCTCAAAATAATTTAAGACAAACTTGTGACTCTAGAGTCCTTTGTGATCATTATTATTAGGCACTCCCACATAAGAACCCTTCCTCTATAGCCTCCAGCTTTACCTACTTTAAATGGGGCTGACGCAAATGTACATATTAAGTTACATTTTTAAAAAAAGACTATTGTTTTTCCTTCTAAATGTCCATGTAGGGCTGTGCTTTGGCTATACTCTCTTGCCAGTTGTTTAAGACCAAGGTGGTTAAAACTGACCTTTTTCCTATTTTTTTCTTAAGAGTCAGCTGAGATTCCTCAGAGATCACTCTTGGGGACACGTGTGAAGCCTCTTAGCTCCTTTAGCTTTGCACTACCAGTGGTCAGAGTCTTGATGACCACGTGTGGCTTCTCTTGGAAGCATCAGGGACATCTTCATCTCCAATGACCCTCCTCTTTGCAGAATGTATACTGGTTGGATTCCTGTTCCCTAGGGTCCATTTCCCTGATCAGCATTTCAGGACCCAGAGAGGGATCCCAATTTTCTTTGGGTCCTGGCTTAACCTAGGTCCAAAATGTCGGATGCTCTTTCCTTACCCCTTTTACTTCCTTGACTTTGGTCTCCAAGTTTGGGGTTTTAAACACCCAGCAGACTAGTTTCACCAGTCTTGAAGTGGGAGTAACAGGTTATAACTTAAATACCTATAATTTTACAGCTACCTCTTTCATTTACTTGGGGTCAGTATTAATACTGTAAGTCAGCATTATATCCTATCTGTGCTATAGGTGATGGTTTATTATCTCAAATTAACTCAGGTTGTTTTATTAGAAGGAGAACCTCTGTAAAACATTAACAAGCAACAGTTATAAAGTTTACAAGGAAAATATAAGATGAAATTAACAGAGCAAAAACATGTTTCAATTGGTATAATAGCTATGAACCAAGTAAAATGATTTTTATAATCTTAAACATTTACTTAGTTATGTATTATATCTCCTGTTTATTTTGAGATCACAGTAATCTTTACAACAAAATTTGATCTTTTGAACACAACTCTAAGTGAGCTCAACTCTAGCCTATTTTGTAGCCATTGTAAAATGGAGTAAGGTGGGAGGCAGAACCTTATCTCAGGTAATGTGCAGTTCTTGACAAATAACACAATACAACATTACATCTAAAACATGAATCAAACAAAGTCTAAGGGAGCTTTTAACTTTCTTTTTGGAAAAAGAAAAAGTGGCAAAATGCTTCCATGTTCTACAATTTTACATTATCACCTTTGAACAGATCAGGCTCTCCTTATTACCCTCCAAAAATACATTTAATTCCAATTCCAGTGTGAAGAGTAACACAAAATTGTACATATAATTTATTGACAACAGGTTACTTTATCCAGCTATAAAACATCAAATGACATGAAGAAATGTCAACCAAATTTGTTATTTCTATACAATTCCAAGACTGTTGCTACAGATAAATTTAGTTTGGAGAATACCAGCTTAGTAAAGTGCTCTCTTTTAAGCTTTACATTTAAAATTTAACTTTTAAAGTACAATTTAGAATCCATAGTGCATGGTAACGATAATCACAGGTCTACATGGGTTAGCAGTACTAAGCAAAAATCAAAGGGTAGCCTTAAATCTCTTATATACTTAGGAAACAGTGTTAATGATCAGAAGTATACTTAGTCAAAACAAAAAGATATAAGACACATCTTCAAATGACAGTGTGGCCCTTCTATGACAGATACAATATATAAAAGAGAGCACTTATTGGTTATCTTGCTGGTAAACCTAAACTTTCATTTTGTAAACTTTTATATAACACTTAGACCAGGCTCAGATAGATACAGTTCTCAGATGTATGCTTACATTTAGTCATATATACTTAGGGTGCCACTATATTTTTAAAACCTAAAATAATAGTTATTTTGCTAACTAGATACGAATTAATCATTTAAAAGACTTTAAAACAGGTATAAACCCTAATTCCTTTAAGATTTAGTTTCCCTAAGTAATAAAACCTAACAGATACAGATACAGGAAAATTATCTTGATAGATAAGACCTATCAATGTTTCAGACTTCGCTTCATATCAGTACATTGAAGTTCAAATAATTTTGACTGACTGTGCTAATTATAGCCAAATTAATTACAAACACAAAATGTTTGAGATTTACCTCCTGCAAACCTTCTGTGACTTACTTAGACATTCACAACTCCTTTACATCCTTAGTTTTGTCCTCTTTCATCTTGGACTTTAGCACAAGAATATTACTTCACCAGACAAAATATTTTCTCATCCAGAGACATTTCTTTTACTTTCTAATTTTCCATTCTAAAATATATTTCCATACCTATAACTTTATTTCATTTATTTCTAGCTTTGTACCCTTTCTTAAATTAATATTCTGAAATAATTCTTATGAATGTAATCTGTGCATTTAATCTACACAACAAAATTCATCCCAGGAAAGAGTTGGACAATCTTACATATACAACAACTGTACCTGCATCTTTTTTTCTCCCAGGTTGCGTTCAAGGGGTTGGAACACAGGATACTTTTGAGCCGGGCCTGTCTCCCTTATTATTATCACAATTTAAGTGAGTCCCCCACTGTCACTTGTACCCAGAGGCTCCTTTTGGGCCTTTTTCTTATATTAGCCATATTGATATGCAACAGAGGAGGCCCTTTCTGTGCTTTTCTTTAGCCTTCCCTAAAGATCCCTTTGCAAAGACTACTTTGTAAAACACGAATTGGCCTTAGTTTCTGTCTTTTTCTTTTCTGGGTGCAGTTATTTATTTTGCCAGTCTCCTCATGTATTTAGTTTGATGGCATCCTGTCATAGGAAGAATTGCTTTTCCCCAGTGATGGATATTCCAAATGGGGTGTCCTGTCAGATCTTAAAAGGGGAGATATTCCTGTCCTGAGGTCATAAACTAACCGTGTTGGAACCTATTGCCACATCCTTTGTGGCCAGCAGCCTCCACTCACCATGAACATAGGGGCTGGAAGGCAGGGAGGGCAGAGGTCATTTTTCTATAGCCCAGACAACTTTCCTGGGATGTTGTTTTTCCAGCTTAGGGGTAATGTCCTTAAAAGTTTTAAATCTTTTTTAACCCTTTCTCTTGGTGTCCTGCTATCCTTGCATACCAGAGACAGTGCCTTTTGGCACCTTATTGTTCACACCCTTTATCATGTAACTGCCTAAATGCCCGTACATACAGAATCTCTTTCGGATACTTTGCCCCTGTCAGACCAACTTCAAGACCTTATGTTAATGCAGAAAAACCATTCAAAGGGCAGAATGTGTGATAGTAAACCATTTTTCTCTTAGACAGGCTTATATTTACAGGTGACCCATTCAGCCAAGATCTCTCTGTTCAAGAGACTACTACTGGTAAGATCAAGACATCATGGCCCATGTCTCAAAGTGCCAGTAACAGATACAAAACACATAGATAAGAGAGGATCACCAAAACCAGGGCTAGCAGATGGGAACCTTTAAAACAAATAGACCTACATGTACAAATTTCTTCTACTTACTTTACTTTTGGCAGACCAACTCCAACTGCAAGATTGTATAATAGTCTAGAAAGTTATTCAAAAGGCAGATTGTTACAGTAAAATATTATCTTAGACAGGCTTATGCCTATAGGTGGCCCTTTCTTCAACTTACTTTACCAAGATTGTACAAAAAAGAAACAGAAACAACAAGAGAGGAGTTCTAAAACCATGGCTGAGAGACAAGAATTTTTAAATTGACCAGCCACAATCTCTCCCAAGAGACTTCCTATAGGATCAACGCCATGTTTTAAAAGCGGAAGTAACAGATACAAACAAAACAAAAAAAGCACACACAAACAACCAGAGGGAATTCCCAAACCCAAGGTCAACAAACAGATGAGAACCTAGGACAGACCACAAATGGAGTAAATATCCCTAGGTTCTTGAGTCTCATTTAACCATGAGTCCTACACCAGTGGCACCAGAGATGCCCCCACAAAGAAGGACCAGATATTCCCAAGAAGAAGAACCAGGTGTGTGGAATCAAGGGTCTCAGTGTGCACACCCGGAAACTTACCAGATGACTGAAGTTGTCACAACTTTCCTGAGCTGAGTTTCCTTTTTGTTAAAGTGGCCCACAATGGAGCAAGCTGTACCATTCAGGGAGAGAAGGCAGGAGTTCCCGGAAGCAAAAGGAGCTTGGGCAGCTGTTGGGATGGTCCTCAGTCCTTTCCTTTACTCACAGCATGGCTCCTCTGGCATGACCTGAGGCAAACTCACCTGTCTCCTACCTCCCCTAAAGATGGCTCTTAACAAGTTTGCCAGCCACCTTGCACCCTCAGTATGGAAGGAGGGTTCCTTGGGAGCCAGGCCTGCCTAAGAAAGCTGATGGCAGTGGCTGCTCTCGTGTCCTATCTGGGGTACCAAATTTGCAACCAAAAGCTTGCTCCTTGTCCCTGATGCCGATTCAAATAACAAGGAGAAGGACACGGTTTTGAGAAAAGGAAAAAAGAAGTTTTATTGCTTTACTAACAAAGGAGAAACACAGGGGACTCCTGTCCCAGAGGCTGTGATTCTCTCCGTTCCATTGTTTTAAGCAGTTGAGGGGAATCATGGAAACCTGGCTCAGTCTTTCAAAGTGATCTCACTGACTGCTTGCATCAGAATCTCTTGACTAACTGGTGAAATACATATTTCTGGATCATTCCAGAAAATTTTAAAATTATTTGGACATGGAGCCTCAGAATCTCTCTTCTTTTATACAATAAAATCTTAGCAAACTACTTTACATTAAGTAATTAAATCCCCATAATAAAAAAGTAAACTACGAAGCAAATCATGAAAAAGATAACATTTGAACAACAGAAAGGAGAGTTCTATTAAAAAAAAAACAGAAAATAATGATAAAAGCATAGAAATTGATATTTTCAAAACACATTGTACTGATCTAGAAAAGAAACCTTGAATCACTTGATTTCTCTTCATACCTGTGTTTGGATTAAGGGAGTCATCAATTGAGAACACTGTGTTCTCTTAACATTTTCTACTGAAGAAAATTCCAGAAATTTCCAAATGTACTTATCAGAATGTGCCATGTTTGGAAATGCTTCTTTATAAATCATTTAGAAATTCTTAGTATGACTAAAATTTATTTCTTCTTGCTCTAGCTATGGGAAACACACACTTTAAAAAAAATCTGTGAATTGTGGAAGAAGGAAAAAGGTGTCCTAAATCAGTTCCTGAAAAATCTCCAGCGTCCACTTGTCCACTTATTCTCAGGACAGTGACTTAGTTTATTTTTGGAGAACTGTCTCTCTGGGAAATGTATTATTTTCTTGATCCTCTTATCTTCATTATTAATAACTTCCATTCTCTTTAAAATTTATCCTGAAGGAAGACCCTGTCAGCAACCACTTAGAGTATATGAATTTATTATATTGCTTTGTTTCTGTCACAAATTTTCACTTCAGGAAAATTTCCACTGGAGGAGAAGAGTTTCGACTACCACACAAAGAGGAGCACGCCATTCTGTAGCAGGAAGGCGTTTCTGGTGCTCTAAGTATTTTGTTTTTCATCCTACCATGCTGCCTTCTCTGACACAAACCTTTCCCAGAGAAAAATACTTCCCATGTCTTCTATGGAGCAGAGCAAGGGGTCTCCTCTTAGAAACCAGAATGGAGAACCACAAAGGAAACAAGGCAGAAGCCGAGCAAGGTAAAAATAAACAAACAGCCTTCAAGCTGGACACAAGTTGCCACCTGTCTTTCCCTTGCCTTTTGCTCTTTCTCTATCTATTCTCACAGCTGGAAGACTGTATTAGATTTGAATGTGGTTTGTCCCTGCCACAGCTTCCTGTCTGCGTGGGCAAGAGAAACCTGGCATGGAGCATCCTGCAAGCCTTGGATTGTTTTCTACCTGAATGTGTGCCACATCTGAAATGCCAACACCATGCTTGGCATCAGAACGGGGACCAGAAGAGAGCCAGGCTGCTAGAGATGGCTACTCTACACACACAAATCTTCTGATGATTAGCAGTGACTGGGGGTGGGAGGAGGGCGGGATGCAGAAGATTATAAGCAGGTTAAATGGCTTTTTTGTTTTAATGGTCTTCCTTTCCTGATGTTGTAAGCACCCCCTCTGTATGTGAAGTTCTAGTGCAGCTGTCAGTGCAGGAGAAAAGATTAAGAAACACTCTCAAACCGAATTTTTACGACTAGGGGTGGATGACAGGGGCTCAGAAACACCTGGATTGGAAGGAACATGGTGCCGAAAGACACTTGAATAGCAGGTGGGGCTTATAGCACCCAGGAAAATATTTTGTACATGCTCAGAGAAATGAACTCTGGAAGTTTTCTCCATTTTGCTTACAAGTTGCTTATGTAACTATTATTTCTTCTTCTTTCTCCACCCCCTCCTTCTATATCTCCTCTTCTTTCTTCTTGAAAGCTAAAGGTTGTGCATACACACACAAAAAGTGAAATATATTTAGGGAGGCATGATGGAACTTGAAGCAGCTATGGGATAGAGGAATAAGGTGAGAGATAAGTAGAGACCAGGGACAGTAAAGAAGGGATCAGAGTGGAAGAGGAGACATGGGTCTTGCAGCCATAGGGAACAAAGGCAGAAATAAGCATTCTGTCTCAGGGAAGGATGTGGGATGTGCAGATAGAAAGTGAGGATCCTCTTACCTGGAAAAGTCACCATTTTTCCTCAACAGTTATTGAACAAGTGCTATGTGTCAAGTGTTGTGCTATATCCAGAGGCAGCTGAAAGGAAAAATGCATGGGCCCTATCCACAGGTATGTAGAGATATAAATTTAGACATTGTGTTCAAATAAGATTCAAAACAATGGAGAATATGTACTATGGGGTTTAGCAGAAAATTGGAGAAATTGCCAAGAAGGGTCAAAAAGTGCTTCATGGAAATGAGAAATTTCAGCTAGGACTTTAAGAGTAGATGGGAATTGTCCAGGCAGAGAAATGAAAAATGGTAGAATAGACTGGGCAGTTTACCTGAAGCCACGTCAGGGAAGAGAATATTTTGTGTAGACAATATTAAAACCTCCTTTTATGGGGAGTAAAGGTAGAGATGGGATCAGGGATAAAGAAGATGATGAGGCAGATATCCTCATCATCTAGTAGATGTACAGATGGCAAGATAGGTCTACTGTGCAGACACAGAAGTGGCAGGTCAAAGACCTGGGAATGTAAAATAGCAGGTCAGGAATTAGCACCAGCCACATGGATCTGCGAGATGAATTTAATTCTGAAACAGCTCTGGATGATCAGGTGCTTTAAAGTTTTTAAGTATGGAAATTCATCCAAATCACCAAGATTTATTGAGTTTTTATTACAAAGTATGACATCATGTGAAATTAATATGATAAAATTTTTGCATATGAGAGGCTTATCACTTAGCAAGGAAGAAAGTCATGCACTTCCATTACTGGAAGAGACTAGAATGCTCGAGCCTCAGCATTGAAAGGAGTGAACCAAATGAGACTGTTACATACAATGCAAGGTGCTAAAATATTTTCCTGGAATGCTCACACCAAGTTAAGTAGAATTATTTTGTCCAATTTATAAATAAAATATGTGTTCAAAAAGGCTATGAAACTTCTCCAAGGATGCCCAATTAGCAGGTATCAGAGCCAAATGAGCTCATCTATCTGACACTGAAACCCACCTCTGTAGCCTAATGTGGGCTGCTTTAGGGAAAGCATGACATTAATATGTGCGTTCCATAAATTCACAGAAAATTCTCTGGTAATGTTAATCCTCAGTGTTTATGATCTGCCCTTTACCATCTTTCCATCCTTCAATATTCTTTACCATTCCCTTCTCCTCCCTTAAAACCTTTCCTGCCCTGCTGAAAGAAGTGGTTTCTTCCCCTGATATTTCCTGTTGTCTGTATTCTGGATTTCTAAAATGACCTGAGATCCCTCACAAGCTCTTAATTCAGAAGAATTCCTCTTCCAAGGGAAGTAATAGCTCAAGGTTTTATTTCAATGACATAAACAAGCAAACAGTAATCATAAATGAAAATTATACCCGTCAATATACCATTGTATAAAGATATTCACACAGTATGCTGAGAGTCACACCTGGAGAGGCCTGAGTTGATTGATGGCCAACTCAGTAAAGTTTAGCTCCAAAAGTGCTCATTTCCTGATAAAGCATAAGAATTATATAGATTGTTGATATGCATATCTGACTCCAGGTAAAGTGAGTGGGATTTTCCTGAATTAATTCAAATTTAGTTTCCTTTGCCTAGACCAGTTGGAAGGGAAGTTCAAAAAATAGAAATTATAGGTATGAAATAATAAAGTAGTTATTTCTTGCATGCCTGACTTCTTAAATTGAAAGTAATACTCTTTATGTAGACCTATTTTCTGTCTTTCCATCTAGACTTCTAAGTCTTTTAGGGCAGGGATTATGTCTTCCATTCTCTATGCCACTGAGTTTCTAATGAAGTGCATTAGTCACAGCAGTGCAAGAATGGGCATTGCTTGTGATGTGTGTGTATGTTTTTTGTTTTTTTTTTTTTAAAGGAATGCTTGTTTCAGCTCATGGAAAATGGACAAAGGATATCAGTTGTAACCATGCTTGAGCAGTTGTTTGCAAGAACAGTGGAAACATGTCCACAAAATATTAAAAGTTTCCTCTTCAGTTTTAAAGGTGTAGTGGAACATAACGTCCCATACTGCTGAAACTTGGGAGGCAGGGGTAACTCTAATTCTCTTGCCATTTTTATGTGGTTAAGGGTGATTTCTTTTTATGCAGTTGCCTCAAGGCTAAGTGTTTGGAAATATGTGGCATGGCACGTGGAACCAAGGAGTGTCCTGGGAACCGGTTGTCATTGGAGAAGCAGTCAGAGTGGTGCTGAATAAAGTCCAAAGAAGACTCTTTTTCTGGATAGGTTAGAGATTTCATTAAGCCTCCATGACAACTGGAGGCATGGCAATTTGCTGTGGGTGAGTAATATTCTCTCCGTCAGGACATACAATCAATCAATAAGTACATGAAAAAATGCTCACCATTTCTAGCAGTCAGAGAAATGCAAATCAAAACCACCCTAAGATACCATCTCACTCCAGTAAGACTGGCAGCCATTATGAAGTCAAACAACAACAAGTGCTGGCGAGGATGTGGGGAAAAGGGTACACTTGTACATCGCTGGTGGGACTGCAAATTGGTGCGGCCAATTTGGAAAGCAGTATGGAGATTCCTGGGAAAGCTGGGAATGGAACCACCATTTGACCCAGCTATCGCCCTCCTCGGACTATTCCCTGAGGACCTTAAAAGAGCATACTATAGGGATACTGCCACATCAATGATCATAGCAGCACAATTCACAATAGCTAGACTGTGGAACCAACCTAGATGCCCTTCAATAGATGAATGGATAAAAAAAATGTGGCATCTATACACAATGGAGTATTATGCAGCACTAAGAAATGACAAAATCATGGAATTTGCAGGGAAATGGATGGAATTAGAGCAGATTATGGTAAGTGAAGCTAGCCAATCCTTAAAAAACAAATGCCAAATGTCTTCTTTGATTTAAGGAGAGCAACTAAGAACTGAACAGGGGGAAAGAGCATGAGGAAAAGATTAACATTAAACTGAGACGAGTGATGGGAGGGAAAGGGAGAGAGAAGGGAAATGGCATGGAAACGGAAGGAAACCCTCATCGTTATACGAAATCACATATATGAGGTTGTGAGGGGAAAGGGGGGGGAGGGAGAGTACGGAACAACAACAGATGAGGTAGAGAGGGAAGATGGGAGGGGAGGGGAGGGGGATAGTAGGGGATAGGAAAGACAGCAGATACAACAGTCACTAATATGGTATTATGTAAACATTGTGAATGTGTAACTGATGTGATTCTGCAATTTGTATTTGGGGTAAAAATGGAAATGCATAACTCACTTGAATCAAATGTATGAAAGATGAAAAAAATAAAAATAAAAAACCAAAAGACATTATATTAACATAATAAAAATTCTTTAAAGCAGAACCATTCTCTAAAAAAAAAAAAAAAAAATTCTCTCCGTCAAGAGAGCATCAGTGTGATACTACAACCTAAAATAGGCTTGTAACCTTATGAAACTAAAATATGAGGAAAAAAATAACATTTCTTATGCTTCTTTCTGTTTAGTTTGAACAATGCTGTGAAGACTTTTCTGGAAGGAAGGAGACTCCAGGTGCAGAGATTTATATAAAGAACCATTATCTGGCTGGCTTCCCAAATCCTTGACAGATGACTGATCTTGGTCAGTTTGCTGTGCTCTACTATAGGTCTGGCTCTTAGAAACAGAATCAAGAAAATGGACTCACTCTTACTATTTGATAAAATGCCAAATTTTAAATTTCCAGTGATACCATTAGATAGACAAGATATTTACTTCTGATGGGAACATAGTATTTCCTCATCAAAAAATTGCAGGGGAATCAAACAGAAAGTTACTTGTTAATAATTGATATTTTTGGAGGAACTAAATGACTTGTATTTTAATAATTTTAGTATAAAAGAGCCTAACAATATCAATGTAAAAGAGCAATCTTTCATTAAACAATTATTGAGCACTTTGATATGAGCCACTACATTTTAAACACTCCACTAGGACTTGATTGACAGCATACTAAGAAGGCCAAAGTCACTGTATCAGAAGCTCTCAGTCAGCTTGGCTTGGACATGTAGCTAAGACAAGGAGCACTATCATGAATCTAATCAGTGCTTTCAGAGAGGCATGCAGTTGCTCAATTATGGATACACCTGGAGAAACTTTCCACGAGATGGCTGTTGGGTGGGGGAATTGCAGAGGACGCTTGAAGTAGGCAGCAGTTGAATTGCATTATGACTGATGAGCAGAAGATCCTGAAGAAGGAAGGAGAAGAAGAGGAGAAGAGGGTTTCAGAATAACAACAGCTCAAAGTCCAGGAGCCAAGGGTACCTTGGGATTTGCAGCTTGTAAGTAGTTCAACTTGACCAGTTGACTAGACCAGTTGGTCTAAGTCCAGTTCTAGGCACAAAGAGATGAGGCTGGGAGGGACCACAAAGAACAGAGAGCACTCATCGCCAAATTATAGGTTATTTATGGAAGTAAGATAGAATTGAGTAGAACCAGAATGAATATTATATATGTTTTATACACGTATAAAACACATATATACATATATATATATATATAAAATCTCTGTTCTCTTGGTCATACTGTTACATGCATTTTTAACATCACTCATTCAAATTTTCTTCTTTTCAAAATTAATGTTGTTTTGTCTTGCAATGTTTCCATTTTAACAAAATTTAATAATAGCCTTTGTATTCACTGAAGTCATGTAACTTTTTTCAATATAATTTTTTATATTTGTGCTTTTAAAAATATGTTTCTTAATCTTGCCAGACAGTTGTCAATTTTACTTGTCTTTGTTTTTGGTGATCCTGTGTATTGTAGTTTTTTCTACTTTGTTAACGTCTGCTTTTTAGTCTCTCATTCCATAAGGAAATATTAGCCTTAAAAGAAAAAGCAAAATCCTTCCATTTGGGATAACATGGACAAATATGGAGGGCATTATGCAGAGTGAAATAGGCCAGATCCTGGAAGATATGTATATGTTAAGTTAAAAAAAAGTTTAACTCATCCCTTTATATAAAAATGTGTGTTTTGTTCTTAAGATGGATGCTTAGAAATTTAATTTTCATCTTTTTAGTGTTGTTATAATCATCTTGGTGTATGATCATTAAGATGGTCAGTCTAAAACCTACTTCACCTATGTTTTATGTGATATCTAATATTTGCATATTTCATTCTATTCAAACATTTTAAATTTTGCATTACTATCTTAAATCTGTGTGGTTTTAGAAGTATTTATTTTAATTTCATATGCCTGGTTAGTTTTGTTACATCTTTATTGATTTCTAACTTAATTTTATTGTGGTTGAAGACTGTGGTCTATGTGATGAAAACCTTTGTTGTTGTTTTGAAGCTTTATTGCATTATGTCTTATATGTGGGTGGTTTTTAAATTTATTCCTCTTTATTATACTTGAGTATAAATTTTGTCTTTAAAAATGTGTCAGGAACTTATCAGCTATTATCTCACTTCATTCTAAAACTCTGATTAGATGTTTGTTAGATCTTTTTATGCTATCCTTCAGATCTCTTAATCGCTTTCTTATTTTTCACCTTTTTGTTTTGTATACTTACTGGAAGCTGGACAATTTCCTTAGCTAAGTCTTCCAGTTTTCTAACACTCTTTGTTTTTCTTCATTCTCCTGTCTAACATATTCATTGACTTGTAATTTCAGTTGTTTTATTTATTCTTGGTATTCTGTTTGGTTCTTTTCAAAAGTGTTTTGCACTTTTATTTGTTATCATGGCTCTTTCTTATTTTCAGGTTTCTATTTTATTTCTTGGAACATTTTTAATGTACTAATTATTTATTTTGTGATAAAGCTGATAGCTGAGTCTTTACATTTTGGCTTCTAATGGTTGTAATTTCTGCTGTTTTTTTTTTTTTCCTCATGGAATCTCATTTGCTTACAACTTCTGTGATTATTGACTGTGGGTATATTCCCGGAAAAGTTATCAGTTGAAATCCCTTCATTTGTGTCAACTGTAGGTTCTCTGGAATCTATTTTCTACTCTTTTTGACAAGCACCTCAGAGTATTAAGCACCCAGGACCAATGTGAACTCAATTGTGGGACTGAAGGTTTTTGCTACCTACCATCATGGGGGTCAGTTGGGATCATGCATTTTCGCAAGAGGCCTTAATTTCCAACCCAGTGCCAAGATATGAGGCAGTTTTCTATACTTTCCCTGGTGGAAAAATAGTTCTTAGTGGTCCTCTTTTAGAAATGCTGGGGAAAATCCAAGAAAAAGGAGCATTGGTAAGGTCTTGTTCCAGGGACCTGTCATTCATGTAGTCATTACACATTTAGTATGGTTTGGAGAGGGGAAACAGTGGACAGAATTGAGAAGGCTTTGTATTATTTGGATGAGCCAATATGCCATGATCTCCACCTGGAAAATTAAGGTCATTCAATTTGGCCATCTGACCTTATAGGATTCCATAGAGACCATTCAAAACACACTGATGCCATTATTGTTGACAGTGAACAGGCCCAGCAGAACTAGTAGGGAAAAAAGAAAAAAAAGGAACTATACCTCTTTAGAATTACAAATTAAATATGTATGAAATATCCCCCACCCTACTTTTACCTCCTTCTCAAATCTGGCTCAGGGGATATTTGGAAAATATAGATTTGACAAGTGAAACATAAATAACCTATTTAGTTTCTTGGTAGCTGAATATATTTTTGTTGTTAACCTAGAGAGATGGCAAAAGAGAAAATCAACTATTTAAGTACCCTGTGGGTAGCCTACTCAGAAAAACGACAAAATAAAATAAATGGCTGTTTTCATATTGCTCCCTAGTGCAGCCACAAAGGAATGGTGTTATTTCTTGAGCCTGACATAAATACTGGATTTCCAGTTTGCTAGGGTATATATGTGTAATTCAAGGTATTATGTTTTTTGCAATGTTCTTAGGGAAATTAACAAAGAAAAATGACTTAGAGATGCACTAAATCCACATTTCAAATAATCAATTTGGTAAAAAAGGATACTAAAATATATTTGGGTAATTAAAATTGTACTAATCACAGGTACTTTTCAATAATATCACATGGAACTTTTAAATGTCGTTTAACTTTTCTTCTCCTTAAAAGAGCAAAACCTGGATCAGTTATATTGTTAATAGCTAATAACAATTCAAAAATTTTCAATAATTCCCTATAGAATTGAATATATTTGCTAATAGCAATGGTAGAAAACAGAAGGAGAATACACAATTTATTATATGATTTCATCTCCAAGGAAATCTACTAGCATGCATCTTGCTCTTGTAAGATTTATACTTTCTTTGGTTGATTTTTAAACTTGGCTGTCACTAAGCTATTAAAGACGCAATTAATTATAGAAGATATTAGGCTCAAAGAAAACACTAGATCTAATATTTTCAGAAGAAATTTCTTGTTACTGTTTCTTTGATTTGGTTACACAAACATTAGTAACAATCTAATTAGTACCTGGCTTTTATGATTCACACATGAGATGTATCTTGAAGCCAAATTGCAAGGGGTAAAGGAGAGTACTAAACAGAGAATCTAGAAACCCAAGTGTTAATTGTAATTCTGCAACTAACTAGCTGTGCAATCTCCCAATTTTCAAAATTTCTGTGGACTTTTCTTCTAAGAAACTGAGGAAGGGATAACATCTAATGCCTACAAAGATTAAGAAGTGTATTATTAGCCAGAATGATTCCACTACAAAATACAGAACCCCAATTCAATGTGGTTTTTGCTTAGATAGAACTCATTAGTTAACTTAGCTGAAGAAGACCCATGGTAAATCAGCTCCAGGAGTGGCTGGGTGCAAGATCTTAATTGATGACATCAACACTCAAACTTTCCTCTGTTCATCTCTTGCCTTGCTAATGCTTTCCTATGCTTCTTTTTCTGGCCAGCTGTTTTCATGCAGTCATAGTTGCAAACTTAATTACCCTACATCTAATAGTGTCAGACAAAGAAAATAACTCTGTTCCAATAGTTTCAACAAAATCCTAGAATTGACACAAATTTGTTTGACTTGGGGCATGTGTCCTTTCCTGGACAGTGGCTAGGGAAATGGAATTCTCTAGTTGGTCATGGATTACCTTTCTATCCTAAGTTGAGGGAAGGAAATTTTCTCTCCTTTTCAAACTGCTGGAACAGTTGTGGTTCCCATAAAGAAAAATTGAGGTTTTGTTATCTGACGTAGAAAAACATACTGAGCTGGAAAAATGAATGAATACCCAACACAGGAATCTTCTCTGTTTGGTAGAAGAATCAGGGCTATTCATCTCTTTAGATTTTCTTTGTATTGAAAATATATTTTGCTTTTACCATCATAGCTTACATATAATTTTTAAACAAGAACATAATATAGAAGAAATTATATCTTTAAAAATCAGCATTTTGTAACAGTATCATATTATATTTTAAAAGAATTATAAGTCTAAGATAAAAGAAATTTAATTACTAAGTGAAATGTTAATGGAATCTTGGATTTACAAAAACAATTCTGTAAAATCACTTTTAAAGTAGTAGAAATTTATTTGTATTCATTAATGATATTAGTGATTTTGGGGGGTTTGTTTGATAATGGTCTTGTGTTTATACAGGAATATCTTTCTAATCTTAGGATATCTGTGTGGAAGCAATTTAGGGTGTTGATGGCATGTGCAACATATTTGAAATGGTTCATCAAAAGAAATATAAATATATATACATATATAAATATAAATATATATACATATATATAAATATGTATATGTCAGCCAACTAAAGCAACACAAAGCAAGAATTTAAAAATCCTAACTAGTATGATATTTTCCTAAAGAACAACTTGCAATTGACTGTGTAATTTCTTCAGTGTCCACACTAAATGCACAGGTAAGATTTTGGAATGCCATTATTAATCACATCACTCCAGTCTTTATATTCTTTTCTACTTCTTCATGCTGTGGTTTTTCCTCATCCAGAGAAAACTGAATGTTGCTTGGAGTTTACTGTTCATGTGTAAAGACTCCCTGTAGTCAGTTCTTACCCTTATTATGCAAGTTCCTTATAATCAATAGCCAGTTTGCAGCTACTGTTCTTCTCACGAACAGAGAGTGGTAGTAGTTCTTAACCTTATGACAGGTGAATTTTGGAATGATCCCTTCTGCTGCTCTATAATACTAATATTTATAGTATTTTTTTGGTGTTTACTATATGGTACCACAATATTAGATGATATAACATTTTCAGGAAACCTCCGTTTAAATAAAATTGTTGCCCCTGTTGCTATCCCAGTTTAACTACTACTATCTCTTGCCTGAATTACTACTTTGTGCCCAACAGCTGCCAAGATTGTTTCTATGTAAACCCTCTCCAGAGCAAATGAAGGTCAGGGACAGGGATTTTTGCCTACAGTTACAAAATTCTCAACCTAGATCAATGCCTGGCATATTGATGGTACTAAGAAAATATAGATTAATTGAGTGAATGTCGCTTATTTCCTTAAAACATCTTATTGACTTATCTCTGCACTCAAAATAATATGCAAACCTCTTACCTGGCTCACCAGGCTTTCGTGGACTTTTCCCTGCGTATCTTTCTTAACTCCTGTGATATGCTCTTCTCCCTTATTTGTAATAGTCATCTTTGCCTTTTTGTTGGTTTGTTTAGTTATTCACTTATCCTGAAATCTCTGACTCCAGATATTCCCTTAGTTGGCTCCATTTTTTTTCCCTGCACATTGCAAATCAAGTGTCACTTCCTTAGAGAGGCCTTCCTAGGCAGCCACCTAGTCTAAATTAATTAATCTCTCCAGCCAGGCACTATTGATCTCATCACCCATGTTTTTCTTCTCAGTCCTGAGCATTAACTAAAATTAGCTCTTCTATTAGTTTATTTTCTCTTTTCCACTACAAGGATGCAAACTCCACATATCTATGGACTTTATAAGATAAATATTTGTTACTGAATTCCTAGCTCTTAGTGCAATGCCTGGCACAGTGTAGGTCCAAATGAATGCACTTATTTGAAATGCATGAGCTAAATAGAGCTTTATAGAAGTCCATAATCCATATTAGTGATAATTTGAAGCCAAATATACATTGGCTTCATTATTTTGTGAGCTTGTAAATATATTTATTCTTTTTATATGTGAGTAGATTCTTATGTTTCATCAAAGGATAAAGTTGGGCCCATTATTCTTTGTATATTTTACTCAATTTTCTCTGACTCTATATGTTAGAATATGTTATATTTTCACTTGAAGATTCAGGTAGAGATATTATAGAGAAAATATCCTGAGCTCTCTTCCACTGAACTACCACATTTAAAATATCTTTTCTGACATTTCAGGTCAATGTGTCCATACTTTCTTTTGTTTTCTCTTGGAAACAATGAGAAACTAGATATAAGAATTGAAAATTTGGCTTTAGCTGTAATAGATAACTCCTAGTAAAACCCCTTTAAGAGATGGACCAAGCAAGTCCGTCAATATTGTCAGTTGTATGTACTTGAATTATTGCTTGTTTCTGTTAATTCAGATGCAGAAAATCGCATCAACCAAGAACACTGAGGTTATTGCCTTTCTTACAGAAATAAAGTAGAATAGCTTCATTTGATAAAATTATATGTATTTTGAAAAGTTCTCACATTTGTAGATAGTTTTAATCATTTCAGAGTTCTTACATCTTTATTATCTTGTATTAATTTGAAAACAGTTGAAGGAGGTATGCATACCATAAAATATTCCTCGTTAACAGACAAGGGCATGTAGGCACAGGGTGAAAAAAGTAAGAAAGCCACCTAAGGAACACATCTATGCACAATGGATACCAAGCTGGGAGAGTCAGAGCTAGAAATTAAGTCTCTTGATCCCTTCTCTGGGATTCTTTCTGTGGGATAAGATATGGTTAATAGGATTAGGTTAAAAGAAGTTAGAAAAAAATGTTATAATAAGTGAAAATATTAAAATATAAAAGAACAAAAAAATCAAACTTTTAAATTTGTAGTATCAATATTTTGAGTGGGATCCAGAGAGTATGAATTGTTATTGTTTTAAGAATCTAAAATGAACAATGGAAATTGTTGTATTAGGCATTTGAAAAGAAGCCATTAAGGAAGAATGCTTATCAGATTATAGACTTGTATTAAATCTCATCTTTAACATTTATGAAAACTGCACCTTCTTGAACATCAGCTAAAGTACCTTTATTTCTTGCTTGGCTGGAACCATAATTTAGACATACGTGATTACAGCCTGAATAAAAGCACAAGTCTTCATCTGCAAGTAATCATCTATACAATTTTCCTCTCATAGCGTTAAACTTTCTAATGAAGGTAATGATTATAAAGTGAAGGTATAGGTCAGGGTCCCACCAGGAAGCAGGTTTCACACTTAAATTGGAATGATTCAGAATGGGCTCATTTTCAATGGAGCAAGGAGACTGTGAGGTAGCCTCTCCTACATTTGGAAGTTTCTTGATACTGGACCAAACCTGAAGACACAGTGAACCTCCAAGGTCAATGGGAGAATACATAGACATGGAAATGGATCTGGAGGTGCAAAACAATGAATCCAGTGGATGAATGGTGCTGCTGAAGAAGGTGATGATGAAGAAGGTGACATTGAATGTTTACTTTCTGTCCATAACTTACTTCACATTTGCATTCATTGACTAAATCCTCACAGGAACCCTATGAAGTATTATTCTGTATATTTCATAGGTGAGGAACTAGAGCTGAGAGATAACTTGTTATATAGCAAATCACTTGAAGGTCTGTTTGTGATTACTCCCCTCTTTGGGGACACACAATCCATGAGCAAAGAGGAAAAGAATCTCAGTCTGTAAAAAGAGAAGTCAGGACAGAAAATTGTATGATTGTTTCTCTTGGAAGAAAATCAAAGAATAATACTGATCTATTTATGGTTAGGTATATATCCTGATTTAAACGTGTAGTACATTGATGTCTTGAGCTAGCTAGAACTACCAAGAAGATATTGATAACTGACAGTAAATTTTCCAAAATGTAATCTTACTAAATTAAATCAAGATGGTCAACTAAGAATGATTGGTCTTCCATCCCATTCTCAGTCTTCTGAGAAACATAACCAGTGGACAAAACAATTTGGAAGAATTGCGCCAGAAAAAGTAAATCCTATTCCTGTTATGGAGACCCTTAAACACACTCCTCTTATACTGACCCTCCTGGTATATAGAAAAAGTGGGAATCTATATAATGGAAACATCTTCTGGGTCATGAATACTGCATCCAACCTGGCCAAGACCATGAGTGTGACAAAAGATGGGAGAAGTGGAGAGGTAGCAAAGGAAAGTAAGCAAAGTGAAGAGGTAAGCAAAGGAAGAATGCTTATCAGAGTATAGACTTGTATTAAATCTCATCTTCAACACTTATGAAAACTGCACCTTCTTGAACATCAGCTAAAGGACCTTTATTTCTTGCTTGGCTAGAACCATAATTTAGACATACATGATTATAGCCTGAATAAAAGCACAAGTCTTCATCTGCAAGTAATCATCTATACAATTTTCCTCTTTGCTTACAATAATCAACAAATAGGCTTTCTCCAACTGTTTTGTAAGCAACTGGTAGAAACATGGCTCCAATTGAACCTGATTGGAAGGCCGAAGAAGAGCTGGATATGCTAGCCCCAAAATCTGTCTGTGATACTTCTTCATGACGGTGAAAGGATAAGTATTGAAAATGGATTTTGTACATGTGCTTTCAAAATCCATCTCCCTGCCACTTTGCCATATTGCGTCTCTAGACTTTTCCTCTGTTCATACAGACTGGGACCAGAATGCATGGAAGGAAAGGATACAATTAATACATTGATAGCTTGCATATATTAGTGTGAAAGTATATGTGGTTGTTCTCTTTGCTTTGTTTCTACCACATCCCATCAGGACATTTTATATGGGTGCCAAAAATAGCTCCATAGGACACATACTTGGATGATCTATTTAAAGAGAAGAAATGTAAATACAACAATTTTACTTGACTAGTTGCCCTAAAATTACAACTTAGGAGAGACTATCAGAGACCTATTTTAAGGTCTCCATGAATTGCTTATGTATATATAATAATGTCAGATTCAACCAGAAAATATAGCCAGTCCATTCTCAAGGACTGTGAAGATTCATGACTTAAAATTTCCATATGCCAGGCGCAGTGTCGCAGGCCTGTAATCCCAGTGGCTCCAGAGGCTGAGGCAGGAGGATCATGAGTTCAAAGCCAGCCTCAGCAAAGGTGAGGCGCTAAGCAATTCAATGAGACCCTGACTCTAAATAAAATACAAAATAGGGCTGGGCCGTGGCTCAGTGGTTAAGTGTCCCTGAGTTCAATCCCCAGTACCGGAAAAAAAAAAAAAAAAAAAAAAATTGCCATTAACTACCTCAGCTTTTGCTGTATGAATGTCAGTCTTTTCCTGTCTTTGTATATTTTATTTCACACCCCTATAAAATGGGCAATTCTGTAAAGATTTTTCCAAAGATTAATGGAGTAATTTGTAGAAGGTACTTTTAAATCCCCAGAGATTCTTGCAATCAACTCATTGTTGGTATTTTTCCACAGTTTATTTTACCAGCTGAAATTTGCAGACCATATCGCCCCATAAATATTTGTTCTACTTTAGTATTTGAGAGGTAGAATAGTGTTTCTTGCATGCTATTTTATTGATAGAACACTTTGGTTGAACTCCACAGGGAATACAGACCATGAAAAAAATGATTGCATTGCTGGAATTATGCTTTGGGGATCCACACCACTTTATGGACTTTCTTAGATGTTGCCAGATAACACAGCCAACTCCATGTCCTTAAAAAAAAAAAGGGACATTAGTAATGCCTGTGGAATTTTCTAATCTCTTTTGTCTTTCTCTTCTTTTCATATTTTTTTTAAATGTGCTTTTTAACTCTGATCTGAACCCTTAAACAACTTAATGTAAACCATTTCCACAGACTTGTCTGCTACTTCTACAGTATGACCTCCCTCTTCCCTGGGTCCCTGTGTATCTGCCTGGATTAAAAACCAATCACAGCAACTCACTGATGAATGGAAAACAGCTGATACCCTGCTTTCCTCGCTGGCTACAGACTGTGCCAGGCAGCATTCCCTGCAGGATGGGCTCTTTTCTTGGCTTTGTTTTCTTCACATTTCAGTTACTGAGCCTCTGAATATGGATCAGAGCTTGAAAAAAGTCTGAGATTTGCTCCAAAAAAGATTGCACGAAGTGCATCAGTGCTTTCCTGGCCGAAAACATCTGTTAGGAGGCACAGATTTTGCTTCTCATTGTTGGTTTCCTGAGTACCAGACAGTTTATTATTTCACTAATGACAGGGAGAAATGGGCTTTGGCAACAATCTGGCTACAAACTGAAGATTTTTATACTTGTTCTTTAAGTTACCTTGAAATGGAAGGATTTGGGAATAAAATAGTGACCTTTAGTTGCTGCTAGGTAAGAAATCAACTCCAAGAGTATTTGTAGCATTTGTGTATATTTTGGTTGAATTCTAGACTTTAAAACGCAACTTTTTTTTTTTTAAGAATAGGAAAGAATTTTTAAAAATTTGTTTTTTAAAAGTATATGAAGTGATTTGAATTTAGCAAAGATAAAAGAAAAAGGAAAGAATGGCTATGTGAAAGGAAGAGAGAGAATATTTAATCATATTAGAATTGGTCAACAAATATACCAGGATATCAGAATGGAAACCAATGGACAGCATCCCAAGTACAATTTGTATCAGTTACTACGGGAACATGCTAAAAGAAGATCTGTTTTCTTGCCTAAATGTTTGTAGAAGCTGGAACAGAGACTGTTTATTATCCTCCATGTAATTGCAATTGATCTCAATATTCTTGGGTATTATTTTTATGAAAGGTGTATTTCCAAACATGCAACATGTATTTTGTGCTCCACAGATTGTCTTCTCTACTGCTCCAGTCTGTAGAGTGGCCTATACAGTGATTCTCAAACATGACTGTCCTGCTTGGGTTCAAGATAGAACAAAAGATTCAGAAATGTTCAGATGGTAATAGAGAAATGAATGACTATGCAATTGTAGACTCAGGCTGGTTATTTGTCCTGCTCTGTTTCTCCAGCTGAACCATAAAGTAAATAGAAAAAAATGCTCTCCAAATCCCTTCAATGGATGCACAGACAAGGTTACCATTTCTTATTTTCAAATTATCTATTCCAAGCCAGGTAGTAGATATGTAGTATCTCATTTAATTTTGATCACAGTTTTCTGAAGTCAGTATTGTTACTTGTATTTTACAGATAAGGATATTGAGAACCAGTGAGGTTAGGAACATTTCCATGGGATATACAGTCTGTGCATGTAAGAGCCAGAATTCAAATCCAGGTAAATGGAATTGCAGTGGAAAGTTCCACTTTCTACCAATGGTTTTCATTTCCTGATGGTTTTGCAGTGGAAAGTTCCACTTTTCACCAATGGTTTTCATCTCATTTTTCAAGAACAGATATGGTAGAACAGCCTCTATGCTATCTTGAAACAAATTCTATTTCTAATGCAACCTATTTCAATAAAATAAAAATATATCCCTAACTATAACAAAAACATAACCTAACTATAACTTAAAAGAGAAATAACTTAAAATAAGAACCAGCACCTAATTTATTTTATGTTTAAGCACTCCAGTCTGATCATCTTAGAATACATCTTGAAGTAGTCAACTATTTGTAACAACAGTCAACCTAAAGAATCCCTAGATGCTATGGCTATACTTTCAGACTTCCAGATACATTGTAGAGACAACTTGTAAATCATGAACAGCACTGCAGTCAAGGACAAAATTTTTACAAACCTGAAACTCTTGATAAAATTCTAAGAAAAGCAGAATAGAATTTTCTCTTTGATTTACAATGTTGATGCAACCCTGTAAAATTGCAAAATATGCTGTGTGTTTATGTCAGAAAGAGTTCGGTTCTGGGCTTTGTTAATTATCAGAAGACTTTCACCTATGAGGCTATTTGGGGGCATTTAAAAGTCATAGGAAGTGCTTTAATGTTCTTCTTTTTATGGGTTTCTATGTTCAAATTTAGGAGGATAATAATTTTCAAGCCCTTGTTCTCTAAATGCCAGTAGACTCCCATTCTCTTTTACCAACCTTGCCATAACCAAAACCTCCCCAAGGAGTTCACCAAGTGAGCTCTAGGGGGCAGTAGGAGCATTGTGGAGATGAATGCAATGCATTGCAGTGTCCAAAGGTCTCTTGTAATACTAAGGTGTGTGTATGTGAATCTTGTGAATTTATCCTTTAGGCATATTATGTAATGGTTAGTTAGAAATCCAGACATACTATTATCTGCTTAGTCAAGGAGCATATTCTCTGAAGTTTTCTGCAGTTAAAGCAGTGTTTCATAAAGATTAATTGCTCAGAGAGGCAAAAGGTAAAGGAATGAAGGAAATGTGATGCTGATCTCATTCCATTACTCCCAAGATTAGAACAGTGACAAAAAATGTTCTAGAAGAGGAGGAAAATCTGTTTCATTGTCTAAAGTGCTCCTGTGACCCTTTGGAAATTCCTAACAGTGATCTCTCATTGACTCTACACTGGCCCACAATGAACCTAAAAACAGATTTTGCTGCACACATTTTTTTGAGACTCAATGCAAGGAGCAGAATGACAGGTGCTTTCCTTCAATTACTTAGATTTTGATCCTCCCCCGCCCCTTAAACTTCAGTCTTAAACTTTGGCCACCAAATAAACCAATTTGAATTAAAATTCTGAAAAATAAACAAGCTGGGTATTCATTCTTAGTTTTTCATCACAAAACACCATTCACTTTTTGTTATGTCTACATTTATTTAATATTAAGATATTTGACTATCCAGTCTCAGAATTTTTGGTATATTTGTTATTTAGGATTTGTTAAGAAACATTCTTTTACATTGTACATGGCTATATGTTTTAAACTTGCTTTGAGAATTTCAACTGCAACATTTGTAGTGAGCTTACAGGAGCAAGTTCTTTCAACTATTAGAAACAGTCTGCATATCTGAAAATAAGCTGAGAATGTATGGACTAGAGATTATTTCCTAGCTGTCTACAGCGCTTGATGTGAATTAAATGTTTAAAGGATGGGATAGGAAAAACTCTCTCCACCTGGGGAAAATGTTGAAATAAATGTTTTCTGTTCAAACATCATATCTCTTCATGCCAATGACAGGTAATTTTCACAGGTGGAAAATTGCCATTCTCCTCTTTTCCCAATCTAATATATCTTGAAAAATAGTTTTGGGTTTGGAAAATGGATATTTTTCTCAGGTAAAAAATCATACTTACCAATTGATACGAGTAACTTACCTTAGGCTGGGTTGAATTTGGAGAGAGTTCACATTTTTAGTGAATTCTAAGGTGTCTTTCCTTTAAAAGAAATCATTATTAGTTTCTCAGTTGCTATTGAGAAAACAATAAAATTCAATGGAGAAGGAAATAAGAAACCAAAACCCAAACTTTTAATTAAATAATGGACCCTAATCTGTAGTAAGTCCCTAATATATCCACTTTTTGTGCCATAATTTTATATGAAATGTGAATTATAAGAAACAAACTGCTGTTAGGCTTTTAGCACCTGACTTCTTACCTATGGATGGATAAACAGGTACAGATTTCTCCATGATAATAGTAGGAATGAGTCAGGAAGGTAAAAGTTGGGAGGATTATTTTGGGATTAGGAAGCATTTACCAATCATGGAGTTTTAAATATATGTCAGCAAATCCTTTGATGTTCCTCCTTTCAAGTCATGGGGCCATCTCTTGGATGTAGGTTGCAGTCCCTGATGCCTCTAAGAAATGCAATAAAGCAGAACTATGAGACCGAAAAAATTTACAGTAAAGAAAAAATAAAGCAGAAAGAATGATATACAGAAAACAGTTGTAGTGGTTTCCATCTTGATTGCTCTTAGATCATGTTGAGGAAAGCCAGCTGTCTGTCATGAGAACATTTAGGAAGCCCAGTGGAAAAGTCCTGTGCCAGGGGTCTGAGGTCTCCTGTCAACAGTGCTGTGAGCAGATTCTCCAGCCCCATCAGGCCTTTAGATGATTGAAATTCCAGTTAAGGGCAGACTCTAGCATGAGAGATACTGAACCAAACTACTAGGCCCAGCCCCTCCTGAATCCCTAACTTGGAAATACCTTTAGGCAATAGGTATTTATTGTTTTAAGCTAATTATTTCAGAGTATTTTTTTCTACACAGTAATGACTGATGAACAGAACACTAACATGACTTCTATATTCAATTTTGTTTAGGGGATTTTTCATTCTGATAGATTGCAGATCAAAAGAATTCAACTTAATATGTCAATGAAGAAATGTCTCCATAGGGAAGTAAGGCTATAATTGGGTTACTTTTTTTTTCCCATTTAGTAGATCTTACAGATTTTTCAATATACATAGCACTCTTACTGTGTATTTTTTCACATTTATCCACGGGTTTCTTTCTGTGAATGGTTTAGAGACATAATAGCTATTATGCACATAATACTGTTCATTATTTCCATGACCTAATAATAATTGATGAGGTATTAGTATTAAAAGTGGCAGTAAACTTCATGGTAAAATGTAGAATCTTTAGAACCAAACTGCTGTAGTCCAGCTGGGCTAATAACCGTAGGTGACAAGCAACTTGAAGGTTCAAACGGGAACTACTTTATTGCGAGTGAACTCAGCAGGAACTGAGCGAGAACCCAAAGTAGTGGGCACCCGAGATAGCAGGAGCGGCTTTATTTCAGTACAGCAGAGGTATATATACCCAACTGATTACACACAGCTTGACTCAATTAACATCATCTAGATACAGCAGTCAGAATAAGGAATCCTCACCATCTTAATGGCTCGCTGGTGTTACTTCACAAACCACTCCTCCTGGTAAAGTGCCAGGTGCCATCTTGACTTGATTTCAGCCTTCAACACCAAACTACTGGGTTCAAGTTCTGTCTTCACTATTTACCAGCTGTGTGATCTTAAGCAAGATACTTGCATCTCTGTGTCACACACAGTTTCTTCCTCTTTGAAACAGGGATAATAATACTGCATTCTTTAGACGGGTTTTTAAATGTTTTAGCAGGTTGGTTTAACATCTCAGAACCCATCAATGTAATTCATCACATTAACAAACTGAAGGAGAAAAATCATATACTTCATCTCAATATATGTAGAAAAAAAACACTTGATAAATGCCATATCAATTCACAATTAAAAGGAATAAAAAAACTAGAACTCATAATAAACGAGGAGTAGAAGACAAGGAACATCTTCAGTTCTTCAATAGGGCACCTAAAATATTTTTAAAATATCATAGTTAATCTTGAAATGTTCAAAGTTTTCTTTTTGAATGTGTAAACATTAAAAAATAATTTTTTTCTTGTGTTACTAGTTTCTAGACATGTAATTAATTTTTCTGTTGGTTGATTATAAAGGAATTTTCCTCAGTGAACTTGCTAACTTATCTGTAGAGCATTTTATTTCTTAACCTGGGTGATACGATGTTTTGACAGAAAAAAAGATGCGATGATAGGACCCACACTGGCTCCTACACACCTGCTTTAAAGTGGCATAAATCACTTCTGCTAACGTTTTATTGGCCAGGGCAATTGGAGACGTAAGCCTGATATCCATGAGGTAGGAAAGTGTAGTTATCTCAGAGGACAGGCAGAGAATATTTGGAATAACAATACAGACCTTGCACAGAATTTTTATATGGAGACATTTATAAACAAGGCAGAAAATCTTGACGAAAATGGAATCCTTTTATTTTAAATTTACACTGGAGATGGAGAACTTGTATGTGAATATGATGACTTATATGAGATTCTATTTGATTCTTTTCTTGTCACTCCCATGCAGAAGCTCATTTGTTAAACAGAGACTTTTCTTTGACATTTTAGGTATTTGCATCCAAGGTATTTTCTGAATATGAAAAAAAAGATGTATCCTTATGGAATAAATTACAATAAGATTAAAATAGTTGAATAATCTTTTGTGGTTTACTGGGATACTTTCATTTTTATTATTCCATTGAAAAAAAAGTAATGAAAAAGAGTTGGAAATCTTAATTAACTGTTACTCAGTTATCTTCCCCAATAACTAGAAAAATACAAATGAAGATATTGCTCATGTGGTATTCATTTTCCCATCCTTAGACTGACAGAAAGAGGGACTTGTTTATTGAATAGAATAAGATTTAAGGTCATGTTGCTAATCACTGTTGAAGAAGAGAATGAACATACGTCTCTGGCCCCAGCTGCCACGTCTGCTTCCGACACCACTGCTAGCCTAACAGCATCTGTGTATATTGGGTAGCAGAACTAGAAAACCAGGGAAGAGTCATGTAAATATGTGTGTATTTTCTCTGAAACTGATCAACCTTTCCCCTTTCAATGTGCTGACATGTAATCAGACGAGGAAGATACAGCATGGGTCACTAGGAAGGCAACTGCTGAGATGCCTCTGCCCAAAAGATGCCATCAATGTGTCCATCTGTTCCATATTTTGATGCACATTTTAAAAAAATTAACATATTTGCATCCATTCAAGTGAACAACATATGTTCAGAAAGGTATTAGGGCTTCTGAAGGTTGAGAAAGCCTGAGATCTCAGAGAAATCAGTGCTTTACATTGCCTTATTCTAGAAAGATCTATTGAAGCCAATAGAACAGTCCCCAAAGAGAAAGGTCTCCAGTGTTGTCTAATGGGATCCACTTGACCTGCATAAATTCATTGTCCATGGCCTCTGAATAAGTGCTGTGTTTTTTTTTTAATCCTGAATAAATGGATACTAGAATTGAAATGATTTTCCCATGTCAGATTGATGTCCTACTTTCAAAAGAGCATAATCATCTTTTTAAAGGATGTATTAATAAGAATGTTCTGTATATTTCAAAATTGCTAAAAGAATAGATTTATGATGTTCCCACCACACCAAAAGATGATGTTGGTGAGGTGGTGAATATATAAATTAGTTTAATCTTTCACAATGTATATATAGATCAAAACATCACATTGTCCTCTCTAAATATGCAAAATTATGTTAATTAAAGACAAGTTAATTCATTTTAAAAAAGTGAAACAAAGCATAATCATCACTTTGCATAATAAAATATTTTCTCAACGGACCCTGTCTGGTGTTTCAAACTTTCTGACTTCGGTTCCCCAATCTTTATTTTCTATTAGTTCTCCATGATCAGTCAACAAACATTTTTCTATTCTGCTTATGGAGATCTAGGAGTTTGTGTGAGAGAAACACAAATAATAGACTATATTTATCTTCCTGGATTAAAACTCAGATATAACATAGGATTACATATAAGCTGGTTTCAAACTAATGAGACAAATAGGAATCACTAAATTAGTCCCTGTTTTTGAATACAGCTATGGGTGCACCTATAGTGGGAAGCATAAATCATTGAATTCATAGCCTTTGTTGGAACAGAATAACTACACAAAATTTTAAGGGTAACTCTATTAAAAGATGATATTTGATTCAAACATTAAATAAAAATAACAATATATGAATTATAATACTTATATGTAATATACTTTTAATATAGAGAGATATATTTTATTTTAAAAGTAATAAAATATATAGTCTTATTACTAAGTAAGCATTTTAAATACTGTGACTTTAGTAGAGGAAGAACTCTGAGCTGTGATAAATGGTAAGTCCCATGAAGGTTGAAAGGCCTCAAGATGTTCATCGAATGAAGAATTAATGTTCGATAATTAGTAAGGTATAAGGATGAATACCATCAGATGTCAGTTGAGGGACTATACAGTAAAAGAATGATGTCAGTTATAGAGAGAGTTAGGGGTAATTCCAAAGCAGATGGAGTTTAAATTCTAGCTTCAAAGGAAAGAGGAAAAGATACAAAGGTAGTAAGGTAAGAGGTGTATTAAGAACAAGAAGCAGAAAACAGTATGTTGTTTCCATGCTATTTGCGTGTTTTCTTGAGAAAGAACGGTGGTGGTAGCTTTTCTCAAATGGTTTCATTCTAGACTGGAGACCACCAGTATAATAACTGGGTGTAAGTCAAAAAGAGAAACTAACAAGAGGAGACTCTAGGGGTATGGGCCTAAGGAAACACCTTTCTGAGTTTTCTATTCTTTTCCCCTTCTTTTTCTTGCCTTAAAACTCCCAGCTACTTGAGAGGTTGAGGCAGGAAGATCACGAGTTCAAACCCAGTCTCAGCAATGGCAAGGCACTAAGCAACTCAGGGAGACCTTATCTCTAAATCAAATGCAAAATAGGGCTGGGGATGTGGCTCAGTGGTTGAGTGCCCCTGAGTTCAATCCCTGATAACCAGCCACACCCCCCCCCCCCTGCAAAAACCAAAAAAACAAACAAACAAACAAAACCGCTCTTAAGATAAATTCCCCTCTCTTTTCAGGCAGTAGTCGTCTAACCAATCAGATACTTTACTGGGCAAGGGCAGAAAAATATTGAATGTGCTGGTTAAATATGCAGCTGTTCTATTTGCTCCTACACTATCTTAATGGTTGTCTAAAAGGAAGTAGGATGGACCTTGGTGCAGCACAGCTGTATGGATGATGCTGCAGATGAACCCTTGTGCAATTTCTGCCAAAGCTTTTGTTTTTACACTTCCTTGGATAGGTTACATAAGCTCTCTATGTTCTGTTATTCTTGCCTTCTTTTGCAGTCAGTTCCTCCCTGTCAGTCATATACTCAGTTTTCATTTACTTCTTCAAGTTCATATCATCGTGAAATAATCTATTTGAAACTTCAGTCCATCAATCTGCCTAATACAGCTCAGCTCATACCACCAATATTTTGCAGTGAAATGCCAGACTACCCATTTTCTTGAGTTTGGATGTTTTGGAGCCTCAAAACAGTGAACATTTTTTTATTCTATAATTACTTCTTCCACCTTCATCTAATTATTTTTGTTCATCAAATAACAAGAGCTGAATCTAAAATTCAGAGGCAATAGCAAATATCCCCTTAGTGTGAGTTACTAATTTGCCTTTTACTAATTCCCAGATCCTCGGTCCACTGTCTCATTAGAAAACAGGGATATTTTTCTACCATTTATCTCCACTCTAGTAAAGCTGTTTATGGTCTGGAAACTTTCAAGGTCATTGACACAGAAAGATCTCAAAATGCCTGGTTTCCCACTAAAAGTGAAAGTATAGAATCTCATTTCATGGAAGGAGTCTGTACACCCACTGACCTGGACACAGCTTTAATTAATCTAGATGTACTCAGTGAGGAGACTAGAGGGAGCTGATTACAGCCATTGATCCACTCCATTCACTCTGCTAGCCACAGAAGAATAAGTGAAGGGTTGTGTCCTTTAAAAGTAATAGATTGTGTGCCTATATATGGGTAAATGTGGAGTAATAATCAAGTGCAGTATTAGAGGCATGTGACACACTTAGAACAGTACTGGGATCTCAGTGAGGTCTCAATATATGGCAGTGTCACCATCACAACTCTTTCTTCACTGTTAGGCTGTCATGCAGGACACAGTGTGATTAAGTTGGTTGGATTGGGTTATAGAACTTTTCTGTTCAGTTACAATTGCATTGGCTTTTCATAATACCTATATGATACACACATGATTAACTTTTTAATCATCAGAAAAAATGGAGTTTAAGAGAAGTTGACCAAATTTCCTACATGACTACCATATGGCTATCAGGTGACAGGGCAGGTCTGGATCACAGCTGGCTGATGCCCAAGACTATCTTCTTTCCAACATGCTGGCTCTTTTCATTATTAGCTTGGCTTTCCACAGGTTGCAAATATATACAGTTGACTCCCTTTACTTGTAGATTCCACATTGACTGATTTGACCAACCAAAGATTTAAAAAAAAAAAAAAAGACGTGCTGTACTCAACATGTAAAGACTTTTCCCCCTTATCATTATTCTCTAATATAGTACAACAAGTATTTATATATATAGCATGTACATTGCATTAGGTAGTTCAAATGATCTAGAGATGATTTAAAGTATACAGGAGGATGTGTGTAGGTTACATGAAAATTCCATGTCATTTTACATAAAGGACTTGAGCATCCCTTATATAATTTAGTATCTGTTGAGTCTTAGAACCAGTCTCTCATGAATGCCTAGGGACAACTGTGTATCATACATTCTAGGTCCTTTGGAGTGTATACACCTATGCAAAAGACTTCCTCTAAAAAAGTATACATGTTGTAATTAGAAAATTACATCAGTAAGGAGGAAACAGCTTCTACAATTTTAAGCAGGGTCATTCTTAGAATTTCTTTAAGAAGTGTGCGGCTAGAGTCAATCTGCACATATTTAGACATGGGTACCAAGGATAGCTTCAAAAAGAGAAAAGGAAATGAATACGACTAGTGCCACATTGCTTTGGAGGTATGAGAGTAGTCCAAAGGGAAAAACAAAAATGATTAGTCTGGCTTAAAAACTCTGAAATGATTAGTTCAACAATGAATGTTCTGTTGCATTTTGGGAAAGGTTGTTTTTGAAAACTTATTAAAAATATAAATTATAAATTTGATTTTACTCCAAAATGCTTTGCCTTCACAGATAAAAACCTCATGACCTAGATATAGGTTATTGCTGCAACCATGTGATATGTTCTCTCACTCTGGTAACACTCAGCTGCATGTCTTTAATAAAGACTACTTATTTCTGAGAAGATCAGGCAAAATGAGCATAGTGAGTCCTAGGAATCGGGAAATAAGTCTTGTAGCCAGAAGAGTAATATAAGATCTCACAGGCTTGTGTCTTTGGACATAACAATATTAAATGGCTTTCTCATTTTTGAGTTACTAAATAAGAAATATATTAGCAAAATACTTCAATCTAAAGTATTACTTCTCATTAATTACTTAATAAGTCAACATTTAATACACAATTTCAGATTATGTACTAGGTGTAATGCACTTTGCCCTATGGAGAGTGCCAAAGTGATGAAAAAATATATCCATTTTCTGTCTTAAGGAGCTTTAATTAATTAAAAGAAACTAGCTGATTCTTTCCAAAGGTATATTCTGGGCATTGGTGATATAATAGCATAAAGGTGGATGGAATGCCTGGCTCATGGAGATTATGTTCTCTTGGGGAAACTCAGACAATGATTACCTACATAAGTAAATAATGGATCATTTCAGGAAATGAGAAGCACTAGAAAGAATAAAACAGAGAAGTCAGAGATGATCTCTTTAGCAGAGGTGATATTTGTGCCAGCCATGCAAAACACCTAAGGGCAGTGTATTCCTTAGGGACTAACAGCCAATGCATCTGGAAACAAAAGTATATATTCAAGCATAGGCTGGTATGCTGCAGCTCAGCAGGCAAGGGCAGTGGGTGTGGGAGAAGGTCACAAAGTGGGACGAGCGATTTTAGGGAGGGCTCGTGGGTTCCGGTAAAAAATTTGGATTTTAATCTAGTTGCATGGTACATAAGTGGAGGGTTTTTCAGGTAGATACAATGGGATATATACAAATAATTGTAATATAATATATTATCATACATAATATGATGCTATCCATTCAAAACAGACAACATAAGAGATATGGTTATTGAAAGATGGGCGATAACTTTTGCTCAGCAAATTAGAGATGAGTTCAGGCAGAAGTTTGTCTTTGACTGAGTCTTGAAGTATGCATAAAAACTTCCTGTGCCAAGAGAATGGTGTGAACAAAGCTCTCAGGCAAGAAATCACAAGATGTTGACAACTGCTTCACAGACACGTTCGTCTTCTGAGAAGGGAAAATACTTTGGCCAAAGAAATGACTGTTAGGTGTAAAACTGGGGGTGCCAGAGCAGGCTGAAATGTTGGGGCTAGTAGAGGTTGAGAAGAATGAGTGTGTAGAACTAGCCCCCAAGCCCCACTCACAGCAGCTGTTTACTCTGGCACCCTGGAAGTTGACCTCCTTGTTGTGCCTTGACGTCCTGAGGGACAACATGATGCAGTAAATGTCAGGATATGTTTCAGGATTTTGCTGAGGTCACAGAGAAAGGTTGGTACATCCTCAAAGTAGAAGAAATTCTCACTAGTGAATATGGATGGGCTGACCTCTGCTGCCTTTCGTGTTTCTGTGCCAGTGATTATGCAGTGATGCAGTCTGCATATAGAAAGGCCATTTCAGTGCTTGAGAAAAGGCATTGAAAGCCTAGTTCTTGGCTTTGGGTTATGTTAATTACTTAGAAATAATTGGGGCCAAGTTCAGTAGCTCCATCCGGAAAGGGATGATGTGCTCTATGCCACTAATGCAGATGGTAACGGGTAGTCCTGAAGGTGTATAGCAAGCAGTCTTCATTTTGGTCTGAGCATTTTAACTGGGCTGCTTTTCTATCTTGAACGACCTTGTTAGACACACAGTCTGCCTAGCAATGCTTATTACTAGTCAAGTGGCCTCAAAGCAGGGATTGGAAAAATTTTTCTACAAAGGATGAGGTGTACAGTAAATGTTTTAGGATTTTGAGAGCCAAGAAGCAAAATCAAGGATATTATATAGACACACAGTAAAAAAGATAAATGTCTACAGTTTTTTATTGATGAATTAAATATATAATAATAATTAAATTTTTATATACAAGTCTACTAATGAGAAGAATGAAATTCTTCTTTGGAAGACAGGGTTTCACTTATTTGGTCTTCAAAATTAAACTGTTCCCCATCATCAAATCCATTATAAATGTTCACATATAAAAATACATTCTTAGCTTACAAACTGTTCTAAAACAGGCAATAGGCTGATTTGTCCTATGTAATGTAGTCCACTGACCCCTGCCCTAAAGTGTACCTTAACTGGTAACATGGATATCTTTTCAAATGAATAATTATAAAATTAATAAATCATCTTCATATAACATGTATGCATACAGAAAATAAATACAGCATGTCATTTGGAGTTGGAGCAATCTCAATACAGTGCTGGACTTCACAGCTTCCACCTGTATGACTTTGGGAAAGTCCCCTAACATTATCTGTCTTAATTTTCCCATGTAATAGAATGATAATAATATGCCTTCAAGGCCATTCTGAAGATTAATGGAGATAGTGTTAATATGGTGCCTAACACATACTGGACAGTAAATAGTAACTTATTGTTACTTTTCATGAGATGTCTCCAATAATCCATTGGAGGTATGTTAGGTTAAGGATTATTTTTTTTTATCTTGTTACTATTATTTCTTACCAGGAAACCTTAGGCAGAGGTCAAGGGACTTACCCATTATGTGATGGCATTGCAGTTAAAAGACAGCCTACTTATCTCATTACTTAGTCTAATAATTGCTTAAGTATGCATTAATCCAGTAGGCAGAATTCCAGAATGGTCCCTGAGTGATCTGTCCCTTTTGTGCCTACCCTCCATAATGCTCTCTGCTTGAGTGTGGGATTGGGGTGGACCTGTGACTACCAGAGTAGAAACTCACTGGATTAGATTACATTATGTGGCAAAAGTGATGGGGCAGCTGCTTGAAGGACTGTGTTCCATTGTGTTTGACTCCACAATAGCAGTTGGGAGGGAGAATCCCCTGGCTGGCAGTATGTCTTGAAGTATGCATAAAACTTCCTGTGCCAAGAGAATGAATAAAGGAATAAAGAGCCATATTATGAAAGAGCCAACTGGATAGGACCTGAGGTCAGACTCTAGTTGTGAAGGGCGACTTCCAGTAGATAGCCAACAAGAAACAAGGACCCAAACCTCACAACAGCTAATAGCTGAATTCTGCCAACAAACTGAATGAACTTGGAAAAGGACTGCAGGTTCCATTTGATCACACAGCCCATCTGACAACTCGATTTTAATCTGTGAGACCCTGAGCAGAGAACTTTGCTGTGCTTTGTCTGGACTATGCTGTGTTCTGCACTGTAGAAACAGAGATAATAAATGTACATTTTTATAAAGCAGCTAAAGGGGTTAAAATTAGATACACATAAATAACAAAAACAACAACAAAAAACCCCCAAAATACAATGTACCAGGTAGTTGGCTAAGTGTTATGATTAAAACAGTGAAGAAAATAGACTTGGTTCTTGTCCACTTGTTGGATTTTTGGTTCAGAGAACAAAGGAAACCTTGTAATGCAGAATGTTGCTACAATAGAAATACAAAAAGGTATCATGGGAAAGAAAGAAGGTCATCTGCCTGGAAGGAGCAGGAAACTTTTTATGGGGGAGGTCTAAGTTTAAGAAGCAAAAATCTTGTGGATTTATCCAGGAATGCAGGACTAGTGGGGGGAGTGATGGAGGGAAAATTCTAGTATTAGAAGTAGCAAGGACAGAGACTCTGGTGATGGATGACAACTCAGTGTATCCCATGGATTCCAAATCTCACTGCAACTACAGAGGGAGTGTCCAGAGAGATGAGGCCACAGCCGGGGCAAGTTTATGAAAGGTTTCAAATACCATGTTGTAGAATTTGGACTTATGTGGAGGGAAATGGGGAGTCCATGAATGATCCAAGGCAGAGGAGTTGAGGAGTGGCAGCTTCACATAAATCCTCTTAGCATTCTGCATTTAGCTGCATGGTTCAATGAGAGACTTGCTTAGAACCAGGGTCATTATTCAGAGGACAGATCATGGTAGCTGATACGAAGGTAATAGCAGGTAGGGTGGAATGTTAGTGTTTAGGGTTTCTTACATTTCTGCATAATGGTTATTGAATTATCTTAGCTTCTGAAATGGCTTCTAAGGGCATAGATAAAAGCATAAGAATTCACTTTTCTACTGGACCTTTTAAAAACAGGTCCTACGACCAGAATGTCTAGACTGTAGGAACAAAAGATTCAATCAGGTGTCTTCCTTATTATCTCCAATGGAGGGAAAAAAATCCATGACTTTCTATTTGTTCACAATGGGTATTGTTCTTCCAGAAGAAAATTCTGTCAGAAAAGTGGTCACTCACAGCTGTTTATTGATTCTTCCAGGGACAGAGAAATGATAAAATGCTCTGACCTTTTTAGCCTTATTGCATTCCTCTGGCATTTTGATGAAAAGCAATTAGCTACTCTTCTTTCTCTAGTAATAGCAGCTCCAAATTCAGATCAAGCTCCCTAATTAGGAGATCATAAGCCAGGAGAGAAAAGCAAATGGTCACCTAAAAAACCAAAGTGAGATAAATGTTGATGATTTATGCAGTGGCCACTGGACACTGACTGAAAAGGGTCATTGAAAGAGAGTTTAAAATTAATCTTGGCTTGCAGAACGGTGTGGATGTCATAATGAATCTATTGTTTGTTAATAATTCTTTAAGTGCTGTGGTGCACCATGATTTTTTTTTTATGGTAACAGAGGCACTGCAAAAGCTTATGCAGTTAATTGATTGATGAGAAATAATACCATTGATTCGAATATCCTGTCATTAAGAGAGTGGTAGGGTGGATACTATCAGTTTGGGTTTCACTGCAGGTAGTATACAGACACTTATTCTTATCCCCTAAATAGGATTTAGAGTGATTCTCTAAGTCCTGAATAGGGGAATTGTTGCAGCCTTGAGCTTCTTGTACAGCTATTTTGGTAAATGACAGAGGCGAAGCCTCCAACAAGCATATCTGAAATAGGAGGTGGTTTGACAGCCAAGGAAGGCTTTGATCATGTGATAAACGAGTCAATAGGAAGAAATCTCTAAGGTTAGAGAGCTATAGTTCTATCAATTATGTTGCTCTATAAATCAGGAGAATTGGGGAAAGAGTGAGAGGTTGCCTTTCAGCTTCCTGCCAGATGGATTTCCCAGAGAAAACCTCAGCTGCTTTCCAGAATTCTGTCTGTGTCACAGGTGAAATGCTCAGCAGCACCGTGTTAACGTAGATGGGAGTAATGCAGAAGTCCTGACACGTTTCCTCAATCTTCTAAATAAAACAGACCATGATGGGGACTAGTAATTATTTCTGGTGAATTTTCTGATGTAGACAGAATAAAACAAGTAGGGTATTCACTCGCAAAACCTTTCCCTTTAAAGCCAATTTAAAATCTGCAACCCAGACTCTCAAGAATGTTTTCTGGAACACTCCTCAATTGTCATCACCTCCTTTCTGATGAAGGCTGAATGTGAGAGACCTGAAATTCCAGAAGCAGATGTATGTTTCTCACAGGGACCTGTCTCCTCAGCTAAGTTCCTGGGAGTACTTTTTTACTGAAATGAAAAGCTTAGCCAAGGGTGATAAAGTGACCCTTTAATAAACCAAGGAAAAGCAGTAGCACAGAGGCCTCTCTTTCTCACTTTTCCTCCATGAATGGATTCATCAAGCCCAAGCTTCAAAATCTAGGGATTCTCTCAGGGACAATTCATCTTATGAGCTTTCCAACACCCAGATCAACCAAAGTAAACTCTTTGTAAAGGTTTTCTATGTGGAATGCTCAACTGCTACAAAATGAGTCCCTGGTTTTCTGAGATGGATCACATTCCCTGATGTACATGACTGCCACTAGCTGGGCACAGATCATGGGGAAACGAGGAAGGAATCCATTTTAGAATGTCGCAGACAACATCTAGTCCCTGGACCTTAGTGATATTTACAAATAAAACATTGGACTCACCCCATCTCAAGCCTCTTCCAATATATTTTTTCCTAAGTAGGTCTAATTAGGTATCACACACACTAAATTAACTGATGGTAATACTCATATAAAGAAGGGAACAATATTCCAAAATGCTCTCATCTGCACCTAAACACCAAATGAAGTATTACCTAACACTCATCTCAATGAGTATATTTTGAAATCTAACCTTAAATTACTTTTCTATCCTGACCTCCTAGAACCATCCATGGTAGAATGTACTTTGATAAACAAAATGAAACAAAACAAAAAGATGAAAGGTATGAGGCTTTGAACCAATTAGAAATGCATGTGGTTGGAAACTAAAGAGACCTCAACCATGGTAGCTTATAAGATAAGTTTTCATTTTTCTCCCACAGATGTAGGCAATGGCTGGCTTTGATTCAGTAAACGCCAGGACCATCTTTGAGATTGTTTTGAGCTTTCCTCATCTCAGTGGTGACTGATTGGGTTAGTTTGCTATACCTGCCATAGCAAAATATCACACACTGCTCCATTGGCTTAAACATAAGCAATTTATTTTCTCACAATTATGGAGGCTGGAAGTCTGAGAGAGGGATGCCAGCAAGGTTGGTTTCTTCTAAAGCACCTCTCTTTGGCTTGTAGGTGGTCATTGCTTTTTTTTTTTTATTGTTGGTTGTTCAAAACATTACATAGTTCTTGATATATCATATTTCACACTTTGATTCAAGTGGGTTATGAACTCCCATTTTTACCCTGTATACAGATTGCAGAATCACATCAGTTACACTTCCATTGATTTATACATTGTCATACTAGTGTCTGTTGTATTCTGCTGCCTTTCCTATCTTCTACTATCCCCCCTCCCCTCCCCTCCCCTCCCCTCTTCTCTCTCTACCCACTCTACTGCAGTTCATATCTCCCCCTTGTATTATTTTTCCCTTTCCCCTCGCTTCCTCTTGTATGTAATTTTGTATAACCCTGAGGGTCTCCTTCCATTTCCATGCAATTTCCCTTCTCCCTCCTTTTCCCTCCCACCCCTCATCCCTGTTTAATGTTAATCTTCTTCTCATGCTCTTCGTCCCTACTCTGTTATTAGTTACTCTCCTTATATCAAAGAAGACATTTGGCATTTGTTTTTTAGGGATTGGCTGGCTTCACTTAGCATAATCTGCTCTAACGCCATCCATTTCCCTCCAAATTCTATGATTTTGTCATTTTTTGATGCAGAGTAATACTCCATTGTGTATAAATGCCACATTTTTTTAATCCATTCGTTTATTGAAGGGCATCTAGGTTGGTTCCACAGTCTTGCTATTGTGAATTGTGCTGCTATGAACATCGATGTAGCAGTGTCCCTGTAGCATGCTCTTTTTAGGTCTTTAGGGAATAGACCGAGAAGGGGAATAGCTGGGTCAAATGGTGGTTCCATTCCCAGCTTTCCAAGAAATCTCCATACTGCTTTCCAGATTGGCTGCACCAATTTGCAGTCCCACCAACAATGAACAAGTGTACCCTTTTCCCCACATCCTCGCCAGCACTTGTTGTTGTTTGACTTCCTAATGGCTGAAAATCTTACTGGAGTGAGATGGTATCTTAGGGTGGTTTTGATTTGCATTTCTCTGACTGCTAGAGATGGTGAGCATTTTTTCATGTACTTGTTGATTGATTGTATGTCCTCCCCTGAGAAGTGTCTGTTCAGGTCCTTGGCCCATTTGTTGATTGGGTTATTTGTTATCTTGTTGTCTAATTTTTTGAGTTCTTTGTATACTCTGGATATTAGGGCTCTATCTGAAGTGTGAGGAGTAAAGATTTGTTCCCAGGATGTAGGCTCCCTATTTACCTCTCTTATTGTTTCTTTTGCTGAGAAAAAACTTTTTAGTTTGAGTAAGTCCCATTTGTTGATTCTAGTTATTAACTCTTGTGCTATGGGTGTCCTATTGAGGAATTTGGAGCCTGACCCCACAGTATGTAGATCATAGCCAACTTTTTCTTCTATCAGACGCCGTGTCTCTGATTTGATATCAAGCTCCTTGATCCATTTTGAGTTAACTTTTGTGCATGGCGAGAGAAAGGGATTCAGTTTCATTTTGTTGCATATGGATTTCCAGTTTTCCCAGCACCATTTGTTGAAGATGCTATCCTTTCTCCATTGCATGCTTTTAGCCCCTTTATCAAATATAAGATAGTTGTAGTTTTTTGGATTGGTTTCTGTGTCCTCTATTCTGTACCATTGGTCCACCCGCCTGTTTTGGTACCAGTACCATGCTGTTTCTGTTACTATTGCTCTGTAGTATAGTTTGAAGTCTGGAATCGCTATACCACCTGATTCAACTTCCTGCTTAGCATTGTTTTTGCTATTCTGGGTCTTTTATTTTTCCATATGAATTTCATGATTGCTTTATCTATTTCTATAAGAAATGCCATTGGGATTTTGATTGGCATTGCATTAAACCTATAGAGAACTTTTGGTAATATCGCCATTTTGATGATGTTAGTTCTGCCTATCCATGAACAGGGTATATTTTTCCATCTTCTAAGATCTTCTATTTCTCTCTTTAGGGTTCTGTAGTTTTCATTGTATAAGTCTTTCACCTCTTTTGTTAGGTTGATTCCCAAGTATTTTATTATTTTTTTTGAGGATATTGTGAATGGAGTGGTTGTCCTCATTTCCATTTCAGAGGATTTGTCGCTGATATACAGGAATGCCTTTGATTTATACGTGTTGATTTTATATCCCGCCACTTTGCTGAATTCATTTATTAGCTCTAATAGTTTCTTTGTAGACCCTTTTGGGTCTGCTAGGTATAGAATCATGTCATCTGCAAATAGTGATAATTTAAGTTCTTCTTTTCCTATTTTTATGCCTTTAATTTCTTTCGTCTGTCTAATTGCTCTGGCCAGTGTTTCGAGAACTATGTTGAACAGAAGTGGTGAGAGAGGGCATCCCTGTCTTGTTCCAGATTTTAGAAGGAATACCTTCAATTTTTCTCCATTCAGAATGATGCTAGCATGAGGCTTAGCATAGATTGCTTTTACAATGTTGAGGTAAGTTCCTGTTATCCCTAGTTTTTCTAGCGTTTTGAACATAAAGGGATGCTGTACTTTGTCGAATGCTTTTTCTGCATCTATCGAGATGATCATATGGTTCTTATTTTTAAGTCTATTGATGTGGTGAATAACATTTATTGATTTCCGTATATTGAACCAGCCTTGCATCCCAGGGATGAATCCTACTTGATCATGGTGCACAATTTTTTTGATATGTTTTTGAATCCGATTCGCCAGAATTTTATTGAGGATTTTTGCATCTAGTTTCATTAGAGATATTGGTCTGTAGTTTTCTTTCTTTGAAGTGTCTTTGTCTGGTTTAGGAATCAGGGTGATGTTGGCCTCATAGAATGAATTTGGAAGTTCTCCCTCTTTTTCTATTTCCTGAAATAGCTTGAAAAGTATTGGTATTAGTTCCTCTTTAAAGGTTTTGTAAAACTCTGCTATATACCCATCCAGTCCTGGGCTTTTCTTAGTTGGTAGTCTTTTGATGGTTTCTTCTATTTCCTCAATTGATATTGGTCTGTTTAGGTTGTCTATATCCTCCTGACTCAATCTGGGCAAATCATATGACTTAAGAAATTTATCGATGCCTTCACTATCTTCTATTTTATTGGAGTATAAGGATTCAAAATAGTTTCTGATTATCTTCTGTATTTCTGAAGTGTCTGTTGTGATATTGTCTTTTTCATCCCATGTGCTAGTAATTTGATTTCTCTCTCTTCTTCTCTTCATTAGCATGGCTAAGGGTCTGTCGATTTTATTTATTTTTTCAAAGAACCAACTTTTAGTTTTTTCAATCTTTTCAATTGTTTCTTTTGTTTCAATTTCATTAATTTCAGCTCTGATTTTAATTATTTCTTGCCTTCTACTTCTTTTGCTGTTGTTTTGCTCTTCTTTTTCTAGGATTTTGAGATGAAGTATGAGATCATTTATTTGTTGGTTTTTTCTTTTTTTAAGGAATGAACTCCAAGCAATGAATTTTCCTCTTAGAACTGCTTTCAGTGTGTCCCATAGATTCTGATATGTTGTGTCTGTGTTTTCATTTATCTCTAAGAATTTTTAAATTTTCTCCTTGATGTCTTCTATAACCCATTGATCATTCAGTAACCTATTGTTCATTCTCCAAGTGATGCATGATTTTTCCTTACTTCTTTTATCATTGATTTTCAGTTTCATTCCATTATGATCAGATAAGATGCATGGTATTATCTCCACTCCTTTATATTGTCTAAGAGTTGCCCTGTGACATAATATATGATCTATTTTTGAGAGGGATCCATGTGCTGCTGAGAAAAAAGTGTAACTGCTTGATGTTGGGTGGTATATTCTATATATATCAATTAAGTCTAGGTTATTAATTGTGTTATTGAGTTCTATAGTTTCCTTATTCAACTTTTGTTTGGAAGATCTGTCCAGTGGTGAGAGAGATGTGTTGAAGTTTCCCATGATTATTGTATGGTGGTCTATTAGACTCTTAAACCTGAGAAGAGTTTGCTTGATGAACATAGCTGCACCATTGTTTGGGGCATATATATTTATGATTGTTATGTCTTGTTGGTATATGGTTCCCTTGAGCAGTATGTAGTGTCCCTCTTTATCCCTTTTGATTAACTTTGGCTTGAAATCTATTTTATTTGATATGAGTATGGACACTCCTGCTTGTTTCTGAAGTCCATATGGGTGATATGATTTTTCCCAACCTTTCACCTTCAGTATATGTATGTCTTTTCCTATCAAATGCATCTCCTGTAGGCAGCATATTGTTGGGTCTTGTTTTGTGATCCATTCTACTAGCCTGTGTCTCTTAATTGGTGAGTTTAAGCCATTAACATTTAGGGTTATTATTGAGATAGGGATTGTTCTTCCAGCCATATTTGTTTATTTATGTTACTAAACATGGTTTGTTTTCCTTTTTGACTATTTTTCCCCCCTTTACTGTCCTACCTCCCACTGTTGGTTTTCATTGTTATTTTCCATTTCCTCTTCCTGTAATGTTTCGCCGAGGATGTTTTGAAGACATGGTTTTCTATCTGCAAATTCTTTTAACTTTTGTTTATCGTGGAAGGTTTTAATTTCATCTTCCATCCTGAAGCTTAATTTCGCTGGATACACGATTCTTGGTTGGAACCCATTTTCTTTCAGTGTTTGAAATATGTTATTCCAGGATCTTCTAGCTTTCAGAGTCTATGTTGAAAGATCAGCTGTTATCCTAATTGGTTTACCCCTAAATGTATTCTGCCTCCTTTCTCTTGTAGCTTTTAAAATTCTCTCCTCATTCTGTATGTTGGGCATCTTCATTATAATGTGTCTAGGTGTGGATCTCTTATGATTTTGCACATTCGGCGTCCTGTAGGCTTCTAGGATTTGGGATTCTGTCTCATTCTTCAAGTCTGGGAAGTTTTCTCGTATTATTTCATTGAATAGATTGCTCATTCCTCTGGTTTGGACCTCTATACCTTCCTTTATCCCAATGACTCTTAAGTTTGGTCTCTTTATATTATCCCATATTTCTTGGATGTTCTGCTCATGGTTTCTTAACAGTCTTGCTGAGCTGTCTATGTTCTTTTCAAGTTGAAATACTTTGTCTTCATTGTCTGATGTTCTATCTTCTAAGTGTTCTACTCTGCTGGTAGTATTCTCAATTGAGTTTTTAAATTGGTTTATTGCTTCCTGCATTTCTAGGATTTCTGTTTGTTTGTTTTTTATTACCTCTATCTCCCTGTATAGTTGATCTTTTGCTTCTTGGATTTGTTTATGTAATACATTGTCGAAGTGGTCGAAGTGATCTTTCATTGTCTGATTTTGCTGTCTAATGTCTTCCTTGAGACTCCAGATTATCTGCAGCATGTATATCCTGAATTCTTTATCTGACATTCCATCTGCTGCAGCTATTACCTCTTCTAAAGTTGAGTTGACCTGCATTGCTTGTGGTCCTTTCTTTCCTTGTCTTTTCATATTGCTCGTGTTTCTTTCTGCTTGGTGAAACTGTTGTGTTTTTGAAATTCTCCCCCTATATATTTATATTGCTCTTGTATAGTTGAAAAGTCTCCCTTGCAGGGGCGGGCGGCGGCTCTGCTCCTCCTCCAATTGGGGTGATCTGTTTACCACGCTGGCGGGCCGCTGGGACTGTTCTGCCGGTCAGTCGCAGTTCTGCCTACCTTGGAGGCCTGGACAGCGGCTCTGCTCTGCCCCTCCTCCAACTGGTGTGACGTGTCTACCACACCCGCGAACCCCTGGGCCTGTTCTGCTGGTCCGTTGCAGGTCTGCCTACCTTGCAGGCGCGGGCGGAGTCTCTGCTCTGCCCCTACTCCAATTGGGGTGTCGTGACTACCACACCGGCAGGTTTCTGGGCCTGTTCTGGGTGCAGGCTGCGGCTCTGCTGTGTCCCTGCTCCAAATGTGGTGACGTGACTGCCACGCCGCGGGCCACTGGGCCTGTTCTGGGCTCGGGAGGCGACTCTGCTCTGCCCCTCCCCCAATTGGTGTGACGTGTCTACCACGTTGGCAGGCCGCTGGGACTGTTCTGCCGGTCAGTCGCAGGTCTGCCTACCTTGGAGGCTCGGGCGGCGGCTCTGCTCTGCCCCTACTCCAAATGAGGTGACGTGACTGCCATGCCGGCGGGTCACTGGGCCTGTTCCGGGCGCAGGCGGTGGCTCTGTTCGGCCCCCACTCCAGTTGGGGTGACGTGATACCACGCCGGAGGGTCTCTGGGCCCGTTCCGGGCGCGGGCGGCGGCTCTGCTCCGCCCCTCTGTCCTCCACAGTATTCAGCAGCACCCAGACCGAGAAGCAGTTTCCGCGGGTTCTTTATCCCTGGGCCAGAGCAGTTCCGGTAGCCAGAATTCGGCATCTCCGGGCTTGGTGCATGCTCTGACAGGAGCAGGCTCCAAGAAGCAGTTTTCCCGGGTTCTATAGCCCTGGGCCAGAGCAGCTCTGGGAGCCGGAACTTGGCCGCTCTAGCCTCGGTGCGTGTTCCGATAGGAGCCGGCTCCAAGAAGCAGTTTCTGCGGGTTATTTAGCACTAAGTCTGAGCAATTTGTCTGCAAGACGCAGACAAATGTCAGCCTGAAATTACCTGTTCTATAGCTGAAAGAGCTGCGATCAGTCGAAAACAAGGATGGTGACGTCAGCTCTCTAAGATGGTGGCCACTGTCTTCCTCTGTAGTCTGACCGATGTGGAGAACCGAACTGGACCGTTTCCTTCCCCGTCTCAAACCCAGAATTCAGCTCCGAGCACAGCAAATGCACAGCTGGCAGGAGCCCGCAGAATCAGCAGCGCTGCATCTCTGCGCTGCTAGCTCGTCGTTTCCCAGCGTGCGCCGCAGACTCTAGCCACGGGGCGATTTGCTGAATAAGCAGCGTGACCTTCCTTACGGACAGATCGCTCGCGTTTGAGCCCCTGAAGCTGATCCTCGTGTGATGAAAATCCTTCCACTGGGTTTTGGAGCACCCCAATTTTGCTGGAAATTCCTAACAAGATAGCTTTTAGCCGTTCTAACTCGTCATTTTCCCTCACAGTGATGCGGTACACGGAGTTGATGCACTCCCTTCGCCGCCATCTTCCTCCCCCTCTGGTTATTGCTTTTTTGATATCTTCAAGTGATCTCTCTGTAGTTATCTGTGTCCTAATCTCCTTATAAATCCTATTTATTGGAGCTCACCCTTAGGGTGTTATTTTAGTTCACCTCTTTAAAGATTCTATCTCCAGGTGTAGTTGGGAGTTAGGATTCCAACATAAAAAGTTTAGGGGGACCATGACACTGGTGAAGATTGAACTTGTATGACAATGTTCAAGGATGGGATGAACAGTCAGTATGTTAGCTCTGGGGTACCCTTGTTAGAAGCTCCACTCATCAGCAGGCTCATGGACCATCACTAGATTAGAGGAAATTTAAGAGGATGGCAGAATAAATTTGTTATGATCAGTTTAGCTCAATCACCATCCATTGTCTGGGCCTTTCATTTACTTGAGCAAAATTAAGTTTTGTTAGCAAAAAAAGAAGGTGGGAGGATATACTATCGTATATGTAATTTAGAAAATGTCCTTCAGGTATGAAAATAGTAGAGACACAAAGAAGCAGGAAAGGCTTCACTTCATGAACTGTCTATTCCTGGGTCAGGGCAGCTGGTGGCATTAATAATAGACAGAGTTGTAAGGAGTGAGTGGTGCTTTTGCTGTGCCCCTCCCTCGTCTGCTCTTTCTTCCCTCCCCACACCTTACTGGGTGCCCTGTGCCAGCAGATTTTCTACATGTCCTTTGGTCTAAACTTGTTCTAAGAAGAGCATCTTCTATTGGCATGGACTCCCTTGGGTATCCAGTGTGAATAATTTTAAGTCACTGAAATTCCTTTCTAAAGGAGATTTCCATTTTAAGCTTTATGTTATAATGAAAGGCTTTGCTCACAATTCAGGGGATTTCAGGTGCTGGTGCACAAATGAGGGAGGTTTAGAGTCAAAGCTGCCATTTCAATGCCTTAGAAGCCATACTGATTCAGTGGCTGACTTTAGATATGGCTATCTGCTCCACGTATTCAGAAGGCCAATGGTGCATAGTGGCTCCAGCTAGGACAATCATAGAGTATTAAATACAGATTGGGTCCTTGCATTAGTTTTCTATTGCTATGTAAAATAACAACAACAACAAATTTAGCAATTTGGAATAAAAGAATGTGAGAAGTATGTTGTAGGCTTCTCTGGGTTCTCTAATTAGAGTCTCACAAGGCTAATATTAAAATGTTAGCCAGGCTCCTGCTCATTGTACATGGAATTCTTTTTCTTGGTTGTAGGGCTGAGGTCCCTATTGCATAGGGATTATTCTTAGATGTTAGAGGTCACTCTCAGGTCCTTGCCACATGGCCCCTTACATCTTCAAGCCAGTTGTCAATATCCATTGTACTTCGGTTCTGATGTCTGCTGCCAGCCAGAGAATAATCTCTGCCTTTAAAGAGCTCATATGATTAGATTAGCTCAGATAATCTGCCCAATTTAAAACCAACTAATTAACATGAATTACATCTGCAAAATCCCTTTTTCATGTAACATAATCAAAGAAGTAACACCTAGGTCAGAGATCATGCAGGACATCTTGAAATTTTGCTTACCACAGTCATCTGTGGCTGCCCAGGGAATGTTCATGAAAAATTGTTTACATTTTTAAAAAAATTTTGATGAATAGAAGGCAGAGGAGAAAAAGAGTTCTGTACACAGATTTGACCAATTCAGTGGTTTCATACAAAGATGAATCTTTTGACATCATCATGTCACATGTAAAAGAAGGAGAGTAGTTGAAGGAAAACATTATGCTCTGTGAAAACAGAATGGTATCATGTTTATTTTGTTTACTCTTGTATCTAGTAAAAATTATAAAGTTAGTTTTTTGTTCAATAAATGGCTTATGATGTTATGTATTAGTTACTTTTTGTTTAGTTATCAAACATCCTCCCATTCATACTCCCTGATATTTATAAATATTTTATTTCTAATGACCTTGATCTTTGTATTTTTTTTCCCCTGTTGGCTCTTGGCAAAAGAAGCCAAGTCATTGTGCACAATTCTGTTAGAGTTTCTTAGAGATGGATGTGGTCTCATTCAAATCACATGATTGATCTCATACTAATGGGATAGGAGAATGTGGTACATTTACTGAGCACTTCAGCCTCACATTACAGAAGATCAGGATGTCACATGACAAAGGATAAGAATGATTGATCCTAATACCGGGAGAGGGCAGCAGAATTGGGAACAATTATGTTATCTATCACAAACTATTCACAATGTATTGCCTAATAATTTTCCCTACTCCTGGGTTGGCAGACTCTAAAACTAGACACTAGGGATAGAATATTTAGGGGAGAAAAGGGTAGGCAATATAATTTTTTCTATCACCACAAGTTCCCTCTTCCTGGGGTTTTTCCTACACTCCCTTGTAGACAAGCATAGTAGGCGACCGGCAGATTTCCTGGGCATTTGAATGATCCATTTGGCCTAAATTACTGCAAGTCCTGGAAGTCCTCCATCCCAGGATTTGTTTGAAAGAAATATTTGTTTCCCTTATCTTCCAGAGATCCTAGATACTATGATCTCATCCACAAATTTTACGCAGAACTTCTGCTTTCTCATTATTTAAATGTACTTCAAATCTTAACTGATGGAAATAATGACATTAATTTTACCTCAAAGATTGTTAAGTGTTGTTTTGTAAAGAAAATGTACGTATAACCCAATTCATCTTTTTTAAAGGAAGTATATATCTTTCTCCTTCTTGCATTCAGGCAACATTAGTCTTAAATTATAGTAACATATAGTGAAAAAATATTGTTCTCTTACTTTTAATGCATGTTCATTCTTCAGACTTGGAAGAAAAGTTGTTGTGGAAATAACATTTTAGTCAATAGATTACTAACATATTGTGTTATATGCCTTGCACTTTGGGTAATGTGATGTATGGAAAATTACTTAGCTATTAGTCTTCAGTGGGAGCCAAGTGAAGAATGAGGGTTGGTAACTTATCTTATTCTCAAGGATTTTCAAAAGTATCTGTGTCCTTGGGGCCACTTTCACAAATGTTACACTTTACTGTTTTCTGATCCAAAGTGACAGGGAGAATTTTTTTTTTTAAAGTTTGAGATTTAAAAGAGGATTGAGGCTTGTCTGAGTTATGCATCCATAAAGACAGGCAGGCAGAAACGGCACCATTTGTTTGTTTCTTTTGAAACGTGACAACTAGAACAATGGCTGCCTTTTCCTTCCATGTGAAGTTTCTAAAGCACTCTAGACAGCTGCAGTCATTGTAGAATCAAATAAAAAGCTGAGTGACAGCCTCACATCTCACCTTTCCTTTTGGTCTTCATGAACCTTCTGTTGCCATAACAGGAAAAGTCAAAATTCTCACCATCCTTTGGTGGACCCTAGTAGGGTTATTTTTATTGTCCTGGTTATGTTGTAGTTAGCTGGTGATATTGAAGATCCCCTTAAATCTTACTAAAAAAACCAAACATTGAATAGGGTAGATGAAGAAACATTCCTATGGGTGGGTAGCAGAACAATTGGTGAGCATGTAATTCTTCTGGCTGTCAAATCTACTCTGAGGGTGTCACCGTTATCTTCAGAATAAAAGAAAATAATCATTGGTTGCTTCTGTCCTAACTTTTTCTGCCTGTTAGGCTCATTATAGTTAAAGCACATTTTCTTACTTTTATAAGAGATTGAACTGAAAGGTAAAGGGGAGCTGAATTATGTAGGGAGTTTGTGCAGCAGAAACAGGCTAGCTGTTTATTAAATCTTAATTTGCTTTTTCCTAAGCACATGATTTGCATTTTCTGGACACTTTTACAATGATCTGTGGATCCTGAGTTCCAGAAGGTAGACTATGAAGAAAAATGAAGTATGCCACTCTCCTGGAATATTCTTCATTAGTGATCCTCCACCAGTTGAATGAAGGTAAGCATGTAGATCTTTAAAATAATGTGAACTTTATTCAAAAACTGATTCTTGTGTGTTTAGCTTGAAGGAAAAATCAGAGCCAGTGGCACTAGGAGTGGGAGACTCTCATGGCTGTTGTGTGGACTCTGTGGTTAATGCTCTCACTGTCTGACCATCCAGGTCTGGCTTTCCACCCCTGCTAGATTAAATTAGGATAATTCCAGATTTCTCTTAGAAAAACACACATTTCAAGTGATCCTGTGTTTTTATCTCTTTTTATTTTTGTAGCTTTTCCCTTTGGCCGCCCTCTCCCCCACCCCACAACTTTATTGAGTATAATTGAAAAAATAAATATAAAGTATACAATGTAATTATTTCATAGATACATACATATATTGTGAAATGATTACCACAATCAAGCTAACTAGCACATCTTTTCCTTCTTAGTTACTGTTTTGAGTGTGTGTGCATGCATTGAGAACACTTTTGAAATCTACTTCCTTTGAAAATTTCCCATATTCAATGTTATTATTTACCATACTTACCATACTCTACATCATGTCTCCAGAATTTACTCATATAAAAATTTGTATCCTCAATGAACATCTCCCCATATTCTCTCAACCTTTAGCCCCTGGTAACCAATTTTCTACTCTCTGTTCTTAGGAATTTGACTCTTAGGTTCTGCATATAAGTATTATCTGGCAGGTTATGTTTTTCTGTGTCTGGCTTATTTCATTTAGCATATGTTCTGTTGCTTTCATCATTTGTATTGAGGCTTATCATTTCCACTGGGGACAGCTGTTGATTTAATTTCTCTTGCTTTATGTTATTTATAAAGTCCTCAAAAGTCTCTTTTTCTCATGGCATTGTTCTTTGCTTTTTAAAAGGCTTATTTTGGTATATCTTCCATTTTGATGTGACTGGGGAGAGATAAAGAAAATTACATACTCTCATTTGGGTTTCTACTTTTGCCAGAGTTCATATTTCTTGCATTCCACTGATCTTTAGTTTTTCAGCTTCAAAATGTGTGCATTCCTTTCTTTCATAATTACGCCTGAGCAATAAACAACATATATGCCAGTAACACTTTTGTGTCTTTAAAAAGAGTCACATTAATTAATTATTTAGTGAATACAATCTGGAATGTGTTTATATGTTTACTACTGAATTAATACATGGTTAAAGGTGATTGACAGATAATAGTTTCAATTTTAATGATATATTTACCCAAATAAAATATACCTGATTTGCTTTTGGGTTCCCTAAGAATGACAATGATCATCAGGTCTAAAATGCTCTGCTTCTACTTGACTTTTACCTACCTCGTCCTCCTCCTTCTTTTCCTCTTCTTAGTTGAAATTGCTACATTTAGCATTAAAAAATAGCATCTCAGGCTTTCAGCATTTTCCTTATCTTCTTCCTTTGTTTTAACCAAGGTTTATATTAGACATTGTGCTAATGATGTGTTTGCATTCCTCTTATTGCAATTATCCTTACTTATGAGAAAACTACTAGTTCTAGAAGTTAAATATTTTGCCCCAATTTACCAAAGTGAATAAAATTTAAAACTATAAATTTCATGTTTCCTTGATTTTGGTATGCTAAGGATTCCATTTTATTTTTTTTTAACTGATTTGGGTAGCTACTAGTATTACTCCTGAGAATTTTTTTGGTGCTTTATGAATTCCTATGATAAGAAGATAATTAAATCCTCTATTTTTAGAGATGTGTACCTTATTATGAAATAATAAAAACAATATTTTTCCAGATATTCACTTTTTAAGTTTTATAATTGATCAGTAGACACACTCCATATTTTGGTAATTCCTATAATAAAATAAACCACTATATGAGTGGAAAGGGAAGTAATTATCTACCAGGTAAATTGATGACTTGCAGTCATAAATGTAAAGAATAGCTACAGGTAATTTCTGAGAATTTGATTGAAAATAGATTTCTGTGTGCACAGGTACTATGTGTACATAATTTCAATGCAGGGCATTTGTATGGTTGAATTATAACCCTTGGGAATTATGTTTTTTACTTTCCCTGGCTTATATCACTATGTTTCTGCTTCTTATTATTGAACAGTAAAATGTTTATTGCAATATGCCATAGTGAAAACTTATTTACATTCTTAACATATGGACCTATTTCAAATTGAGACAGGAGAAAGAGAATACATAAAGATGTGTTATTTACCCATGTCACTTTTAATCAAGAAGCAAAATAAATGAAGAGGTGAAAAAACTTCATGGAATGCAAGTAGATTGTTTGATGCTGTTCCTTAGGTAAAAATGATAAGCACCCATTCTATGAATATAATTAAAATGGATATCTGGTAATTAAAGTATGCATGTCTATTCCTCTTAAGTAAGCATATGCATCCTATCAAACAAACAAATGGATCATCATAGGTAAATGAATTCTCTGTATTCAGACATGTTATCTTCTCTCTGTTTCACATGTTGTCATAGCAACGATTGACTTCATATGGCCTGACTCAGCTACTCAGCAACCAAAGAGAAAAGAAATGTCCTGTTTTCTATAATTTGGTGCTAGAGGTGATATCTTTAGAGTGTGCAATAATAAAAGCTGATGCTTAAACCTACTGGATTTTCTTTTCTGATTGCAACAAAATCAATAATTACCCTCTAGTTACAGAGCAGTGGTCATTTTGAGGTTTGAATGGTGATATCTATAGGTAAAGAACAGAAATAATTCAAGGATGTTCAGGGTTTCTTAGTGAAAATAGAGGATGGATCACCTTTCGATAGTTATTTGTCCAAATATTTTAATATATAGTTTAGAAATCAGTAGAGACAGAGAATAATATTTTTGAACTGAGAAATACTGTAAGTCTATAACTCAGTGCTAGTTTTCTGTATCTGCCTATTATATAAAATTTCACAGTCCTTCATCATATTGAGATAGTTCTTTTTATGTGAAATATATTCATAAAAATTATTTGCCAAAGTAACAGGGGGAAGAGAATACTTATTGCCAACTTACTGGCTTATGGTTCTTATTGAGTATATAGGATTAGAACATAGTAATTGAATATTAAAAATTTTCTAGTCAAAGGTTTGTACACTTTTCTATGTAAACTGTGTTGAAAAGATACAAATATGCTGAATAAAATCATAAATAATACTTTGTTTTTATGGTTTGGGTAGTTCTAAAAACAAAAACAACAAAAAATATACCTTCAAAGAATTAACTTAAAATGTAACTTGGTACTAATTTCAGTTATTCAATTTCTAGTTCTTGAGTCAAATGGTATTAGATGTTTGGATTTTCAAGTGATTTCTACTCAGTAAACTACACAATCATTACATACTTCTCTATTCAATGCAGCAAATAACAGCAGGGCCTGAAGGTGGTCTCTACGTGGGAAAATGCATGGAAAAACCATCATTTTGGATGTTGAAAATTTCCATTTCACAATTATGGCTGTATTTTCTGCTTTAGCTAGAAAGTATGGTGCTTATGAATTTGAATATTGGTTTAGTAAGAGAATGCAAATTATGAATATAAAGAGAAATCTAAGATTGATTCCCAAGTGACATCTATGCGTTATACATTTCATCAGTTTCAAGTCCTGTGCCCATGGTTAATATCTACCTAGTGACACCCTTAATTCTGAGTATAAGTTTAATCTAAGAATATAATGGCATGATGCTGGCAGCCACTTCTAGGATTTTCCTGATGAACCATCTTATTTTCATTTTATTTAATAAAAGTTGGCATGGAGGGAAATTAAACACTTTAAAAATCTGAAATGTGGTCAATGCTTCCTGTTCACATCACCATTTGATTATATTTTCAGTGTTCCAATCATTCACCTTATCTAGGTGATTTGGTATATCATTTAGAGATGATCTTAAGAATGAAGATTCAGCCACTTCACTCTTACCTGTCTCAATTCTGTCATCTGTGAGTTCTACATTTCAAGAATACTGAATCAGATTAGTATAGCATCAAAGGTTCAGAGCTTCTGGAAAAATGACCCTAGCATTAATACAAAGCATTGCTCTTCTCTTTTTAAAAAACAACTCAGTCCCTGTGTGTCTTGGTTTCTCCTCTCCAACTTTGAAATGTTGGAAGTCACAGTATTGATCTTGGCTTACAGACTGCTTCTCAATTTATCAAACTCATTTTGAAGCAAGTTAGAAGTTAGGCTGAGAGCAGGCCTAAAATAAAGCCAAAGCAACATACTTTTTCTTTAACTTCCCTGCATTGTCCCAGAGAGTAGATTCTCATTATTTTCCCCATTGTTCTGCATCTCTCAAAATTCTACTGATGATAAAATTCAGACAAGTAATTGTGGCATCCCTCACATCACCTTCTACAGTTGAACTATCACAAACTATGTGTTTTTTATGTTATTTGGTCTCAGATTTTATTGTACCTAGCATACTTTGATGCTTATATCTATTATATTACAATATTAAACAATTCCAGGCCTTAGTGGAGATACTAGATTTACTCTTCTCTTTTCCCCCACCCAGTCCTCAAATGTTCCATTATAGAAAATGCCCTGTATTACCATAACTCTCTCCCTGTCACCTTAAAACTGGGAATTGTTTTAAAGATGAATGTCCTATAAGCAATGGAGAATGAGTGTGAGACAGTTGGGAGAGAATACATCTTTCACTTGGACACTACTGCAATCTCCTGAAGTTCTTTAAAGGTAACTGAAGCCAAATGGAACTTGGAGATTTCTTTCTCAAGGCGTTTATACAGGGAGAGAACTTTACACAGTGGGTCACAGCTGTGGAAAACGGGGAGGTACTTCCTACATCTGAGTCAAGACAAGGAAAGTGCTCTCAACTCTACCAACCCTTCAGTCTTCTGAGAGCTCCTAACAATGGAGGGGTGTAGCTGTGTATTTTAGAAGACTTTGGTCTGATTCTGATGTACTGCCCCCTCCTTTACTGCCATGGGATTAAAAAGAATTCCATGTAGGCCTCCATGGTGCCTTACACACTCTGGTGAGTGGATGCATACTTACACGTGTGCTCATGCATGCACACATATGTGCCATTCACTAGAGAGAAGTGAAATGAGAAGAGCATGGGCTTTAGAATGAACCAGTTCTGGGTTCCAATCCTAGAAAACACTGTCTTCATTTATGAAATAGGAAAAATCTACTTTTAAATGATTGTTGTGATGTTAAATATACCAACATATATTCAAAATCTGGAATGGGGCAGGACAGAGTAAATAGTCCATAAGTGCTACTTTTTACCTTGTCTTCCAGCCCCCACATATGAAACAAATTTCTTCTCAGTAACTCAATCTATGATTGCTATGTAGGTTAACTGTTGCTATATTGAAAAGCATCCTGAACACTTTAAATAGCATTTAAAAAATTTCTCATGAAATAGGGCTATGTTGTTCTGTTAAGTTTGGTTAGGCTTGGCTAATCTCACTGAGGCTTGTTTTGTCTAATGCTAGCTTCCGTGTTTTAAATTTAGCTTCAAGGTTTCTCCATGCATAGTGAACTGTAACCTGACTTGATGTGTAAACAGGCTGCAATCTACTCTTTTAAAAGTGGTGAGTGGCAGCCAATCAAGTGATCAGTTGTTCCAACCATGTTCAAATGAGGCAGATGAGAGTTGTAACCAGTCAGACTATCTCTGTACCTCACTTCTGTTTTCTGTACATCACTTCCTTTTCTCTGGCTATGCATATAACCTACCCATGTGGTGGAGGAGGGCATTCCGAACTGTTTTTGTTTTGGACAGCTGCCTAATTGTAGAATAGCAAAACCAGTTCAGAGCTTAAGAAAAAACAAAACAAAAAAACTAGACTTGTGATTTTTGTCTTAACAGGCTTGATCATGTAAACGATGAGAGAGACAAAGCTTTGAATGATTTAAAAATACAATGAGTGGATTTTGCTCTGTGTGTCTCTCTCCTATCCCTTTAACCATCTAAGAGGAAGGTAAGAATCCCAAAGCAAATAAACCCAATTGTTGAAGGTGGCAAAGATGAGCATGTGCTTTTCAAGCTTGGATCAATTTGTTAATGCCCTATTATTCAAAGTACATCACGTGGTTGAGGCCAGAATCAAAGTTGGAGAAACTGTAAAATTATAGGACAAAGGACCTGAATCATCAGGGCTATGTGCAACCCAGCTACTTTACAAATCTTTCTTACTAACTTTTTAAGTCAGCCAAAGTTTGATTAGAGAAACAGAACCCTTACAACTCATTGACAGATGGAGACGAGGGTATTTACTTTAGGAATTAAACATTACACAATTGTGCGACCTCTTGGATAGGTTATGTAGCCCTCTTTGTCTTGTGTTGATTCTGTAGTCATATTAGTCAGAATACCATTCAGGGAAAAAAACAAAACAGGATATGAAAAGTCAACCACTAGAATTCATGAGGACAAACTGGAATACGCATCTGTCTCTTATCGCCTCTAGTCTTGGTGTGGAGGGTCACCTGGAGACGAAGACTGTCTTTCACTATAGTCTACAAAGTCATGAACCTGAGAATCAAAGAAAATGAAGAAGGGGATTAGATAGGAACTGGAGGAACTGCTGGTTATGACCCTTATTCATTGCTAAGCCGCCACAGGGCTTAATACTCTGTCTCAAACAAAAGAATATCAAAATATTAAGGTGACTGCTTTATTTCATTCTTCTCAATCTTATGCAAATATATCTTCTGGTCAAAACTAATCTGGAGCTACATGAGGAGGAGAATTCTGGGAAGTGTATTTTCAGCTTGGTTAAAGTCTCTTTTTGTCTTATATCACTTCGTATTTGGTTATGATAAACTGGTCATTTTAAGGGTTCTCATATTCTACCTCTCTGTCTCTCAAAGAGTTTAGATTGCAAATTCACTGAGTATGGCAGAAATGATGCAAAAAATTCAGCTATGTGATGGCATCTGAATATTAGGCATTTTTAGCTACTTTGTGCAGCTCATACTTCTTGATACCCCTGTGATTTTCATTTCTCTTCAGATGAGAATGTTTGTAAAATGCCTTGCCAGCCTCAATAGCCAACAATGTTATATAAATACAAATATTGGGACTGTAAATTTAATTTTTAAAATAATATTTCAACTCTAAGTAACCAAGGAGACAGATAAACCAACCAAATGTATTAGGGATTTTGTTATATTTAAGAGGAGATATTACTGCAATGGCTGAATAACTAAGTTCCTTAATTAATGACAAATTTTTAGTGAAGCTTTTTGACTTCATTATACATTCCCACAATTCAATATGTAGAACTAATTCTCTTAGGGAAATCATAGATTTTATAACCTCAAAGCAACCCAGGATCTATGGCAATTACTGCTATTTCTTACTAAAATATTTAACTGTAGAAATAGCTGTGAGGGCTGGGCATATAGCTCCGTGGTAGGGTACTTGCCTATCATATGTAAATCCCCAGGTTCAATCCCCAGTAACTAACACCCCCCCACACACACACAGCCAATAAGTAGACCAGTTCAGAAAGAGATCATCTCTCTATATATACATGATGTACCATCTATCTATCCACCTATTGATCTCTGTATCATCCATTTCTTCATCTATTTTAATGAAAATTCTTGCAGGGATTTTCATTAAAATAGAGATAAGAGAAAGAGAAGTCTAGTTTCAGTTTTTCAAGCAAAATCAGTCATTATGATATAAGAAAGTAATACTGAGAAGAGTTGAAGTGAAATTGTTAATGAAAGTGGAATTTGTGAAGAATTAACTTTAAAAGTATTACCTGACTTTTAAAGTACTGACATCTGTCTGCACATGTATAGACTTTCCTCTTGTTGTTATTCTTAGAACAATACAGTATAACAACTGTTTACATAATATTTATATTGTATTAAGTATTATAAGTAATGTAAAGATGATGTAAAGTTATGTGAAAAGATGTACAGAAGTTATATGGGACACTGTATCATATCATTTTATATAAAGGACTTGAGCATCCATTGCTTTAGGTATCTGTGGGGGATTCTGGAGCCTTTCCCCTATGGACATGACGGATGACTATGCATATATAAGCACATAAATATTCAATCATATAAAATAGGGGGCTTAACGTAACCAATGCAAACAAAGAGGCATTCACAATATGCTGGAATATTTGGGGAAGACATTAAGGAAGAGATGGGATTTGAATTGACTGTGAAGTAAATAATAGAGTCCCAAAACATGGGAGTGGCTTAAAATAACTGCTATAATCTTTGTGCCTCTAAGGATCAGATATTTGGACATGACTTAGTAGTAATTGCTCATCTCTGCTTCATATGGCGTCTCTGCAAGACTTTACTTGGACTAGTGGATCCAAGGTGGCCTCAGTTTACATGTCTGATGTCTTAGCTGGATAGTCGGACCTCATTCTTCAAAGAGGGCTCATTTACATCTGGGGCTTTGGAGTACATTTTCTGTGGTATTTCTGTCCTTATCTTCCCAACCCTATCTCCAACTAGGCAGTAGCCTTCCCATACAGCAAAAACAAGAACTGTAGGGTCATCCAGGTTTAAAAATCAGAAGTTCTTAGAAAGTCACTTCTTTAACTTTAATTTGATTAAAGCATGTCAAAGAACCAGCTAGATTCAAGGAGAGGAAAAAATGGATGAGAGTAGTGTCAAAGACCCATTCAAAGAGGACATGCAGAATGGAAGGAATTATTGCAACAATTTTGGAAATAATCTGTTGTCACGACCTTCTGACATGGCTTAAAAGTCCTGGCTGCTTTCTTCCTGCTGTTTTAGTATAATTATTATAAAACTTGACTCTCAAAAGAATGCCTATGTGGTGGTCACCTTAATTCCCAGATAGATTAATGTAAACATGAATTTTCAATACAATTATGCAACACAAAATATTGAAAAGAGATCAGTCAGAATTTGCTAGCTTGTATGACTTTGGACAAGCCAAGAAATCTCAGTCTATTTCTTCATTAATAGAAGTGGAAAAAATAGGAAAGCAAATGCATATAAAGTCATAGTGAGCACTTGTTACAAAATTTAAGTATATTACCTGCAAGAAACCTGGTAGATGGCTCAGTCAGGTTATATACATCTTCAAAATTATAGAACAATGATAAACTTTAAGAGTGAAAGTGATATAAATATCTCACTTTCATATATATGTGTGTGTGTGTGTGTGTGTGTGTCTGTCTCTCTCTATATATATAAAAATATATATATATATATAAAAATAATATGATACAATGTCATTTTTTTGAGAAACATTTAAATTTGTCTTGTTTAAATTGTTACAAGGTGTTATGGTTTGGATGTGAGGTGTCCCCCAAAAGCTCATATGCAAAAGCTCAATGCAAGAAGATCCAGAGGAAAACTGACCGAGTTGTGAGAGTCTTAACCTAATTAGTGAATTAACCCCTGATCGGATTAACTGAGTGATTACTGGAGGCAGGTGGGGTGTGGCTGGAGGAAATGGTTAATTGGAGGCATGGCTATAGGATCTATAGTCTGTATCTGGAGAGTGGAGTCTCTCTGCTTCATGATCACCATGTGAACTGCTTCCCTCTGCCACACTCTTGCACCATGATGTTCTGCCTCACCTATAGCCCCCAAGGAATGGCACTAGCCTTCTATGGACTAGGACCTCTGAAATCATGAGCCCTCAAATAAACTTTTCCTTCTTGACATTGTTCTGGTCAGATCTTTTAGTCACAGCAGAGAAATAGCTGACAAAATCACAGATTTTTTTTCCCCAATGGCAAGGTGTGTGTATAGTGTGTGTGTGTGTGTGTGTGTGTGTGTGTGTTTCAGAGCCTAGTTCTTCATTTCGTTCAAATGAAATGAAATGTGCCTATCTTCACATCACAGTGTCAATACCTACTACTAATGAGCACTTTCTCTCTTTGTAGTATTTACAAATTATGTTTTAAACTTTTTTCCACGTACTGTATTCTGCTGGGTCTGTTCCTCATTACTGGTTTTCCTGACAATTCTTTGTAGCCAGTGGTCTTGCCCTCCTCTCTCCTTGGGCCTGATGCTCATTAATTTTCTCCCATGCCCTTGACTCTTTTTCTGAGCATGCTTATAATCAGTGCTTCTGCTGACTGTTCCATGTTCCTCTGATTATTAAAATGGGTTTTCTGCAAGAATTCAATTTAGAGGGTAAAGGAAAAGGATTCTATTTCCAGGATTTCCTAGGAGCCCATATTTTTTGTTGTAATAAATCTAAAACACTGGCATAAAGACATACAGAGGGTTTTGAAGTAAAGAGAGAATTAGACAACCCCCCTCCCGCAGTTTAGACTTAGCTATCAGTAAAAACTATAACTCACTATTTAAGCAATAGATGGTGAAGCACCGACAAACGTGATTAATGGATTTCCATGTTTTCTATAATAATGGTAATGAGAAGAAGTCAATCCTTCATATGTGGTTACCTTAAATATTTTAAATAAACTATCATTTAGCCCAATAATAACTATAGGGTATTTATATTATAATCAGCTTTTTACAGGTAATGTTTTTGAGGTCTAACGTATATTATAGCCTGTTTAAGTTTACTTATGTTAGTTGATGTTGGACATGAATTCAAACTTAATTATCTATGATATTTTTTCCTCTGTTTTTCCTTACTATTTTAGTTACCACTTGGGAATGACCACTCTTAATGGTGGCAAAGAAACTGGATATTATTTAATTTCTAAGACATTTTTATTTACTATATCTTCTAAATTTGAAAAATAATTAAAGTGAAAACCCTATATAGTTCCTTTCACATATAACTAGAAGAAAATTATGTGTTCATAAATATAAGATTTCATAATTGTGTTAGAAAAGAGTGTTTCCTATTATTGAAAGGACTGAAAGGAAACACCTGGATGCATGGGCATTCTGATAGTTCAGGTGGGCAAAGACTAGTGGGAAGGCAGGATTATGTCTTAGAGCAAAATTTCTTTAATCAGCAACACTGGCTCTTCCAGTTACGACCTGTGTGACCACAGTCAAGTCATTTAGCTCTGAGAACCTATATTCTTTTATTTAATTTCTGTGAGAATTAAAACACTTATTTCTTGGGGAGTTTATCTCAACATTATTATATAGGTTATTGGAGATAATCAATGTAATTGCCTAAAACCATGTCTGGCACACAGTAGACCCACAAGTCGTGTGAGAACTTTGTTCTACTTCAGTAGGTGGGATTCAGGAGCACATTAGCATCGGGGAAGTCCAGTGCTTATTAGGAGGTGTCACAAGTATAACAAATAGATAATGAAAAATATGCCCCAGATGGTGGTCAGCATCAGGGATGGCAGAAGGAAGGGAACACAGGAGTGCTTGCTTATTAGACAGTTTGTTGGTTTTATGTGGAAAGGAAAAGATGTCCCTTTCTTATCATTGGAAAGTGAAGTCAGTACAAGGCTAAAAGCAAATTTTCCTTGTTGTTGAGATACCCAAGTCCTCACCCTGAGATTCCTTAAGTTGAAATCTCAACTGTGCCCAGAGTCTGCTGTAGTATCTCAAAGTTTGATCTTTAAACCAAGAAACACCTGGGGAGTTTAATTAAAAAATGCATTTTCATGGATCCCAAACCAGACCTGCCTTTGTACCCTTGTTTACTTTCTGTGCCTAAGAATCCACTGTGGTTTCACATCAGCCAGGCAAAATAGATTTATGGATTATACTATCAGGTTTTAATTAAACTAACTCTCCCAGAATAAGTTTCTGTAAAGAAGGACTTATTGAAAATGGAGGAACAATGCACACACAAGTAAACAGAAGGAAAACAGCAGAGGCAGCACTTCTGCTCCTAGTACAGGAGCTCTCTGAAGCTAAGTGAGAAAATAAATGAGATGCTAATCTGATCAGGCACAACATAGTCAATCACATTGTGCAACCAGCATGTTCTTACCAACTGTGAGGATGTAAAGCTTTGGACCATTAACAGAAAGAAATCAAATGCATTTGTTAAAGCATTGCTTAGCTAAATTCTCTTCTCTCATTAGCTCCTTATGTAATGGAATATTTACTTATAAATAAAAATAAATAAATGAGTTGCATGTAGAAATTAGAGCTGAGACATAAGGAAAACCTTAGCATAAGGAGTTAGGCATGTCATGACCTATAATCCTATCGAAAAATTCAGATGAAAGTTATATATAGTGTCATGTGTTCAAATGATTTCTCTTGACAATGTCTGAAATGTTCACATTGGGAAGTATTCTAATGTCTTGGCATTACATAGAGCACCATCAAATGCTTGTGCATATTCTACCATGGAGATAATGAATGATTCTCCTAAATACTGACCTACAAATCAAACTATATCTTTGTTTCCTTTTGAGGAAATTTTTACTAATTCTTCTGTCATAACAGCCAAGTATGCAGCATGCTAAATAACTAAATTAACTGTACATTTATGTTATAATTCTTCATTGAATAATTACAAATGAAAGTAATTTTGCTGTTTGTAACAAAGAATTGTATTGTGATAGTTAAAACTTTTAATAACAGTATCTATTTAACACATTTTTTAAAAGTGTGTAATGTTAACATGAAAAATGTAATAGATTTCTATTGGAATTTTTCCATTGAATTAACATTATGGACTTTTAACAAATGCCCCAATTAGATAGAATATGTAATGGGAATATTGCCCAAATTAAAATCAAGGAAAATGTTCAATATACTCACTAATCCTTCAGGGGAAATTTTGAAGACTCTTGCCATATTTTTATAAAAGTCTTAGTGTTTCTTGGTTTTGGTTGCTTTCTTATTGAGTACACTCTACTGCTGATTTTCTTTTGAGTAAAATGACACAGTGTATAAAGGCGATGGAGATCTTAGAGAGATAATGAATATTATTCTGAACAGATAATGACTATAAAATGAAATGTTCATTATGCTCTAAGCTTGATGCAACTTCCTGGAAACGACTACAATAAATGAACATTTTTGTGTCTTATATAATGTTCATCATCAGATATGTAGACATACAGGACATTTTGCTGAATTTAATGGGGAAAATTTACTTTTTTATAGAGTAAATTATTTTGATTCAAAGCTTATTAATATCAATGTCAATATAGAAACATATACAGTTATCTCAACTTTGGGTCTACTTGGGTGATAAATCAGTAAGAACCAGAAGAATGAAATAAGATAAGGGATTATGGAACTGTGTTATTTGAGGATTGGTTATTGGAGAGAGTAGGCTCCACTAATAGAAAGGAGGAATTATGGGGGATTTGCAGATATCATTTAAAATTAGAAATATTGTCATATAGGAAAGAAATAAGTTTTTGTTGTTCCAGTAGGTGAGGATTAATTGATATAAATTTCAGAAAGACAGGGTTTAACACAGTAAAAGGTAAAGTTTTTTCACAATTAGCACATGGTTATTTATTTCCCTATAACACAAGCAGCTACTACATTAAAATGATAAAAATTGTCCACAAAAAAATGTTTAGTATTTAAACAGAGAGGGTATAATCGTTTTCCTGTGTCTTAGTCTACTTGGGTTGCTGTTGCAAATTACCATACATGGGGTGACTTGTAAATAACAGAAATTTACTTCTCATAGTTCTTGAAGCTGACAAGTCCAGTTCAAGTTTTAGCAGCTTTGGTGTCTGGTAAAAGCCTGTCTCCTGGTTCGTAGACAGTACCTCACCTATGCCCTCTCAGGGTAGAAGGGAATAGCTAGCTCTCTGGGCTCTTTTATAAAAACACTAATCCCATTCATGAGTGCAGAGCCCTAATGATCTAATCACATTCCAAAATCTACACCTACTACTACCATCAAATCAGTTCTTAGATTTGAAAGCATTTTGGGTTCAGATAGGACTGGTGAATTGTTAAGGAGATTAAATTTAGTAACTCCTAAATTTCCTCGTTAGTTTTAGAATCTGTTCTTATACACATAATACATATTTGGAGGATTCTCCTGGCATTGGAGAAAGCAAATCTCTTGCAAAAGCAAAGAGTTTATTTTTCAGTGGGAGTTGGTAGGTATAGTTCTACATTATTTTGCCAAATTTTAGTCAAGTTACATCTTCTGTGTCTTTTGCTGTGGCCACCATTGCTTTACTTTACATGTCTCAAATTCAGACTCATCCAGAGAAAAGATCTGACCGATCAAGTTAGTTGCCATTTCATTTACTCATTTTACTAGAGCTCTCTCACCAGACTGCCTGACACAGAACTGGCCAACTTGCAGTATAGATAGATTGCCTTTGAATCAAAAGCCAACCCAGAAAAATCAGGTATGACCGCGGTGGCAGCTATGTACTCTAGACCACCACAGCAACTGATTGAGCTTCATCTCCTAGAGAAGAGAAGATAGAAATGGCAAGCACACTGAGACACAGTATGCCAAGAATAATCTGTATTCTTATTGAAGCATTTGCTTTTATGTCTCATAATTTGCTGAATATTTTACTCAAATAAGAAGGGGAAGAGGGCTATCTTGTGATTTTCTACTCTTGACATCTAACAAGTTATCTTACAGGTATCATGCACATGCATTAAATAGATTTAGAATGAGTCTAAGGCTATTTTAATCATAAGTCCTACAGGGTTTGACCAAATCAAGTAAACACAATTTTGAATGCCTACTTGTATACGGCACTAAGTAGATTAGATTTTCTGAATTCTTACTATGTTTCCACATTCAAATTCAGATTCAACTTATGTTAACTGAATATTAACTAAAAGATTGAATTTCTTTGTGGGCTCATACTTTCTATTCCAGGAAGGTTTTAAGATAGATTACAAAACATCATAAAATATGACAAGATGGCATAAATTTAAAGTGAGGCTAGAAAAGAAAATATGTATTGGTGCAAAATGGAAACAGAATTGAAATGGTAGGAACATGCAAAATGTAGAACCATAAAGGTGTTCTAAGCCTTCTGGGAAAACATTACCAGTCAGAACTACCCTCCATGCCACGTGATATGAACAAAAAAATGACCTTACAAACATAATACATATTTGGAGGATTCTCCTGGCATTGGAGAAAGCAAATCTCTTGAAAAAGCAAAGAGTATAAAGTAGAACTATTCTCACAATGGAAAGCTGAATTTTCAAAACAAGAGCATATAACGCTCAGAATACAACAGACACCAGAATGGCAATATGTAAATCAATGGTTGTGCAACTGATGTGATTCTGCAATCTGTATATGGGGTAAAAATGGGAGCTCATATCCCACTTGAATCAAAGTGTGAAATATGATATATCAAGAACTATGTAATGTTTTGAACAACCTACAATAAAAATTAATTTTAAAAAAATGACATCTTTACAATAGATGTAACAATGAGTTTCAGATCTTTCTTTTGTTTAGGTAATTTTATATATGTTACCCTTATAGTGGCACTTTGGGTACACATTCAAAAATATTTATTCAGCTTGTATTATGTTGATGCCACTATTCTAGATTTTGGGAATATAGATTATTCAATAAACAGCTAATTGAATGAGATAGATAAGATGCTTACTCAGAAGGAATTAGATTGAGGTAAAATGAAGCAAATCAATAAACAAGCAAACAAATAGGTGAACAAAATATTCTGCTAGGTAATTCTTGGGGTTGGGGCAAGCTAAGTTGATTGTAGGTTGAATAATATATAAATGCCATATGGAAGAGATAAGAAAAATCTATATACACACACACACACACACTAAGATCACTGCAAACAGAGACTACTAAGTGCCACAGGGCTAGGATAGGAATGAAATTTCAGGACTGAAAGGCCTGTTTGGTTGAGACATAGTGAGTGATTTAGGATGGAGAGGTTAATCAAGGTAAGGAGCGTAGGTTTCATTCTTAATGAATGGAAAACTATTGGATGGTGTACAAAGAAAAGGGAAATAATCTAATCTAAATTTTTGAACGGTTTCTGTAAGCTGCTATGTTGAAAGTAGAAACTGGGGGAAGGAAGCTGTCAATGCAAATATAAAAGCAGAGAAACTACTTAAGAAGCTATTGTGGGAATTCATGCAAAGTATAGTGCTAGAGTCAGTCTAGTTAGACTAGAGTGGAAAAGAAGAGTCAGTGAACTTGGGATATATATGGAAGTATAACAAATAGGTTTCTGTGTAACTCATTTCGTACACGAGACAACTAATTTTCATCAGCAATTATTTTGAGGATATGACACTCAACAAGGTGAAGTGACAACCTACAAATGGAAGAAAATATTTGGAAACTATGCCTCTAACATCCAGATGATTAGCATCCAGAATATGTAAAGACCTAAATATGTAAAGAACTTTACCTAACAACAAAGACCCAATTAGAAGTGGGCAAATTATCTGAATGTATATTTCTTTAAAAAGTGGAAAAACTCAGTATTATCAGCCATCAAGGAAATGCAAATAAAAATCACAATGAGCTATCATTCCACATTAGTTAGAATGTTATCAAAAAGACAAAAAAAAAAAAAAAGGCAAGCATACAACAACAAAAATACAAAGGTAGAAAAGAGGGAACTCTTTTACACTGTGGGTGGGAATGTAAGTTAGTATAATGGAGAACAGTATTCAGGTTTCTCAAAAGATTAAAATAGATCTACTGTATGATGCAGCTTTCCCACTGCTGGGTATATATTCAAAGAAAATGAAATCAACATATCAAAGAGATACCGTCATTACCGTGTTTATTACAGCACTGTTTACAATTGTCAGAATATGAAATTGTCCTCAGTATCCATCAATGGATAAATGGATAAAGAATAGACAAGGAGAATGTGATTTTTATATACATACACACACACATATATATATGCCATATGGAATTTATATATATAATTATAACGTATATATAATTATATATATTATATATAATTATCATTACATATACATATATATATATAAATTATCATTTATATGATAAAATATCATTGAACCTTAAAAAAGGGCAGTTCTGTCATTTGTGACAATGTCCTTCCAACTGAAAAACATTAGGTTCAGTGAAATAAACCAAACATAGAAACACAAATATCACATGTTCTTTCTCATACGTGGAAGCTAAAAAAAGGGTGATATGAATGTAGAATATGTATTACTAGAGGCTGAGGATTGGGGAGGGGTAGTGGGAGGATGGATGAAGTTTACCAAAACATGGTTAGAAGGAATAAGCTTAATGTTCTACGAGATGGTGAGGTGATTATAGTTCTCAATAACGTATGATACATTTCGTAAGAGCTAGGACTGAGGAGCTCAAGGTCTCCACATATAAAGAAATGTTAAGGAGAGGGAAAAGTTAAACACCTGTTTTGATTAGTATGCACTGTTGAAATGTTATACCGTAGATCATAAATGTGTCCAATTATTACATGTTAATCAAAATTTTAAAAAGGAAACCAATTTTCAAAGAATCCATTTAAAAAGCAGCACAAGAGCCAAGACTCGTGGTGCACAGCTGTAATCCAAGTGGCTTGGGAGGCTGAGGCAGGAGGATCATAAGTTCAAAGCCAGCCTCAGCAACTTAGCCAGACTCTGTCTCAAAATAAAAAATGAAAAGGGCTGGGGATGTGGCTCAGTGGTTAAGCACCCCTAGGATTGAGATGGAACATCACATAATACACATACAGGTGGACAATATTTGTATTTCTGTGTATCAGTTAAAATTTTAAATAAAAATATGAAAACGTGGAAAACATAAAAAGTGATTCACCAGATCGAAAAAAAAGTAGGGATAAATAACCAAAGGGAAAAAATAAAGAAGAAAATTTTGAGAAAAGAATGAGATAAAAAGAGATATATAAGATTGAAAAGAAAACTGTAATACATCTTAAATGTGCATTGGAAATAATGGTAATAAAAGTATTTACCAGTTTTATGTATTTATTAACATGGGACAGGTAGAATTTCTTCCCATATTTGGTAATCACTTAAAATAATTACAAAGGATAGTGAATGTTTCTCATTCCAAAAATGACTATTTATACAATAGGGTTATAAAATGAAAATAAATGAACAAATGCAATATCCTCCCTTCATAAAGATAGATTGAAAAAAACTATTTAATTGGATAATTTTTCTTGTCAAGGAATATGAATATTGGTTTTAATGCCACTTTGTGTCCCAGATCTTGATGCATAAAATTTTTCTTGCAATGATTTATGTGAGTTAATATATATAAAGCATTTAGAATGGTGCCCTCACCAATGGGCATTCAAGAATAAAATAATTTATAATAGAACAATTTAGAGATGTATAGACTTCCTATCAACAGAGGCTATCAGAAGGCCTTTTAAAAATATTCTCTTTCACCAATGAATGCTTCTTTACTAATTACACACAATAACAAATATATTAAAAATATATAGGAAATGAAAAATATGGCAATGTATACCAATATATCATCTGAGATTATTTTTGTGTGGAGAATTCTGAATGCTTGTTGTCCTCTTCTTTATCATTTTCTGAATGTTTGAAAATAAGCATGCTACCTACTAATCTTACTTTCAGAAATTATATATCTTACTTGTAGTTATCAATATGTGCTTGCCTTAAAAATATAATTATGTTTCAAATGCATTTCTAGTTTTCCCAATACCATTTGTTGAAGAGCCTATCTTTTCTCCAATATATGTTTTTGGCACCTTTGCCTAATATAAGATAACTGTAATTATGTGGGTTTTTCTCTGTGTCCTCTATTTTGTACCATTGGTCTACAAGTCTATTTTGGTGCCAATACCATCCTGTTTTTGTTACTATTGTTCTGTACTATAGTTTAAGGTCTGGTATAATGATGCCACCTGCTTCACTCTTGTTGATAAGGATTGTTTTTCATGCACAAAACTCAACTCACAGTGGATCAAGGACCTAGAAATTAAACCAGAGACACTGTGCCTAAGAGAAGAAAAAGTAGGCCCAAATCTCCATCATGTTTGATTAGCCCCTGACTTCCTTTATAAGACTCCTATGGGAAAAAAATTAAAATCAAGAATCAATAAATGGAATGGATTCAAACTAAAAAATTTATTCTCAGCAAAGGAAATAATTAGTGAAATGAATAGAGAGTCTACAGAATGGGAGCAAATTTTTAGCACACGCACATCAGACAGAGCACTAATCTCTAGGATATACAAAGAACTCAAAGATCTTAACACCAAAAAACCAAATAACCCAATCAATAAATGGGCCAAGGACCTGAAAAGACACTTATAAGAAGAGGATACACAATCAATCAACAAATATATGGAAAAATGTTCAACATCTCTAGCAATTAGAGAAATCCAAATCAAAACCACTTTAAGATTTCATCTCACTTCAGTCAGAATGGCAGCTATTATGAAGACAAACAACAATAAGTGTTGGTGAGGATGTGGGGGAAAAAGGTACACTCATATACTTCTGGTGGAACTGCAAATTGGTGCAGCCAATATGGAAAGCAGTATGGAGAATTCTTGGAAAACTTGGAATGGAACCACTATTTGACCCAGCTATCCCACACCTTCATTTATACCCAAAGGACTTAAAACTAGCATACTACGGGGACACAGCCACATCAATGTTTATAGCAGCACAGTTCACAATAGCTAAACTGTGGAGCCAACCTAGATGCCCTTCAGTGGATGAATGGATTAAAAAATGTGGTATATATACCCAATATAATATTACTCAGCAATAAATGAGAATAAAATCATGGCATTTGTAGGTAAATGGATGGAATTGAAGAACATAATGCTAAGTGAAGTAAGCCAATCCCCAAAATCCAAATAGTGAATGTTTTCTCTTATATGAGTATGTTGATTCACATTGGGGATGGGGGGAGCACGGGAGGAATACATGAACTTCAGATAGGGCAAAGGGGAACAGAGGTGGTATGGGGGAAGGAAAGATGGTGGAATGAGACAGACATCATTACCCTAGGTACATGTATAAAAATATGAATGGTATGACTCTACCTTGGGTGGAACCAGAGACATGAAAAAATATGCTCAATTTGTGTAATATGAATTGAATTGCATTCTGCTGTCATACAACAAATTAGAATAAATAAAATAAAAAATTCTAATTATATAAAGTAACAAGGATTGTATAATAAGAAACTACAGAAAAGTCATTACTATGACTATGGAGAAATGAGATTTGGGGAATGTTTCTTTCTACCCCTTTTTCAGATTTTCTCATAATATTATGCAATATATATGTTAAAATAGAGAAAAAGGCCATACTATGTGGGACAATCCGAAATATCTCTTCCATTCAATCACTCTGATTATTTTTCTAATCCAAGGTTCTCGACTTCTCTTTTTAAGCTCTGATAATATATTCTACTTCTGTTGTTCACTCATGGTTATCTGTCTTTATTATTTACATTATTCTTCTGATCTTTTGTATGATAATATCACTGCAATGGATTTAAAATACATAATTCCATATAATGCTTAATTCAAAATGTCAAATATATGATCAATTCAGCACATATCTCTAGTACTGAAAATCTTATGATATTTGTGTTAGCTAAAGATACCATGATTTATAACCTGATAAGAGTATTTATAACCTGATAAGAGTATCCATGAAGAGGTACATGTTTTTTTTTTTCACATATGTCAGAATCTGAAAAAAGTTGTGGAACAGGAGAGAATTCCTCTTTCCCACATACAAAATGTTAAACAATACAGAGCATCTTCTAAGTTAATATAAACTCTGAGTTAGTTGTGAGGATGTCTATGTTCTAATTTCAATTTTATTTCTAAAGCACTGGTTTTCACTTTTGGAAAAGTAATGGCTTGGAATTGGATTAATAACCCTTTAAATTCACCATGCATCAAATTACAGAAAGTTATCTCCTTTTTAGGGGAAAGGATCTGATTTCTTTCATACCATGATGTTTCATGTTTCAATAGTTTACTCCTTTGTATCACTGAATAGATTCTACTATATGAATATACCAAATTTATCCTTACCATCTATTAAAGGACCATTGGGTTGTTTCCAGTGTGGAGTTATTACAAATAAAGTTGTTAATCCAGGCATGGTGGTGCATGCTTGTAATCCCAATGACCCTGGAGGCTGAGGCAGGAAGATTGCAAATTCAAAGTCAGCCTGGGTTAGGAACAGTCAGCAATTTTGTGAGACCCTGTCTCAAAATAAAACAATTAAACAAAAAGGACTGGATATGCTGCTCAGTGATAAAGCAATCCTTGGTTCTGTTCTCTAGTACCAAAGGAAACAACAACAAATAAACTTACCACCAATAACAATGAAAACAGTAAGAAAGAAAGCTACTCAAAATATCCATGTGCAAATCTGTGTAGGTGTACATGCTTTCATTTTGGGGTGCATTTTTCATTTTCATTTGGGGTGCAGATATCCCAATTAGATATCTAAAAGCAGTATTGTTATTATTTGATAGGGCTATGTTTCACTTGATGAGAAATGTTAAGCTGCTTTCCCAAATGGCTATACATTCTCACCACCAGCGTATTGGAGTCAGAGATCCTTCTTACCCATACCAAACTCAGTCTATTTAATTTCAGCTATTCTAATAGATATGTTGTGTTGAATCATTGTGGTCTCAAGTGGTATTTGCTTAATAATTAACATCCATGAGCATCTTTTTGTTGCTTTTTTGCCATTCTCACATATCTTCATTATTTGTTATTCAAATGTTCTGCCCAGTTAAAAATTAATTTATTTTCTTGTTATTGAGTTTAAGTGTGCTTTAGATATTTTTTATATGTATCAAATGTGATTTGTAAATAGTTTTTTCTCCCTATGAATTGTCATTGCATTCTTTCAGTAATTTCAGAGAGAATAGCTTAATATTTTTTATTTTGATTTTTGTACTGGGAATTGAACCCAGGGGTGCTTTACCACTGAGCTACAACCCTAGACCTTTTTATTTTTTGATAAAGAGTTTCCCAAAGTTGCTCAGGCTGGCCTTGAACTTGCAATCATTTTGCCTCAGCCTCCCAAGTCACTGGGATTACAGGCATGTGCCACTGTGCCCAGCTAACTTAATCTTATTAAGTCCAATTTATACAATTAACTTCACAATCCAGTTCCTTTATGCATTGTGCTCTACTTAAGAAAACATTTATTAACCCCAAATCCTAAAGCTTTTCTCCTATTTTCTTGAAATTTCAAATGATAATTTATCTATTTTTCCTTGCAGTTCTATTAGGTTTTGCTTTGTAAAATTTGAAGCACTGTTATTAAGTATGTAAGCATTTGAAGCAGGCATATTAAATTGTGACTTTTTTTAAAAAAAATTGAAATCTGGTAATCCTATCTTTTATTTAGAATTAAACCTATTACACTTAATGTGATTATTTGTATAGGTAGAATTTAAACTGCCATCTTGCAATTAATATCCTCTTTGTCCTAGTTGTTCTTTCCTCACGTTTTCTTTTTGTCTTCTTTAAATTAAGTATTAATATAATTTTATTATACTTCCTCTTATTTCTTCTGACAGCTTATTAATGTTAATGGTTATTCTTAAAATTTTGTTTATTGATTTCATGTTTATAGTGTTCAAATTAAACTCAATATAGTCTACTTTCAAGTGACCTCATACTACTTGTGGTATGAGAATCTTACATAGCTTACTTCTTTTTCCTCCAGTGAGCCTTTATGTTATTTTTATGTATTTTATTTCTGCCTATGCTATAAAGTTCATACTACATTGATATTTTGTTTAAGCCATCTATCATCCTTTAAAGATAATTAAATAATTAAATAATGAGAGCAGAAGTCCTATGTATTTCTAGTAGCCTATTATTTGTGCAGATCCATAGTTACATCTGGTTTTATTTTTCTTCCACCTCAAGAACTTCTTTTAACATGTCCTTAATATTCTGGTGATAAATTCTTTTAGTGTTTGTATTTCTGAAAAAGTCTTTTTTATCTTCATTGTTTTTTAAAAATAATTTGTTATACAATATTATTTGTTAGGATTTTTCCTTTAGTGATTTAAAGATAAATATAGTTGCTCTACTGTATTCTCAATTTGCATTGTTTCCATAAAAAATATGCTGCCAATGTTAACGTTCAGTGATATTCTTAGATCTGTGGGGTTTTTATTTTCATAGTTTTGGAAAATTTGTTTCTTTGAATATTTTTCATCTCCTAATTCTCTCATGTTCACCATACAATTACACACATGCTAGATTGCTTTATTTTGCCTCACAGCTATCCAATGCCGTTTTCCTGTTCCTTTTAAGTCTTCTTTCTCTGTGCTTTATTTTAAATTGTTCCAATTGCTATATTTTTAAATGTACTACCTTTTCTTTTCCAATGTCGATTCTTCAGTTCATCTCTCCAGCGTTGTTTTCATCTTAGACATTTTATTTTCCATCACTCAACATTCAATTTAGATCTATTTTTAGATCATTCACATCTCTATAAAATTTTTGATCCTTTTCTCCAGCTTTTTTTGGATTTGTATATAAAGAATAAAACTATAATACTTATCACACTATTTATGAGTTCCATGTTGGTTTCTTTTGATCGATTTTTTTTTCCTCAATGTGGATTATATTTTTCTGCTTCTTCATGTAGTAAATTTTACATGACACTAAACATTTTTGATTTTGTTTCAGTGTGCTAAATAATTTTGTATTTCTGAAATATTCTGTTAATTTATTCTGAAGTGCCATTAAACTACTTAGAAACAGTTCAATCATTTTATGTCTTGCTTTTAAGATTTTTTAGGTCCAGTGTGGCATTTTTGGTCTAAAGCTAATTATTCTTGCATACTCTAACCAGCTGCAAGTGAATTATGGAATTTTCCAATCTGGCTTTAGAAAGCCAGTCCTGTTCCTGGCCTTAGGTAAACTCTGAGTGCTGTTTCCTCTGATGCTATTGGGTAGTCATTTCCTGATTTCTTGAGCCTCAGGTAACTCACAGGCATGTCCTCACAAGTTCTCTGAAGAACATGAGAGAAATAAATTTTATCATTAGGTATGATACTTGCACAGTCACTTTTTTGGGTATGGCCGCTCCAGAGAATTGCCATTCTCACGTATATTACTGTTTCCACTTGAAAACAGTTGGTTCCATGACTGGAACTATAAAGAAGGGAGGTTTGAAGAAATTTATCTTCCTTGTGGAAATTTCCATTTTTAAATATGAATTCTGCTAATATTTGAACTTAGGTTACCATTTATTTTTAGCCTACACAACTTCTGGTAATACTCTACTATTTTTCTTCACACATTTTAGGATATATATGCTTCCTTACATTCATCTATTCTACTATTTCTTTTAAGTGTTTCTTAAATTTTTTGGTTTACTTCCCTTTTATGAGCACTGTTATATATGAAAGAATACATATTTTAGCTGAGCAGGGCAGCACATGACTCTAATCCTAGCGGCTCTGGAGGCTGAAGTAGGAGGATAGCAGTTTCAAAGCCAGCCTCAGCAATTTAATGAGGCCCTAAGCAACTCAGCCAAGACCCTGCCTCTAAATAAAACATAAAAAAGGGGCAGGATATGACTTATTAGTTAAGCACCCTTGCATTCAATCCCTGGCACCAAAATAATAATAATAATAATAATAATAATAATAATAATAATAATAAATGATGAATCCTCTATTACTTCAAAGGACTTGGCATGGAGATAGTACATATGATTAGTCTACCATCCTCAAAAATTATTTAACTCCTGGAAAAATCATTTTGTTTTAATACTCTGATTTCCAAATCTTATTTTTCTTTTTCTTTGTGAAGCCCAATTGTTCTATAATAATTGCCTTATTCATCGATAGACATCGCACTGGGAGCATCTGGATAATGTAGGAATCTGTATTAGTCCACTTTGGTTTTCTATAACCAAATACCCGAGACTGGATACATACAAAACAAACAGGTTTATTTAACTCACAGTTCTGTAGGCTCAAGGACTTGGCACTGGCATTGGCTTAGCTCTGATGAGGAGTATGTTATAGTGGATGGTGAGATAATGAGAGTGTATACAAAAGGAAAATATTTCCAGAGAGGAAGCCAGAAAGATTTCAAAAGTCAGCCTGTGGCTTTTATAATAGCTTACTCTCCTGAGAACTAAATAGTGGGTCCCACAAGAATGACCTTGATCCCTTCCACTGGCATACCTGCAACCACCTAAATTCTTCTCACTAGGACCCTCCTTTAAAGGTTCTGCTGCCTTCCACATCTCCAGTCTGAGGACCAAGCTTCCAATCACCAATCCCTAAGGGACACGCTCAAGCCACATACATACAAATCATACTGAGATTTCTCCATAATTCTGAGAGTTTAGGCTTTGAGATCCATTTCCTATCCATGTTTTATTTAGGTAATATTCTAATACACTCTCTTCTAATCTGTTTCACATGTTTTCACTATCCATAAAGCTTCATTTCAAATAATTGAAAGTGAAAAATTCAGATTTTAGATGCAATAAATTTATTATTGCTCTACAACTCAAAGTTCACCAATCCCTCTCTTGTTTATAGCTACAATGTTTATTCGATTAATTTAGCATGGAATTTTTCAGTAGACTAATCACCAGGCAACAAAGTATAAAAAGATAGTTATTGAGCAGAACTGGGACAGCACTTGGGACTCTCCCGGGAGATGACCTCAGCCTCAATGCCAGATCTGCTTACCTTAGCAACTCCTCGTCCAACGTGCAGCACATATGAAGTTGTAGCGGTTGAGTATGGGAAGTCATATTTCAGAGGAAGATTTTGGGTTGTATCCTTTCTAACTCCTTAGGACTCTTATCATCTTCCTGTGCCTCAGTTTTCTTTTCTCCACATTTTTCTCTGGCTTCTTCACTTGTCGCTTGATAGATTCCCTAAGCCTTAGAGTATTCGCTCCTAGGTTTCACATTTCATATTTTGCTAATGACATTCACTTCTTCATCTTTGATTCAGTCCTCTCTTCTAAATATATAGGTTTTTATATTTAACTTCCTACTTGGATTTTTGGTGTACAGGTTTCTTATGTATCTAAACTCCCGTGTAACTAATGAAGGCCTAGATACTCATGAGACACCGGAGACTATTTCTCACCTCACCTTGGTCCTCACTCTCCAAATGCAATCCATAACATACTTCTTTTGAACAGATGCTTTTAATCTTTTTCATCTGAGTATTTAGAAAAATCTTTGACAATTTCATCCTTAAGACTGGCAGGGTGCTGAGCCTACAGGTGGGTCTTAAATGGCTCCAGATGTGGAGAAAAGCCACACATTGTGAGGTTAGGAAATACTAAGCAGGGAAATGTCAGGATTCAAGTAAAATGTTAGGGAATTTGTTCTGGCATCTGTGAGCTAGAAAGACAGCAGCAAGGAGATCATAAGCAGACCCATTTCAGAATGCGATCTTCGGCACCAAATTGTTTTCTAAATTATAAAATGAAATTACACAATCAAAGCTGCTACTATGTTTTCATTTTCAAATGCATTTAATTTTCCCCCTTTAGATTCAATTGAATAATCAGTTTGAAGGGAATGAGACACCCAAGAGGCCATCTTAGAGGGCAGTTCATGAATGTCTTACAGTTTCTCCCTAAGGTTTTGTGTTCTATTATCTTGAAATAATTGTCACGAGAAAAGCTCTTGTTGTGACTCCAGAAAATTCATCTATTGTCATAATCTTATAGAAGGTATAATGCAACTCTCTCCCACATATAAACACCAAATCTCACACTTTTAATTGTTATTTATTTTTTGCCCATAGGTGGTTAATCACTTTTTAAATTGTGTATTTCACATTAGAAAATATTTTCTAGCCAGGTGCAGTGATGCATGCCTGTAATCCCCAGCCGCTGAGGCAGGAGGACCACGATTTCAAAGCCAGCCTCAGTAAAAGTGAGGTTTTAAGCATCTCAGTGAGACCCTGTCTCTAAGTAAAATACAAAATAGGGCTGGGGATGTGGCTGGGAATGTTCTTGAATTCAATTCCTGGTACCTCCCCATCTTAAAAAAATATATATATATTTTCTAAAATATTGTGATTATAGAATATTTATTCTTATGGAGTTTCTGGTTGGTGTGAGTGATGCCTTGCTTAATATAAATCAGATGTGAAAGTTTCTCTGCGTAGCTATCCTCTGTGTACAGGTGAGGAAAGGTCCTCAAATGAAGAAGAAGAAGAGGCCTAAAGGAAAGAATGAGTTACAAAGGGATAACCACTCAAAATGGATTTGAAGCTGAGAAAATCATATGGCAGTGACTGGCATAGATTTGGGCTCAATATATCTGTGAACCCCAGGGAGCAAAACACTGGGAGCACTGCTTTCTTTTATTGAACGTTCTCTCAGATAGGTCCTGTTCAGTCACACTAGGTGTTAGCTGGTGCCATTTGTCTAATTCATATAATGGACTGAAATTCTGTAGAAAGCCAAATAATAAGTACTGAAGTACATTTTCTTGTCGCTAGAAATTTTTTTTCAAGTGAAGGATGAAAGGCTTGGAGTTTTAGATAACATTTCAGAAGACTGGGACTCATCCATGTTGTGTGTGTCATAGGGAGGAAAACTGTCGCATTTCTAGATTGAGAGAGTGTGGAGTGGGAGTGTGGAGAGAGTGGAAGAAGTTAGCTTTATAAATGTTCAAGGTATCACGAATTCTCCATTAGCTCACTTCAAGCTGGTGGCTTTATTACTGGTTACCAGCAGATATTAAAGCCACATACCCTGCCTTTGGAATATCAAAACTTGTGAAGGAAGAGAAGATTCTTACCCAAATGTCCATGATACCACTCTTAAACCATCCTTTTAGCTTTCCCTCCCTTGTCCACTGATGTCTGTGAATCAAAGTCATAGTTCCAGTTGGAACTCCAACTGGAGCTTTGGCTCATAGTAACATATGCACTCATGAGAACCACATTCTGCTTCTCTGTTTATAGCATTTCAATTAAAATGCTACCAATATATGATACAGTGGTTCCCAGGTCCAAAGTAATCTTATATTGGAATGCTACCAGCACTGAATGTTCTATTTTCTAATTCTTGTGCTACATGGACTGTGATTAACAAGGCAAAGCATGATGCTTGCTATAAGGAACACCTGCTCAGCATTTCTACTTGTTTCTAATTTTTCATTATGGAACTATTTCAACAAAAGTAGAGAGAATGGTATAATGAACCCCCAAATAGCCATTAATCAGCCTGAACTAGTCTTAATATATAACCTTGTTCCTACTTGTGTTTTGAATTTCTTGTGGTTTAACATTTTGCATCTTAAATATGCAGTACTAGTTGATATTTGGCTGCATATACATTTCTTCCTTTATGCTCAATTAATGAGAAAATTGCTTATTGAGAGCTTACAGTTGGATATATGTGTAATTTTTTTCCCCTCAAGAAGTTGGAGAGCAGCATGTTATTCTGCAAGTTACTGAGCAAATGTCTTTCTAATCATCTTCCTCTCATTCATTCAGTCATCCATTTATTTGATCACTCAATTTTAATAAGCTCCATTTATAATGAGTGTTCATAAGTAAAAAGCATAGTCTAAAAGTAGTTCATGATTGTAGGGGATATAAATGCCTAATAGGGTATTTTTTGAGAGAGAGAGAGAGAGAGAGAGAGAGAGAGAGAGAGAGAGAGAGAGAGAGAGAGAGAGAATTTTTTTAATATTTATTTTTAGTTATCGGCGGGCACAACATCTTTGTATGTGGGGCTGAGGATCGAACCCGGGCCGCGTGCATTCCAGGTGAGCGCGCTACCACTTGAGCCACATCCTCAGCCCCTTAATAGGGTATTTTGTGATGAAAGAGTCAGAGAGATTTGGTCAGAAAGCAAGAGTTATGTTCCTCATTTCTTGGCTCTGTATTACAAAGAATATTATCATGTGTGGCTTTTCCATTTCTTTCAAATGGTTGATGTAGTTCATATCTATATTTTTGTCATATAACAATCATACAATTCATGAATATAATGCAAGTCTTTGAATCTAAGAATCTTTCTAATACAAACTACCATCCCACAATGTAATCAGTATAACTAGTATTTAGAAAGTATTTTAAATGAATATATAAATGAATAAGCATGTGATTATAGAGAATAGTAAAGAAATTTAAAATTATTTTGTTTTCCACTTGAAATACTTTTTAGGGAGTAGAATTATATTCAAATATGATATATCCAGGGAGAATTCATAGAATAAGAGAACTGGCACTTTGAAGAGCTGCTATCAACTATTTATTCAAATCTTATCTCTTTGTGGATGAAAATAAAAAGAAAAAAAAATAAGGCCTAGTGACAATAGTTCACATAACATAGAATTACAACCTGTTTATGTGACTAGTGTTCTTTCTTCATATCAGTCTGGAAAACCTTACCATTTAATGCAGTTGTAAATGATAACATTACTTTTTAGCAATGGAAAAAGTTCATACAGGTTTTCTGCAGTTGTACTCCACTTAACTGTAGAATATTTTTAAAATATGCTCTGAATATATCTTCTCCTACAACAGAATTCCAAAATGTTCTTGTGTTGACATTCCATGTACCACTAGTTTTGTTTATGGGCAGGAATTAGCTCCATTACATTTTTTTTTATTTTTTGGGTACCAGAGATTGAACTCAGGGGTACTGGACCACTGAGCCACATCCCCAGTCTGTTTTTTGTATTTTAGTTAGAGACAGGATCTCCCTGAGTTACTTAGTACCTCGCTTTTGCTGAGGCTGGCTTTGAACTCTCCATCCTCCTGCCTCAGCTTCCTGAGCCTCTGGGATTACGGGAATGCACCACCATGCCCAGCTGGCTCCAATATCTTTAGTCCCTAAAAATACGTGTGTTTTACGAGATAGTGATATCTTGTTCTTGGCTGCAGCACTGGAGTTATAGAAATTGGCTTAATAATAAAAAAAAATAACCTCAAGGGGCATTGAGGTATGGTTGAAGGACAAAGGGCAAGATATAATTGCAAATAATTTCCTCCCTTGGCAGAATTAACCATGATGAAACTACTGTCCAGTTGTCCCTGAAAGAAGATTAATACAACAAAGATAGATACTGTTCCTCCTTCTAATGGGCAGCCTAAAGAAACTGGAGTAGGCCTTTCTATTTAGGGTCTTATCCAACCATTCTATTCATCACTAATTACTTTGTCCCTTGAGAAGGAGATTTGACATTAGAATGTCCAGAACCACAGACTTCATAAAAGCATTTTTCCTTGAAAGTCTCTCTGTGAATATCAACTTGTGTTAGCATGCCCCAAATCATGGCTGTTTTTACATTCTTTAATTATTATCCCACACAGGCCCAATGCTTTCAGTTCTCTGCTCCCACCCCAATCCCTTGTACTTCTCTATACAGACAAACTGAATCCAAGTGCTCAAAGACCTGTCATCTCAAGCAGCCTGCCTTCCATATGGTGACTCCTGGCTGACCTAAGTTCTGGTTTCCATTATGCATTAGTACTAGTCTTTAAGGCTTTCCTGTGTAATGATTGATTTGGACCTCGGTTGCCATAGAGATCCACACAATCCAGCCTGTTCTGCAGACACTGCCTCAGCACAGGACTGTCCTGGCAGCATTGCATCTGTGTGCTGCACATGTGCACACATGTGAATCACACAGTTATGTTCTTGTTTGCATAGTTGGGGTCTTATATTAAACAATGGACTCCTTGATAGCAGCGATCACATATATGTGATAAAATTATTGATAAATAGCAAATGGAACACCTTTCCCATGCCAGGCCATTTTAGTGAAAGCTTTGACATCCATCTTCTCACTAATCTTCACCACTCTGCTGGGAGAGTCATAGGTCATCTGTTTATACTTGGAGGCTGGCTCCTGGTCTTACTGACTGAAACTCAAACATCATTAATTGAGTGCCCATGATCAGCCATCCTGTTAAGTGTTTTCTGCACACTGCTTATTTCATGACCTTATCAACCTTGTGAGGAATTCTCATGCACAATTTATTTTTGAGAAGTGGAGATGCAGACAGGTTAAGAAAGGATGCATGGTCATGCTATTTATTAGTAAATAAATAGCTATTTATTAGAGCCAAGTCTCAAACCCAGGTGGATCAGACACCAAAGTCAGTACTTCTTTATCTGCGCAATGCCTGTTTTTGTAAGGCTAGAGGCACTTTTTCCACTAGCTCAAGGTTTGATGTCTAATCGCTGTATCTAACTTTAGCATGCTCTATTCACATGTAAATGAACAGTAATTGGCTTGGACTTGAGCTGTGCTGTGCTTTTGTGTATGCTAGTGCCCTAAAAGGAAGATCCTTTCTTCTGTCCTCATCCCTCCAAGGCATTCACCTTTGACCTAGTTCCTGACCTAAAACCTTTCCAGACTATTCTACCTATAGTGAGTTCTTTCATTGCATACTACAATAATGGCCATTTTTCTCCCACTTCAGGTGCTTAATCACACAACTCACAATGCCATTCATAGTTTTATATGAATATCTTATCTACCCAGAGAGATGTATAAATCTCTGTACAGTGAGAGTTGTGTGGTATACTTTTTTGGAGAGGGGAGGGTAATATCCTCAGTTATAACAATTCATCAGTCTTCACTGGAAAACTTTTCATTAAATTTAAAGGTTTAGACACGTGTAGATGTTTCGGTTACTGGGAAAACTGGGGTTTATTCTGGAAAAAAAAAATCTGCAGGATAGATTGAGTTTGGACAGGAAAGATATGAAAACTGAGAGGCTTGACTATTGAGGCAGCTGTTTGGGACAGATGTGTGTATAATTTGAATCTGACCAACTGTCGTGAATTTAGGGAAATCTAGAAAAACATAAGACCCTGTAAGTGTTTAAGATAAAGGAGATATAATGCAGTGACTTAATTTCACAGGTGATATAAGCTTTACGAAACTGTAAAGGAACAGTGAGGCAATCTAGATTAGCAACAGTTGGAAAAGGGTTACCAGAGCTCACGAGTTGATCCCTGGTTCATCTTTCTGTTGGAAGCTAAAGTGGAGTCAAGGAGACGTAATAATTACCATAGTTGCTGCCCAAGCAGAGAGAAAGAGAAGGAGAGGAGGGGGAGAATAATTGAGCACAGGAAGCAATTATTTCTCTTCTGTCTTCCCATAACTGCCCTATATTGGGGGAACCAAGGCAGTAGCAATTACACAGGACCCAGGAAATAGAGCCTGCAGGGATCAGCACCTCTGTGATGTAGAAGAGAGGAACAGCAGAGTGAGGAAGGGATCTCGGGACACAGGAGTCAATGAACAGCATCTGTGGTGAAGGGAGTAGTTAGGAATTAAACCTGCCCCATATCAAAGGGGTGTCAGATGACAAAAGGTTCTCTAATAACATATCTCATGGTACTCAGGGCTAATTTTTGTATTTGATAGGTGTTAGTGGAACTGTTGTCTCAGATCTAATAATTGCATTCACAGTACTGTGGAGAACAAGGTATTTGTGTGGTTTAATGATAGAGACTAGTAATAGTCCTTGGGCACCATTTCTTGATAAAACAGTGATGATTTCATTTTACACCTTGAGTTATTTCTGTGAAATCCTTTTCCTGAGTAGCAATTTGAAAAAAAAAATCTCCTTTGGCATAAATGGATATCATGCTTCTTAGAACAAACTGGGGTTTTATCTTTGCTATATGGAATGGCACAGCAGGCTGGACCTGGCCAAAGTTGTACATGGGAAACACCACAGCTGCCATTTAAGCCAAAGGAGGGAGGTACAATGATTTGCTCAAGATTATTGTAAAACCTCATAAGGCCTGACAGGATTGTGGCATGGACACATTGCAAATCCTAGGCTTTGTTACCTTCTGTTTGGCCATAAAAAATTCTCTAACCTTTTAAATTTCAGTTTCCACATTTAGATGAGAATAATAATGGTACTTAACATCGCCAAGTTCTCACAAGTACTAAGTAATATAATCAACATGATGGGTCAGCAAGGTTTTTTTGCAAAGAAGCAGATACTGAATATTTTAGGCCTTGTGGGTCACAGGCATCTGTGCCATTGAAGAAGGAAAACATCCTCGGATAATATGTAAACAAATGACTTTTTTCATTTACAAAGAGGAATGGCCACACCATATATGGACCATAGTCTGCTTTTCTTTGATCAATATCATTGGATATAATGCTTAACATAAAATTAGAATTTAGTAAGTTTTACCGGGCATTATTATCATCATCATCATCACTATTGTTCTTACTTAGTCTGTAAATAAAGGAAATCATTCTTATATTTAGCAAAAATTAATCTGTCACCAGTTTCCCTGAGTCCATATTCTGAGATTTTTTATCACTACCTGCCAGGGAACTTCTCCCATGTCTGAGCTGTCCTTCTCTTAGATATGGTGAGGCATGGTGAGGAAGGCAGATAGGCCTCCTTCTGAAGATGAAATGCCCCATAACAGTTTCAGAGACTCTGCAAATCCCTAAGAAGAAGTTTCAACACTTAGCTCCTGCTCAAGATCACAGGTGCTGAAGATAAAGGGGGAAATGCTGTTTGCTCCCTCTGGACAAACATGACCATCAGATCGTAGTAGTAGCCAGTTCAGGAAAACAACAGCCCAGATCTGTCTTTGCAGAACCAAAGCAGCAGCTCAGAAGTGTGTGGGCAGGAACAACATAGATCTCACTCTCCTAAGACTCAGATGTATGTTAGCATGTTGTCTGCATTGTGCTTCAGGACAAAAAGAATTTTCTATAGCATCTATTTCTCTGATACAGCATTTCTGGTATACAACTATTACAATAAAACTTTAACAGAATCTAGAAAGCGAGATGAAAGCCTGGCCCTACCAGGAATAATTTAGGTTGTTCTTGGGAATCCTTGAAAAATTGAAGTCATGTGGTACAGTAAGCCTGTCTTTAGTGGAGGCTCTGGGACAAGGACATTTTTTTGGTCCATGGTTTGATTTGTTCTTTGGAGTTCTCTAGATAATTACACTTACTGAAAAGGTCTTCCCCCAGAAAATAGCAAGCAGCCCAATAATTAGGTCCACAAGATAACTACAATACTGATACCAGCATTGGATCAACCTGACTATTCAGTCTTCTGCCATGCTTCAACCAAGGGGCAGTTAAAGACACAGGAAACTATGTCTCTCTGAAATGTAGCCCTTCAAAAACTTTGTGAGATAATTAATGGACATGAGGTTGTAAAATAATATATTTTTTAGAAGACATCAATTTTTAATGCAGCTTGAGTATTCTTAGAGCAATGAGGAAAGGTTCTGCTTACTACACAGTTTTGGGAATGTGGGCATTGTTCATATTTAATGACTCTTCTTTTATAAAGTCTAGGCCCTTTCTCCTTCCTAAGAAATGTACTATCTAAAATGGGGTGCTTATGATGTAGTTTTTATATTGTGTTTAATTTTGACAGGTTGAGTAAAGTTTATATGCATATGCCTACATATGTCTGTAATTGCGTTTTCTTTTGGTGTACTGATTTTATCTATTTTAGAAATTTTATCTTATAAAATGTGAACCTGAAAATAAACCTTTATTTATTACCTGGTTCATACAGTGGCAAACTGGAAAACTCTGTAAAGGGTCAGACAGAAAATGTTTTAGGTGTTGTAAGCCATGAAGTGTGTCACAATTACTTATCTTTGTCATTGGGGGAAAATGCAATCATAAACATTAGGTAAATGAATGGACATACACTTTGTTATCATAAAATTTTATTTATAAAAATAGACTTTGGGCTAGATTTGGTCTTCAGGATGTAGTTTACCCCTCCTATAGTTGTTAAGGGTTTAATATTGTATGATATTATCTATTGTCTAGAAGCTGGACATTTAACAACAGTATCTGTTGCCTGCAATTAATCATGTAAAGGATCATTTGTATTAAATATAGTTATTTCTAAAAGGTAGACAGAATTTACTAATACATGAGTGAGGGTGCTCTTGTGGACCCCCCCAAACACACTTCTACTTTGATATGTATGTTCTTTTATGTGTGAGACTAAATGAGAAGAAGTTCTTTCCAGAGTATAGTCTTTCCTAGGAAGATGATTTGTGCTCAGGTCAGTGGAGAAATTAATTTTATACAGACAGTAAAAACTTCGATGCTCTTCAGATGCATTACTTTTGGGGTCTTATATCTGTGGCAGGATATCAACTGTCACTGGTCCCATTAAAACCAATATTTTTATAGGAAATAAGTTCCTGGTATTTATTAGGTTCTGAGATAAAGATAAATATTTGTTGAATGAATGAATGATCACCCTGGCTTTTGGTGTATTTCTCCACACCAACAGATTGCTTTTTACAAGGTCACCCCAGGTAACTGATGGCAGTCCTATGCATTCTTTGATAGACATATGCATTTTGATAAACACACTATCAAAATCTCCTAGAACCTAAACAAGTTGGACACATTTAAAATAAACACTGCAAATTCATTTTGACATTTCTTTTCTGGTATGGTAGTTATCATTCTTTCCACTCTTCAGGTTTAAATGTCCACAGCATTTTCGCTTCACAACCACCAGTCCTTCTTTTACAATGATGCCTGTGACACATGTCAGTTCAGATAAATGAGTGTTTCTATTTCCACTTGCTCATTCACCCACGTGTTCCTTCAGTATAGGCAGCGAGCCTGGCGAGGTGCCAGATGCTGTGCTAGAAACTGAAGATTGGAAGACAGAAAAACTCATGCTGCTTATTATTTAGTGAGGCAGCAAATGTTTAAATTGATCCTTATATACTGCCATAGCTAATTTATTTATCAGTAGCTTAGGATTATGAGGGACTGAGCAGTTGACTTTGCTAAAATCTTTCCATCTGAGTTCAAAGAGTGGTTTAGGTTCCAACAACTGAATAATAAAAAGGGAAAGCATTTTAAAGGAAATTGCATGTACAAAGGCCCAGAGGCCTGAGCAAGTAACACATTCAGGGAAGAACAGCTAGTAACCACCTCAAGAGTCCTGTTGAGAAGTGGCAGAAAGGACCAATAAATATTCTGTATATGCCAGACTAAGGAGCTGAAAGTCATTTCATAGGCAAGAGGCAGCCATTGACTTACTTCAATAAGGGCAATTGTGTGAATAGTTAAAAAACAGAAACAAAAACAAAAATGCCACTTTGGGAAATTTGGAAAGGTAAATTAAAATTGGTAGAGACTGAAGGCAGGCGTGCCAATGAAAATTGCAACAATTCAGAGGAGAAATTCCTGAAACTGACACTAAGGTAAGTAGCCACAGAAACAGAAGGAGAGAGAAAAATGTGAAAGTTGTAGTGGGGTTCACAGAATTCTCTGGGATTTGAAGAATTTGTGATGGACTGGATGTAGCGTAAGGCAGAAGGAGCAGCCCACATTTGGGTATTTTTTTTTTCTCCAGGAAAAGTGGGTTAAAAGAAAGATAGCAGGGTAATTTTTGGCCATGTTGAATTTAAACTTGTGGGAAAGCATCCAGGTGAGATTGTTCCTCAAGCTTTAGGTAATGACTCATTTGTTAGGAAAAGCAATAGATAGCGCATATGATACAAGGTGTTTTTTTTTTTTTTTAATTTGCTTTCTCTTTGAATTCTCTCAAGAGATTTTCAAGATAAGGAATAGCATATTGATTTTGTTCAAGATGATCAAAATCTAGGTAACTTTAAGTAAGTTACAGAGAAAATGACTGATCCAAAATTTAATCTGTAGCTCCCTGATTTTATTGCATCTCATCTGCTCTGTCATATTGCCTCACCTTTTTGATGGAAATAAAAGATTTCAGTGTGAATATATGGTCTAAATCACCTGATTGGACATGTTAATGCACACAAAAGAATTAACTGGGACTCTTCTAATTTTTCTTGGCATTGCCTATAGACCACATATAAGAGCCAGTGCAATGTAAATTTGAAGAGGGAGGGAGTAGTTTAAATGGAGGATAAAGTGCAAAAAGAAGGGAGAAAATAGAGGAAATAAATGTAAACTTTTTTTCCTCCCAAAGTTATAACAATACAAATACAATTATTTCCCTTCACCAATAGCCACAGAACAAGAGAGCAGTCTGAGAATGCATATTTTTTAGTCCTCCCAGGTTGTAATTTCAACCATTAGCCAAATCTTTGTGAATCTAGTGGAAAAGATGTTCAGAGTCTCTCTAATGGGTTCTGTTTATTTCTTATTCTTTGCAGGCCTAAAAGGACACATTTTGAGAATAGGCAGGATAAGGAAACACAACTGACAACTCTCAGCAGAAAATATATAGCATGGTCCCTCCACAGTGGGCATCAGGGGCATTATCAATTGCAGGATAGGTAGAAACACATTCTTCTCTCTCCTTTTGAATTTAGATAGTGCTGTTTCTGAGAACCAATGACTGTCTTGGGATGATTTTCGTATGCATGTGTCTGTGGAGATGAATCTCAACAATTACTTGCAGGGTGCTTAGAGAAATGATAAACTAAATTCATATTGATAAGAAGTCCTCAAAGGGGACTGGATACAGCACACTGAGATCCATGCTGGACTCTTCAGCTGGTGCCTCTCCGCCACTCGCTCTCTGCTTCATTCTTAAGTGATACTTTTGTTAAATATTCAAAATTGGGAAAATGCACCAACAGGCACTACTCACTTTATTGAGTACTTACAGGGGAAGAGAGATGGACCTTGGAGTGAGACTTTCTTGTTAGTAGGTATGGAGTCTGGCATTGTGGAGAATTTAAGGTGATCTCAGAGGGGGGCGTGGATGATGGAAGGTCCAGGGTTTCTGTGTAGAAGGCTAATATGACAACCTAATTGGAAGAAGAGTCGAGGGCACCTGTCTTAAAACTGTATCTGCTTTCCATACATGATAAGTAAGCCATTTTCATTATGATTATATTGGTAAGAGGAGTTGAGGGATACTAACCCAACTTCCATGTACCACACATGAACACACCCAGAGCTACCACTGTGTGCCACACAGTGTGGTCTCAAGAACAGGGGAGCAAAATTAGGGAATGGGTGCATTCTCCCCTGCCAAAAAAATACAGTACCCCCACTACTGTACTATAAGGAAAATTATATAGTGTGTTTAATTTTTAGTTCTATAACTTTTTTTCTCTCTCTTAAAGCTCTTCCAATCTGTCAGTAAAATTTGATATGTTGTAATAGATTTGCAGGTAGGGTCATATGTAGAAGTGAGGGATGATGTTATAAGGAGAAATTATGAAATAGAATAACATAAATATTGCTAAGCACAAACCTTTTACCATGTGGTGTGATGAATAATATGCCAGGACATCTGGCAAAACCCAGGTTGCCACAGGCCTATCTATGCTCAAGGTCTTCCTCAAAATGAGGCCTGCCCGTCTGGGGCAGGGGTCAGTCCTGCTGAGGCCTTTACTACGAGACAGTGTTCCATGGTTAGGCACTGAGCCTGCCGGTTTTAGGCTGTGATCAGCAGTGAAGAATGCAGCTGTTACTGAGCAGAGAGCCATGGTAGGAAGGTGGGATCATGGGGTGGTCAGTTTGGACCCCCTCCTTCTACCCATTCTCCTTCCTCTTCCACAAAGATGCTAAAAGGAAATCTTCTCTACATGGATTACAAAGGCTAGGTCTATGGTGAAAACACAGGTCGGGACAACAAGTCAGAGAAAATATTCCATTGGAGTCCCTCATTTCACTGTGCACAGACCCTAAAAGAGGAAGAAGGGAAATCATTTCTTCCACAAGCTTTCTTTTATTGTTTGCTTCTGAGAGAGGGAGAGAGAAGACTATGGTTTTCAAGAAGTTGGTGATTGAGAGGAGAAGTTGGTAAACCATGTACAAAGCTCGTCCTCTTTCTTTCTCGATGGGTGCCTGGGGTATTGGAGCATCTGTCAGGATGGGCCCTGCCATCTGCTGACCCTGCTGGAGTGTGATCACCTTCCACTTGCCACTCTGAAGAAAGATGCTTGTAACTTTCTCTCTAGAAAAGGAAAGTCCACTTAATATTCTTGGAGGTAGAAGCTGTCTCAGCAAGATAGCATTATTTTGTTTCCTTGAGTTTAGATTCCAGAAATGGCTATAAAACTATCATTATATGAACATGCCACCATGATTTATATAGACAGAGGCCATTATAGTGATTCAGTGTTCCAATCATCTTGATGATGGGTCCTAATTATTACACTCTTCTAGTACCTAAAAACAATTGCAAACCAGAATGAAAACGGTTTTGAAGAATGAGAACATTATACTCTATTTTTATCCCAACTCTGATTTTTTTTTGAAGAATAAAAGATAAATTAGAACTGTTAATTATGCAAATCTCAGATGACCTTGGGGCTGTGAGCTGGACCACAGAGGCAAAGCTGTTGTTAGCAATTTAAGGTTTAGAGCTCCGGGAATTGTGAAAGAATCTACTGGGAGAACAAATCCTGGCTGCCAAAATCAAAGATTAAGAAGTGATTAGATTTCTTTCTTCTTTGAAAACCAGGCCCAAAGTCAGCCCTCCTCCTTGCTCTTAGGGGAACTTTCACCATTGGCTCTTACTTATTGTCTCTCCAATATTGGTGCTTCTATTTAGAGACTCAAAAGACAAAAACATGTGGGACAGGCAGCTAATTCCCCTGCCACCTGCTAATAAAGGAGGAGACACATGTGTTAGTGATTCTTGCTTCTCAGTAAGGGGAGAGGGAGATGTCCCTCCCAATCAGAATCTCCACTCAAAGCAGGAGCAGCCCCACTTACGGGCTTTCCTTTTAGGTTTTTTTTTTTTTTCCTCTTGCTTCCTTCTATAATATGAATTTCACGTCTTTTGTACTCTGCCTTCCACTCCATCTTTTTATTCTTCTCCATTATTAATTATCCACCTCCTTTGTCATTCTTGCTGATACTGATATGGTTTTGTTGTACCTAAGTACTTTTTTTCTCTGTATCAAGTGCTTCACTGTCAATTTTCCTTCTAAGTTCACAGGATTATTCAGGATTGGAGTTAATGCCTCAAAAATAGATCTTGAATGCTTTGGTACAGCCAGAAAGTACACATTTGTAAGACCATTCTTTAAGATCAGCATGTTCCCCTGTCTGTCTGTCCTCATCTGAATATACGGCTACATCTGTGGCCACATCCCAGTCATATCCATTAACCAGCTATTCCCATCACTGTCCTTATCTCTCTCTCTCTCTCACTCTCTACACAACTTGCCACAGAAAACACAGTTTTTAAACTTTCCATAACTGATATTATATTCTTCATAAATCACCACCCCAATGAATACAGAAGACATATAAACTTTCCAATTAATAATTTGCTAGTCCCTCTTAGCTTACTGAATTTAAAATCAAATTCAAAGATTATATATTCTTGTCAGGAATGGCTTAAACCTTCACTATTTATACAGCTCTCTCTCTTTTAGAGAAATCCTGAAACATCCAAATGTCCTTGCACTCATCACCAACACGTCACCACATTGGGATTGCACAGATGTGGAGCTTTCAAAATTCTGATACACCCCATGAGACAATCAGTTTTTATAAACTTTCCCAAGTGTCTTCAGTGTGCAGCCAAGATGGAGAACCTGGTACCTAGAAAGACTTTATAGCAAGCAGTTCCCTGGGTCACTCAAAATGCCCCTAAAACACAACAGAGACCTATTAAATTCTCAGAGCCAGGTCCTATCCAAGGATAAGGTTTCAACCTTGTCCTCATTCTCTGTGATGCGAAGTAATGTACAAAGCACTGAGGCGGTACAAATTCAAGTTAATATGTGCACTCTCTATGTGCCAGTTACATTAAGTGCTAAGGTAGCTTCTTTATTGCAGCCCCAAGTGCAGGTCACATGCCCTTTACTTGCCTGACATCACAGAGGTAATATGTGGCAGAGCTTACTGTCCTGCTGATGCTAAAATTTCTGCTCTTTTAACAATACACAGTATAAACTCCCTACATTTATCATACATAAAGTCACTATGCTGAAGTGACTTGGGGAGTAGCTAACTCAAAATCATAGTTCCATTGTCCTCTCTACCATTCCACTGCATAACTCCACCTCTTTAGACTTGTGTATTTTAAGGTTAGACCATACCAGGTCTTCTTGCTCCTCATCTTTCACACCATGATGCTGCTATAATAGTTAGTCCTTACATCTCTCTATTAGTAGGTTACTTAGCTTTCATAGGTCAGTTTCCATTCCTTTGAAAGTAGGTCCTGGATATAGGACCTACTGCTAACATAAGTTCATACTATCACAGGGTCTTCATCATTACCCTTGTACAAATATGTACCATTCACTAAAGGTTGGCATGAGCACACACTTACACTAGTTTTAATAACTCCAGAGAGTCAAAGCACTTGGCGAATTCTTCTGCCTCAGAAACACCTGATACCCCCTCCCTTACTCTTCATCATTAGCCCATATGAACAATTTCAGAATGTCTGCATTAAGAACCCTTTTAAGATCGAGTCAGTCTATTTATGAGGAAGAATATTTTAAGGCAGTATTTATCCTGCTTCAAATAGATTGGACTTACAAGAAAATAAGACTCCATCAAATCATTTGTTCTAAGCCTCTCTGATCTCATGACATTTTAATGCAAACTATAACAGTATTTCTTCCAAACTCTTTATACTTAATGTTGTTTAAATTATTCTCCATTATATAGTTTATGGAAATACATTCTCCTATATAAAAATGGGAGTAATTTTTAGCAGTAGACTGCATTTAATATGTTAGATTTAATAAACAAAGTCACATTTGTGTGTGGGGCACTTTCTCAGAACATAATCAAGTATGACAGGTTGGTTATGAGGAGCTCGGTTCCTTGATGTATGTATCAGCTTAAGAACTTGTCACCTACCTCGACGCATTAATTCTAGTACTTTGTGCAAGTGAAACTTCCTGTTGTCTGCAAAACACTGTGAGCCATTTAACACATGACAAGCCTTTAGATCATGTTGCTCCTGTGACTGCACATTCTGAATGCAGATATACCTCTGCAGCGGTTGCTGGCATCACAATATTAAAGTAGGAAATACTTTCTGCACTATCATATCAGGCTGTGTCTAGGAAACATGTATTTGAGGTTCATGTTCTCATCTTCCACTAAGATTTTAGTGGCTTTACTGGATTCCAAGAAGAATTTTAGAAAAATGACTTTATACCCAAGTTAGATTGCTGTTTAGTCAATATTTGATGAAGGAACCAGCATTTGGTCCAAACCACCTTTAGATGATAGGTTCTCTGCCCTGTTAGGCCTCTGGTTGATAATTAGACTTTGTGGTTCAAGTTAGATTCAAGGGAAGGAACTTACACTGCAGTGACTGAATGCGGTCTCAATTGTATGTAGTGCTAAAAATGAGTAATTACCTGATACATTTCCAATGTGCACCCATTAGAGGGCTGACTGGAATTTTAAATTAATGGTAATTTTATGAGGTTAGCTTGGGAAGAAACTCATGATGACTCAAAGTCTATTTTGCTTTAAATTCAGAAGGCTGTTTCTATAATTTCATATGGATTTATTATTTATAAACCTTACTTGATGCCTTGTCATCTCAGAAAGACCAGGCAGTATATCTCTTCCCAAGGCTCAACTCTTTCTACTTTGTTCAATATGACAAATTTATTTCTGATATGTCCCCCCCACACACACACACACTTCTCACTACCAGAAATCCTCTGCAACCTAGTAATCCTCCTTCCACTTCCTGATGCTTCACTCTGCTAATTTCAGAGAAGACTTTAGCTAATATGAGTTTAGGTTATTAAAGCTGGAAAAAAATTGGTTTAAACTTACCAAATATTCAAAAATAGCCCAAACTGTGTCCCTGATGTTTATGGAAAATATATGGATGTTAGACAAAGTTCCAATCCTACAAACATATTTTAAAACAATTTGGAGAGTCAGAACTTGCACATATAAAATAATTCACAAGAAAATGCAAGAATGTAATTGAATAAAAAAAATGGATGCGACTTTGCTACCTGTGACAAAGAATATATTAATTATTTTATAGTTATTGTACACTCTTCTCAAATACCCAACAGAACCCCAAATTATCCTTTGAGTGGATAAGCCTAATAACCAGACTTTGGCAAATAAGAATTTTTTAAAACAGGTCATCAGATGGTATTAGATCTCTGAAGCAAACACACACAACAATCTAGAGTCCCATGTTGTCTTTCATTTTCTCATTAGGAACCCTCTCCAGTACTGTGCAATTCTCCAGATTAATTCTCTACTGATTTGGGTCATTCTCTTTTGCTCTACCTGGGGGGCTGGAGTAGGAGCTGTTGGTATGGTCTCAGATCCCCCATCCCTCCCAGTATTCCAGATTCTTGAAACTCCCTTGGAAATGATTCTGTTAATAGGGAGCATCTTCTGATCAGTCACCAGAATTCTTTGAACTGATCTAATGGACATAATATAAAGGTAATGATCAGGCCTTACCAAGAAGGGAGAGCAGGCAAATGTATGCCAAAAAATCATAAAAAAATACACATATAGATGTTGCTATCAAAGTAATATTGTCCAATTTTTCTCATTCTATCACAGAACAGTTCAAATTTATCAAAGATTGGTATAGCTCTATTTATGTACTTTAGGAAAAGTCTACTATATTACATCAAAATTTAAGTCTGAACTCACAATAAGTTAAGAATCATCAAAATTTTTATCTGATTTCTGTCCCACATAAATGTACACATATATGCAGTTTTTGATTATAAAGATGACTATCCAAGTAACTTGTAGTTTGGAAGGGATGATAAAAGAAGGGAAAAGAAGCTGAGAAAAACATTGAGGGAGTTAAGCAATAGCCCATTCAAGACTGAAAAGACCTGAACAATGCCAATGGTGATAAAAGGAGATATATATTCAAGAGACATTCTTCAAGTAAAATTCTGCTGGCTGGGTGCCAGACTGGATTTGGTAAGTGAAAGAAACGGAGAAGTTACAGTTGACTACCTTTCCAACCGGGGTTGCTAGGTCTTGGCATAGGATGAGAAGCCCTGGAGAAAGCTCCATAAAGGACTTTGGTTTATCATCTTAATTTGCATATTCTTCATCTCGGATAGATCTTTCTGTCTCCAGAGTGATAGACCCTGTCTCCTTTTTGGGTTCAACTCTACCCTGGTAGACCTGGATCAGTCTTCACCCTACCAACAGCTATACCCTTGACAAACTAAAAACCTAGAATTGATTTTTTAAATTTCTCATTTTCTTTTTTATCTATATCCAATCAATTACAAAGTCCCATCTCCAAAAACATTTTGAGTTCATCTGCTTCTCCCTACTTTTACCCTTGCCATTTTAGTCAGTGGAACCATCTTTTGGACAATTGCCATATTGCCAAAGAAGAGCCTCCCTATTTCATCTCTGAATCCTTTTTCCCCCCAGTGAAAGTGGAAATTTGACATACAAATCAGATTTTATCACACCTGTGCTGAAATCTTTAGCAGCTTCCCATTTCTGGTGGGATAATATTCCGCCCACATATCACACCCTGCGCAGCCTTTTAAAAAATAATTTTCTGTCTTTCCTTTGTCCTTATCTAGTACTCCTTTGTCCCTCATTCTCTCCTTCTCTCGTTACCTCTCTCATAGCTCTTTGCTATGTCTCAGCCACATTTCAGGTCCATTCCTGGTTTGGGACCTTCATTCCTGCCATTACCTCTGTTTTCCATATCAATGTTGGCATGTGGCTGGCTCTGTGATATCTGTTAGTTCTCAGTAGAATTAATCTTATAATAGTGATCTTTCCTAACCTCCCAATCTAAGCCATTCTTTTCCATTTCCATATTATCTTTTTTAATGTTTTTCAATTTACACATATATTCTTCTTTTTGTAGGTATGTAATTACTTAGGATCTCTTTTCTTCAGAGCAGAAAATTAATTTCTCTAAAAACAGATATCTTACTTCTTGTTTACTATTATATTGAATAGTATGAGATGTAGAAGCAGCACCCCATAAGTATTTTCTGAGTGAATTCGTGACATAATGCATGAGTTAGGACAAGGAAAAGGATGCTCAGAAATTATTCATAGGCTTTCCTAAACTAACTTCAGGTGCCTACTTATTTCTGATGATAGTGAGAAGACCTTTTGAGTTGACATAGCAAGAGAAACTATAGAATGTATCAACAACCAGCTGCAAAGGATAGCAGTGGCCCCAAACAAGTATTTGCTTTTGACAGTGTTCTACACTCATCTATTCTCTGCCCAAATATTGTCTAACTTGCCCACTGGCATTCTGATGAAAGAACCTTGATCTTTAATTCCTTGTTTAAAAAGAATAAATTGTGCTTAACTGGTTCATACCCAGCTACCCTTTTATATGCTTTTATGGCTCTTATCAGAGATTCCTGTAATCACTTCAGTACTCTTAAATATGTCATGTCATTGGGATCTGTTCTATCAAGACCCAAACTAGACAATTTTAAAACATTGTCAATTAATGTCATTAAAAATTTGGAAAATATGCTAAGCAAAATAAGCCAATCCCCCCAAACCAAAGGCCTAATGTTTTCTCTGATATTCAGATGCTAATTCACAATAAGGGGTGGGGCTGCTAGAGAAGAATAGAGTCACTTTAGATTAGGTAGAGGGGTGTGAAGGGAAAGGAGGGGATATGGGGATCAGAAGAATAGTAGAATGAAACTGATATTATTACCTTATGTACAGATATGACTGCATGACCAATGTGATTCTACAACATGTACAATCAGAAAAATGAGAAATTATACCCCATTTATGCATGATATATCAAAGTATATGAATGCATTCTACTGTCTTGTATAAGTAATTAAAAAAATAAAAAAATTATAAAGTAAAAAAAATTAAGATCAACCTTCAACTGGTTCCTTGTGCTATGCTGCTTTTAATTATTTTTTAAACTCCACCTTAGTCTTTTCTCTCATTTGATCTATGTGGTGGATGTCTGGGGACAGCTCTGGCATTTCGACATAGGAAGATCATAAGGTTGATCATCCAGTTAGAGAGGAGCTCAGAGAATTGCTTTGAATTTGAATTTGCATAATAACATTCTGTTTTTATTTAGTTTGTCTATTAGAGATTCAGGAATACAGCCAGAGTTTCTAAGATATTTTCAGATATGCTTCCCCAAAGATTGCAGGACAATTAATAGTCTATGCCTGTTATTATTCTTACTTAAACTTTTGGGAAGGACCTTATAGTTATCATGGAAGGCTAAGCTTGATTCCCTCTAAGAAACCTCATAGCTGTACTACTCTAAATTATAAAGTTATTTATTTATTTTTTTAATTTTTTTAATCTCTTGGGTTTTTATCCTCCAAGAATGAGTTCCTCATTTCAATGAGTCTTGAAAGATAGTTAACATTTATTCAGCAAAGAGATATTGAACTATTACATGCCAGTCAATGAAACAACAAGACATCAGCATGAATGTTCTCCTGCTAAAAATCCTTTTTCTTCTGCCTTTTTCACTCTGTTGCTCTGTTGTATAATTTGTTAGCACCTGTCTAAAAAGAAGAAATACCCCTGCTCTCCAAGGTCAATCTCTCAAATGTAGTTTTTGCCTATTCTTGAACTCCTTGGGGATCTTTTCCCATCAATTATCTCAAATCTGTTTTATTTTCAATCTTTTTCTTCTTATTACTTTCTCCTCATTCTTGAATATATGTTCAAGTTATAAATATTATCATTTCTTCATATAATTTACTTCTCAAGCTACCAAAGTCTTTAGAAAAATTATTAGTATAAAGATCACCAATAACCTGTGGCCTAATTCTACTTAGCCCTTCTGCATAAAATGCTATTGAACCAATCACACATCCTTGTAATTTTTTCTTTGACTTAGACGATATCATTCATTTATTTACTTATTCATTTCATTCCTAAATGGATCCATTTCTTGGGTGTGCATTGGAAACTATTTCTAGGTCCTGAAGGAATAAAGATGAACTAGATGTAGTTTTCAGAAATGAGATATATGAGAGGTCAAAAGTTATAATCAGCAAGTGATAAATGCTTAATCAGCAAGTGATAAATGCTGAGGTACATGCAAAGTGTTCTTGGAGCAGAGTAGAAGCAGAAGCTCATTTGGGGTGTTAGGGATGCAGTGTTCTGGAAAGTGCTCCCCAGTAGGCCTTTATTATCTGAGTCTTTGAAGAAGAGTATCTATTTTCAGGGACATTCAGGGATAAGAAGAGAGCATATCAAATTAAAAAAAAAAAAAGAGGAAGAGGAAGAGGAAGAGGAAGAAGCTTCATTTAAGACAGAGAGAGAGATGAGAGCCTGCTGACTTTAGGAGCTGCTCAATAGCGATCCCCTTAGTATGGAACTGTTAGGAGCAAGGTCCAGATCATAGAACACTTGGGCTACCGCAATTGGGAGCCACAGAGACCCTGAGTAATAAGGATCAGATTTGCACCTCAGCTATATCACTCTATTCATGTGGCAAATGGCTGAATTAGAGGAAAGAAGGAAGAAGAAAATAGTATGGAGACAGGAAAATCAATCAAAGGAGACAACCTGAGAACTGACATGCCTGTCTCTGATTTCGGGTAGGAATATATAACATTGAGGTGATTATAAAAGAACAAGACCAAGGAGGGCCTATCACTGATTGCAAGTAGTCCCAGATCCCTTTCAAGTTTCTGGCCTGGCTTTTCCATACTTATATAGCTGTTTTGGCTACCATTCCCCCAGAAAGATTTTTCTGTCCTCTGCATTTGGCATCTCTTTCCTTTAAGTGCTCTTATATGTTTTATAGCCCAAAGAAAATTCTAAGGAGGCTTCATGTGTCTGTATTCCCTGTACATGTATTATAGCATTCAACACTTTGCAGAATAATCTATTGCCAGTGTGTCCATCTGTGCTTTAGCTAGATTATGAGCTTTTTTAAAATTTTGTTTTGCAAGTACTGATACCCTGAGATAGTGCCTGGAACATAGTAGCGCCTTAGTAAATATTTCAGTTATCTTGAATAACAGGATGCTGCATTGTAGCTACTTTAGGGAAAAGTGAAAAAGCACAAACCATAGAAATAATTGATATAAAGAAAAGATAGTGTGGAAGATGTCAGTTTATAATTATATAGCTAAATAATGTGGATTATTGGAAAATCAGAGGGTAGATGCTTCAGCCAGTCATAATTTGACTGGCCTTCCAACAAAATTTAACATTTTTTGCAGCTTGGATGGTGACATTACTCAGTCTATAAATGGCAGAGTAGGTCACAGAGGGATTGAGAATTGCACTTTGGTTATTGTAAAAGCCTTAGAAGGAAATCTGCAATTAGTAGCATGGATGCCTCAGTCACGTAATATAAAAACTTAGGATGATTTATGGGCTGACAATTGGACTTTAATAATCTCTGGAGCTTTCAGAAATACACATTCAATCAGGTCTTCTGTTTCCAGTGAGATGATAAACACCAAGCCAGGATACTTAGACAAATGACTGAGAAGCCCAGGAAATCATTACTTGGCAGTTAAAAATCAATCAGCCCTTGCCCATCCTTCATAAGTGTATTGGGCACAGGAGACAAGCTACATACCTCTGTATGTCCCTGCAGACCTTCAGTCACAGTGCATATCATTATTACTCTCAAACTATCTGGTAGCAATATTTTCTCTGAAATATTTAAGGAAAAGAAAGCAACTGAGTATCAACATATTTTGTGTTCTGTATTTAACAACTAGAATCAAAATATCCCAACTCTTTTGATGACTTATGTAGAAAATTCATTAATGGCAAAGCCTTTAAAAGTTCAAACAAATTATCAAACTTCAGAAATGGGATGCTGTACCAACATTAAATTCTCTCCCTAGTGCCTAAGCATTCTACGCTTAGATGTGTTAGCTGTCACTTCATATCATAATATGCAGTGACCTTATTCCTGTTTTTGATTACTCCTTGAACAAAAATATGTTTCCTGTGGTAAATAATTGTCATCTTCATAAATATATCTGGCACATGTGATAATGATATAAATACTGTCAGGTATCAGTGATTAAATTGTGTTTTTAATTGCCTTCTGAGAAATTTGTGATATTTTGTTGAAAATATAGCAAACCCGGCTGGGGGCGGGGTGGGGTGGTGCATTAACTACAAATGCATGGCAGTAGGTAGAGTTACTGTTGTTACATGGAAAATCAACTTTCTAAAGTTTTACTTGGTTTTGTATAGAGAGCTAGTGACTATAATAGTTTCTCCTTTAGATTTCATGACATCTGTTTTAGTCAGCTTTTTTGCTGCTGTTAGTCACAGATCTCACCAGAACAACTGTAGAGGAGGTAAAGTTTATTTGAGGGCTCATGGTTCCAGAGGTCTTAGTCCATAGAAGTCTGGCTCCTCATGGCTCAAGGTGAGGCTGTACATCATGATGGGAGAGTATGGCAGAGGGAAGTAGCTAACATCATGGTGATCAAGAAGCAGAGAGAGACTCCACTCTCCAGATACACATATATATACCAAACTGAGGACTAATTCCCACCTCCTCCAGCCCCACCCTACCACTTCAACCACTCAGTTAATCCCTACCAGGGGATTAAATCACAGATTGGGTTAAGACTCTCACAACCCAGTCATGTCTCCTCTGAACCTTCTAGCATTGTCTCACACATGAGATTTTGGGGACACTGCACATCTAAACCATAACAACATCACAGATGAAGACTAAGTACCATGTGTTGGCAGAAAAGCATATTCACATATATAGTTTTAATTGTGATATATTTTCAAGTTGTCCAGGTGAGGTATGTGAAGCCATCTCTAGACATCATCACATTATTATAAACTTTTACAGATGCATGGACTAGGAACAGGCAGTGCTCAAGATGTCACTGAGAAGGAAGGGACTGAATGTTAATAGTTAATAACACATACCATCAGTGCTTAAACCACAATCTTCTCACCATAGGTTCCTATCAGGACTCTTTGCCAGCTAGCTAGCAGAAATACTCATATCGTTTCTTTCACATGTCGAAGAGTAGTGATTACTTTCTAATAACTTCTTTTGCCTTCAAGACTTACTTGAAGAATTTTAATCAAGACTATATGGAGGAATAAAAAAGAAATGTGAATTTTCTTGAGTTTGCTTATCCTAGGGGATCACTTGATACAAATGAATGAGAAATTCAGTATAAATAGAATTTACAGATTTCATTTTCTATCTGCAAAAGAAAAAATAACAATTAGGAAGAATGTCAAAATTTGCTTGGTGAAGGCCTTGGTGCTGCAGTATCAACTAAGTTGTGTGCATAACTTGAGAACTTAAAAGAGATTGAATTATCATAAGAGTTTGAGAAGAGATAGAGGTTCCCTATTGCATCAGAGCTACCAAAAAAAAAAAAAAAAGGAAAAGTTTACTAACCAGCGAAACTACATGGTTTTATTTTCTTCTTTATTTATATAGGAAATCTTTTTGCCCTCAAATCTAACCCTCTATCTTTTCTTTTCTGCCCAAATTGAAATAGGTAGAGCAAAGCTCTAGGGAAAGTTGAATTTTTACTTGAAAATTATTGAATTCAAGTTTCTTTTTAGAGTTTTGGACTATACATCATTTTATCCTAGAAATAAAGAACTTTTGACAAAGGTTGTAAACTTTTTTTATACCCAACTAGCTGTGGATTTTTCCCCCTCTCTTCATAATTCTTCAGATGTAATTTCCAAGAATCAAAAATTAATTGATGGAGCTAAAGAATATTATGCTTAGGGAAATAAGCCAAACCCAAAGAACCAAAAGCTAAATGTTTTCTCTGATCTGTGGATGCTAATTCACAATAAAGGTGGGGGCAGGGGACATAAGGAAGAATAGAGGTGCTGTGGATTAGACAGAGGGGACTGAAGGGAGCAGAAGGGAGAGAGTATGTAAGTAGGAAGGTTAGTAAAATGAATTGGACACTTACTACCTTATGTGCATATATAATTACATGACTTGTGTGATTCTACATCATGTACAGAAGAATGAGAAGCTATACTTCATTTATGTATGATGTGTCAAAATGCATGGTACTGTTGTATATAACTAATTAGAAAAAAATAAGTCATAATAACAAAATAATTGAGTTAGATAAAACTCAGCAAATGAGTGTTACTTTCTCAAATTTACTTGCCTTAATGAAATCCTTGGATCTGCTTAGAGCAATAAGGATGTCATTGAACCAGCAAAAATGAGAAGGGTGTTTCTGAGGAATATAGTTTTGGGTCTTTGCAAAGTAATTTGCCAAGCTTAAGGACTGAGGTAGGTGGCTGGTTTGTATGTGAGGCCTCCACTCGTTGTTCATTTAGGATTTCTCTGGTTCCTAGAAAGCCAATGGTTGTGTTACCCAATAAGAACCATATGAACACATAAATCTTTAGAAATAGCCTTGGATTTAAAACATATACTTCAGTTCTAATATTCATAATAAAGATTAGCAACTGTCACTGACTTAAATAGTACTTCTAGATGTTGACTGAGAAGCAAATAACTTACATGGAATATAGGAATTTGAAGTCATTGGAATTGCTCTGGGAGAGGTATTTTCTCACTCCTCAGTCAACTAAGAACTAGGGATCTGGGAAACCATGTGAGAAACTTACTGAGACTTTCAGTGCTCTTTAAGTAGATGGAGTAGTAATTTGAATTTGTTAATTGGTGTTTTATGTCAGGTGCTATATGAACATTCACAATATAATAAAATATGTACAATCTTAGCTAGGTTTAAGAAGATGGTTAAGGTCATCTGGGTTAAGACAGCTGGTATGCACATATGTGTGGTTTGAGTGAGTATGGTATGTATTTATGAATGATGAGCACAGTTATTATTCTAGCAGAGTCAATAACATTTTAGTACATTTCTAAAGTCATCATGTAGCATTTTATTATTTTTACATTGAGGTTCAAAGAGACTTTCTCTGCTCTTCAGTTCTCACTGAGCACCTACTCTGTGTGGGGGAAATTTTCCACACTATGAGTTTGCCAGTCAGGCACAAGTCAGAGACTTGCTTTTCCAGGTTTCCTTGAAGTTAATCTACATTACACCAACTAGGCATAATTGGAGAATTCAATTCAGAGAAGAGTGATATCAAGAGTGAGTTTGTGCACAGAATCCATCCTTGTGTGGAGAACAGAGGGTGGTGAGAAAACAGGGAATGTTCAGAGGCAATGGTCAGTGGCTGCAGGGGTCCTATTCCTAGCATGGCCATAAGGGCTGCAGAGTGTCTGCTCAGTGGGCAGTCATAATCATGAATCTGGAGGGTGTTCCTGGTTCTGTAGCCTCCACACCCCTGGATTCTGGTAAGCTACCTAATATTTGGCATTCTTTTGCAGCTTAATAAACTAAGAAAGACAGACTCATTTATTACAAGGAAGGACTTAGATTAATCTGTTTATCTAATATTTGTAGCATTGTTTAACATCACCCTTATGAGATCACAATGAACACAGCCCTTTAAGAGTTACCTAGTTTAGACCCATTCCTACTATATTTATTTATTTTCATGGTGCTGAGGATAAAACTCAGGTCCTCATGCATGCATGCTAGGCATTGTTCATTCTTTTTTAAAGATTAGAAAATTGAGGTTTAGAAATCTTGAAGACAGTAGCAATATAATTAAAATTCATAGGATTTAGAGTCAAATGAACAGGGTCTGAAACATAGGTGACTGGATAAATTATCTTTCTCTACCTCAGTTTCTCCAAGTATAGGGTTATAAACTTTGGCAAATAAAAATGTAGCATGTCCCATACTTGGGGCATACTTATACAAAGAAAAATGTTTTGTTTTTAAAATTTAAATTTAAATGCACTGTATTTTACATGATAAAAGTAGATACAATATGTGAAAAGGCAAAGATAATAAATGCAAAATTATTTTATAGCACAAACCACTGCAATTGCTGTCTAATATTGTTTGAAGTCAAAGATCTGGTTAGTAGCATAGCAATTATTATTTTTATATTGAGGTTCAAAGAGGCTAAATAATTTACATGGTGTCACCATTACTTAGCTCAGTAATATTAAAATATTTGATGAAACAATTAATGATTATTCTTAACTTCTAATTTACTTAAAATAACTTAGTGATGATAAAACAGCAAGATTGAAAACCCAACTCTCCTCTTAATTGATGCCACTGTAGGTATCATTTCTACAAACATTTGTCTCTGTCAGTGACACCAATTTTAGATAGTAAATTCTGGCATGTATCCTTGGGTTTAAAAGTGATCATTCTGCAGACTTCAGACCAGTCGCACTTTATGGCATATAAGTCTGTTTTGAATCATTTCTCAGTTATTATCACAGGTATTATAAAAAATCACAGAAAGACTAGGTCATGGGCAGAGCAGGTTCTGTGTATTATCCAAAACTGCTGAGAAACATTTTTCTTAAGACATAATAAAGTAATAACCAGCATTTAGCAGTGGCTTGCAAAATAGGCATGCATAAGTTGCTTGTATTTCTGTAGATATGCTGAAAGAAACATATAAAGGTAAATAAAAATATGAAGTATCAACCTAGCTGATAAAAGAAAAATGTAGATGCTTCTCTCCCACACACATTATGTTCTCCCTGACATCTCTGCTGTTGACAGAGGTGCAGTCTCCCAATTATAGAAATGAGAGTCTGTGAATTGGGGAATGCCATTAAATTCCACCTACTTTTAGGGGGAAAAAAGCTGTCCTTTTAAAGCCAACATAAATGCATTTTCAATATCATAGACCTTGCATGGAAACCTAAAAAGGAAGAGGGAGGAAAAAAAAGGATGATAGCTTTTATTCTGTGGTGACATTGTTGCTTGATTCCATGTAAACAAGTTTGACAATGATAAATACTTCTTTTGAAATAGTTGCCAGACAGTGCTGTCCAAAGCTTGAAGAGTAGCAACTAGAGACAACTTTTGTTTTAGGAAATTGATATTGCTGCCCAAGACAAAAAGGTAGAAGTTTGTTTAGGTGCAAAGCTTATGAGTGCTTGTGTGTGTGTGTGTGTGTGTGTGTGTGTGTGTGTGTTTGTGTGTGTGTTTTGGAAAGAGACCGATATCCTGCTTCACTGTCAAACATGGTCTGCTGGGGTGGGAGGGAATTGGAACAATCTGTTGCAATCTTTGAGCAGCCTTGGATTTTTTTTTCTTTTCATAACTCATCTTTACAGGAAGGCTTATAGCCTTGACTGAGACCTAGAAAGCATGTAATTGTGGTTGTCATAATAAAACCCTAAAGGAAAGAGCAAGTCTATGAGCCTGCCTGACTTTTGACATGGTAGCCAAGTCTTTCTATCATGTATTCATAGACTTATTTCATCATCCTTAACAGAGTGTTGGATTTTGATGATAAAAAACCATATTTGCCTTCACTACTGGTATGTATTTAAGCTGTCATTCTACAGCTTTTCATTTTGGTTACATCTTCACTTTAGCAGGGTTATTATCGAAGAACAACTCAGAATGTGTATTACAGAGGCATTTAATTATGTACAAAACGCTTTTAGTTTACATTATACTGTTTGCAGCCTCTGATTTTAAAGCTATATAGGAAGGAGGTATGGATATAGAGCTATTAAGAGAGATTCTTATGTAGATAAGGGCAAAGGAAGGTTATCACAATCTCAGGTAGTATATGGCTATCTGGCAGGAATATAAGGTACTATGGCAGATGTATCTCCAAAACAGAAAGAAGCAGACACATGTGGCATTCAATTAGTTGTTACTTTTATACAGATGATTCCAAAAGTTCAGATGAGTATCCGAAGCTGATCTGAACCAACATGAAATTCTTTTCTGGTTTCCTTCCTTACTGAAGGACAATAGATAATAATTCTCAAATGTGATCTGAGGATCTTTGGGTCCCATGAGACTTATACATCAATTAAAAAAAGTTGCAAAAGTAGATAGAAAAACCTAGCTGTGCTCTATTAAAACAAATTTTAAAGATACTTGTGGAAGTTTAAACAATGCAGCTTTTTTTGTTTTTGTTTTGGACAATGTTACTTTTCATAAAGTACATTAATTATTGTGTTTATGTTGAGATTTATTATTAATTTAAAATGTATCACTTTGCAGAATCTTCATTTCTGTAATCATAAATATCAATAGCTATTACCCAAACAAACAAAAATGTTTTGTGATCTTCAATAATTTTTAAACTTTTTGGGGTCTTCAATAATTTTTAAGAACAAAAAGTTTGAAAATTGCTATTTAAGTTGACACTACTTGGCAGAAAGTGAAGATTATCTGCTAAAGTGTAAATTGTAGCATTTGTCCCAGTCTATGTATACTTTCTGTATAACATACATTTAATATATATAATTAGTTGCTTAACTACATGTGTATATGTGAATATTGAAAGAATTCTCCACGCAAAGACACTTCGCCGGGAGAATTCCAATTTTATTGCAAAAGGCTGTGTGCTTATATAGAACTAAGGGGAGATGGTAGGGCTTAGATAAATGGCAGGCCATCAGTTTATTGGCAAGTTCTTCCAGATATCAGCTCCGGAGCCCAGGAATTAGTTCTTATTGGGGCTAAGGTTCCTGCCAGCGAGATTTGAAATTGGCACCCTTGGGAGAGTTCACAAGGGAGAGTTCACAAGGGCGGAAACTTTTCGCGCCACTGCAGAAAAGGGGAAGGTAGAAAGAAGAGGTTGTTAGGCGCCACATTGTGGTTTTTTTCTGGGGTGCGGCTGCCGTTTATACTTTTCCCAGCAAATATACATATATATTTATGCATGTATATCTAATGAAACTGAATCTCTTTTTTAAAGTAATTTTTAGTTGTCAATGAACCTTTATTTTTTTTTTTCAAATTTATTTATATATGGTACTGAGAATTGAACCCAGGACCTCACACATGCTAGGCAAGTGCTGTGCCACTGAGCCACAACCCCAAGCTTAATAAAGGTGAATCTTTTTATGTGGTCATAAACACTTCAGTTGACAAGGCCCCACCACTTTCCCCCTTCTTTCAATTGGCATTGCCGTGTGTGTGTGTGTGTGTGTGTGTGTGTGTGTGTGTGTATCCACAGACATTTGAATTTGCAAACCCCCTTCAGGGAGGCCCGCCTACTTCAGTTTTCTATATAAATTTGGTATAGTAAGACCTTCTGCTAATGATCCCATGGAATATTTTGGAGGCTAAAATCAAGTGGTAGATGTCAGAGACATGAATGCATGGAGAAAATAGTGTCATAATATCAGAAATTGATATTAATAATTATTAATAATATTGCCATTATAATAATATCACCATCTTAATGAAATGCGAACACACAATTCCAGAGGCTAGAGCTGTCAAATTCATAATCCTACTGAAAATTTCTCTTCTTTCTCATTGTAAATATTTTCTAATGGTAGATTTTTTTTTCCCTTGTCAATAGACCTAACTATAGTCTTGTTAACTACAATGACAGATGCATATAAACTAAAATGAAGACTTCTAATGGCGAAAGACCCCAAGATTGGGTCTTGTGGGATGTTAATATGGTCTTCTTTGTGACTCACTAGCTTTGAAACATGGATAAAATGCTCAACTTCCCTTTACTAGTTCTCTTGTCTATAAAATAAGGCTGTCAGGCTAGAATTTTTCTAAGGTTTCTTCCAGCTTTATGATTTTACAAGTTTAGGAGAATATATCTTCCTTCTCAACAGCAAGCTTTGTTTGTACTTTTCAGAATTTGGTTCAAATTGTGTGGAAATTTAGGCTATCTCTGGAAATTGCTGTAGAAATAGCATGTTCTTGTCATTTCAGATGGGCATATGTACTAAGAAAGCATCTTACATGATGAATGTCTTCAATAAACCAACCAGCAAGTACAGCAACACTTCATTGATCCCATATTGGTAGGGAATAAAATGTTTCATACACTTGAATTTTACAAATAATTTATATATACCCTTTAAGAACCCCAAATCTCTTTGTATCACTTTAGATGGAATTATTTCTCAGAAATGTGTTGTATTCTGCTTTAAACCAGAAGTTACCAGGAAATATAAACTCTTCTCCATAGTTCAGGTCTATTGCAAGCTCTTACTTTTGTGCACTGGAAAGAACTTCCACAGATACTCTGTACCTTACTTTATGGCCAATGAATTGTAGGTTCAGTAAACAATAGTAAATCATTAAAATATACTAATTATGTAGCTAATGAATCATTTTTCCTTCAAATACTTAAACTGATTAAATATTTAATCGTTTTCCTTCAAATATTTAAAATATTAAATTAACTAGTTAAACTTTATTAAACTAAATCAAAAGATTCTTTTTAACTCTTAAAAACCTTAAAATAAACTAGTAAAACTATTAATTAAAATTAATTATGAATACTTAAATGTATTTTATAAAGTTAGTAGATTATTCTTATAAAACTAGCAAACTATATTCTATTAATTACCTCGATCACCTAAAAAGATATAAATCTGGTAATAATTTCAAAGCATTTACAAAAATTTAGAACAAAAAATATTAGTCATCAGATTGATTTATGTGTATGTGTGTGTGTAAATTTAATGTTACTGTAACCTTATTAGTCCCCAAAGAGAAAAAATTCTCTTTATCTCAAACTGTCTGATATTAATACAAGGATGATCCACAATAATATGTTGTATGTCTGACCTCCCTACTTGAGGCAAAAGAATTAAGATTTAAAATATAGTTGATCACCTTTGCTGGTACTTCCCAGTCTCAGTTATTCACCTGTTTCTCTTTCTTGAAATGGTATATTTTTAGGTTTTACTTCATTAAGGTTGTATGGCCCAGGGCCCTATCATTTATATGTAACTCATACCTCATGTTGAAGGTTTATTTTAAATCATTTTGGTTGATTATATAGCTATATTTATAGCCCTAGGTATTAGCCAGAAAGTGAATAGGATATGCTTCTGAAGTCAGCCCTTTGGTATCCCTGAGTTCTACACATGTGGATTCAACCAACTCTGAATAGAAAATATTTGGAAAAAAAAAAAGTGTCTTTACTAAACATGTACAGACTTTCTTGTCATTATTGCCTAAACAATAGAGTAAAACAAATATTTACATAACATTTACATTGTACTAGGTATTATAAGCAATCTGGAGATGATTTAAACTGTATGGGACATGTGCATAGATTACATGCAAATCCTACACCACTTTATTAAAGAAGGGACTTGAGCATCTGCAGACTTTGGTATCCATGGAGGTCTTGAAACCAATCCCCTATGGATATGGAGGGACAATCATAATTCAAATTGCATATTATTTAGCTTTTTCTGTATATATTTTGTAACCTTTAACCTGCCCTTCCCTTATGAATTATGTATCATTTATTGCTTTGATAGTTTTTTTCCTAGGTAACTACTTTAATTAAACATATGTTCAACTGCCACATCCCGCCTAGCTGGGCAAAATAACCGGGGGGTGACGAACAACTTGTGTAGATTGATACAGCAGGAGTGGGAGCCCTTTATTGTAGGACAGGAGCGGTATTTATACATTCCACACAGCTTATCTTAATTAAAATAAACTAGATACAGCAGTCAACCAATAAGAAATCTCCACACTTAATGACTTGCTGGCTCCACCTCACAAACCACTCCCCCTGGCAAAATGCCAGGCGCCATCCAGACTTGTTTACAGACTCTAATATTAACCACTCCCTCTGGCAAAATGCCAGGCGCCAACCAGACTTGTTTACAGACCTTAACATTCAACTTGTCAAGTTGGCCGTTAGGTATTATTTTATTTTAGTTTTATTAAATCTCCCTTTGACACTTTTGAAGTGTATTTCAGATCATGCATTTTTTTTTCTTCTATATGATAATAACAAGACATTTCAGGATCATCTTGTTTTCTCTCCTTACTGGAACATAAAAACAATTATCTCAAAGTTTCAGGATTTCTCTCAGAAAAAAAAATAGAATAAAAGACCAAAAGTGTATAGGAGTATGTGCACAAATATCGGTACTATACAAAACACTGTGTGCTATTGGCCTAATTAATAATAGAATTAGAAAAAAGTCCATGTTTTCCCATTGATATTTATAATTTTGTCTAAATATTTTATGTTATTGATATAACATGTATTGTATATCATAGTTGTCAACCTGACTGGATCAAGAGACACCTTGTAAATTGGTAAACCATACTTCTGGGTGCATCTGTGTGTTTTCAGAGAAAACTGGCATATGGGTCAGCAGACAGCACAGTGAAGACCCACCATGAAGGTGGACAGCAATATCCAATTGGCTGGGGCACAGAGTTTAAAAAAAAAAAAAGAAAGGAGGAGGAAACTCCCTTGGGCATGGTCAACCATTTTTGTGTTGCAGTATTTTGCTGCTGCCATCCCCAGTGAACATTAAAGTCTAGAGTCTTTAGCCTTTGAATGTGAAGTTGCACCAGCAACTCTCCAGCGGGCTTCTATGCCTTCAGCCTCAGACTGGGGCTACAACCTTGGTCCTTCTTATTCAGAGCTTCTAGTTTCTTGGGACTGAGCAGATAACCATTTACCTTCTCCCTAGCCTGCAGACAGACACTGTGGGACTCCTCAACCTTTGATGGTATAAACCTAATAAATCCTTTCTTGTAATTAGGTATGTTGTGTTGGTTCTGATTCTCTGGAGAACTCTGATTAATACATATGCCAGGACCATCCTTGTATTATAAAAGTTTAAAACCTTAATTTGTTGACCGTAAGTTGATTTGGAGCCTATATTTAAGCTCTAATACCCATCTCTAATTTCACAGTTTTATGTCTCCTTGCCTTACTTGAAGTCACATTATTGAGAAAGTGTTTCTGTGAGGTTCTGTGATACTATAACACCCTTAGGGTTTTTTTTTGGTGGAGTAGCTCTGTTCATTCGAAAATGATGTGGCCCAAGCTGCTTTGTTTTTGGAGTTAAAGTCACTTGTATCTTATTTTCTCTGGATTATCTTCACTATAGGCTTAGTCTTACAACCTTGGTGAGTCAGTTCTAACAATGTGGCATCGAAGGGAAGGTTTGACATTTATCAAGCAGTTACAGACCTAGGGTGGAATGAATTCTCAGTGACCTGAGAGAAACTGACCTGCTCTCTGCTTGTGGATGAGGCCACAATTCATCTCCTAGCTGAGTTCTTATGCCCTGAATCCTACCTCCTCATTAGAACCCAAAAGTTGATTTGGCCCTCATCCCTGTGGAATGCAGTTTCTTGTCATATATAAGGGAAATCTCTGCCAAATAAGAAAACTTAGAACAGACAAGTTGGGCATGGGATCAAAAATCTAGTAAATCAGGGTCACTCACTGTGTGACACCTGCCTTCTTGAATTTTGACTTCATCTTGAGGTTTTGTGACATGGTTTTCCTCGGACTGCTACAGGGGCCCCAGGTAGTATGGCCCTTTTATATTGTGATTCCTAGCTCTCTTTGACATAAGAAAGACAAGCTCAAACTTTCAAAATAAGAGTGCAGGTACAATGCACCTTAAAGCAGAGGTGGATACAGAATTTGGAAGGGTTATAATAACCTCATTTGCAAATTAGACTTGATTTCCCCCATAATCAATTTGCCCTCCAGAGCCACCAACCATGGCTTTAGAGAAATCGGTTTTATGCTTCTTGTTTCTCTAAGGTACTTTTCCAGATAGCTTGGTCCTTCGAAAATCTGTTATCCATATATTTTTCTGAGAAGGGTGATGATAATCCCGTGAATCCCCTTTCTTGTTCACATGGTGAGTGTCGAGTCAGGATGGTGTGAGGGAACACTGATTTCAGTGTAAGTATGTGGACACATTGTGGATTATTATGCAAAGAGAATCCTAAACCAGCCAAGTAATTCCCCAAGTCAGGTAATTTCCTGATCTATACTTCTGTCACCAATCAAGTTTCATAATTAAGCTAGTAGTCCCTAAAGTTGAGCATAACTCATTTTCCTGGAAGGCTTATTAAATTACAGTGTTTGGTTCCACCTCCAGACTTCTGGAATCAGTATCTCAGATGGAGCCTGAGAAGTTCTATCAAATGCACAGGTGCTGCTGCTGCTGTTGCTGTTGTTGGTTCAAGAGCCACAAGGGAAACCACAAAACATAATTCATATATATATGGAGTGCACACTGGAGCATCATTGGGAGTTTCCAGCTGTCTTATGAATTTTGATCGAAAAAAGATTTACCCCGAATACCTAAACAGAAGAAATAAAAAGGGAAGATGAATTTCAGGCTGTTCAAGAATATTGGTTTCCTAATTTACAATAAGGGATAAGTCAGATTCTGTTCTGATAGCCCGTTTTGTATTTGTTCAAGCAAACTAAGCTCCAAGACAACTGGAGTTTTTCCTCATTCCTTTTTCCCATTATCCACATGGCTGCTGCCAGACAATGTTTTTAGCATCAACTCCAACGGTCCACACGATAGTGACTCACACTTAGTCGATTTTATTTGGAAAAGTGCAGCTGCTTTTGAAATTTGAAGGAAAGGATACCGAAGAAAATAGAGATCTGTATTGTCTTTTTAACTAAGGCCATGTTCTAAAATAATCCACGTGTGTTTCAAAAAAATCAGCAAACATGACTAATTGGGGATGTATAAATCATTGCAAGCTTATGTTTTGATAAGCATGTTGAAAATTGCTTCATTTCTCATTCAGAGACCTTCTTCTGGACTGTATCTTTCAGGTGATATTTCACAGCCTTGTAATCTCTGGGTGTGTGTCAAGAATAGCACACTTGCTTCTCAAATGTCTCTGAGAGGGAGAACTCGCCCTCAAAGATTCCTTCTTTGCCTTTTAGCATGAAGGATGTACCGCCCAGTTAGCAATCCCTGTCCGCCCCTGAAAGTACACAGTTCCTTTTTATTCACAGAGTGATGCCAGTGTCATTACTTCTCAGTTTCTGTCTTCTGTGAACGCTGGGGATCCTCCCGAGACATGTCATCTCCATCACCACAAGTCGATATTCATTTGCTCTCTTCAAGGTCCATAGCACCAGACTATAACATTCTGCAACAGAGACAGTCATTGTCAAACTGGCTAAGTGGGAAGTAGAATTCCTGGTTTAAGAGTCATTTGGCCTCTGGTCCCTTTAAACCTTCATCCTAAAGATAATAGATAGCAATTTTTCAAATGACTATTTGCCTCTTGAGAAAAATTGAGTTATTGACAATAAATCAATCTAACACAAACCACCTAAAATCAGAGACTGCAAGTCAATATTAAGAATGTGATTAAGACTTTTCTGAATTTGTGCATAAATCATCTCTGGATTACATTGTACTTTATGACATGAATTGGAAAATATAACATAGGGTTTATTGAATATTTTATTCGAACACTCTCATTCTTTAAAGTTATTGTTCTTAAATAAATGATGAGCCCAGAAGTTTTAAATCATGAGTAACATAGATCCCAAATCCCTTGCCTGAAATTATTGGGACCAAGTATATTTTAAAATTCAGATTTCTTTTGGGTTTTAGAAAAGTATTATGGATATAAACTGCATATTATGTAACTGTAGGTTTTGGGAAACATCACACAAATATTAGTATTTATACAATGAGATAGATGAATAGTTATGAAGGGGGATTGTGAAAAGGTGTGAATAGTTCAGGTTAGATTTTGCTGCCAGAGTTGAGATGCACTTTTGGTTCTCATTTTTTTTTTTTGTATTTCATAATTGCAGATAAGACATGGTGAATTTATGCTACTCCTTTAAAATGCTATCATCAATTCATTGATATTGAGTCTGCTCTTGGTCAATATTCAGTAAATTGGGAGATATACTTTCAGATTATTTTCAAAGTAAAAATGAGTACTTCCCTTTGGGCAGACACATGACTATCTGCATCACCTTTAGTGTCATCCCCCTCCATGTCACCCCCTAAGTGAGTGGATTAGATGTAGTTTATATTTGCTTAATTTTGAAAACATTGTGTGGATCACAAAAAGAACGAAACATGTTACCTTGCAGACCAGGAATAGTCAATAATTGGCCATTTGATTTCACTGTCTTACTAGCAATTTTGTTGATTCTGTGAAGGTACAGAATTTGGGAGGCTTTTACCAAACTTAAAGTTATGATCACTTTTTAAATTTTATTTTATTGGTATAGTTATGATCTTGATGCTCACCATGTACAGACCAACTTGACAGTGTGGCTTAAAAATGGTCACCAGGCAGCCTGTCTTTTAACTTACACATGTGATCTTTTGCACAGGGGAAGAATTTTTTGCTAAAAATTTAAAGGGTGTTTCAAGAATTACCTTTTAGGCTGTTTTATCTGCTTTGTGTGACGCTGTTTATTTAAAGACATGGATTAATCTCCTTGAATCCACATGTATCCATATGTGTGTGGGTACACATGCTGACCAATGCTCACCATTTCAGAGGTTTGCAATATAAGTCTCATGCCAATATATTCATTTATGTTATTTTTGCAGGTTTTCCAAGGCATAGTAATTAGATGGTCTTTAGGGGAAAAATGTATAGGGTAAGTAAATAAGTATTTGTCCAGATTGCTTTCAATTATACAGAGTCTAGTACTTGGCAATGGGCAGCTGCCATCTAGCTGATGAAACCTTTGACTAAGAAATTTTCCCTTCCCTTTATTTTTTTCCTACTTTGAAAACACTTTGTGTCATAAATAAATAAAACCATCTTTATGGAACATAAATACTTATAGCTCAGAGATTCCTGCAAGATTAATTACAATAATTTTCTTTGCACAGCATAGGATTTATAAAAGTTTTTTTATATATGTATGGGAGTGTGAATAAACTATCACCTAAATAGTATTTTATGTATACCTAACTTTTACTTTCTTCCTCCATCAAGTTCTGTGACTTAATAGTGTCTGCAACCAAAGGTCTAATAACACTTAACCTCCAAAGATAGTTCCTAGCATCCAGTCTATTAAGAGCTACAGATGTTTTGCATCAATTGATCTGTATCATGCTGCTAGACTAGACTTCTTTGAATGTGGCTAGGCACACATGTTTCTGCTTTGAGTGTTTCTCTATTAAGAATGGCTTTGACTTACTAATGTGTGTCTTGTACTACCCAAAACACCTGCACATTTTTGGTTCATTTTTTAATTCCCCGTCCTTCAATCTACCTGTTTTTATCCATTTCACTGACTCCTATCATGTACCTATTGGAGTTGTAAGTCAGAGGCCTGGCTCTGGTGTTGGGGATAGGGGTTTCCCAGTTGACTAGTTTTGGCCACTTCCCCTGAAGTAGCCAAACAGCAGAGTGCAAGTGAAATAGGAAAGGAATTTATTTCACTGTAGTCAACACAGGGAAAGTTGGAAGAACTAAAAACTGTCCTCAATACTGCCTCAAGGTGCTGACAAGAGCTCTGTGATTATACAAGGGACAAACAAAGGCAAAAGCTGAGAAATATGTGTAGTTAAGTGATATTGGTCAAGCTGGCCGGAGGCCTGGGCCTAGGGGTCTGGCTGCTTATTATTTTAGGTCTGGTCATATGAGGTCCTATGGCTGCCAGTAGGGTGTTATTACTGCTTGAGGGGTAGTGTCTGCCTGCAAGGCTCAGTGTTCACAAAATTTGAGATAAATTGGGGAATAGAAATAACTCAAAGAGAAAATGGGTCCGAGGAAAACAATAGAACTAGTTAAAACAATGGCAGGTCCGCCTTCAAACCACAGGAGGCTGTTAAAAATATTTGGAAGATATTTTGCCACAACCACATATAAGAGTACTGAGATAGGGCTAATCTCCCCTATAGGTTAGAAGGTTTATTTGTATTTTCTAAAGGGCATAAAAATTGAGACAAATAATGAATCTTGTCAAGTTTGTAGATAAATTTAAACTCTCATATAGTGCTGGTAGTAGTACAAAATTGTTCATATACTTTGTGAAACTGTTCCTCAAATGAATTAACATAGAGATATCAAATGACCCAGCAATTTCACTATGTATATAGAGAAACCATGAAATGGAAACATCTCTACACAAAACCTTGTACCCAAATATTTATAGTAGCATTATTAACAATATTCAAATGATGAAAACAACTCAAATGTCCATCAGCAGATGAGTGGGTGAACATGTAGAAAGTCCTTAGAATATTTTTCAGTCACAGAAGTAATGGAGTAATGATACATGCTAGCATGAATGGACCTTGTGAACATTATTCTAAGTGATAGTAGACAGTCACAAAGATCGTATACTATGTGATGTAATTCATAGGAAATTATAGGATAGGGGAATTTTTAGATACAAAAAGTGGATTAGTGGTTGCTTGGAGATAGGAGGGCATGGAAAAAGTAAGGTAAAGAACACAGGGTTTTTTCTAGAAGCAATGAAATGTTATCAAATTGACTGTGGTGAATAAACTATAAATCACTTAATTGCATACATTAAATGGATGAATTATATGGAATATGCTTGATATCTCAATAAAGCTATTATAAAAAGAAGAACTTTCCACAAAAAAACTCGAGGCATATATGAGTTCACTGATATATCCTATCAAATATTTAAGGAAAATAACATCAGTTGTAGATTAAGTCTTTAAGAGAATTGATGAAGGAGGAAATAACAATCAACTAATTCCTGAAAGTTCTATTATCCACATGGGGTATGTGTGGAAATATCACCATATGTTGCAGGAAGAAAAAATTCTAGACCAATCTCTCTCATGAGCTTAGATGCAAAAATATTTAACAAAATTTTAGCAAATTTATCAACAATATATAAATTGCATAGTACATAAGACCAAGTGGAATTTTTCAAGAAAATACAAATTTAGATTGACAGTCAAAAATTAATCAATGACTTTTACTATAATAACTATAAAAACAGAAAAACAAAATGCTTATTTTAATTGATGCATTGATGCATGAAAACATTTGATGAAAGTCTATCTGTAATTAAAACAAAAACTCATTAGCAAATGAGAAATCAAAGGGACTCTCAATCTGAAGCAGATAATCTTCATAAAACAAAGAGCTATCATACCTAGTTGTAACTATTTTTCCCCTAAAAATAGGAATGAGGCAAAAAATGTCCACTTTTATCACTTTAAAAATTTTACTTTAGATGTTATCCAGTCCAATAAGGCAAGGAAAAGAAACCTTATACATACTGGAAAGGAAAAATAAAATGGTCTATATTTATAAATGTCATCCTCACATAGGTAGAAAATCATAAGCAATCTGAAAAATTACTAGGACTAATGAGCAAATTCAACACAGTTGCCAGTTAAAAGCCCAATGTGTAAACCTTTTGTTCCTCTGCCTAATGCTGTGTAATAAATCATTTCAAAATGTAGCTGCTTAAACAATAAACATTTATTATCTAACCATTCAGTAAGGTAGGAACCTGAGCTGGGCTTAGCTGAATGCCTGTACCTCACTGTCTCTACACAAGAATGTGATTAAACTGGTGGCTTACTCTCTTCTGAAAGTTTACTTGGGGTTTCACATAGTTGGCATCATTCAAATTCTTTTAAGATGGTGTACTAAGGTGCCTGTTTATTGCTGGATGTTGTCTAGAGCTTTCCATTTTTTCTTGCTACAGGAATTTCTGCATAATATAGCTTATAACATGTCCATGGGTTTCTCACAGAGTGAGGACTCCAAAAGAGAGTGGGAGAGGATAAAAAGAGGAAAGTTGCATTATTTTTTATAGTTTTGAAAATGATGTGCTTATTTTTTTCAAATTCTGTGCATTAAAATTGAGTCATTGTTAACTTGCTGACACACAAAGTCATGAATACCTGGCTACAGGGATCATTGGATGCCATTTTAGAGGCTGCCAACCCACAAACACGTAATTCATTTCTTAAATAATAGATAATTAGTGACATTAAAAGCATCACTAATAATAGTATCAAAAGTTATGAAATATATAGGAATAAACGTGACAAGTGATATTTAAGATTTATACACTGAAAACAACCATATTGATAGAAGAAAAATGACAAGACCTAAATAAATGGCGAGATATATTCATGGACTGGGAAACCAAATATAATTAAAATGTGCATTATTCACAAACTGATCTATAAATTCAAGACAATTCATGCTGACCTTCAGCAAATTCTGTGGTAATTGACAAGCTAACTTTAAAAATTATGGAAATTCCAATGATCTAGAATAACAAAATGATTTTGTAAAACAATAATCACAGAAGGTATATTACCGGGCTTCAAGACTTGATATAAAGCTACAAGGTCAAGGAAGTGTGGTATAGGTTTAAAGACAAAGTGGAAAGAAAGTCTAGAAAGAGACAGTACAGAGATGGTCACTTATGTTCAATAACACAGCCAAGGCAAGTCAATGGGGAGGCACAGGCTCAACCAGTATTGCTGACACTATTAGGTAGATGGGCCAAAAAGATTAACCTTTCCTCATACCATGTACAAAAAAAAAATTAGTTCAAAATTGCTTATAGAACAAAGTATTAGAACCTAAATTATAAAACCTTAGAAAAAAATAGGAAAGAGTATTAGTGATACTGTGTAAAGCCAAGATTTCTCAACTAGAACACAGATGGTATGCATCATAAAATTAAAAAATGAATTGCACTATCAAAATTTAAAACTTTTGCTCTTCAAAGAATATTTTTTAATTTAAAAAAACTCAAGCCATTATTTACATTTCATAATTTTAAAAAACTCAAGCCCACAGATTGGGAGGAAATATTTGTAAAATATATCCAACAAAGGACTAAATTAATAATATGTAACACATTTAAAAACTTCAATAGCAGGAAGAAAATAAGCCAACTAAAACAATCAAACTTGGACATATACTTCACCAGAGGAAGTACACAAGACAAAGAATGCTCAACATATTAAGCCATTAGTGAAATGAAAAGTCAGAACCCCAATTAAATATCCTTACAAACCCACTAGAGTGGCTAAAAGTAATAAAGACTGAACCATTGAATATTGGCAAAGATATGGAGGAACTAGCTATTTTATACAATGGGCGGGAAAGAAAACTAATGCAATTAGTATGGAATACACTTTGCTAGTTTCCTCAAAAGTAAGTCACACATCTATAGTATAACCCACTGTTAGGTAAGTGTACATCTATTTGAGGACTTGTACACAAACGTTCATAGTATCTTCAATAGTGACAATATGGAAACAACTGAAATGCCAGTAAGAGAACAGATAACAAATTTTGGTATAGCCATATAATTAAATAGTATTTAGCAATAAAGAAGAAGAAATTATTGGTCCCTTCATCAAAATAGTTGAATTTCAAAGTAATTATACCAAGTGAAAAGAACTAATCAAAATAAAGTATACAGCCCTGTAAACATCAGGAATTTATTTTGTGTAGATTTTACCTCAACAAAGCTCTTTTAAAAACTGAGAACACATATGATTCCATCTAAAAAAATATTTGGAAAATGAAAGTTAATCTATAGAAACATAGCAGATCAGTAATTTCCTGGAGATGGGAGGAAGTTAAACAGTGGGGTGGATGAATGACAAAGCAATACTTGGAAACTTGCAGTTATAAAAAATAAATTATTTTGATTCTCACATTGGTTTCACAGTTACAAATACATGCAATAAATTAAAAAAAATTGTACACCCTAATGATGTTCAGTATATTATAGGTCAATTTTACTTCAATAAGTATAAAAATTAACTATTAAAAATGTTAAAGGTCAAGTAATTTTTCTCAGAAAAGTCCTCTTTTAACTCCTTTTCACATGCCCTGCCTATCAGGCATCATATTTATATAATACAAATTAATTTTTAAGGGAGAGTAAGAGTATGAGTTATTGCTTCAGATTAGGCATCCCACACCTTCACAAATATGAATTCATTAATTAAATCAATTCCATTTAAACATTGCCAGGGTAGCTGAGATTTTAAAATAAGATTTTGCCCATGGGTATTAACTATGCACCCAAATTCATGGTGCTAATGGGAAAATCTCAGGATAGATTAAAGTACATATGATAATGAAGCCATTATTTACATTTCATAATTTTGAAGGAGCTGCCATTTCCCATTCACACAAGGATACAGTGTTGGCCAATAAGGATCCCACAGACTATGCAAGAATAACATCATCCCGTTTTCTGTCTTTCAATTTGGCCTTTCTGTTATTTTCTTTCCTTTCTTTCCCTTCCTCCTTCCTTTTTTTCTCTTTCTATTTCAAAGATCTGATCTCCTTTGCTGTCATTATGTTATTGTGTGTATTATACTCTTATTATGTATATAATATATATCTTATTATTGTCTTTCCCTCCAATAGAATGTTAGCTCCATGAAGACAGGCATCGTATATATTTTCTACATGCTTTTTCTACCTGTATTTGGGATACGATACTGATTTGCTCTAGCAGATTGAAAATATGGATTCTACTTTGTAAGCAATAGAAACAGTTTTAAGAAAAAAGAAGTGGGGAAGTGAGATTGGGCACAGGAATTTTTGAAGAAAAATTGGGTTCTTCCTGAACTGACCTCTGAATGAGCAGATATAAATAGCAGGCTCAGTGAACTCTAGGGGAGAGGCTGTCAGGATTCCAGTTAAGGCCATGGCTCAGCCCCACTGTGATCTAATGCTTTTTCACATAAACTATGATGAATCTGATGAGTTGAATCTTCCAACTTTGTGCCACTCACTCATGATTCAAAATTCTAGGAGTGTCTGATCAGCCATGCCTCTTTGCCCACCTCTGTTCTAATAGTTAATGGTCATAGTAGGAGGCATCGAGAGGTGCGAGGGCCCTGGGGGCTGGCAGTTTTCTTTTCATTTCATAAAGACTACCTAACAGGGAAGTCCCCTAAAAGTAGGGTGACCATATGATTTTTAATTCAAACAAATAAACTTTTAAGAATGAAATGGACACTATTAATATTTATGTAGAAGCAACAGGTATAAACAAGAATGGTGTCTGGATAACAGACATGTATGGTTAACCACTCCAAAAAGGTGTAATAGAAGACTCACTTGAAAACATGTGATTGGGTGTCAGACGGGCAAAAGAAGATCATGCAGTTTTATTTATTTTTTTCTTCACTGTATTTCCTCTGAATCAGGAAAAGAATTTCTATGTCCTGCCCCCTATGTTCTTCCCATGGGAGGAAATGGGAGTCCTTCATTATTCTTAGCTATATTTTCCCATTCTTTTCCTAGTTCCTGAAAATTTCTGTGTCCATACCATCATAATTCATTCTAGAAAAAAAAAATAGAAAAAGAAGCCCTACATGATCACACTATATTTTTCCCCAGATTGGATAAGTCTTTAACCATTTTCTACTTGAAGAAAAGGAGCTAGATCTTTCAAAGTTTTGAGATCCTTGCCAGTTCTCAATCCATGCTTCTATTGGCGAATCCTATTATGAGTTTCCTCATTAGCTTCTTCAGTCTCCTTATAAGAGGACTTTTGTATATCTGATATGAAAGTGTTTCTTTATTTTGTATAGCTCATTGATCGTAGGTACTATGTTTTCTAGTGATTCATTAAAAGTGCAAGTGATTTATTATAATGGGATGACATGGTTCTGAACACTGAGAGGATATTGAATCCAGGATATGTCAGCAACCATAAGAATAAAATGTCCACTCTCCTCTTCTTGACCAGTGGCAAACTGTCTGATGTTTAAAAGCCAGAATGAATAATCTGTCCTCAGGTGGTAATTAGTCACTTCATTATTTCACTATAGCTAAAATAAAATAAAAAAATCCTGTTAGAATCTCTTAGCTCTAATAAATTAAGAGTTCATATGATAGCTATTTAAGCTAATGGCTAGTTCGACTTTTAATGAGGCTTTATAATTAATTAATCTCATTTAACGTATGGGTATTCCTGGTTTGTAATTACAGTCTCTAGTTTTAGAAGGTAAAACCAATATTTACCCCTATACATCCCCTGCCACAGGGCTGCCACAGACATCGGCTGGTAAATATTCATTCATACTGACAGCAAAAACATTTTTTATGGAGCTCCAAATCTGCAGTCTTCCAGCTGTCAGCTTGGTGGTGAACTGTTCTAATGCCGAAGCCTTCTGCCTGCGGACGGTGTATTTGAGCTGAATAAAACAATACAGCAATACAAACATAGAATATATTTTTCTATTTTTTTGTTGTTGTTTCTCTGTATGTCTCTGTCTCTCTGTCTGTCTCTAATGTGGGAGCAGTTTTCTGTCTTTGGTAATCTTAAGGTTTTTATGGAAGAAGTTTTTGTTTTTAACCATTTACTCAGTACTGTACTATCTTTCAAGCTCCTACTAAGTGTTTTACACGGATTATTCCTTTGAATCCTCACCAAATCCCTATAAGAAACATTCTTATTATTTCCAGTTTAAAAACAAGGACGTTGAGGCTTACACAAGATTAATAACTTGCCTAAATTTATGTTATGGTAGAGGAGCTGATATTTGAAGCAGAAATATCTGACCCTAGAGAATCCTCACTTCAAAATATACAAGTAGTTCAGCTTGTTTGATAGGTGGTTAAGGAGAGGTTGGTTTATACATTCAGAAGATCCTAGGTAGTATTCCTTAAAGATAAAAGTAAATCTTTTGTTGCCACTTATGTATTTGTGTATATGTTGTAGTGTGTGTACAAATATTTAATTTTCCATAATGCATTAGCCTGAGAGTATACGGACTTCACATTGAGGGTAATGTTCAAATTCCTCTGACTCTTGGCCTTTGCCTGTGTAAATCACTAATTCCATGCCAATTCCTGCTGAACTATTTTAGAAGTCCTTGATATATGTTTCATCTGTGCTTGCAAACATTTGTGATATATAGGGATTCCTTTTTTCCTCACAGAGCCATTTCATTCTCTCCTTCTGCACTACAAACGCCTCGGTTCCTCTCTGGTCCTCACTGCAGTTTTCCTGTGCACTACCCTGAACCCTTCTCCAATGCCAAAGCTGTGAGCTTTTCAGCCCCGACATTGGGGAAGAGAGATTGTTGAAGGACATCCTTGCCCATGCTGGGGTTGTTGCCGACTAAAATAATGTTTGCAGGTCTGCTTTCAGGGATACTCTCAACATGTCCCCTTAAATGTGGAGTGTTCAAAAGTCCACCTGGACTTTAAAGCCCAAAAGATGACAGCAACTTAAGATAATTCTGGGAATATCAACTTTAAAAGATTAAAATTTGATTTCACTAAAATTCTTTCTGGAAGCATAAAAAAAGCTACATGAATTTCACAAAGTGCAGTTTCATGCAAGTAATTTTTCTCAAGGACTTTTAAAAATTGTGTGGTTTGTTTTTGACATGAATGCGCCTCACAGTTGAATTTTCAAAAATAGGTATATTGTAGCCAAAAGGAGAAACTGTTTTAACAGTAGTAGCCAGGCAATTATTCCACCTATGTATTATTTTATAGGCTAGATTTGTGATTATTTTATGCTTTACTTTTATTTTTTCCTGTGTGTATCTATAAGGATTGCAATATATTCATGGGCTGTGTTTGCTGACAGTGCCTTGAGATAGATAGATGATAGATTATTTATTTGTTTATTTTGCTAATGGAAAGGCTTATCTTTAGGGATAAAAGAAAGCAGGAAGCCCAATGTTATGAGTCAAACTAACCCAAATAACTCAGCAAAGATGCAACATATTATGTATTTTCCATTACTTAGATGCAAAATATAAGGAGATTTCATTTTTTTTTCGTAAAAGCATATCTGACAGTTTAATGTAAAACTTAGTAGATGAGAATTAATGTTACTCTAAGACAATATTTATTTAGTATACCAAGTTGCTTCCTACCTTGTAAACTATCTTTCTGCCATTCTTTCTGATTGTTCATGTTTAAAATCTCAGAATCCATTTTGACTTGTCTTCACTTCTCTTATCTGTTATTTCCTTTAAAAAATAGCCTTTTCTCTATCCCTAGCCTAACTGAAAATCTCTTCATTTAAACTTAAGTCACTGGAGCAGTCTCTTAATCTATTGATGGCTCTCTTTCATACTTGCTTTCGTAGATTTATCTTTCACAATCAGTAGCTTTATCAAGTTGCTCTTTCAATCAAGAATCCTCTCTACTTTTCAATTGTGTACAAGTGAACATTTAGTACCTAGACCAGATATTTTAGAACCTACTATTTCTCCCTTCTCTGTCCTTCAAATATAAATCTCTCTGATTCTTTATGTGAAGTCTCTGTTCTGCACATGTTACATTTTACACCAAACAAATCATGCTAAATGGTGAAGCTTTGTTTTGTGTATCAACCTGTACTTACTTTATCATAACAACTATTGCATGTCAGTTTAATCATCTATTGTAGAAGAAAGAAAAGTGCCAATCCCTGCCCTGTGGCAAATGTCCTTGACCTTATTCCTGGAATCCATACCCATTACCTTACATGGCCAAAGGTGTGGTTATCCTTAAGAACCTTGAGGTAGAGAGTGTGTGAGATTTTAGTTTCTGTGATTAAGATGCTTGACAAGAAAAACCTAGAAGAGGAAAAGTTTGTTTTCCAGTTTTAATCACAGGAGATGTGACAACATAGGAATGAACACACACACACAAAAATGAAATCTTGTTGACTTCAAAGATGAAGAAATGGGATTATGAAGTGAAGGATGCAGAACACTTCTAGAAGCTGAAAATAAAATAAAATGGATCGATCTTCCCTATGAGCCTCCAAAGGAAAGCAGCTTCTCTAGCATCTTACTATTAGCATAGTGACACCCTTCAGAATTCTGACCATCATAACTATAAGATAATAAATTTATGTTGTTTTAAGACACTGAGTTTATGGTAATTTGTTATAGCAGCAATAGAAAACTAAAACATTTATTAATATAATTTCTTCTCCAAAAGGACTTTAAGTTCCTTGAGGTCAGGACAGAGAAGACGAATTCTAACATCCACCCCCCCCCCATTACTTCTTGGTAACAGAATCCCATTTTATTCATTCATTTATTTGGTTTGGGAATACAATGAGCTCAGCTTCTTTGCAGTTAACTGCATCCATGTGACTAAGTTATAAAAGGGAAGTGCTATGGGAAAACCTTCCAAAAAGATTGACTTAGCTAGGAAAAGTGATTTGTTTATTCTCCGATTTTTTTTTTTTTTTTTTTTTTTTTTTGCTACTGAATTACTGCAGCTCCCTCAGCCATCCATCCTGGACTATTCTGTCTCTAATAATGGCAGTCCTGAGATACAGGGGCATAGATAGCACTCAGAGCCACCATATCTTCTCTGGACAGTCTGCCCTCAGGCCTGTTTTACTTAAAAAAGAGAAAATAAATGAAAATCTTACTTAGATTTATTTTATATATTTGCCCCTTTTTATTTCTATGAAACTGCATAAGAAATGCTAATACCAATGAGCGTTAAATCTCCCTTAGCTGCTGGCACAGTGCCTAGGATAGAATACTTGTTCAATAAATACCTGGATGAAAGTCACTCATGTAGCTCATGCAAATGCTAAGAATAGTTCCCAGCATACCATAAATGCTCTAATGTTAGACTTTGTTTTATATCACTACTGTTGGCAGCATTATTGTTATTATTGCTTTCTATGCTATTTTATGACACTTAACACTGACAGTATAAAACCTCATACTTTTTTGAAACTATTTTCAGGTATAAATATTTTGGGTCTTCAATTATTCCATAAGGTCCTTGAGGGCAAGGACTTTAGTTTATACTCTTTTGTCTCCCATTCGCATTGCTTGACGTTTAACATAGTGCTGGGTGCAAGGAGGTCAGCAGCCTTTACAGAAGGAAAATTCCCCATGGATAGTGTTCTCAGAATAACTGGAATGTACAAAATAGTTACAGCCTTGGGGAATTGGGTAGATGGTTGCTAAGGTCAAGAGTCTTTCTGATTGACAGAGAACTAGATATGAACAAGGCGTGAGTTTCTCTGGACACCAGTCAAGTGAAGAGGCTCAGAACCTGGCAGAGAGTAGTTACCCAATGATTTTTATTTTTATTTTATTTTTTGTGTGTGTGTGATTTCTTTTTGAACTATTAAGGAATAATTTACATCTGTCTCTTTAAATAAGTACTTTATCTATTTAGAAATCTGCTATAGTCAAAGAGCTCGTCAAGATTTCATGTGCAATTATTATAAGCAAGAACACAGCCTGAGGTAGCAAGAAGTTTTCTGTCAAGCAGGCATATTTCCTATCTTCAAGCTGCTGGTTGCCCTGCTCAGCAACATTACTGAGATGCAGACTTTTTAAACTTCCTTGTCTCGTCTTGCTGGGAGATTTTTGTGCCTCTGACTTGCTTTCAGTCAGTTCTTTTTCTAGAAGTAGTAACCAAGAAATGCTTGTGAGGTGTTGATAAACACAGCAAGTCATTTTAAGAGTCACAGATAAGGAATTTCAGATTTTCCCTAATAGAAAGATGGATTTGAATTATCAATATTTTGATAATAAGGGCAGTATGGCAGGACAGGATGATCTTGGCAAGTGGCTTGAATTACTCCCTAAGACCAGAGACTAAATGTAACTAACATTTGTCCTCTGATAAATAAGTTCTAATCAACCTTCTTATTGCTTTACATATATTAACTTGTTTAACATTTTCATTAACCTATCATGAAATATGCTTAATTCTTCTGATTTCATGGATATAGTAACTGAGGCACAGAGGTGGTACATAAAATTCCCCTAGAATCTGCTGTATACTCTCCACTTCCAGTCATGCTCTTGACATTTGATTTGAATGTTCAGCTACTTTTGTTTCTTGCCTTTAATTTCCTCACTTAGAAAAATCCTGATATCTCAGCAAACACAAAGAATAGGGTACCAGCATTTTCCTGGAAGGATCTTAGATGCTTATATATGATTAACTAAGGAAAAGTGAACTGAATATGAAGATTAGCTCACACATATAGATGTGGATCAAATCCTATAATGGGGCAATAGATCTGCCCCAACTGTCTCAGGGTCTTGGAAAAAGTTCAAATGGAGGCCTGTGCCCATGTTTAGACTCCAAATGTTAAAAATATTTAAGTCAAGGTCATTTAAAAGTCTTACAAATATATTTCCATAACAATATAGGCAACCAAAGTTAGAAAGCCTATACTTCTTAGAGTTTCATGCCAGAAGAACTTGGGGAGAGTTTGAACTAGATCCCATTCTTGTGCTCTGACTCTATCAGCCCAGCCTATTTTCTTTCCACTCCCATCACTATCCTATAAGACAGGAGGTTTTGGACATCCATGATAGACACCTTATCCCACAAAATCATGTTTGTTGACATTTCTTGCAAGTAGGATTGTCAGATTTATAAATGAAAATATGTTGGTTTCCCAACTAAATATAAATTTGAAACACAAAGCAATTTCTTATTATAAATCTGTCCCATGCAATGTTTTGCTGTGTATCTGAAATTACAATTGAGTGGGACATTTTGTATTTAATCTGCCAACCTGAACTACAAGTGTTTACCTATTGACCAAACTCCAGGCCTACTGGTGCCCACTCTGAGGACTGTTTCCACTCTTCGTTGGGATGGATTCAGATCAACGACCCACATGTCCTGGAATGTTTTAGGGGCTTTTGTTTAGATAACTCTGTAGTCTAGGAGATGCAGAGTATGATTTAGAAAGTAGTAACACTCCTCCTTGGGGAGGGTTAATCTTATTTCTCAGATCTATAGATAGACTCATAGTAGGTGAAGAAATAGAATATTCAGCACTGACTATTGGGATATGAAAAGAAATCATGGAAGAAGGGGCATTTTATCTAAGTTTTAAATGCTGGGAAAATTTTATGGAAGTTAAGGAAAGAATATACTTGGTAAAACCATTTCACTGGTAGAAATATGGTGGGGGAGGTGAAAATTGGAGAAGAGGATCTGCTAAGGGAGAGAGCTCTGGTAAACACTCCGGGCATTCAATTAAAATCCCCCAAAAGTTGTGCTCTAGGAGAAAGAGGCAAATAGATATAGACCAGCTTTCCTGGAATAAAGTGATCTGCTTGTTTTCTATCTGCTATTTGGAAGAAAATTAAACCTTCCCTAGGGGAAGATAACAGCTATCTAGTGTCATCCTAGTTTTTATATGTAGTATACGGCGTTCAATAAAGAATTATTAGCGATGCCAGAAAGCAGACTCAGATGATGCAGAAAACAATAAAAAGCACATATAATAGTAACAGCCCACAGATAATCCAGATGTTTTGGGTTTTTAGGATAAATATATAAATGTCGGAAAAATATTTTCAATACATTTTTTCAACAAAGGTTTATATCCAGATTATACAAATAATTTTTACAAACCAATATGGAAAAAACCCAACCACCCAATGAAAAATTTGAGGGAAGTCTTAAATAAGCATGCCACAAAAGAGGAGATCCAAATAACTGGTGAACACATAAAATGGTTTACAACATCATCACCAGAAAAATTCAAATTGAACAATAGTGCTAAACATGTCCACCAAAAGGGATAAACTGAAAATTAACTGACAATATTTTTTTTGTAACAAATATACCATTCTGATATAGAATTTTGAACAGTGGGAAAGGCTGTTCACTTGTGTGGGAGGGATATATATGGGAACTTGGTACCTTCTGCTCAATTTTTTTAATATTTATTTTTTGATTATAGGTGGGCTCATTATCTTTATTTTATTTTATGTGGTGCTGAGGATTGAACCCAGTACCTCATGCATGTTAGGCGAGCACTCTACCTCTGAGCCACAACCTAGCCCTCAAATTTTAAAAAAGAAAATCAGCAAATGCTTGCCCTCTTTTTTCCTATCACTATCCTTGCTATCCTTCTTAGTAACAGAGATCATCCATTCAACACCTTGGTGACTCTCCTCTTTACCTTTCTTGCTAAGTGTTTTGTTTCTCCACTTTTTCATTTCATTTACAATACCACCTTTTACCCAATTACTCAGGCTAAAAACTGAGGAATCATCCTTATTTTCTCCAGCATTTCCCATACCATTCTCCACATCAAGCTCAATAGCAGATTAGCATTACTTATGAAAGACCGTCTTTTAAATGCCTTCCACATATCTTGAATCATGTCCTTTATTATCACTACCCGCTTACCTCTTCTCTGGTCCTAAAATTGCCTCATCATCTTTCTGAGTTCACTCTTGTCTCCACAAATCTCACTTTCCAGTCTGAAGTAGAAATAGACTCTGAAAATATAGATTATACCAAACATCATGTAATTTTCTACAAATTCCTCTGTGATTGGGCTCCCACCTGGTTATCTCTTGCCATTATATTACTCATGCTTTCTGTTATTTCTCAAACATAGAGAGTTCCTGTCCTCTCCAGAGATCATTACACTGGTTCACTCAGCTTAACACACTCTTTGCTAATATATTTTTATACCTAGCTCTTTCTCATACTTCAGGTATCATCAGAGTTCCCTCATGTGAAGAGTCTTTACAATGACCACATTATATTAAAATAAGGAAACTTTCTTAATGGTAGTTAGCAATAGCAATCCTAAAAAAACTATGTATGCTTGATGAACACAGATCTAGTCCACTCAAATGTCAACATAACAACAGGAAAGACATCATATATGTCATCTCCTTTTATATGTTGACCAGTGCCTAGGATAGTTGACAGAATCAGAGGAAAACTTAGTAATATTTATTGAATAAATGAATAAGGTAATTACACAATTAAAATGAAATCTTGTATGTAAAGGGCCTAAAAAAGGCTTGTCATACAATGAATCTGTTAAAGAAGAAAGTATGAGTTTTACATTAATTTTATGCTGGAAATAAAAATTGCCAGTCCAAAGTTAGGATGTTTTATTTTTTTGGTATAAAATATATATGTAGTTGCCAAGGATCAGACATTTTAGCAAAGGATCTAAGGAATCATTTAGGCACTGGTTTTGAGGTAGGTCTTGCATATTCAGATGACACATGTAAATGAAAACTAACCCAGATGCTTGCTTGTGTGGTGAATATTTCATAGATATCACTAAGCGAGTATTGACATAGGCAGTTGAAAAGACATGGATTACCACCAAGGTGATCATGGTCTAGTGGAAAAGATGGGCATATACACCGAATGTCAGTAGAAGGAATAACTAACCTCTCTGGAGCCCCAGAAGGGTTAATATAAAAGATAGTAATCTGTACATTAAAGAGGTGCTAACCAGTCAGACCTAGAAAAGCTCAGTAGAAAGGTAGATGGGTAAACTACTATGCAAAAGTCAAGGAGACATGGTATGTTCAGTGACCCTCAGCCAGCATAACTTAGCTGGACTATGACACGAACAGGAAGAACAATGGGAGATGTGTCTGGAGATGCAGGCAGGCAGAGGTCTTGGCCCCTTATTGGCACATAGCTGCTATTTAGTAATTGTTCCTACTTGTCCTCTTTCTTTTCCCATTCAGGATATGTAATCAGGAGATATACTTCCACTGAAATTCTTTTCAAATTAAACCAAATAAAGTTCTTAAGTGAAGAAATTAACCTCTTGAATGTAGAATTCCTTTCATCTTATTATATAATTGCTTAAAAACTTAAGGCATTCTTGCCCATTGTTTTACTTTTTAAAATTTCTTCTTTTAAGAAGGATTATTTCAAGTGTTTTTAGAGAGCACGGCTACAAGTGCAACTGCTTTTAACATATGTGGGTTGATGTTTTTATTATGGATGAATGGCTACAGGAAATATTATTTGTTCTGCTTTTGCACACTTATTCCTTTATTTTTCAACACTTAAACATGCCCTGTATTACAAATGGAAGGTTTTTTTTTTTCTAAAAGTCTCACTGATATTTAATTTTGTGGTCCAAATCAAATATTATACAATGCTATCAGAAAAAATAAACTCTCATAAGTTGTGTTATCTTAAAATTCAGTCTTTCAAATTAACCACTGGAATCATTCTTTATTTCTGTTATAATTGGCTTTAGTTGTACTATTATTTTTTTACCTTTTTCTTCAGTTCCCCCCCCACATCATTGACTTATGTTTATAAATAATTTTTGAATGTTGAATCCTACAACTCTTAGTAAAACTGGGAGTCCAAAATTAAAAGCAGTAGCCGACGAAATGTGATGATGCTCATTGTGTTCGTACAAATTCATGATCAAGAACAGAATGAATTATTTCTTAATTCAACTATTCGATGTAGCTTGATAATTGATTGTGAGGATATGTGTGTGTTATAATGAGTAGTCATTATAACAGGATGATGGGTAAATCAACATTTCCCGAGGACTGATTAGGTTATCAACTGAATAGATGAATAGTGAATATCCAATTATATGACTCCCTAGAATTAGTCAAAACTTTTCATCAGTAAGCTGTGGGAGGATAAAGGAGAGAGGCAAGCAAGCATCATTTCATTGAAGAGCATAAAAGATTCCTCTTGAGAAATCTGACAGCCCAGCTGTGTATGTTTTTATCTCGATCATGGTTCTAAAAGTTGGATTTTTGAACATCAGTGGCACTTTAACTTTGATTAAAAAATGAGGGCTAGTCAAAGAAAAAAGTGTCAACAGCAAGAGATGGGAAACCCAAGTGCTGTTGTGTTTATGTGTATGTGTGTGTGTGTGTGTGTGTGCTCGCACACACACACTTTTTTGACACTGGGATGAAAGACAATCTGCTTAGAAACCTGGGGTTACATCCTGGTCCGACAATTTCAGATTTTTGACTAAAAGTGATGTACAAAGGAAAATGGTTGATGATTTTATGAGATTTTCATGATTTGAGGGCTAGAATATTTTATTTCCCATGTGATTGTTTGTATCCTGATTTTCATCACCCCCCATATTGTTCACTAAGAGTTTTAGCATTCGTGATCATCCTCCAAACTGTTTCACATTTCTTCCTTCCTTTCTAACATATTTATACTTAATGCCACAAGCTCCTTATTCCTGAATTTCTTCTAAACCATACCACTTCAAAAGGGTTTTCTCCTAAGCATATTAACTTTAGAAACAGTCACATGCGCCAAGGGGGATTGACTTATATCTGTAATCCCAACATCTTGGAAGGCTGAGGCAAGAGAATCACAAGTTCAAAATCAACCTCAGCAACTTAGGGAGGCCCTAAGCAACTTAGCAAGAACCTATCTGAAAATAAAGAAATAAATAAAACAGGCTGGGGATGTGGCTCAGGGGTTAAGTGCCCCTGGATTCAATCCCTGGTACAAAAAGAAAATGAAAAGTCACATGCTCTATAATTTCCCTTTGATATTTCTCTCCTGACCTCCTGTTTCTATTCTTTCTCTAATTTTTAAAAAATAATATAATCCTTTTTTCATGCAACTAGTGGTAGGGTAACAGTGGAAGGTTTTTCAGAAAGCTACCCACTGGGGAACTAATGAAAACCTCCAACTACTTTTGAACTCTCTTCAGAGCCCAGTTTTGTTGATGGAAAAAACTACCTATGCCATTTATTTGTCATAAATGATACAGAGAAATTGGAGTTGCATTTTAAAAACCTCAGAATTATTGTCCCTGAAGGTCTACCCTCAAGAGTTCAGTTTTGGTGTATGGGTTGAAAATGTAAATAAGGTATATTTGTCCTTGATGAATTCTCAGTTTTATGGGAAATAATCACAAAGAAAACAATTATAAGGAACCACATGGAACACTATAATAAAGAGACATGGTGTGTGACCAGAGTGATGAAAGCTAAATTTTTTCTTAGAAAAGTGAGGAAGTCTTCACAGGAAAAGCTGCTGTCACTAGAGGGAAGAAAATGAGCAGAAGCTTTGTAGGAGAGACAAATTGTCAGGGAAGAGCATCTAAGTCCATAAAGTAGGCTGTGCAATTCCACAGAGTTGCCAGAGTTGCCAAAAATCATAGTTTGTTCAGGGTCCATGATGTTTGTTACTATTGTGCTCAATACAAGGGGTGGGGGAAAAATGCCAAAGGATTTTCCTGTGATCTTAAAGAGTAAATACAGTGATAAAAAAGGAAAAAGGAAGGAAGGAAGGAAGGAAGGAAGGAAGGAAGGAAGGAAGGAAGGAAGGAAGGAAGGAAGGAAATTCATTTAGGAAATTGTATCAGAATTGTTTTAGAGGACTAGAGGACTTGGGTCTTTATTACCTGAGAAGTTTGGAATGACCTAGTAAAAAGATGGCAGTTTAAACTGTTTATAAATGGAATTTTACAATTTTCAAGACACAGGCAATCATATAATTATACACTAGTAAGTAAAGTGAGATAAGTTAATGAGAAAATAGCAATTTGAAATAGAACTACTTTACATAATAATGAATTCAAAATATAAAAGCACTTCAATATTTGAGAACTAATTATTGGATAAAGAAAATGCAGGCAAGGAAAAGGACTTTTAATGTCTTCAATGATATTTAAAACCATTTTAATGATTTGAAAATGTCAATAATTTTAAAGAGATTGTTTCCCAAATCATTAGATCCTAAAAACTTCAAAACTGTGTGAATGCATGGTAATTCTATCTCTATATATACCAGGGTTATCTCAAGTCCAAATTAATGGAATCCAAAGATTGTGCCATATTTTATTCTTAAGTTGTTCTTTGTTTTCCATTTTAGAAAGCAAAAAGACAAATATCCTTTGAACAGCCTTACACTTTCAAATTATTAAGTCCAAGGCAAAACATGAAATAGATCAAGGGTAGAAGGAAGGGTAGACACTATTTTATCTTACTATAAACCATGGGTAATCCCTCGTGTTCTTTTTGGGATTTATCACCTCTAAACATGAGACAGAAGACATTGTGAGATAGACAAAATTTGTTTTTGATGTATTGTTCTTTGCTTTTACTATGTTACCTTTAAGCTGCTTGTATCCTCCCCCACTCTCTAGAATCAAATGGAGGAAGTTACATTTTCTCATAGCTATTCTTACACTGAAGAGGGATGGGTACCAGTCATGAAATTCAAGGCAGCAGCATACAATTGGGCAGAACATGCTGTAAGTTTATCTCACCTTTTTTCAATCAAACATATCAGCAACTACCACACTACTTCAAGTTAGGATCAGTTACAAAGAATAGTGGTTTGGCATATTTCTTTAACCAGGGTCCCCAAACTGATTGTTGTTGAGTTCATGAACATATAATAAATAAGTACAGGTGAGCAATGGTAAGACAGTGCCAACTGGATGGAAATCTATCTGCTAAAAGACATTCATTCACATTCCACATATTTTTTTAAAATAGTCATTTCCATGTAAAATATTGCCACTGACCTTCCTTTTGTGTCTCTAACTCAAGGAAATCATACTTTTCCCCTGTGACTCTTTTCTTTGGAGAAGTCCATTCAGGGGAGGCACACACAACCTGGACTTCATGACGGCTAAACTTCTAGGGCTGTATCTTCTTGCATATTTCCACGGAACCTTGACGAAATTGCTGCAATCTTGTTTTAGCATTCATTTCTAATTTGTATTTTTATCCACATATGTATTAGTTACTAACATGTGTGTCTGGATTCACATTAATTTGTGGGACTGAATTTCATCCAAACCTCAGGGTAGAGAGCTTAAATATGGCAGAGATGAAAACCTGGAGTATGGAGGTTTGTAATACTTACAGAGCATAGATCACTGTCACTGCTTTGTGTCAATTGGATTTCTCTGGAAACCCAAGGAAGGAGGTCAGGTGGATACCAATCTCTACTATACACAAGAAAACTAGGAGAAAATGATATTTGTAAAGTTCCCTAAAAAGTAAGGAGCAGAGAGCCTGTGTTTAATCTATAAAAAGTTCTTCTCATTCACATTCTAACATTATTCCTCTTTTATCAGCTCTTCTTTTACTCCTCTTTTTCTTCTTTTTATTCATTCTTTCCTTTGCTACACTTCTGTATTTTATTCTCTTTCTCTACTTCACTTTATTCCCCTCCCATTTCCTTGTGTAGCTCTGTCAAACTCTAAATTTGTTGCCTTTAGAAGTGAGGACACTAACCCCAAGAGATGTAGCATGGCCCTGGTAGCTGGTTGTATGAGGTAGAGATCAAGGGAAGTATCCACAGAATGTATTGCCTGTTATGGGTCTTGAAAGAGACATGAGTAGGCATTGGAAGGGCAGATATAGAGCAGGGAGCTGAATGCAACATTTTAAGAAACTGGATTTTGAATTAACTTGCTGATTAAAATATTATATTAATCAAAATGCTCACATTTTTCTGAAGCTAAGAAATAACTATTTCTTCTTCATAGCAGCCTCATGTCCTCCCCACCATATGCCCCCATGAGGTGTTCCAAGGTTCAGTTTGCCCTTACAAAACTTAGGCTAGAACTAAGCTGGTGATCACTCATGTGCAGAGAAAGCATGGTGAAGTCTTAATTTTCTGTTGATAGCGAATTGAATGCTCTCTTTTGGTTCATTGAAAATTAAACAAAAGTATCTTTATTTTATAAAGGGAAATGCACAGCAAGAGGTGAATCCTCTATACAGAGGTGTGAGGTAAAGTGGGAGACAGATTACCCAGATGTACAAACAAACTAATCATCTTGCCTTGTGCAATTTCCCTTCAGCCTCTTATCCAGCTGGGGGTCCAAGTTCTCAAGTGGAGACTAATCTAATTTCACTCTCATCAGCTAAATGCTGTAATCAATATCCCAGCTTCAGGCTAACTATCCACCACAACCTTCATTTTACTCAAATGGACTATTCTAGAAAATCACTAATTTCTTTTATTCTGAGAAGATCGACCCCACATGGTTTAGGTTAGTCTATGTAGGCTAGATTGATCCCATTCTGGTGAAATTTTCAACACGAAAATGGGAATTATGAAATTCTGAAGCAAATGTTACTTGACTTAATGATTTGTTTTTGTAGTTCAGTAGGTAATTACAGCTAGATTTCCAGAGAGAATTCAGATGGAATGACCCAAGTGTCTGATTATCATCAGCATCCTAATAAGGATGTGAATCAACTGTGTAGCATTCCAAAGGGAAGGAACATAGAGGTGTTCTAGCATATATTCTTCAGTTAGAGTATCTGCTACCAGTTTCTTACATCCTCACTATAATAATCTCCTAATAACTCATATGTATGGCTTATTTTTAAAAAATTTAAAAATGCTTATTTAACATGTACTTTGTCAATTTGGGGCTTTCATGGGGGAGTTCTAAAAAGTCCCTATCATTGAACCTATAGATAATTCAACTTCAAATGTTCTAAAAACATACCATTTTTTCCAAGGTCTGTGCTAATTCCTTTTTCTCTTATTGTTATCCTTAAAAAAAAAATTCTTCCTATTACTTTTTCCGATTTCCCCTCAAGAGTTCAGATATGGAATTGCTGTTCACCACTTACTTGAAACTCCATCAAAATAATTTCTCCCCTTTTTGTGTGATTATGTGTGTTTTCATGGTTAGTGGACTGAACATTGACATGCTAGAAGGGGGTTGACTACCAAGGCATGGTTCTTTCAGGGAAATCCTACCTCTTCTGAAGGGTGAACTCATGAATAGATAACCATTTTGAAGGCTGAGAGATACATTACTTGGTGCAACTCAGCTTGCATTTATCCTTGGTTTAAAGATAGGTTCATATTAAGAGTCAGATTTTCTGACAGTGAATGACAGTTAATGTCAGAGATTTAGGAGGAGAAAGAGCCAAAGAAGAAAATTGCATTGCTGTTCAGCTTTTATAGTTCAGAAAGTAACATCTTTCGTGTAGGATGCATACAGAAAAGATGGATAAGCTTAGTTGAGTTTTAGGTTAAATCCAATACTTATGCTAATAGAAGTATTAGGACCTTTGAAATGCTGTTTACTAAATCAGTGTGTATTTTGGAATACTTGCTATTTCCCCACATTATGCCAGCTACTTTAAGAATACAAAAGAAGAATGAGGACATGGAAGGAGTGGAGGAGGGGAGAAAGAGGAAGAAGACAGAAGAGGGGAAGGGATAAATATTACCTAATTTAAAGGGTAAAAGAATAAGTAGCACCTTTAAATAACACTCAGCCATTACACATAGGAGTAAGTTGCTTAAGTTTGGGATAGTATGGGATATGTAATTCATCAGTTAGTTCAATACATATTATTGAGAATATTTTTTTGTGCCAGCCAACATGGCTTAGTTTAATCTTGAACAGTACAGTTTTATTTGGCTTTCATGGACATTATATTTAATTTAAACTTCTCTATGGAAGATAGATTTTATGTGGGTCTGTGTGAGTAAGACTTGGAGTAGGTAGAGATGGAGAAGGAGTTTTCACTAACAATTATGGAGAACTTAAAATGTGTTCAGCATAATAGTACTTTCCATAGATTACATAATCTAATCGTAATGGCCATTCAGTTTGGGTTTTATGTTTTCCTTTTTACTAATAAAGAAAAATAAAGTTAATATCAAAACTATAAGATTATTTGAGATTTGGACTTAATAGTTCCACACCACCCAGATTTGCGATCTTTTAATTCAGCTCTAACAGTACTTTCTACATGGGAGAGCAACGTTTACAAAGACACAGAAACTCAGTGGTGTGTGGTGCAGAGTGGTGACGGGGAGCTTCTGAAGGAAGAAGAGCCAGACTGTTCAGGTCATAAAAAGCAAGGCTAAAGCTAGCTTTTGTTCTTGCATGAATCAATTTCAAGGAACACATATAGACTCACTTTACCTTAAGATAAAGATGATATTTCAAGAACAGTTTTTTAAATATATTGTTTTAGTTGTCAATGGAACTTAATTTTATATATTAACATGCAGTTCTGAGAATTGAACCAAGTACCTCACACATGCTAGGCAAGGGCACTGCCACTGAGCCACAACCCCAGCCCTCCAAGAAAATTTGTGTGGTCTGAAAATTTAGGGAAATGGTCATGATGGGCACCTCAAAAACTACTGTCCAGGCTTCTCTCTTGCCACCTCTCTTCTTTTCCTCTCTATGATGACATAATCATTGAGCCTTCATAAGCATGATTTGCAGAGTTACTGTGGCTTTTTCAGATTTTTCTATATCATGACCTTTAATTCAGCCTATTAAAAAGGACCTTAGAGACTCAGTATTATCTGTTCAGATTTCTAAGTGATGTATTTGATTAACTCAATCATTTCATAACAGGATATACCACAGGCATTTTAGTTAGATTTAAATCAGGAGACAGAACCCACATAGGAATTATAAATGAACAGTTGAGTTCAAACCAGGTTTCCTGTACTAACCAGGGAGAATTTATTAAAAGCTCTGATGTATTCCTGGGATTCTAAGGAACCAAGTGAATGTGTAGGCCTGTGGGCACGCTCCTGAAAGATCAGAAAAGATACTAAACTCTCACTTTAGACAGTTCTACCAACTCTGTCCAAGCAGAAATTGAAAGCTAGGGCAGAATAATAAACTTCCTGGGTTGAGAATTCAAGGCATGTGACAAAACAGAGAGCTCATTCAAAAAAAAAAAATGAGATTTATTGGCTTCTGGAATGTTCAGAAAAATTTATCCAACTATTAGCTGACTGCCAAATGACCAAATAATGACTTGATGACCAAACATGACAATGAATACAAATTTTACTGAATTTGTTCCTCAAAGTTATTAAACAAACAATGGCTGTAATAAATAATAATAATAATCCACATTCTAAAAATCTAAAGCAATGATGTCTCCCTAAATAGATAATTTCAATAAAGATAGAATTTATAGGAATGTACCAAATTGAAATTCTGTAGATGAAAAATGCAATAAATAAGATTTAAAATTCACTAGAAGGGATTAAGAGTCAATTTGACCAGAAATACGAATCCTTGAACTTGAAAATGGGTTTATTGACATTATCTCATCTAAGGAACACAAAGAAAAAATAATAAATAAAAATAAAGAGAATTTCAGGAATCGTGAGACAACGTAAGGAGAAAGAGAAAGGGATATAAAAATATTTTAAATATAGTGGCTCATGTGGATTAATGCTTTCTCAAAAAAAAAAAAATTTGGGAAGTTTTGTATTCAAATATTTGAAATTCAATAGGATTCATATCCACACAAATCATAGTCAAACTATCCAGAGCCAATGACAGATGGAAAATAATGAAGGCGGCAAGAGAGTAGAGACTAATCACATACAAGTTATCAACACTTAGATTAAGAGCTGATTTTCTCATCAGAAATCATGAAAACAAGAAGGTAATAGAATACAAAGTTCACAGTTCTATAAAACAAAAACCTGTCAGCAAAGAATTCTATTTCAAAGGTCATTATACCGTCATGTGTAACTAATTAAATAAAAAAATAAAAATTAAAAAAGAATTCTATTTCAAACAAAAATATCTTTCACAAATGAAGGAAAAAAATGAAGATATTCCCAAATTTAGGCAAAACAAAACAAACAAACAACAACAACAACAACAAAACACCTTGAAATTGTTGCTAGCAAAACCTGCCCTGGAAGAGATGCTAAGGGAAGTGTATCAAACTGAAATGCATGAGGCAGTAAATTTAATCCACAGAAAGAATGAATGTATACTAGTGAAATAATCCTAATTAAACATAGAAACCATATAAACATATTTTTGCTGTAAATCTTTTTCCTGTATGATTTAAAAGGCAGCTATATAAAGTAATAACTATGTCTGTGTTAAAAAGTACATATAAATAACTTAAAATTATCACTCACATAGTATATAAAGATTATCATGACTTTAACAACATAAAACAGAAAAGAAGCTGTTTTTATATGTTATTGAAATTAAATTAGTATTAACATGTATAAGATTAATATAAATTAAGGTGCTAATTATAATCCCCAGGAAACCACTAGTAAACAATATGCAGTTGAAATGTTAGAAAACATCTAACAAAAGACAGTAATGGAGTAATAAAGGTATAAGAAAATCATAATACATGTGGAGAAGAGATAACAAAATGGAAGATGTAAATTCTACCTTTTGTTAATTACATTAAATATAAGTGGTTTAAATTTCCAAGTAAAGAGGCAGATATTTGTAAAATAGATAAACCAAATATACGCTGTCTACAAAATACTCTTAAGAAGGCAAAATATGTTAAAAATAAAAGTTTGGAAAAACTGTTTTGCAAAAAGCAATTAGAAGAAGTGAGGTAATACTCTAAATATCAGACAAAATAAAATTTAAGATTTGTTTTACTAGAAACAAAGAAGAAAATGTTATAAAGGGATAAATGGATTAATTCATTAATATTTACAAATATATATACATATATATGCATACATAACACATATATATATATATATATATATATATATATATATATACACACATATAAAAGACCTCCAATATATATGAAGCAAAAACTGACAAATTGAAGGGACAAGTATTATGATTACTAAATTCAGCAATAATATTTAGAAAGTTGAATATTCCGCTTTCAATAATGGATGGAACTTAGAAGATAAGCGAGGAATCAGAACATATAAACAACACCTACAGGAATGAAGGATGTATATGATATATCTACAGAAAAATATTTTTCAAATTGCAGAATACAGAGGTTTCTCAAGTATATTATCAAGCATCGTCTAGGCTAGGCTATCAAATGAGGATTCATTTATAATTGAGATTATATAAAATATGGTCTCTGAGTGCTCTTGAATGTAATTAAAAATCAATAGGAGAAAGAAATTTTTGAAATCCATAAATATATGGAAGTTTAAATAAAGGACTTCTAAATAACCAATGAATCAAAAATAAATCAAAAGGAGAAAATAGATTGAGATAAATGAAAATGAAACTATAGCTTGTGAAAAATTATGAGATGCAATGAAAGCAGTACTCAAGAAAAATTTATATGTGAAAACACCAACCTCCAAAATAAGAACTTAAATCAATAAACTAATATCCACTTTAAGAAACTTGAAGTATAAAAGCATATTAAACCCAAAGCAAACAAAGGAAAGAAGATCACAGATTAGAGCAGAAATAAATGAAAGAGAGAAATAAAAGACAATGAAGAAAAGCAATGAAACAAGAACATATTTGCATAGGAGAACAAAATTAATAGACTTTCAGCAGCACTTGACGTTCTGGAGGTTCTACACAGGGAAAGTCGTGAAAAAGTGAGATGCCCTCAGAATATAGAGGAAAGTATTTTTATTGCAGATAATATTATCCTACAAACAGAAAATGCTAAAGAACCAAAAAGAACAAATAGAGCTAATACAGAAGTCCAAGAAGATTGCAGGATATATCAATATGTAAACATGGGGTGCACCTTTGGCAATGCACAAATTAAAAATGCTATTAAAACAATTCTAACTGGGCACAGTGGCACATGCCTGTAATCCCAGTGATTCAGGAGACTGAGGCAGGAGGATCATGAGTTCAAAGCCAGCCTCAACAAAAGTGAGGCATTAATCAACTCAGTGAGACCCTGTCTCTAAATAAAATACAAAATAGGGCTGGAGATGCGGCTCAATGGCTGAGTGCTCAATGACTGCTGGTAGCCCTCCCCAATAAAAAAAAAAAAAGAAATGGTCATCAGACACATGAAAAGATGCTTAGCATCATTACCAATCAGAGAAATGTAAATCAAAACACACAGATATACCACTTTATACCCACTGGGATGACTGTATTCAAGGAAACAGAAATGTTCAAATATTTATTGTCAAGGATATGGAGAAGTTGAAATCCTCACACATTTTTGTACACATGCATGTCAAATAGTGCAGAAGCAATGGAAATTAGTGTGATCACCCCTAAAAGTTAATTATACAGTTATCATATAATCCATCAATTTCACTCCTGTCATACCTGAAAGAATTGAAAACCCACATTCACTCAAAAACTTGTTATCTCAATATTTAAAGCAGCATTTTTATAATAGCAAAAAATTAAAAACAAACCAAATGTGCACCGACTGACATATTAATAAACAAAATGTGGTACAGTCATCTCCTAAAGTTGGATTCAGTCAAAAAGAAAAGATAAATATGATAAATGCTACAAATTGGATGAACCTTATAGACATTATATTGTATGAAAGGAGTCAGACACAAGAGACCACATACTATGTGTTTTCATTTATATGAAATGTGCAAACAGAGAAAGAAGTCCATAGGGACAGAAAGAAGATTAGCGTTTACCAGGTTCTGGTTGGAGAGACAATGGGGACTGACAGCTTGATGAATATGGGGTTTCTTTGGGGGCTACTAAAAGTGTTTTGGAATTAGAGAGAGGCAATTGTTACACACCTTGTGAATATACTGAAAGAACCTCTTGTAGTGTGCACTTTAGTTTGGCATAATTAAATTTTATGGAATGTAAATGTTTTCTGATTACAAAATTATATAAAATTATTAGCTCTGATGGGGATTGCTTTAGTGAGAAATTGACTAATAAAATAAAAATTCTACCGAGTAAAGAAATGACAATATAAAGTAGCCTCTACTTCTAGGGTTAGGTTAAATGACCAAGGAAAGAACAAGATGTCAAAAATCCTCCGCTGTATTCAAGGAAATACAGGACTTAGATCCTGGCCTGTTTGGAGAGAGAACAATCGTGGATAAAAGATAGTATAAACGTCACTGAGATGTTGTAGCAGTACATGCCAGAAATCTGCTCTCTGGAACATCAATGCCCATAGGGAGTTTCTGAACTGTATAACTTGCTGTGAACTTCCCAAGGGTCTCCAAGAGTTGTATTCACAGAAAAGCACTGCATCTTCAAGGGTTTCTGGGAAGAGCTTCTGGTTACTGAGCTCCCAAGAGGCCACCTGCACTGCAGGAACCTAGTGGAGAAGACCAGACCTGATTTAGGAAGAGAAAAAAAATGTCCTCTTGTAATGTTCCTCCACTGCCCTCTACTGATAATGCTTAAAAATCAGGCCAACTGACCAAAGGAAAGTATTTAGAGGGCCCATCTCTGTTATTGCAGATCTGTCAATGAAGAATGGATTTGGAACTGAGAGGCATAGAACTGATAACAGACACAACAGGTAACTGAACAGCTTACTTTATTTCTTAGACTCATGTGGATCTTTGAGCAAGAATCTATTTATAAAGGGATTTAAGCAGACAAATTAGTGTAACTGATTTTGTATAGATTTGATATAGTAGAGAATGAGAAGCATTTTAGTTTTGATAATAGCTTTTCGTGCCATCGTCAAATGTGCCCTGTTCTCTCAAGAGTTTGTTGGTTAAATATGCCGTATATTCAGTAATAGGATAGTTTGAAATACTGGCTCCATCTAAATAGCTTAATGCAACCAGTTGGCCAACTGCTGTTATTTTTAGTATAATTATTACAACCTATAGAATAAAGTGTTTCTAACTTCTGCTTCCCTTTATCTCAATTCCATCTGACTAATGAAAGTCTCACTATGGGGATCTCCTAGGGCCTGCTTCAGAGTCAATATCTTACATATGCAGTTTTCTATAGAAAAATGTGATTGGTATGTACGTTATTTGTTATTTATTCTTCTGTTTAACAATATTAAGCAATAGAAACACTAAACATTTCTTTGATGTTTAAAGTTTGCCAACTGTTTTCATATATATCACCTCATTAGTAAGCCACAGTGAAAAGATAAATGTAATTGGAATAAAAAGCCCTCATTTTTATGCAAAAAAAGTGATAAAAGTTCATAGATTACATGATAGGAGGGAACACTGGGGTTGGAGCTAGGGAGATGGCAGAAAGAAGGGATTACAAAGAAGCATGAGCATTATTACTTTTGTGGTTATGGGGATGTTTATTATCTTGAGTATAGAGATGGCATTTGGATGGAAAGTTTCAAATTGTGAACTTTAATATGTTCAGCTTATTACATGTCAGATCTACTACAATAAAGCCATTTTAGAATGCTTATTTTTTAGTTTCTTTCTCTGCCACATACTCATCGTTTGTTCAAATGATTTATGCAACCTGTTCTCAGATTTTCATGTATAAAATAGTTATGATAATATTTTCTTCATATTATACAAGGATAAATAGATGAGATTTTAAAAGTTCTTTGTAAATTCTAAAGGCCTCATATATGTAACTTATTATGGTTGTCATCATTCCACTAATAAATATTTTACAAAGTGGACTGAATAATTTCCATTTAGGTCATTAGGAAAATTTTTACAAAAATTCAGCTACTGAGAAAAAAAAAAGAGAATAAAGGGTGTGTGTGTGTGTGTGTGTGTGTGTGTGTGAGAGAGAGAGAGAGACGGGGGGGGGGAGGTGGGGGGGGAGAGAGAAAGAGAAGAAAGGAGAGAACAAGAAATAAGAAGAGAGACTGAGACTGAAATTCCTGGGAAATCTTTTGAAATTTCAATGTAACTAACTAGTTCACAAAATCATGGAGAAACCAATATGGCAACCCTGATTGTCCCATAGGCCAAGGTATTCCCTATAGCTTCTAAAAATAGTTAAAGTATTTATAAAGTATCAATTTAATAGGTGTAGTTTTTATTATTTCTTTCTAGTAAGAAGAAAGATATTTAGCCATATTACTTTAGAGAAAATTCTGTGTGTAATTTATAAAGAAAACAGGATTGAAATTCTGTATATTAGATATGGTAGAAATTCAAGGATATGTTAATTAAGACAGTGCCCTACTAGCACAAAAAGAGACATGTAGATCAATTGAATAGAGTTGAGAATCCAGAAAAAAAGCCATGAATCCTTTGTTAATATATTGTTGACAAATTTTTATGATAATATACAATATCTAGATATTTTCTATAATGCTTCACACATAATATTCAATTCCATTATTCCTGTGAACATGATAGGTGCTATTGAGAAGGTTCTTTTACCATGTATACCAGTGCCCTTCCGGCATCCCCAGAGGGAAATACTGTCATTATTTGGTCTTTAATATTATAGATCTTTTGAAGTATATTTACCAACACACCCAGGCATACACATGTACATGTACACAACAAATACACATGTATTCAGTATTAGGATGTTTATATTCTTTATATCAAATCAAATAGATCTTAAGTATTTGTACACAATAAATCTGCATTGTTCTCTATATAGTATTCCATAGTTTGGATACATTTTAGTTCATTTTTGTGATTCTTATATTGATGGATAACCAGTATTTTTTTCCCTAAATGTATCTCTAGTATATAAAATACCTTTGGGTCTTTCTCCCTAAGACTCAGTCAGGTGTTTCTCCAGTAACAATGTAGTAATATGGACTTTTGAGGTGGTGTACTATTTACAATTTGATTTTTGAAAGATGTTTCCAAACTGTCCTCCAAAGTAGTTATACCAATACACCTTCCTTACAGCAATGTATGAGAGATGTGTGTCTCCAAAGCATCACCAATACTTAATATTATTACAATTTTAAATTATTCACAATTAAGTGGTTAACAAATTTATCTTGTTTATTATTAGCTGACTATTTTTCATGTTCTTTCTTTATAAATTTCTTATCATAACATTCATTAATTTTTGTATGGGGAAATTTATTTTCCTTAAAGACTTCAAATATATTCTAAGGAAAATTTATTTTCCTTAAAGACTTTATCTTATGTTCTGTGTAATTATACAAGACAGCACTGATCACAATAAACATTGTAAAAAACAAAATTGTATAGCTGGAAGAAATGGAAGCCTAGAGAATCTTTTGCTTTTATATTTGAAGGCGTTAAGACTAAGAGTAGGAAGATGGATTTTCACATGGCATAGAGTATGTTTAGTGTCAGTGTTTGGTTTTGAAGCTAGATTTTTAAATGCTTACCTCACTAAATTATGCAGAAAAATTTAAAGTTAAATATTAACTTATTCCTAGATTATGTTTAGTAACCTAGTATCAAAGCAATGGGAGAATTACCCCACACAAATTTTGAAGTTGCAAAACTACCTGATTTGAAAGGCAGGATATATAAAATACCTCCTGAAATTAAAATACACAAGAGACAAAGATCAAATGGCTTTATCTAGTCTGTTTCCAATGATTCAAAGTATTTCATCAAGTTCCAACCTGATGTCTTATCCATTTAAAGAATCGATTTGTTCTATTATTTTGAAAGCAGAGAAAGATAACTTAAAAGAGAGTGTAGGGGCATCTACATTTTCTTATACTCCACTGAGGTTAGAATAACCCTTAACCTAGAAGGATGGAGCATGGAATTAAAAGTAGTTTATACAAAGGACAAATATTCTCTATAGATCCTAATTTCTTTTCAAAGTTCCCAACTTAAAGTTGAATTTTATTCTTGCTACATCATTGTCATATACTTGAAAATAACTTTGGAGACAGAGTAGAAAGTTGTTCAGCACTCACATTATTAATAGCTCAGGCCATAAATTGTACATTCTTTGAAGCTAAAAAATAGCTTTAAAGTTAAGGTATTTTGAAATTAAAAGGCTGTTAAGTTAATGATTGCCTCCAATTCTTAATTTTAGTTACCATGAGATTTTCATGCAAAAGAAATTAGAGAACACAGTGATCCTCTTCTATCACTTCAAAGACATATGTATATATGTAAATATATATATATATATATATATATATATATATATATATATATACACACACACACACACACACACACACACACACATACACACACACACACACACTGCCTTTATCAAAGATATCTTGGTATTTCAGGACCCTTATCATTATAAGCTGATGAGAATAATGAAACAACAGTTCTCTGTTTTTTTTTTTTTTTGAGAGTTTTTACACTGTGCATGACATTGGAAACTCACAACAGTCAATAAACTGCATACTGTCAATAGTACCATCTTATAGTCAAGGAAGCCAAGACTTAGATAAGTAAATCAACTACCCAAGATAACACAGATGAAGCTAAAATAGGAAAAAAGTTCTCTATTTCCCCCTTTTAATATTGTAACTTGTCTGATTCAATATTTCCAATATCAAATAACAATGTGGTATTTCCCATCTCACAGATTTCCCTACTCCTTTGCTTTTCTCTAAGGTTCCATTATACAAAAATTTACAAGTAGGATGAACGCATATTTAACAAGTGAAAACCTTTATATTGAACAAGCTAAATTTCTTGTATGAAAATAAGCTATGGAAAATAAATTTATAGCTTTATAGTAAATAAAAAATTTTCAAGTATTGAGAAAGAATCATTAAGAGTGTCCTAAAAACCATAATGTATCCTGATAAGCTGTCAGTATAGATTGATAGAGGTAACATTGGAAAATTAATTCCTAAACAATAGTTTCTTTGATATGGATTACTTTCAGCACTAAATAACAGATACTTTACATGTAAAGGATTGTTTTTCCTCATACAAAAAGAGCTAAGTTGTTACTGAGGTTGATCATGCCTCTCTGCGATAGTTTTGATCTTTCCTTCATGTTTGCAAAATACATGGGACAGTTTCTATCATCCTATTCATGTTTAAATGGACAAGATGGGTCAATTGTTTCTGTTCTTTCCACAAGAGAAGAAAAACTTTCTCAACAACTCTCAGATGAACTTGTTACTTGGACAGCAAGAGTATGTAGAAATTGAGGAACCCATTGCCCTGACTTGCTTAGGCAAACAGTGATCCATCATACAGGGGTACCTCAAAACCAATCAAGGTTGTTAGTCTGGGAGAAGTGAGAGGATGGTTTTCTGTTGGGAAGTTCTCTTGTACTCAGTGGTATGAATACAAACAAAAATGCTAAATACTACACACTATTTTTCAAGTATCGATAAACAGTCATTTATACTGTCTGAAGACTATCATGTGCCCTGATGAGATGACAGTTTATATTGGTGTAGTAGCAAAGAAGTACTATGATGTATAATGTTTAAGATCAAAAGCAAGATGCCTGTTATAGACACCATGTTGTGGTAACATTGTATAGCTTTTGAAGGCAGACCCTCTTGAATAGTAGAACCATATTCAAACTAACCAAACTCTCTGGACCATGGTTTTTACAGAAATCAAATTTCCCACCTCCTATTAGATAGTATTATTCAAGTGAGCACATACATTCTCTGCTTCTGGCATCTATTACATGCTTATATTACATGTTGAAAACCTTGTTCAAAACTGAATAAACGCTCAGCAAAGTAGGTGATTCTTAGGTTCTTCATTAAAAGTCAAATGTGAATGTTCTCAGCAGTTCTGACTTCCCTCCGTGCAGGATTCACGAACATCTGTGCTCCTTATAGGGGGCAGACAGATTCAAGGTGGGAAGGACAAGAGGTTGTGGGAATGATTCTATAAAATGGGCCCACCGTGCTGACCCCTCACATGCTATCTTTTCCAAGATGCTATTTACCTGCAGCCCTGCCTGGCTTAAGTGGACAGGATATGTCACCTTCCTCTGCAAATTATCTTTAATCTGCATAAGAAATGCATATGATATGGATAAGAGGAACCTAAGTTACCCTGAAGGAGGAGACTTTTGTGACCCTCTTCATAGACCAGATCCTGGAAGTCAAGGAGAAAAGGATAATTCCTCTTAGCCATGAAACCTGTGAGAATGTATGGTTCACAATCCAATTAGAAATGATTAGGCAATGGACTCCAACTAAAGTCTTATTCAAAGGCAGAGACCACACCAGAAGGCTTATGGTAGAAATATTAATGGGCACCATCAAGGCCTTTTCTAAATGTGAAAGACCACGAGGTTCACCTGTGGGAACACTCCAGCCAACTCCTTTTCCCCAGAGAAGTGGGGAAAATAGAAGTTGGGTGTGAACCCCAAAGGGATTACATGAAGGATTAAAACTCAGGCTAAAGGACATGGCCAATAGCTTTGATACTTTTTCAATGCCTGTTTAACATAGATTTTGAACAATACTCATACCCCAAATCCCTATAAGCCCCTAAGCTAGCACACCAAACTGGGGTTTCCTGCTATTCAGGCCCCCTCCTGCACTGTGGAAGTTCTATCTCCTCTCACTTAAATAAATCCTGTTCCATTCACTCTTCCCTTTAATTGTCGTTGATTTTTTTTCCCTTCAAATTTGCAAGAGAAGAATCCAAAGGAAAATGGCACAGCTGGGAATCTAGTCTCATTTCAAAACTCCAGTTTCACTCCTTTGTCATTTAGCTTTGCTACCAAACAGGGCTTTATATAATTCTTCTGTACCTACCTTGAAAGGAAAAGAAACTTAAAAAAATTTGCCTCCAAAGTGATGCAGGTCAATTTTTCTCACAATTCATTGTTGAGAGCTAGTTGTTTGACTGCAACCAGATGCAAGGAGGTCTGAGAAATGTAATGTCTTCTATATACTTAGCTCAGCAACAAAACTGTAGTCAGTAAGAGGAAGGATACATTTTGGTGGCAGCTGGTTATTTCCTCTATGATACTTAATAATTATTAGTGATTTTTAAAGATGTTTACTCCTTTCTAACTGAACTAGATTCTGAGCCAAACACTGTGAACTGTCAATAATGAATCCAACTTGGCTCATATGGGTAGATGATAAATGTTTACATGAATATAGTCCCATATAGTAGATTCATGAACTTGAAAGATAGATTTTTTTGCACTCAAATTTTTGACTCCATTAATTCCCAGTTTTATGATTTGGGGTAAGTTAATTATCCATGGTTTCTTCTTATATAAAAATGAGAATAGTAAACTAAATTACATATGCTGTGTAGGTTATTGTAAGGATTAATTATTAATACTGTTAAAACTCTTAAAGCAATAGTTATTGGCACCTAGTACAATTATATATTTACATTGAATATTGTTTGATTTCTGAAATAAATATATATTCTGATATATACATCTCATCAAATATTTAATGAATATCAACAATGTGTGAGAGATGAACAGAGGCATATTAAATACTATTTGCCAAATATGCTTACATATGGGGACATAGAAAATCCCCAGGTAGTGGAGCTATAATCAGAATATTATGGAATGGCATCTGCTATACTGAATAAGCCAGGAAAATCCGTGTGGAGATGGTGATTTGTGATAGAATAGCATGTGGTACCTTGGCAGGGAGAGGTGCTTAGGGGTGAGGCATGGTGTCACCAATGTCTTGATAAGGAAAGAAGACTTCAGAAGGGGATTTCAGTGTATGACTTAAAAGGAATTTTCCTAAGAATTTTTATTATTCACTGGACTTACCCATAAAGCGAATGAGATGATACAGAAAAACAAGATTGGTAATGGTGGTGGTGGAGTGGTAGAGATAGTGATGCAGCTGATGCTGATAAGATTGTATCTAATTTAATACAACTTATAATTAGGAACTAGAGGCAGTTGTAAAGAATGCCAGTTTTCTAGAATTTTAAAGTGGAAGTTAATGCTAAGTGAATAAAAACTTAAAGCCCCTTATAATTAGTGGCTATAATTTTAGTAACTTCATCATCCACAAGAAATGCTAGATAGAATAAATATGTCCCATATAGTAATCACATAACCAGGTACACTTAGTTTTCTTTTCTTTTTTCACTCTTTATAGAATTCTGCTTTCATATTGGTGAAGAGATTAAGACCATTGTTTTGCCTAATTGTCAAACAGTCAGCTATTTCATACCAACATAGAATAAGAAATAATTATAAGGGTCTAGAGTCAGAAAAATCTGACTTTGAATTTGAGTTCCATAAATTATGTAGGATAATATGTGGGTATTTTACTTAACCTAAAATTATTTAGGATTATTTATCATAAAGCTATGAGAAGTGCTTACTAAAAATGTCTTAGTCAAAAATTAAAATTTATTAATTTTCTCAGAGCAAAAACATTGGTCTAGATCTCTAAATTTCATATTGTGTCATCTTCCCAGAGCTAGTTCCTAATTTCAGATTGTCCTTACCAAGTCATTATATATATATATATATATATATATATATATATATATATATATATATATAAATCATAATACACCATATATATGGTGATATGTATATATAAATGTACCATTCCAAGACTTTCATCCTCACAAAACAATGTAAAAAACTGGATGAGAAGCCATCTTTTCTTCTGTTTCCTTTGAAGAGCTGATGCAATTTCCCAGAAGCCTTCAGAAGATGTTATGCAATGTCTAATGGCTAAATTGCATCCCTGTACATCAACCACTAGCAAAGGAAATAAAATAATTTTACTTTTGAAGTGGAGCCCAGTGTTTCCTGGAGCACATAGTCACTGAATTGTTGAACAACATCAGACTACTGTTAACAGATAAGGGGGTAGCTCTTGGGAGGCAACATTTAAAGATTGCCTCTTGGACCTTGTAATGTTCTCGCTACAAAAATGTTATCTCTGGTAGGTACTTTAGATGAAGGTATAGTTTGAAACTATATGGACTTGTTTATAATTTCCATTTACAGTACGCAGGAAAAAGGAAAAAAAAATATACTTCTATCTCATATCTTTCATCCAACCTGAGACTGATAAGTATCTTATTCAATGTATTTTTAAAGGAATACCAGAGTTCACATTTTGCTTTTACCCCAAGAAGAAAGATACTTTAAAATTATGCATATAAATATGAGGAATGGGAAAAGGAGAAGCACACACGAGGCTTCCTGTCCAAGTTCAAATCTAGTGTACAAGTGCTTTGATTTATAACATCTGAATGCTGGTTTAGAAAGCAACTTGAGTAATATATGCAAAGTAAATGTTCTAAGTAACACAATGCTATTTGCTAGGAAGCAAACTGTGTTGAGGAATAAGGCAGTAGAACATCCTCCTTCTACCTTTGTGAGCAGTATCATCCAGTTTGAGTAACTTTCTTTCTAAAAAAAAAAAAATGGATAACAGTGCTCTTAATTCCCATGTTTTAAATTATGCATTTGGAGAGGTGTTTTCCTCTTTTAACAATGGCAGTGATGGTATATGCCAGCTTTTTTTTTCACTTCTATAATGGGAGTGATGGTATATGCCAGAATTTTTTAAATGAAAATAGAAACTACAGAAATTTTTCTGGGTGATATGGAGGAATTTACACTCATTTTGGATCTTAGCACCTGTGTCTCTTCTTATGGTGGGTGGGTTTTGCAATTTGGAGCTCTAAGTGTTAGACTTGCTATAATGGTTTCGAGCCACAAGAGGGATTGACCTATAAACTAGAAAGTATTTCAGAATGCCTGATACCTCTTGTATCTGTGTGTGTGTGTGTGTGTGTGTGTGTGTGTGTGTGTGCGTTTAAGGCCTGGTAAAATCCATGCCTAGGGCTAGGAGCAATGTGTTACTTGAAGAGCACTACAAAGACCTACATGTGTTTAGATCAAGGATTTAGTTTCTAACCCAGCAGATTTGAATGTTTCATGATTTGAGGGAAGCACTCTGGCTATTTGCCAGGTTTTCATTTTGATAAATACTTGTTGTTCTGGGGAATTTGCAAAATGGCTATAAATTCCATCTACCTTCCTGACAGGAAAAAGAAAGAAAACAAATCAGAGGCTGAAAAGATACAGAGCAATAAATAAAGACAGAAGTAAAATGCAAGCCATCATTTTAATGTGTTACATGAATAGACTGCTTTGCTATCAGGTTGGATAAATATACCTCTATTTTCTAATCCCCACGACACTCATAGACTCAGAACCTGCCTTACCACACAATGTTATGATTCTTTCTCTGAAATGTATCTTTTATATACCCTGTTCTTCGAAATTAGGATGTCTCTGCTACATATAGTGACATATTACATAAGATCACCAAAAAGACAAATTGAATGTGGATTAATAGTTTAATCACCTGCAGAGGTGGACAGATCCCTGACCCAAACTTGGTCTCACTGTTAAGACTGATGATACCACACATGAACCAAGAGGGTATGAAAATGGGCCAGGTGTGGTGGCACATGCCTATAATTTCAGTGGCTTGCAAGGCTGAGACAGAAGGATCATGAGTTCAAAGCCAGCCTCAGCAAAAGCAAGGCACTAAGCAACACAGTGAGACCTTGACTCTAAAATGAAATACAAAAAAGATGGGGGATGTGGCTCAATGGTTGAGTGCCCCTGGGTTCAATACCCTGTACCAAAAAAAAAAAAAAAAAAAAAAAAAAAAAAAACCCAAAACAGGGTATGGAAATGTTTGTTATTTACGTCAATGAAGTTTCTGAGGAGAGCAGGGCAAGCTGTATAGCAGGTCAGGTCTGAGATGACTTCAGCGAGCAAAGGAAGGCATCTGGCTGTGTTTTTCTGTGACTGTGCACAGGGACTTGCATAGTTTGAATATCGAACTGGTTCCAACAAAAGAAGCACCAGGGTTTTCTTATCAACTTGACAGATATGAGGCACCAGGAGAAGAGGAAGGAATGAGACTTCAAAGCTGTCAGTAATCCAACATCAATGGATTACTGAAGGACAATGGAAAATGGAGGACATCTCATATAATATAAACATGAAAAAACCTGTTTTTTTATAACACTAAAAAATGAATGCATAAATGGATAAATATAGTCAATAATTATTATTTGTAATAGTCATATTTTCTAAAATCACCACAAATATTGAATAGCAAATACTGAGCCTATGCTCCAATGAGAAATATAGAGCTGGGTTCCTGTGATCCTCTGGTGGCATTTACATCAACTGAAATATGCATAAGCATGTTCTATGTATATTTCTATTTATTATTTCATATATCATTGAAACTCATAACCAAAAGGTTTCTAACTCATGTCTGAAGGAAGCTTACCTGGCACAAGCATTTCTTCATAAGGCATATCACAACAGTCCTGCGCTTAGGAATATTATGTGTTCCTAGCACTTCAGCACTATGCTTAGGGGTCATTTTAAACTGCAAGATGAATAAAAAATGGGGAAAAGGTGGTACTAAACAGACCACTGAATGACGTTTTCTTGCTGCATGACAGTTGAATTAAAACAGCAGACAGATGCCCTAATTCCTCAGCTGGGAACATTCACGTTGGTTAATAAATGTTATAGTGCCTTGGGCATGTCCAAAATTGACCACAAAGGTGCCCTGAGTATTGATTTTAGAGTGACAAATAATTTTAGTAAGTGGGTAAACTCACAAGTATGGAGTCAATTAATGATTAAAATGAAAGGTTGGTAAATAAATATAAGTATTTTAATTAAACCATTTTGAAGAAAGTGCCACCATTATTTCCCTCTGACACCCTACCTTTAAAAAGATTTTGCTATTGTTGTTTTTGGTCCACTCAAATAATTTTAACAATTCTTATTAAACAGAATGTGAGTGATACGATTTTAAGCCCATAGGAGAAAAATTTGTGAGTAATTCCTATATAAAACATCCAAAATCATCCTGTAGGTGGATGGCAATTTAACCAGTGATGAAATGTGCTTCAGATCTTGAGTGACAGTTGAAATATATATTAAATGTTCAATATTTTAAAAGTATCTACACTCAGTTGAGTATTTCATTTTTATTTTCCTGGCACAGTTATTCATAATACTCCCTTTGACTCTCAAAATGCCCTGGTTTGAATGTTTAATTTTATGATCACTTTGCTATATCAAAGAAAATACAACTTTACTTGAACTATATGGGATTAGTGCCAGAGTCAGTTGTTAAATAGATCTTGATCAGTCTTAGAAAATGGAAGGCACAAATGCACCATGCGGCCACACTGGGACTCCACAATTTGTGGTAAATCCGGATTTTCACCCTTTATCTCTGTTTAGATTGTTTTGTCTTGTCACACTTATAAGGTCTAAGTTCAAGGAAATCATGATTGTCCTGGACAAATTGGGATAAATAGATTACTGAAAGGAAACAAATGCTGACAGGTTTTTAAAATTTATTGCCTCCAATTTTATAAACTAATCAGAGTTAAAAACTGCTCTTATATTTTTTAGTTAAATGTCATTATTTTGTAATTAGTACCTCTGGTAAGAGAAGTGACATTCTGTATCAGAAGACATCTTCAGTGATAGAAGTAAAATTTAGCTCAGTGTTGTCTATTGGAGTACTTAAATGTTAGTAACTAAAGCTAGAAAATATACTGCAAACAATTGGGTTGGCTGTTTCTGTTTAGAGATGAAGTTTTCATTTATTTGTTGCCTGTTCGCCTTATAACTAAGCTAATAACTTTGGATATGTCACAAAGACCTCGAGGAATTATTACAGAGGGATTTTCTTTGGGGAACATCTATTTGCTTTAATTAAAGCTTAACATTCTAGAAACTTTATTTTTTTTTCAATTTCTAGAAACTTTTGCATATGACAATTTCTTAACATTTCTAGAAAATTATTGCATGGTAAATTCTTTATTGATTTTTTAATAAATAAATGACAGCAGAATTCATTACAATTCTTATTACACTTACACAGCACAATTTTTCATATCTCTGGTGTATATAAAATATGTTGACACCAATTTGTGCCTTCATGCATGTATTTTGGATAATGATGTCTATCACATTCCACCATCCTTGCTAATCCCCTGTCCTCTGCCTTTCCTTCCCACCCTCTGCCCTATCTAGAATTCATTTATTCTTCCCATGCACCCCCTCTCTACCCCACTATAAGTCAACCTCCTTATATCAAAGAAAACATTTTGCATTTGTTTTTTGGGGGATTGGCTAACTTCACATAACATTATCTTCTCCAATGCCATGATTTTATTCATTTTTATTGCTGAGTAAAATTCCATGGAGTATATATGCCACATTTTTTTTTATCCATTCATCCACTGAAGGGCATCTAGGTTGGCTCCACAGTTTAGCTATTGTGAATTGTGCTGCTATAAACATTGATGTGGCTGTGTCCCTGAAGTATTCTGTTTTTAAGTCCTTTGGGTATAGACAGAGGAGAGGGATAGCTGAGTCAAATGATGGTTTTATTCCCAGATTTCCAAGGATCTCCATACTGCTTTCCATATTGGCTGCACCAATTTGCAGTCCCATCAGCAGTGTATGAGTGTATCTTTTCCCCCACATCCTCACCAGCACTTATTGTTGTTTGTCTTCATAATAGCTGCCATTCTGACTGGTGTTAGATGATATCTTAGAGTACTTTCTGTTTGCATTTCTCTAATTGCTAGAGATGATGAGCATTTTTCATATATTTGTTGATTGATTGTATATTCTGAGAAGTTTCTGTTCATTTGCTTGGCCCATTTTTTAATTGAGTTATTTGGTGCTTAGCTTTTTGAGTTTTTTAATATACCCTAGAGATTAGTGCTCTCTCTGATGTATGAGAGTTAAAAATTTGTTTTCAGGATATAGACTCTCTGTTCACCTCACAGATTGTTTCTTTTGCTGTGAAGAAACTTTTTAGTTTTATTCTATCCCATTTATGGATTCTTGATTTTAATTCTTATACTATAGGAGTCTTATTAGGGAAGTTGGGGCCTAATCCCACATGATAAAGATTAGGGCCTACTTTTTCTTCTATTAGATGCAGAGTCTCTGGTTTAATTCCTAGGTCCTGGATCCACTTTGAGTTTTGTGCATGGTGAGAGATAGGAATTTAATTTCATTTTGTTGCGTATGGATTTCCAGTTTTCCCAGCATAATTTGTTGAAGATGCTATCTTTTCTCCAATACATATTTTTGGCACCTTTGTATAATATAATTGTAATTTTGTGGGTTAGTCTCTGTGTCCTCTGTCCTGTACTATAGGTCTACCAATCTGTTTTGGTGCCAATAACATGCTGTTTTTGTTTTGCTCTGAAGTACAGTTTAAGATCTGGTATAGTGATGCCACCTGCTTCCCCCTTCCTGCTAAGGATTGCTTTAGCTATTCTGGGTCTCTTATTTTTCCAGATGAATTTCATGACTGATTTTTCTATTTCTGAGAGGAATGTCATTGGGATTTTGATCAGACTTGCATTAAATATGTATAGTGTTTTTGGTAGTATGGCCATTTTGATAATATTAATTCTGCCTGTCCAAGAGCAAGGTATATCTTTCCATCTTGTAAGGTCTTCTTTCATTTCTCTCTTTAGGATTCTGTAGTTTTCATTGTATACATCTTTCACCTCTTTCATTAAGTTGATTCCCAAGTATCTTTTTTTTCAGGTTATTATAAATGGGGTAGTTTTCTTCATTTTTTTTCTAAGAGGATTTGTCACTGATATACAGAAATGCCTTTGATTTATGAGTGTTGATTTTATATCCTGCTACTTTGCTGAATTCATTTACTAGTTCTAGAAGTTTTCTGGTGGAGCTTTTTGCGTCTTCTAGGTATAGAATCATATCGTCTGCAAATAGTGATAATTTAAGTTCTTTTCCTAAAAGGAATTCATTTAATTTCTTTCGTCTAATTGCTCTGGCCAGTGTTTCGAGAACTATATTAAATAGAAGTGGTGAAAGATGGCATCCCTGTCTTGTTCCAGTTTTTAGAGGAAATGCCTTCAATTTTCCTCCACTTAGAATGCTGTTGGCCTGCGGGTTAGTGTAGATAGCCTTTTATGATGTTGAGGTATGTTCCTGTTATCCCTAGTTTTTCTAGTTTTGAACATTAGAACACGAGAACATTAGAACATTTTGAACATGAAAAGGTGCTGTAAGTTGTCAACTGCTTTTTCTGCATCTGTTGAGGTGCTTATATGATTCTTATCTTTGAGTCTATTGATGTGATGAATTACATTTATTGATTTCCATATGTTGAACCAACCATTTATCCCTGGGATGAATCCCACTTGATCATGGTGCCAATCTTTTTGATATGTTTTTGTATTCAATTTACCAGAATTTTATTGAGAATTTTTGCATCTATGTTCATTAGAGATATTGGTCTGAAGTTTTCTTTTTTTGATACGTCTTTGCCTGGTTTTGGATCAGGGTGATATTGGCCTCATAGAATGAGTTTGGAATTACTGCCTCTTTTTCTATTTCCTGAAATAGATGGTAGAGTATTGGGGTATTATTCTTCTTTAAAGGTCTTGTAGAACTTGGCTTTGTATCCATCTGGTCCTGGGCTTTTCTTGGTTGGTAAACTTCTGATGGTGTCTTCGCTTTCATCACTGATATTTGTCTGTTTAAATTGTTTATATCTTTCTGATTCAATCTGGGCAAATCGTGTGACTTAAGAAATTTGTCGATGCCTTCAATGTCTTCTATTTTATTGGAGTATAAGTTTTCAAAATACTTTCTGATTATCCTCTGTATTTCTGTAGTGTCTGTTGTGATATCACTTTTTTCAACATGTATGCTGGTAATTTGAGTTTTCTCTCTCCTTCTTTTCATTAGCATAGCTAAGGGTCTGTCATTTTATTTGTTTTTTCAAAGAACCAACTTTTTGTTTTGTCAATTTTTCAATTACTTCTTTTGTTTCAATTTCATTGATTTCTTCTCTAATTTTAATTTTTTTCCTTCTACTGCTTTGATGCTGATTTGTTCTTCTTTTTCTAGGGCTTTGAGATGTAGTATGAGGTCATTTATTTGTTGACTTTTTCTTCTTTTAAGGAATGAACTCCATGCAATGAATTTTCCTCTTAATACAGCTTTCATAGTGTCCCAGAGATTTTGATATGTTGTGTCTATATTCTCATTTACCTCTAAGAATTTTTTAATCTTCTCTTTGATGTCTTCTGTAACCCATTGTTCATTCAATAGCATATAGTTTAGTCTCCAGGTGATGGAGAAATTTTTATTTTTTATTTTGTCATTGATTTCCAATTTTATTCCATTATGATCTGATAAAATGCATGTTAGTATCTCTACTTTTTTTGTATTTGCTAAGAGTTTTTTTGTGGCATATTATATAGCCTATTTTAAAGAAGGATCCATGTGCTGCTGAGAAAAAAGTGTAATTGCTTGATGTAGCTTGAAATACTCTATATATGTCAGTTAAATCTAAGTTATTGATTGAATTATTGAATTCTATAATTTCTTAATTCAACTTTTATTTGGAAGATCTATACAGTGGTGACAGAGGTGTGTTAAAGTCACCCAAGATTATTGTGTTGTGGTCAATTTGACTCTTGAACTTGAGGAGAATTTGTTTGATAAATATAGCTGAACCATTGTTTTGGGCATATATGTATTTATGATTGTTATATCTTGTTGGTGTATGGTTCCCTTGAGCAGTATGTAATATCCATCTTTATCCCTTTTAATTAACTTTGACTTGAAGTCTACTTTATTTGAGACGAGGATGGAAACCCCTGCTTGCTTCCACAGTCCATGTGAGTGGTATGATTTTTCCAGACCATTCACCTTCAGTCTGTGTATGTCTTTTCTTATCAGATGAGTCTCCTGGAGGCAGCTTATTGTTGGGTCTTCTTTTTTTAATCCACTCTGCTAGCCTAAGTCTTTTGATTGGTGAATTTAAGCTATTAACATACCGGGTTATTATTGAGACCTGGTTTGTATTTCCAGCCATATTCGTTTATTTTTGTTATTTAACTTGACTTGATTTTCTTCTTTGATTAGTTTTTCCTTTAGGGTACTACCTTCCTCTGCTGATTTTCATCATTGTTTTTTATTTCCTCTTCATGGAATATTTTGCCAAGGATGTTTTTTAGTGCCGGTTTTCTAGCTATAAATTCTCTTAACTTTTGTTTACCATGGAAGGGTTTTATTTCATCTTGAAATATAAAGCTTAATTTTGCTGGATACAAGATTCTTGGTTGGCACTCATTTTCTTTCAGAGCTTGATATATGTATTTCCAGGATCTTGTAGCTTTCAGGGTCTGAGTTGCATGGTAAATTTGATCTCAAAAAAGTGACATTTTTCTCCCAGCAAGTGATTAAAAGCACTTTTAAAAAAATTATTTATTTTTATTTATATAGACAGCAGGATGCATTACATTTCTTTTTTTTCCCCCCTCTGGATCAGAACATTATCTTTATTTTTTTTTTCTTTTGCTTTTCTTTTTTTTTATTGGTTGTTCAAAACATTACAAAGCTCTTGAAATATCATATTTCATACATTAGATTCAAGTGGGTTATGAACTCCCATTTTTACCCCAAATACAAATTGCAGAATCACATGGGTTACACATCCACATTTTTACATAATGCCATATTAGTAACTTATTACACATATAGAGCACAATTTTTTATACCTCTGGTTGTATACACAGTATATTCTCATTCCAATTTGTGTCTTCATACATGTAGTTTGGATAATAATGATCATCATATTTCACCATCATTAATAACCCCATGCCCCCTCCCTTTTCCTCCCACCCCTCTGCTCTATCTAGAGTTTGTCTATTCCTCCCGTGCTCCTGCTCTCTATCTATCCCACTATGAATCAGCCTCCTTATATCAAAGAAAACATTTGTCATTTGTTTTTTTAGGATAGGCAACTTCACTTAGCATTATCTTCTCCAATGCCATCCATTTACCTGCAAATGCCATGATTTTATTCTCTTTTATTGCTGAGTAATATTCCATTGTGCATATATGCCATATTTTTAAAATCCATTCATCTATTGAAGAGCATCTATGTTGGTTCCATAGTTTAGCTATTGTGAATTGTGCTGCTATAAACATTGATGTGGCTGTGGCCCAGTAGTATGCTGTTTTTAAGCCCTTTGGGTATAGACTGAGAGGGATAGCTGGGTCAAATGGTGGTTCCATTCCCAATTTTATAAGAAATCTTCATATTGCTTTCCATATTGGCTACACCAATTTTCAGTCCCACCAGCAACGTATGAGTGTACCTTTTTCTCTACATCCTTACCAACACTTATTGTTGTTTGTGAACTAATAGCTGCCATTCTGACTGGAGTGAGATGAAATCTTAGAGTGGTTTTAATTTGCATTTCTCTAATTGCTGGTGATGATGAACATTTTTTCATGTATATGTTGATTGATTGTACATCATCTCGTCTCAATATACTTAAAAATAAGAAGCATATGATCATTTCAATAGATGCAGAAAAAGCATTTGACAACTTACAGCACCTTTTCATGTTCAAAATATTCTCATGTTCTAATGTTCAAAACACTAGAAAAACGAGGGATAACAGGAACATATCTCAACATGATAAAGGCTATCTACACTAACCCGCAGGCCAACATCATCCTAAGTGGAGGAAAATTGAAGGCATTCCCTCTAAAAACTGGAACAAGACAGGGATGCCATCTTTCACCACTTCTATTCAACATAGTTCTTGAAACACTAGCCAGAGCAATTAGACAGATGAAAGAAAGTAAAGAGATACACACAGGAAAAGAAGAACTCAAATTGTCACTATTTACTGATGATATGATTCTATACCTAGAAGACCCTAAAAGTTCCACCAGAAAACTTCTAGAACTAGTAAATGAATTCAGCAAAGTAGCAGGATATAAAGTCAACACTCATAAGTCAAAGGCATTTGTGTATATCAGTGACAAATCCTAAAAGTGCCTTTAAAACAAAAATCAGCACAATGAATGAATAGTGGTGTATTTACACAATTGAATTCTATACATCAGATTAAAAAAACTATATTTATATACTAACAATGATAGTTTAAAATGATGTCAAGGAAAACTATGGACCCAATGTTTTTATTTAAGTAATTAAACACACAATGCTTTACTACAAAAGTTTTAATAGAATTCTGAATTAATAACTCTTTGATAAAAATTCAAAAAATAAACTTAAAAGGTTGCTATCAAATAAAGGATAATTAAAAATACTATGTGTGGAATTCCTTGGAGAGCAGGAGATCACATTGGAAAAAAGAGACAATACAACTTAATCTGTAAGCATCATTTATTTCATTTTTGAATGGCTTGAAGGAAATTTGTAAAACAACTCTGGAGCTTGCACAGGGTCCCTCTAGGGTTGGTGCAATGAGGAGATGGCATAGGGTAACTGCAACCTCAGGTACTATTGAGAAAGTATGCTGAGACTGATTCTGGAAGAGGAGAAATTCAGACTTTTGAGACAGCAGACAGATGTTATTGTTGAAATGATGCTGCCAGGAATAGCAAAAATGAAAGGATATTATTTTCTTCTCTTTCCTTGCAGTCTCCCTTTAGTACTTTCTAATGGTAGAATCTAACTGGAATTAAACTAGGAAATGAATCTGAATATATAATTGCCTGATTCCCAAATCCAGCATCATAGAGTGTAGATGTATTTGTTGCTGAGAGAAAACTGGTAATTTGATCAGCCCTGCTTTGTAACTGAATGACTAAATGTGACAACATATGCAGAGTCCTGCTCCTAAAACATAGTGAATGTTAGTTAATGACAGGTAAAATAAAACTAATCAAATATTTAGCAACTGTCTATAATGAAAATACTTTGGTAAGTTCTGTGGCTGGCACAGTCAACCAGGGTACACATTGCTATATAACAAACTAAACCCCAATTGTAGTGGCTTAAGAGAACAAAATTGTTTATCATATTTCATGAATTTGTGGATTTAGAATTTAAGCAATGCTCAGCTGACTGATTCTTTTGTTTTACATATCACTACTAGGGTCACCTGATGGTATTCAGCTGGCAATTGTGTTGGTGTTATAGGGCCAAGATAACTTATTTGTGTAGTGACTTGGTAGAGATGGCTAAAAGACTGAGATCATTTGGGCTCTTATTATTCTGTATGCATTTTCTTATGACCTCTTCAGAGGTCAGTCAGACTTACATGGATCAATGCTCCATGAGACCCAGGTGGAAATTGACAGACCTCCTCCTAAAACCTAGACCCCAAACTGTCAGTGTCTCACTTTTACCATATTCTTTAAGTCACAGATCATTCCAAGTTCCAGTAGAAGAAAATATACCCATCATTCAAATGTATGACCATGTTTAATCTAGCAGAGAGAAAGAAGATAAAAGGTTCATACAGAGTAGGTAAAAGTTGGTTTACGGAAAAAATTACACCATTCTTATGACCTGGTAGTTTTTCTAATCTACAACATTTTTATTATTAAAGTTACTACTTTTATATATGAGATTAATTAATTAATTTATTTTTGGTGCTAGATATCAAATATAGGGCCTTGCTTATGCTAAGTATATGCTCTATCCCTGAGTTATACCTGCAGCCTTGATGCAATAAATTTTAAACCAAAACATTCATGTAGAAGGTCATGGATCAGGAGAAAAAATGAAGATGACTTTACTAGAAAAATTTTTGCATAATAGATACTAAATATTTACTGCAAACACTATTCAATGAACAATTGGTTGGCCCAGATGCTCAGAATGCTGATAATAGACAGCCTTTATGATCATTTCTTTAGAGACAGGCTTAGCTTCAAAGACATGTTTTGCCAAAGAGCACAAGCTTTTCTGGGAGTGGTTCACAGCAAATGGCTGATTGATCTGGAAATATGAAAGTCCAGGCATGTCTGCCTTACGTGGACAATCTCTAAGTGGCCATGCTAGTTCCAAAGGTGTTCTTGTCAAAGTGGTCAAAACAAAATTTGAGTAAAAAAGAGTTTATTAATTTGGGAGCATGTTTGTAGGATACATAATTTAATTGCCTAATAAGGCCCCTAGGAGATGATGTAAATTCTCTATTAACATGTCTCTAAAAAGCATAGAAAAAACAATGTCCCACACTAAATATTGTGGAGATGCCATATTTGCTGTACTGGTAAAAGGGAGATTCACATCACTAAGAAATTTACTGGGGCCTCTTCTAGGGAGAACTGTACTGATGGTAGGAGAGACAATATAAAATTCAGTGCATACATAACCATGTGAATGATAGCCCGAAACAGAACAGGCATGAATGCACAGCTTCATCTTCAAAAGCCAGGTAGACCCAATTATAGTACTGAAGGGCATTAAGGAGCCCCCACTCCAGAAAGTAATAAAGATGGTTAATAAGACCTTAGGAATGAAACAGATTATGACTTTATTTATATCATCAAAATAAATCAGGAGTGGATAATTCAGAGGCTTAATAAAGTTGTCACAATAAAATGTTACGATCCCTTCTTCAATGTACCTGAGCTCTTTTTTGAACATACATGCATTGACAGAAGGGTCTAGGTCCTAATGGAAGTATTTGACCAAAGTATAGCAAGTGCACATAATATCCTCTAGTCTTTTTCCAAAGGGACTTTTGGACATTTATTCCAGTAATTGTGTTCAGAGAAAAGAGAAATATCCAAACATTAAGGAATGTTGGACATGAATTCTATGTTACTATTATTACCTAGAAATCTAAAGTGTCATTATGGTATTGCCTCCTGTTAAAGTCAGGAATACAGGGGAAAGTAATCAATGGAATTATGTTATTTCTCTCTTCTCTGAATGTATTGGAAATAGTCATTAGTAGTTGGTACACGCTCACATAGGATCATTTGAGCAAAAGTTATTGTAGAAGCACAGTCCAAGTAGAAGCCTCTCCCCTCCTGTCCTTTTCTCCCAAGTCAAGAAAGTTAACGGGGCACAGGATGTGGCTCAAGTGATAGTGCACTCGCCTGGCATGCGTGAGGCACTGGGTTCGATCCTCAACACCACATAAAAGAAAATAAAGATATTGTGTCCACCTAAAACTAAAAAAATAAATATTTTAAAAAGTTAAAACAATAAGTTATCCTAGGGGAATGTCAGAAATTAGTGGTATTCATATACTCGTAAAGAATGTGGGTGTGGTGATTCTTATCATATCTCCATTGTATTTACCTTTCTGACATTTGCAAAATCTCTATGGATCCTGGAGAGTTAACAGTAGATTTGCACAAACACAAGTAGTGGCCCTAATTTTAGTTGCCATGCCAGATATTGTATCTTTCATTATAGTAACACAATATTAGGTGTATGGTATGCTAGTTTTGACTCATCAGTACACATTCTCTTTCTTTGTTAAGAAAGAAATACACAAGTAATGCATTCACCTAGAACAGACAAGAGTACAAATTTACAGTTTCCTCCCAGAGTTCTCTCATCCTCTTTCATAATATTGTCTAAGAAACCATGGACTCTCTAGGCTTCCCCCACTTCTTGAAATGAACAAGTGTATCATTTTGGAGGCCTTCATAAGTCATATGGTCCTTCAGAGAAGATAGAAATAAACCTATGAAATTTGGTAGTCTTATTATATCAGTAATATTTTTAGGAGCCTGTGGTAAGGAACATCCTGAAATGTCCTATCCAAAATAAAGCACAAATTATTGCATATTGTACCTATCACCATAAAGAAGAAGCACTATATGTTATAGGCCTCTTCAGTTGTCTAGGCAACATATTTCCTGATAAGGTATACTGTTTTGTTATCTGTGCTTGAAACCCAGACATGAAAGCACTCCACACAAGGACCAGTTCATGATGCAATAGACTAACTGCTTGGACCAGAAGACCTAGCAGATACTATAGCATTAGTACCAGTGGTGGAAATAGAGGCCATCATGAATTTATGGCAAGGAAAATCACAACACAAACTCTTTGCCCTCCACAGAGGAAAATTATACTCCTGGTAGAGATGAAATGCTTGGCCTTGGTACATCAAGAAACCATGTAGTCAATGTTGTACATCATAAATTGGGTTCTGTCAGTACCACTCATTCATAAGATAGTTAGGTCCAGGAAAAATCTATTATGAGATGAAAGTGATAAACTCAGGATTGAACAACCGTGGGACATAAAGAGAAAACAAGCTATATAAGCACATAGCCCAATTCCCACATATCTGCCCCTGACACAGCAGCATCTCTCCCTCTGATTACAAAGGATATGAGTAGGAGCTCTCTGGGCTACATAGACTGAGAGCCACTAGTTTTCAAAAAGCAAACATTCCTACCACAGGGCCATAACAAGGGATCACAGACAGAGAGAAAATCAATTCATAAGGTTAGTATTTGCATATCAAAACCATACACTCTGAATATATAAAGAGCTCTTATAACTTAATAATTGAAATTTTTAAAAACTCTCAATTTTAAACAAAAGTTTGTAAAGTCTTAAAAAAGCACTTCATAAATATGCAAATAGCAAATAGGTACACGAAACAATGCTCAATATCTGTAGTCATTGGAAAAATTAAAATCATGATGAGATGCTACAATACACCAATTAGATTGGCTAAAATTTGCCGCGTGCAGTGGTACACCCTTGTAATCCCAGTGGCTTGGAAGGCTGAGACAGGAGGATCAGAAGTTCAAAGCCAGCCTCAGCAAAAGCAAGGTACTAAGTAACTCAGTGAGACCCTGTCTCTAAATGAAATACAAAATAGGACTGGGGATGTGGCTCAGTGGTTGAGTGCCCCTGTGTACAATCCCAGGTACCCCCCCACCCTGCCCCACCAAATTTGAAAAACACTGATGAGTATGTCAAAAGTTGAGGATACGGAGTAATTTACATTCATACACACTGCTAATGGGAATATATATTGTTAAATCCTCTGGATAAGTTTGGCATTTTCTTAAAAAGTCAAACATATACCTTCTATATGACCCAGATATTCTACTCCTAAATATTTACCCGATAGAAATTAAGACGAATGCCCACACAAATATATATTATGCACAAATGTTCATAGTAGTTTACTTTGCAATAGTCAAAAACTGGGACAACCAAAATGTTCGTCAGAAAGTGAATGGATAAACAGAAAAGCAGTGTAGTCTACACATATCATAGAATACTAAGCAACAAATAAAGAATGAACTTTTGATTTAGGCAACAACATGCATGCTCATAATCATTATGCCAGGTGAAAGAAGTCATGTCCCCTCCAAAAAAGACATATGCTGCATTATTGCATTTATTTAAATATTAGAAAATATTTATATTGTCAATTGTTTACTTTGCAAGAAAGGACATCAATGATTATCTGAAGAGGGGAAGAGACAATGGATTGAAAAGGACCATGAAAAGAATATGGGTCTTATGGAAATATTTGTTATTTTGATTGTGGTAATTATTTTATAGGCATATACTATTTTAAAACTTTTTAAAACTCTATCATTATATTTTATTGGGGAAATATTTTACTTTATTATTATTCAGTAAAATTTTAAGCAATTCTGAGAAATACCTCAGACATTACCAAATCCAGAAAAATCATCAGATACTTTTCTTACCTTCTCATTACATGTATTATTTGTTTTAAAAATTTCACATATTTTTTTTGTCTAATACTTTTTGATCTCCTTTTCAGTTTTATAATATTACTTTTTAGAGAGGATGTAAGGAAAACTTAATGTTTTCTTTTGAATAATTAATCAAAACAGTTTTGATGGATAGTATAGAAGAATTTATTTTAACTTCACAACTCATTACTGAGAGTCCCACAATGTTAGATTAATTGGCAAATTGTGTGTGTGTGAGAAAATCAAGTAAATTTCACTTATTACCTCATGTAGACCTATTTACTATTTTTAACCTACTTCTATGAATATGTGACCTACAAAAGCAGAATTCTGACAGATTCTATTTTGCATGATTGCCACCACAAAGAAGAAAAACTGTGGTACACTATAATTGCCTCTGATGAAGTACAAGTGTACTCCTAACTGAAGAGAGTCTCAATTTTGACAGGATATTGATGAGGAATGCTGGGTGGATATTCCCTCAGTTTCACACACCCAGTGAGAGGAAAATTCTCTTTACAAGACGACTTCCTGGGTCCATAAGTCTAAAATTTTTTTCTGCTATAATAACCACATGCTTTTGTTGCCAAACCCTGTTCTTCATAATACACAATGGCTGCTTGTCATGATGCCAGCTGAGAAGACCCAGTGTGTGTCACAAATATTCCTAGGAAAAGATCTTTGGAAACTTCAGAGTAATATAAGAGCTGTATTGTATAAAAAATGACTGTATAGAAAACACAAATATGTCCTGTTAAAACTAAACTAAATGTATCTGTGTTCCATTTATTCAACTGTCTATAACTAAATCACAAAACCACCTTAACTGCTTCAAATTCATTCATTTGGACTTGCAGAGAATGTGAATGGGGGCTTTCTGGGTAAAGAGAATTGGCCACAGAGACTGTAGGAGAAGCCAAGTGAAAAAAAATAACAATGGTAACCATCTGTGGTTAAAATACTTTTGAAAAATTTATATATATTTTCTATTTTACAAATGCATATAAATATATGTATGTATGTGTGCATTTATATCTGTGTCTGTATTATTTATTTATTTTTTAAATTTTTTTAATTTTTTTCATCTTTCATACATTTGATTCAAGTGAGTTATGCATTTCCATTTTTACCCCAATACAAATTGCAGAATCACATCAGTTACACATTCACAATGTTTACATAATGCCATATTAGTGACTGTTGTATTCTGCTGTCTTTCCTATCCCCTACTATCCCCCCTCCTCTCCCCTCCCATCTTCCCTCTCTACCTCATCTATTGTTGTTCCGTTCTCTCCCCCCCCTTTCCCCTCACAACCTCATATATGTGATTTCGTATAACGATGAGGGTTTCCTTCAGTTTCCTTGCAATTTCCCTTCTCTCTCCCTTTCCCTCCCATCATTCGTCTCAGTTTACTGTTAATCTTTTCCTCATGCTCTTTCCCTCTGTTCAGTTCTTAGTTGCTCTCCTTAAATCAAAGAAGACATTTGGCATTTGTTTTTTAAGGATTGGCTAGCTTCACTTAGCATAATCTGCTCTAATGCCATCCATTTCCCTGCAAATTCCATGATTTTTGTCATTTTTAGTGCTGCATAATACTCCATTGTGTATAGATGCCACATTTTTTTAATCCATTCATCTATTGAAGGGCATCTAGGTTGGTTCCACAGTCTAGCTATTGTGAATTGTGCTGCTATGATCATTGATGTGGCAGTATCCCTATAGTATGCTCTTTTAAGGTCCTCAGGGAATAGTCCGAGGAGGGCAATAGCTGGGTCAAATGGTGGTTCCATTCCCAGCTTTCCCAGGAATCTCCATACTGCTTTCCATATTGGCCGCACCAATTTGCAGTCCCACCAGCAATGTACAAGTGTACCCTTTTCCCCACATCCTCGCCAGCACTTATTGTTGTTTGACTTCCTAATGGCTGCCAATCTTACTGGAGTGAGATGGTATCTTAGGGTGGTTTTGATTTGCATTTCTCTGACTGCTAGAGATGGTGAGCATTTTTTCATGTACTTGTTGATTGATTGTATGTCCTCTTCTGAGAAGTGTCTGTTCAGGTCCTTGGCCCATTTGTTGATTGGGTTATTTGTTATCTTATTGTTTATTTTTTTGAGTCTGTATTATTTATATCCACATGTGTATAAAGGAATTATTTTAAAGCTATCTATTCATACATTGAGAAGCACATATACTCCAGTCCGAAGACACTAATTTTAAGACCTTGTGAGACACAAGCTGGATCAGATCAGAGCTACAAAATAGAAAAAAAAAAAACCCTTGCACTTATCTTTTTTTAATGATGGGTTTTATTACAAACATATGTTTGTATTTCACCTACCAATAATTTATTTTTATTTAATTTTAGTCTTTTAGAATAATTTCTATTATTATTATTATTATTATTTTAATATACTAGGGATTAATTCAGGGGTAATTAACAACTGAATCACATCCCCAGCCCTTCTTTAATTTTTTTTTTTTTGAGACAGTGTTTTTGCTAAATTGCTGAAAGCCAGCTTTAAACTTGGGATCTTCCTGCCTGAGCCTTCCAAGTCACTGAGATTACAGGTGTGCACCACTGCATCCAGCTATTATTATTATCATTGTCAAATTATAAATGTATGTTTATGGGGTAGGATGTTATATTTTCATGTATCTATACAATGCAGAATGATTAAATCAATCTGGTTAATATATCTATCCCCTCACCTATCATTTTTTATGAGACATTTGAAATTTACTTTTTACTATTATTTTGAAACAATATAATAATAGTAATAATAATATTGAAGATTATTTAGAAATACATCTTATTATTATCTGTAGTCACCCTGCTATAATAGAATTAAAAATCTACTCTTCTTGTCTTTCTGAAACATTGTACCTTTGATCAAAAACTCTTCTATCCCTCCTATCTCACCCTTCCCCAGCACCTGGTAAGCATCATTCTACTCCTCAACTGTGAATCTGATTTCCTTAGACTGCACAAACAAGTGAATTCATGCAATTCTTTGTCCAGTGATCCTACTTCAGGGTATAAATCCAAAGGATCTTAAATCCTGGAGGTATAGCAGCACTTATTATGATTTGGAAATAAAGTTTTCCTCCAAATATCATGTATTAGAAACATGATATCCAGTGTAGCAATGTTCAGAGATTAAATGCTTAGATGGTAAGAGTTGTTGCATAATCAGTGGATCAATCCATTTGTTGAGTTAATAATTTGAATGGGTTAATGAGTGGTGACTATAGGCAGATGGTATGGAGCTGGAGGAAAGAGGTCACTGGGGGCACACCCTGGGGGATTGTATTTAGTCCCTGACTCACTGCCTGTCTCTCTCTCTCTCTGCCCCCACCCCTCTGCTTCTTGGCTACTATGAACTGAGCAGCTTTCTTCTTCTTCATCCTTCTGCTATAATGTTGTACTTCTTCTCAGGCCCAGACCAGTGGAGTTTGCTGACTGCAGACTGAACCCCTGAAATTGTGAGGCAAAATAAACTTTTCATCCTCTAAATTATTTTTGTCAGGGATTTGGTTCACAGAAATGAAAAGCTGACTAATGTAGCACTCTCATGTTCGTTGCAATATTATTCAGGATACCCAGAACATGGAATTAGCCTCAGTGTCCACCAATAGATGAATGGATAAAAAATACTGTGTGGCATGTATACAAGGGAATATTAATCATCTTTAAAAAGAGGAAACACTGTCACTTGTGACAAGATGGATAAATTTGGGCTTGTTTGACATATTTTTGTACACTAAAATGCCTTAAAAAAAACTCAATTTAGGAACCTTAGAATGCCCTTTTTTTGCTTCATTTTCAACCCCCCCCCCCGCAACTGTTAAGTATAGGCCAACGTAAGACTAAGCTTTAAACAGCTGAATCTTATTTTTAAGCATACAGACTTAAGAAAATAAGGAATTGAAAGAATTCATAGAAAGAAAGCTGACCTGAATAGATGGGAATGACAGAGGTGCTGTTGGTGGGGTCTGGAATGTCCCCCAGAAGTTCACATGCTGAGGGCTTGGCCCCAGTGCAGCAGTGTTCAGACGTAAGGATAATGGGAAGTGACTGGCCTACGAGGCCTCTGACCTCATCAGTGGGTTGATCCATTGGTGAGCTTATAGCTGGTGGCATTAATGGGAAGTGGTAGAAACATTGTGAGACAGGACCTAGGTACAGAAGTAGATCACTGAGGGTGTACTCTGGAAGAGTATAATTTGTCCTCAGATTCATTTTCCTCTAACCCCCTTACTTCCTAGCAAGTGTTAGTTAAGCAGCTTTGGTTTACTTGCCCTTCCAACATAGTGTTCTGCCTATCACAGGCCCAGAAACAATGGAGCCAGCTGACTATGGACTGAAACCTCTAAAATCATGGATCAAAATGAACATTTCCTCCCTTAAGTTGTTTTTCTCAGGTGCTTTGTCACAGGAATAGAAAACTGACTCAAACAGAAGAGATGCAGTAACAAGGAATAAAGGTAAAATCATGCCACAAAACCATGTAGTGTGAACACCACTGCTGTTTAATTCTGGACTCAGCTTGCAAAGCTGCCATATGTTGGTATTTGACACTGGACACGGCTACTGCTGCCTCTGGAAACTTCTGGTTGCTGCAGCTGATGCTACTGTCATCTATATTAAAATGTATTCTCCATAGTAGATTCTCCTGTTTATTTATTACCTCCCAGTTGGAAGTTCAGAGGTAATTAAAAGGTAACCTGTTCATATCTATGTCATAAAGAAAATGAATTAACACATCAGATATTTTGAACATCTGTGGTTAAAGGCAGCTTTGCCTTTTCCTACAACTCACACAATAAGGAATTCTCCACATAAGAATAAGGTTCAGACTCTGGACTACCAAAAAAATGTGCACCACAAGGAAATATAACTACAAGGAACAACACATTGGCTCTTGCCAGTATGAACAATGGGGACCAGAATGTTTATGCTTTTCTTTTATTAAACACAAAAGACAAACACAAGAGAGTATATGATTCTTATGCATAATCATAGTTGAAGACTGCTACCACTTTCTGCTCTCTACCTATATCTCCTTCCCACAGAAGTTTTGCTTTTTCTAGAAACAGAGTTACTCTGAGGAATAAGGCTTACAAGGAAGGACTTGATATTTCATAGGTTTAATGAATTCTGTTTTGTGCTGAATTGTGTTATCTGTAACCTGTCCCAGAGCTCATTTGTTGAATCCCTAACCCTAGTACCTCAGAATATGACAATATTTGATGCCAGACCCTTTAAGATGCAATTAAGTTAAAGGAGACCCTTAGGGTGGACATATTCCAATGAGACTAGTGTCCTTATAAGACACCAGTGAAATGTGCACAAATAGAAAAAACAATATGATGATGCAATGAGGCAAACAAATACCACATTGAAGTGAATGCCCCCAGTGTGGCTCTGCCTCACTGTTTGGTGGGCTATCTATTGGTCTGGAAAGTATCACACATTTTTTTTATTCACAGCAACTTACAGCTATGTCCAGTGCCACTGGGGCTGGTCTAATGAATAATACAATGTGAAAGGTCAGTATTCAGGCAAGTGGTCAGAGAGGCGAGAAGTACATTTACAGATGGGGGTCACAAAAAAAGGCATGTTTCTAGGAGCTTCTACCAGTGGTCAAAATATAGAAGCTACATGCTTTGATGGACCAGTACAACATGGGGGAGTGTGTGTAAAGGGACAGGCAGCAAATAGGAAAAATAGCTGGTACACTCTTATAATAGGTGACACTATTCCAGTCCACACCGAGTTCCAGAAGGACCTGATATCAACAATTCATAATATGAGACAGTAAGAATGTAAGTTTCCAGAGCTAAATAATAAAGGGGAAGAAACCAACCTAGGAAGTGTCAGAAATAATTGTGCCTGGCTCATGTAGTCATTTAGCACTGGTTGCTGGCATGATGATTCTCTTTCCAGAGTCTCTGGAAAATTTGATCTATTTCACTGTTAATCCATCGAGTTTCCAAGAGTCATGAAATAAACACAGATTTTAGTAGGAGATCTTATTAAATAAAGGGAAACCAAGGAAAAAAGGGACATCAACTGGACAATTGGAATCTATTAGAGGAAACCTGCAACACCTGTGGATTCTAAACACTCACCTATATATTTTAAGCTGACAGTAATCGGGGCCTTTATTAAAATGAAAACTAATGAAAATTTAACTTTGAGGATTCATACCTCTTGAAGTAAAATAATTTTCAGGACCAATGGTGAGAGTAAGGACTCTTTTCCAAGAAAATGCTGGTATCAGTGATAGTAGTTTTGTTCACTGGTAATTCATTATCATACACTATATATGTAAAAAAGAAGATGAGAAATATACCATAGCTTATGATGAACTTCTCAAAAATCCTCTACTGAGGAAAATTGGATTCACGAGGCTTTCTTAATTTTGTTATAAGGCATATGACTATTACAATTAATGAAAACAACAACAACAACAATAATAATAATAATAATGTTATATAAATAATATATAAATAATAATAGTGTTCTATAAAATTTGTAAGGTATTTTAGACTTAGCATTAGCACAAAGAACATATGAGAAAAGGAACCATAATTTGCAAAATTATTTGTATTTTACATGTAGTAATACAATAATCAGGACACATACTATACATTCTACAGTGATCACTAAATTTAGTAATACAGAGTAATTGGGTTAGAAAGTCCATAGCAAAATAAAATGAAACTCTAAAAGTATTTAGTGCAGAAAAGGCAAAAAAGTGTCAATTGTAAAACAAAAGGAGGTAAAAATGAAAAATAAATGGCAAGACTTTAGAAACACATATCAATTTATACTAAATATAAACAGATTAAAAACAGAGATAAAAGGGAAAATTGTCAGGCTGTTTAAAAAATCTAAGACTTTACTACATATTCTTGGAGATTCACTTTGCATGTAAAGTTACACATAGGATCGAAGAAATTGAAGTATCCATCCAATGGAAAGATTAATCAAAAGGAAACCAGATAAATATAATTCACGTCAAAAAATAATCTTCAGGGTTAGGAGTATTACCAGAAAAGGGGTTATTTTATAATGTTAAAGGAGCAATAAGCATCAGTAAGACATAAAAAGAATAAATATGTTTATATACCTAATAGCAATCTTAAAATACATGAGGAAGAACATCTAAACAGATGAATCCACAAAGATGGGTACTTTCATATTTTAATCACATAAGCAATAGATCAGCTGGACAAAAACTTATCAAGATATAGGAGATATGAATATGTCAATAACCCTGATCTAATTAACATCCATACATCGTGATATCAAAAAATGCACAATGAATAAACATTCTTTCCAAATGTACATTGAGCAATCACTCTGTTAGCTTTCCCTTACTACAACAAATAGCTGAGATAATCAACTTAGAAAAATTTTATTTTGACTCGCACTCTTGGAGGTCCCAGTCCATTAGTGTTTGGTCTTTCTGCTTTGGACCTGTGCAGTGCACCATGGTAGGAGTGGGTGACTGAGCCACTCTGCTTACTTCATAATGAGGTAGTGAAAGAGATGGAGGTATCATGATCTCACTAGCCCCATCAAGGGTATACCACCATTGGCCCACAACCTCCCATGAAGCTTCACATCTTAACTGTTCCACCACCTCTGTTATGATCTGGAATGATGTTCCCCCAACCAAAGTTCATCTGTGGAAGCAAGTTTCAGAGGTGGTGTCTTCAGGCAATAGTTGGATTGTGACGGCTCTGACCTCATCAGTGGATTAATCTATTGATGGTTGAGTGGACTTTTTGGGTGGTACGTACTTGGAGCAAGTAGGTCACTGGGGGCATGCTGTGTATGAGTTTATCTTCCTTATGGCCTCTTTTGTTCACACCCGCCCCCATTTTCTGGTTGTCATGAACTGAGCAATTTTCCTCTAAGCTGTTCTTGTCAGGTATTTTAGTCACAGTAATGCAACACTGACTAACAACAACCTCTCAATGGCACCACTCTAGGTTTTACCACATAGACCTTTGGAGGACACTTAAGATGCAAACAATAGCAAGTACCAACATAGATCACATGCTGACCATGAATCAAGTGTCAGTAAATTCCAAGCTACTCGAGTATTATACAGTGTGTCCTCTGATCATCAAACAAAAGTAAGTTCTAGAGAAGCCCCACATACTCAGATAATAACACTTTTTGGAAAATAATATAAAAAAAAGACATTAGAGAATATTTTGAACTGGACAGTGATAATTACCAGTGTATAAAAATTTGTGATGCATGCATAGCTGTGCTTATAGAGATATTTGAAGTTTTTAATTCTTTTAAAAAGAAGAAGTTTTAATATCAGGGATCTAAATTTATACCATGAGAGTTGAACAAAAGACCAGGAAAGTAAATCCAAGTAGGTAGAAAGCAGAAATTATAAAGAGCAGCAATCAATTAAATAAAAAACAGATAAATATTAAATAATGATTTTAACTAAATAATGATTTTAAAAGCTAATACATTTCTTTGCAAAGATTAGCATAATTGATGATGTAACAAAATGTAAGCAAGACCTTTATACTGACATTGACAAAATATCATTAAGAGAAATGTAAAGAAGCCTCAATAAATGAAGTTTGCAATGCCTGAAATGGATGGATGAAAGACTTACTATAAGATACAAATTCCCCCTCAGATAGTCTAGAGATTAAATGTAATTTTAGGTATAACTATAGTAGGGATTCATAAATAAAGTTTTGTAGTTGATTCTTACATTTATATGGAAATATATAAACAGCTAAAACAAAATCTTGGCAAAGAAAAATGTGGTAGGATGTATAATGCCTGACTTTAAAACTTATTGTAAAGCCACTGTAATCATGCTGGCAGCACTTTGTTGGCATAATTATTATCAAATAGATCAAGGAAACAAAGTGATGCTGGAAAAATGGTATAGTCACATAGAAAAAGGAATCCTCATCCTACTTCATCCCATAGAAAAATATTAACGATATATATTATAGTCTTGAGCTTAAGAGCGAAACTCTAAAAATTCACTGACAAAAATAGAGGAAAATATTGTTATGATCTGTAAGTAGGCAAAGATACTAAGCCAGACACAGAAAGCAGTAAACACAAAAGAAAAATTGAAAATTAGATTTGATTAAAAATTTTAAAAATGTCTGCCTACCAAAGGACATCTTTATAAAATGAGTGGGGAAGACGCATGTTAGGAGAATAGATTTACAAAACACAGATGTCCATACATACCCAGAAATATAAAAACGCTACAACTCAACCAAAAGTATATTCAGTGAAAAATGGGTAAAAAACTGGAAAAAAACTTTACAAAAATAAAAACAAAACATTTGAATGGATAAATCACATTTTAAAAAGTGCTCACTTGCTTTTGTCATTAGTTAAATGAAATTCAGTAAAGTGAAAATTAAACCCATAAAAAGTCATAGTATATACCCACAAGAATAGCTAATATTTAAAAAGGGACAACCTAGAAAAACCACTGTTAAGAATTTGCTGGAGAGAAATGAAAACATATTTCCAAAAAACTCTTAGATAGAATTTTTATTTGTTGTTTTCAGATATGCATGACATTAGGGTGTATTTTGATATATTATACATACATGGGGTGCAATCAATTGCAATTTTGATCCCATTCTTGTGGAGTTGAACATGATGTAGAGTTACACTGATTCATGAAATTCATACTCATACATGAGGATAGGAAAGTTATGTCTCATTCATTCTACTGTCTTTCCTATTCCCATCTCACCCCCTTCCCTTCATTCCCCTTTGTCTAATCCAGTGAGCTTATATACTTCCCCTTAGTACCCTCACTTGTTATGAGTTAGCATCCACATATCAGAGAGAACATTCAACCTTTGGTTTTTGGGGACTGGTTTATTTCACTTAGCATGATATTCTCCAGTTCCACCCATTTATCAGCAAATGCCATAATTTTGTTCTTCTTTATAGCTGAGTAATAAATATTCTATTGTGTGTGTGTGTGTGTGTGTGCGTGTGTGTGCGTGTGTGTGTATTTCTCAGATTTTATTTATCCATTCATCTGTTGGAGGGCACCTAGTTTGGTTCCAAAGCTTGGCTATTGTGAATTGAGCTACTATAAACATTAATGTGTCTATGTCACCATAGTATGCTGATTTTAAGTCCTTTGTGTATAAGCCAAGGAGTGAGATAATTGGGTCAAATGGGGTTCCATTCTAAATTTTCTGAGGAATCTCCACACTACTTTCCAGAGTAGTTGCACCAATTTGTAGTTCCAGCAGCAATGTATGAAGGTCCTTTTATCCCCACATCCTCAACAATATTTAATGCTACTTGTACTCTTGATAATTGCCATTCTGACTCTAGTGAGATAGAATCTCGGTTTAGTTTTAATTTGCATTTCTCTAATTGCTAGTGATGTTGGCATTTTTATTTATAATAGTCACAAACTAGGTTCAATGATTTATTTTGACTGGGCCCTGGGTGCCCAGGAATTCAGCTGAACATATTCTGGGTGTGTCTGTTGGGGTATTTTTAGATGTTAGTAGTTTGGTAGCTGTAGACCCATTAAATCAGATTGCCCTTCTGCATGTGGGAAGACATCATCCCACCCACTGAAGGCCAGAATAGAATCAAAGTACTAGTACAGAAGAATTCACTCTCTCCCCACTGGTTTTGGGTTCAGTCTCCTCCTGTCACTGGACTTTGACTTGAACTTGAACTTATCCCAGCTTCCCTTCTGGTAGTTGAGTCTTTGGAATCAAGACTGAAATAAGACCATTACAGTCTTAGTCCATTTAGAAGCTATAGTGTAGTTTATAAAAAACAACAACAAAAAATTATTTCATACAGTTTACATGCTTGGAAATTCAATATCCAGACACTGGCAGATTTTTTTCTGGTAGGGCACATTCTTTAGTGCGTGAAAGGTGTTTTCTACCTGTGTCCTTACATAGTTAAAATAGGTTAAGTCCTCTTTTATAAGTTCACTAACAAGGTGGAAGGGGCAAGCCTCTTCAGTGCCTCTATTAAGCTCTTCATGGTATAGTCATCTCCCCGCAAAAGTCTCACTTCCCAATGCCATAATCTTGTGGGAATAGAGTTTCAACAAGTGAATTTTGGAGGAAACAAGCATTTAGACCATAGCAATCACTACTTGTGGACTACAATTTAGTGTCTGTAGATAACAGGATTTTTCAAACCCATAACTCTGTAATCCAATTCTTCACAATAAATTTCTTTGTAAATATACCCAATTTTCTCTCTCTCTCTCTCTCTCTCTCTCTCTCTCTCTGTGTGTGTGTGTGTGTGTGTATCCTTTTACTTTAACACCTCCTACTTCCTATTTCCACCTGTCATTCTGACATTTCCCCTAGCTTAGTAATACTCCTTTTATTTCTTCCTGGGATTGAATGTGTAAAATAAAGAGCTGCTTACTCTGGGCTATCTCTCCATCTTCATTCCTAGATATAATCAAGATTGCAGCAGGCTACCAACCTAACTCCAAGAATAAGAACAAAAACATATATCCTGTCTTTCCAAGTCTGTCTGAACCCATAGGGAGAAAGTGGATTGGTACCTAATACCTGCCCTGAGTTTAACAGAATTGGTGTGGAGAGTGCATCAAAATATGTTGAAAAATAAAAACTTCTATTCCTCTTCTGGCTATAAGTTTTCATAAAATTCACTTGCTTTTGTTTATGACAGGCATTCATTCTGGGTTCTGTTTCTTTGGAAAACCCAAAATAATACACTGGGGAAATCCAAAGTACTATTGACACAAGAATGCATAAAAATTTTGGCATATTTATACAATGGAATATTTCTTAGCAATAAAATATTATGTAGTACTTTTATCAGCATCAATATGAATTAATTTCACGATACTTTTCCAAATAAAAGAGACAGAACATAAAAGAGTATTACTGTATGATTACATTCATATGAAGATCTCTAAGAGGCAAAATAAAACTATAGTAAAACAAAATCAGAAAAATGTTATTTCTCTTGAGTTGGATGGAAATTAGGGAATTAGTATAAAGGATTAATATGGCCTTAATTCCAATAGGGGTGTAAGTTATATTAATAAGTGTATTATTTTTCATATAATATTTGTGCATTTACTACACATATAGAATATATATCTATATATCCATCTCTCTAAATATTATTTCTACCTAAAAATTAGTCTATTGCAAGATAAAAGAAACACTTATATAAACCAGATTTAAAAAGCAAGTAATGCTCAATTATTTCTTTTGTGAATAATAATATGGAATAACATTTGTACAGCCTTGACTAATTTAAAAATAACTATCATTTAACCCTTACAATATCCATTAACAGTTTCCTCTTTATGGATCTAGTTTTAGCATCATTAGGTACTAGGATATCTGGGTTTTAATTTGGGCTGTGAACCAAGTAATCATCAAAATCTTACATTTCACCTTTCTTTGGCTTTTGTTTGCTTTTGTTTACAATTCTAGATCAAGGTTTCCCAAAAGTGAGTTCTAAGATATAGAAATATTAAGCATTCATAGAGTTATATAGAAATCAAAATTCTAAGTCAAATATATTTGAAAGTGTGTGTCAAATTGTACAAAATTCAATTAAATAGGAAGACTATATTCAAGAGATCTGTTGTATGACATGGTGACTACAGTTAACAAGAAAGTCCTATATTCTTGAAAATTGCTAAGAGAGTAGATTTATTAGTGTCTTCCTCATAAAACATGATAATCTTGTGAGGTAATACATCTGCTAATTAGCTCGATTTATCCATCACACATTGTTATACATATTTCAAAAGGATACATTAGGCATAATAAATATATATAGCCTTTATTTAATAATTAAAAATAAGAATACATTTGAAGAGATGAATAAAACAAAGAACTTTTTATTGAATTTCAATAGTTCTCAGAACTTTTAATTCAATAACAAAAGTGGATCTGATAAACAGTATATCAGTAAAGCTTCTAAGCACTTTGCCTTTATTAATTTACATCTTTATATTACAAGCCTTAAACATCCTTTTAGAAAAGTTCTTTTGTCATCTTATCCTATAAATAAGGAAGCTAGGACAGAATTTTGTAGAATAATCCTCAAAGGGCAAAGTGCTAGTAAGAGCTACTTCTGGGATTTGACTGTGACAGTTGTATTCTGAAGCCTATATCAGCAGCATCCTGTTTCACAAATGTGGCCACAGAGGTGGTAGGAATAAAGATGGTCCAGTGGGAATAAAGGAGGAAATCACTTGGAAGGAAAACCAGCATTTACCTAAAAGGTTAAAGGGAAACCATCTCCCAACAGGTAGACTTTCTACTGGGAGTTGATGGTGCACAAGAAGCTCAATAAAAAATTTATATATACCAAATTTATATATACCAATATACCAAAGCCACTGTCAATGAACATGAGTTCCAGAGATCCAAACAAAGCATTTGGGGACAGAAATAGAGACTGATTAGAAGACTTCAGAATTTAGACCTTAGTGAGACAGGAAGATAGATCTCCCATAGGCAGCCAGGATAAGGGCCTTGGAGAAGGACAGGAGGGGAGGGCTAAATCATGCCAACTGAAAGGAGACAGCAAGTCTGAAAGATACCCTGTGACTCAGTACTCTCTGCCAGCATTAACCACAATGCCTTCTCTTGACCTAGAGTTCCTGCCTGGGTACCTCAAAGCTGCAAGCACAGCAGCTCTTCCTCAGTGACACTTGCCCTTACCCCTAGCGATGGCCAAGCATAACCAGACCACCCCCCCACCCCACCGCCCTAAATGCTTTTTCTTTCTAAATGATATGTCAAAAACCACTGTGTGAGGCATATCCTCTTAATTATGTAAATAAGGGACTGAAATTATGCACTTCTGATGGGCCTATTAAACTTGGAGCATAAAGAGTTTGATTGGTCCATGCTGGTATCCCTTACCCACCAATCACCTGTGCTGGCCATTAGATATGCCTTTGAAAACCTCTAGACCACAGATACTTATTGTCTTCCTTCTCTTGGGGTCCCTCCATTTGGGAGCATTGCTTCCTCTGACTCTAATAAATCCTGTTACTTTGCTGTTGTTACTCTGGTGTCCATGGATTTCATTCCTCAAACTTGTGAGACAAAGAACCTGACTGCCTCGATTCAGTGTTTCATTAGAATGAGCATTTGTGGGATAATAGATGACCGAGGAGCCTTGGCCCTTAGCTTTTACTCGTCCCCCAAAGGCCTATGTGTTAAAGACTTGGCCTCCCGTTTGGCACGAATGGGAGGGGCTAGAAACTTTAAGAAATGGGGCCTAGTGGAAGATGTTAGGTTATTGGGAGTGAAACTTCAAAGGCAATTGTGGGACCTTGGTCTCCTCTTGTTTCTTTCAAGTCTTTCCGATAAGGTGAATGGTTTTGCCGGGAGCTGCAACCACGCTGTGCTCCTTGCCATAGGCCCCAAAGCAATGGACCAGCCAATCAGACCAAAGCTTCCCAAACTGTAAGCCAAAACAAACCCCTTATATTTATAAGCCGATTGTCTCAGGTATTTCTTATAGTAATGGAAAACTGACTAACAGTGAGACCTGAGTGAAAGGTGGCTCAGAAAATCCTCAAGTGAAGTAGAAGATCCCATCTGGAGTTTGGATCCAAAAGCCTGTGTTCAGTGGTGCAGGTCGGGGAGAGGGGTAGGAGGATGGCAATCAGTTTCCTTAGGCCAAATGCAACAGGAAAGGAAGCTACTCCCTCAGGCTATATTTAGAGGATAGAGAAGATACAGGTGATAACATTTGATAAATATAATAGTAAATGGGAAAGATAAAAATAAACGGTGTTAAGGTTTGACTAAACAATGAGAATTGGTTTAGAAACAAAATAAACAACTGCCCTCACTAGTGGCAGATCATTTATATTCCAATGCTGTAAAGAGACAGTTGCTAGATAAGAAATATTTTTGTGATGAACTTCAAACCAAATAAAGTCACAGGTTTCTTAGTTACTTGAAAAGAGAAGAATGAGAGATCCCAGCATTGCAATAAAATGGCAGAGGGCGAGAAAAGAGAATTTGATGAATTAGAATGGAAAAAATTCTCAGTAAAGAGAAAATTCCTGATAAAGCTAGAATTCTTGTGAGGGTGAAGTAGGGGAACATAGAAAAATGTAGCTATTGATTATTCATGCTTAAGTAGGATTCATAGGAATTCTAAGCTTTCCAGCAGTTTGACCCGAACTCCTCATGAGAGAACTGGAGTCTAAATGGGCTTATTGGGAAAGCTGGAGTCTTGGGCAAAGCTGACCCACTATCTCTAGAACACGTTTCTGTTCATAGAGGTGGTGTTTTCTTTAGGCAGCTCTAGACTAGTTTCATGATTCTTGGGAATCAGAATACATTTGGACTTTTTTTTTTTTTTTTCATGAAGAGACTATGGGCCTAGTTGATCTAGAAACCTATGAAAGTCAATTTACCTTAAAGTACTCCAGGCTGGATATATATTAAAGCCAATTTAACTGGATCTTTTGGAAACTCTGTGGTGTTTTAGTCCTTTTGGGCTGCTGTAATAAAATATCCTAGACTGGGTAGTTTGCAGACAGTAGAAAATTACTTCTCACATTTTCGTAACCGGGGAGAGTTCAAGGTCAAATTGGGCCTCTGGTGAGAACTCTCTCTGCTTCATGGATGGCGCCTTATTCTTGCATCCTCACATGGTGGAAGGGAGCACACAAACTCTCTCAGGCCTCTTCCACAGCGGCACTATGCTTAGTTATGAGGGTTGGGTCCTCAAGGCCCAATGGGCTCCCACTGTCTCCACATTTTAACACTGCTCTTGGAAAATTTATTTCAGTATATAAATGTTGGAGGGGCAAAACATTCATATCCTAACAGTAGCTTAAACTTAGATGCCCTTCATACTATTCTTAACCATCAGAAAGGTAAAAGTGGATATTGGATATTTTCTTGTTTCTAGACTGAGATTCTTAAAAAACAAACAAACAACAACAACAACAAAAAAAACAAGAATTGTAAGAAACAGGTTGATGTTCACTCTCAGAAAATTAATTCCCTGAATATATTTCATTGTATTTGATACCTTGTAGAAAATTTGTTTCCCAAAAGTAAAATACTTCAAAATCTCTTTAAACCCCCAAGCATATTTCTTCAACTGGAAGAGATGGAAATTTTCAAAAATTGAGTTTGATCTGAATGCTAGTAGAAAAGCATTGGCAACTAAAATGATGAAATTGATGAATAACTGTTTTATTTTCAATCTAAAAGGGCTGGCAGGAAAAGAGATGGATTTAGAGTGAATAAAAGCAAGGTAAAAGAATAATTAGGGATAAGAAAGGAAACATATGTCATTCAGACCGGATTCTTACTGAGGAAACGATATTACAAATGCATTTGAAACACACGTGAAAGAAAAGTAGCTCTAGTAAAATTGAAGAGTGGAGAATTAAAGAGAAGTTATCAGGAAATGGAGGATTTTATACTGCTATTTCCCTTTTGCATTTAAAGTGGAAAAAAAAGAGAGAGAAAGAGAGAGAGGGAGAGCTGCCTAGGGCACAGAGCATATTTCTTAGTGTAGCTGTGGAAGACACCATTGTAAAAAAAGATCGGAACATCCCAAGGCAAAACAAGTATAAGTACCAAGTCCAAATAACTGTAATTCATGACGGAAAGGACAAGAGAATAGGAAGAACAAAGTCATGCCTTGAATTAATTGCTTTTGCCGTATCTCAGCAGCTGGATAAGTATGCTACCTGGCTCCTTTAAAGTGGAAAATGATAACCATAAGAAAATTATCCTTAATTGGCTTATGAGAGGGAACATGAAATTGCAGATTGGAAATGCTGTTTTTGAATTTGGTGAGGTTAGAAGAAATCTCAAAATGATGTGAAAGAGAGAGGAAATAAGTGACAGAAAAGGGGTAACGAAAAAACCCAATTGAAATTTTGCTAAAATCACATTATTTTAAAACTAGAAAGTGCTTTAGAATTTATTGATGCCAATTTCTTTATTTTTTTTTCCAAATGATTTAGCAGAGTCCAAGACTCTAACTTGGCTCTCTAGACTCCTAGTTCATTGATCTATGGTCTCTCTGTGACTTTCTTTTCTATTTTGGGGTTTCTACCTATTGCACTAATAGGGTGTCTGGTGCAAGAACATACTTGCAAATCACTATTTGATCTTAGTCCTTCATGATTTTCTCTTTGAAGCAAAGTTAAATTTCACTTAAGTGAATTAAAGTTGCATAAAGTCCCAAATTCAGTTTCTTAGTCACAATAGCCATTTTTCAGGTGTTAAACAACCACTTGTTGTTGGTAGTTATCACACTGGACAGTGCAGATAAATAGCATTCCCAGAGTTGGAGAAGTCCTATCGGAATCGAACAGTATTGTCCTGTGGCTCCATATTGGTATATTTTAGGCATAACTTATATCTAAAATTAGTCTTTACTATTTTCCAAAGGGGGACATTTCCACAGGGAGTTAGGAAATTTGAATATTAAATTTTCTTTAATCATAAAACAGGTAATTGATGATATTATCTGGTATTAATCTTTTTTGGCTATTTGTGTTTCACCATTCTCATCTAAAATGAGGAAAATAGAGCCTGTTAATCTCTTTGGGTTGTTGAAAGGGGCAACCATAAAACTTCAAATGTCCCATGATTGTAAAATATATTGTTACTATTGTTATTAATAAAGATACCATGTATTTTGACACCATTTTAAGGAAAAATGTAGACTTGACTTTCCTTTTTTTTCCCTACTTAGAAACATAAATGCTATAGAAGGAGTTCTAGCTATTTTTCTGAAGTTTTAATAGAGTGTCTAAGTAATGGTACAGGCTTTGTTCATTTAGTTTAGTCAAATAAAAATATACACTAATATTTGGATTAAGCAAAAGAGTTAAACAGATTTAGAAATTAAGATCTGATTAGAAATTTTGGAGTCAGCATACAAGGTTAAATTGAACTTGAAGAGGCTCTGATCTCACAGCATCTTATTAATGACTTATATTTGTTTCTCAAACTAGCAGTTTTAATTAGGGACAAGTACAGGCAGTCATGATTTCTTTTACCCATGTAGGTAGTTGGCAATCCAGCTAGCCAATTACTTGCAAAATGCTGGAAAAAATGAGCCCTTGATCCAAAATATTTGGAATCTATTGGACTCTGGAAAATTGTCCAAAAGGCAGCTTTTTACTAAAACTACAATCAGGTACTTTGAAATGCTCTTTTTCTTCTTTTGCACTCATCCATCTGACATACACCATCTGTCAGATCATGCTGGGTCGCCTCCGTCAGCCTTCCACTCATCTTGAAAGCGAGACAGAGCTTTTGAAGGTTATTATATCTCATGAATTTTCCCATGAAAATGCAGAAAGTTTCTTCCTGGATCATCATTTGTGTCTGTGGAAGACTAGGAGATAGTGTTTATTCACAGGAATTGTGGCTCTCCTAGGCCAATCAAAATATATGATTGAGCGTGGGCCTACGTTACACAGTAAGCAAGGACCTTTCCAGTCATCTATACTAATGATTCTCAAACAATAGGCTGCATAGGAGCCCCCCACTCCTTTGTTCTTGTTAATGTGCAGATTTGATTTAGTAGATCTGGCATGGGACCTCAGATTTTACATTTCTAATAATCTCCCAGGTGCAACTAGTACTGCTGGTTTAAGGAGCACACTTTCAGCAATAAGAGTAGAGGGTATCAGAAGAAGTTTAATTACTTGGAATGATTTCACAAGGCAATTTTAACAACAAAAATAAGAGCAATAACAATCATAGTTTTTAAAAAAAATTCACAATATTTGTTTGCATGTATTTTCTTATTTAGAACAAATAATACCAGGAAATAAGATAGATATTATGATTATATGCTTTGTAATATACTGACCAAAATTTTGGTGGCTTAAAATAATAACAACATCTATATTGTTCACAGATCTAAAGCACAGCTTATGTGATCTCACCAGGGCATGATCTGGGGCAACTCAAATTCTTGGGGAAGGAGTCATCTAAAGGCATAAATCACTTGTTTGTTTGTGTCTGATGCTACAAAACTTGGGTTGTGTCCAAACCACCTACCCATGGTCTTTCCACATGTCTTCTTGATTTTCCCATAGCATGGCAGCTGAGTTCCAAGGTTGAGCATCTCAGGAGACCCTGGTGGAAGTTGAATACCTTTTCATCAATAGTGTCAGAAGTCATATAGGATGACTTGTATCATAGGTATAGACTTGACCATATTCCAGCAAGGAAAATATACAGCCAACTCTTCAATAGAAAAGAGTTAATGTTGCATTTTAAGAAGAGCCAGTGCATTGTTTGGCCACGTTTGGCAAATGTGATATTGCAACAGGTAATCTGATTCTATTTTACTGAAGAAGATAATGGAGGGTTATTAAGGGTGACCTCTTGCTATAGGATCCAGTTCACATCGACGATTTAGCAATCTGTCTAAATATATTATATGAATTTTATAAGGCATAGAGTAGCATGTGTAGGTGACGCAGAATAGAATAGTGTTTCAGAATACAGACTTGGACTCTAGCTTCCCTATTTCCCAACCATATGACTTTGGACAAATTGCTTTGATATTTATTATCTTTGCTCTTTGTGTTAGAAAATGAGGATTTTATCTGTCTTAAACAGTGCTTGACAGCCTTGAATGAATTAAGATTTGTAAAGCTCTAAGTCTCCTGCCTGACAGATAATAAGTGCTTAAGAAATGATAACATTTTTATCACCATTGTCATTTCTATTATCTTAAAGGAAATAATAGGACTTTTTCCTTCATTAAGGTAAAACTCAGTTTAGTTTGTTTTGCTCATGCCCATTATGATTGAACGATATCACTGACTTACAAAATATTGATGTTGGTTATAAGTTAACTCTTGAAGGAGTATGGAAATGTGAGAACTTAAATGTTTTCAGTAATATCTTATGCAGATGAAGCTTCAGAGAAAACCCTGTTGCAAAACTGATTCCATTTGCCTATCTGTGATTCATGTATTGATTTAGTTCTTGGTTCTTGAAAATGAAAATTATTATATCATTCTTTTATTCCCCATAATACCGGATGCATGATCTCCACAGATGAGGTGGTCAGTAGATATTTATCCATGCATTTTATTAAGTTTCAATTCTTTCTCCTCTTGCTTTTATGGGAGGGACTATTTAGTGACATTTAAATAAGGACAAATTAATAGAAAGAAGATTTTCTATAATTGTTACAAACTTTCTTTCTCACTCCAACGTGGATAGTCTATTATATTGATTTTGTTATGTTGTAGTTATGTATTATGGTTTTGATTGTGAACCAATGAGTGAGGAAGATTAGAACCAGCATCTAGAGAACAGATAATGTATATGAGTGGGGAGAGCTATATACTCTTTACTCATATAGCTTCCTAAATCAGTTCTTTGATTTCTTCCAGGAACTACAGGAAGAAAATTATCTTAGTCAGACTTTTCATTACAGTGACCAAAAGATGTGAAAAGAACAACTTAAGAAGAAAAAGCTTATTTTGGTTCATGGTTTCAGAGATTCAGTTAATGATTGACTGACTCCATATCTCTGGGCCCAAGATGAGGCAGGGCATCATGGCAGAAGAGCATGGAAGAAGTAAGCAGAGAGAAAAATACACAACCCCCCACCAAATTCTCTCCTAGCCACATATCCACCTCCTCTAGCCATATCCTATTTGCCTACAGTTATCACCCAGTTAATCCCTATCAGTGGAGAAATTCATTGATTAGGTAAAAAATCTCATACTCTAATCACCTCTGAAAATTCTTGCATTGTCTCACACATGGGCATTTGAGGGATACCTCATATCTAAACCATGACAAAAACTATATAGATTCAAAAGTTCTTTGAGGTAAGATGGACAATGATAGTATCGTGAGATTCCACAATATACGTGTACTTTAAAAATATTATAAGATGATGGGTTGATTCATTGTAGTGTGTTTCTAATATAAACTCTTTTGCTCTGGTCTGTGTTATGTTTTTCCATTTGTTTCAGAGGAAGAAAAAAATATCTTCCATTCTGTGCATATAAACACACACGAATATACTCATAGTTGGAGAGAGAGAGAAAGAGAGATGATATGAAAATCAGTACTATTCTTAACTTCTTTTACTTTTTAACATATTAATGATATTGAAAATGCTGTATTCCATGAGAAGTCCCAGATTACCACTGTAATGCACTCTAAATGCAGAGGTTCCTGACTATTTGACAGTATCATATTTTATAATTCAGTAAAAGAGGCTTTGTAAGAAAGAAAATAACTGTTTCTACCAAGTCATAGGAGTCTATGAGTGATAGATCAAGTGGTTTACCCTTCTTACATCAGCATTTTCACTGGCCTCTGGCTCAGCACAATATACTAAGGCATTATTTAATTTCTGTTCAAATCTAGAAGAAAAAAATCTGAAAATTCCCCCAAAACAATGTTGTTTTACTCCTATTTTAGCATATTTGCCTCTATAAACTGCTCAACCAAATGTCAAGGTACAAGAGTATTCTTCAACAAATGGATGAGACTTAGAAATAATTTGAATTTTTAGGAATGGTTTATTCCTCATTACCAAACCTTTGTTACTACTCCCTTTAAGATGACTGCTTTTAATTCAGTATTTTGTTTAAGTTCAGATGTAGCTAAATACGTAGATCAATTCATCTTAACACAGAAACCCTTGTTACATTAATTTTTATAACTTGAAAAAAAAAAGGTAGAGTGGTGAATTCTGAAGTTCCAGACTAAAAATAAATGCGAACAGAATTTTCACTGCAGTGCTTCTTGAAGCTTTGGTGTCCTAGACTGCAGTAAGAATCTCCAAGAGATTTTTCTCCTGCACCATGGCAACATAGTCCTTGTCTCTGCTTTCTGCTGTGGCTCCCATCCTGTCAAATCCAGGGCACATTTGTAAATGCCATTATTGGCATTCTGTTTAACACTATTTATTAGTCTTCAATAGTAAACTTCCTACTCCATTAGGTTCTCATACAGCAAACTCTTCTGATTTTATTGTTTATCTTAGCATACTATGCCTTAACTATGTGTGTTTTATCTTACCATGTCTTCTTCATGAGCTCTTCTTGTGTTCACTGTTAAATAGAGCTATTTCTCAGGGAGGTCTTTTCACATCACTGTTCTTCTTGAATTATACTCTCTCCTTGCATTTTCTAATCTGCTAGAATTTCAACATCCAGACAATATTAATATTGTTATCTTAATTATAGATATCTTGGCTGCACTTCACAATCATACTCAAATTCATAATCAAATACCTATGGGATATCTCTATCTTGACTTATCATAAAAATATGAAACTCAACATATTATGTAATGAATCAATAATCATTACCTCATTCTGAGTCCCATCCTTTGTATGAAGTTGCTTATCTCCCTATATTTTCTATTTCAATACTACTATCTTCCCAGTAAAGTGAGCTAGAAACCTGGTATGTATTTTAGTCTTAAACCATTTGTATATTTCCCATACCTTCTCAAATTTCAAGTTTGAACTGAGTTAAATGTGGCTGACTCTAATGCAACATTTTATTTAAGAGGTTTTTTGACCTCTTTTTCTCCTGTGGCTTACATTAATATTTGTTAATAAAATTTGTGAAAAACCTTCATGTTGAATTACATTCAATTTCCCCCACTCAAATGTACATCTCACCATAATGTGCCAGTAGTTCAATTTAAACTTATAAATGGTTTCCTGTGACCTATGGGGTAAAATGCAAGCTCTTGAACAAAATTCCAATCCAGTCCACCTCTCCAAACTCATTTCTCTCCATAGGATGTTCTGGGGAAAAAATGTGACTACTTGTTATTTGTCATACTCAAAACACCATTTTTCATCTTTACAGCCTGTTCATGTTTTCCCCTCTAATTAGTGTGCTCTCTTTCTCTACATTCTCCCCTTCATCTATCAAAGACCTAATCACGCAATCTTCACAGTCCTTCTCCCAAGGCTCTCCTTGCAGAAACTTCACAAGAGTCCCACTTTATTAATAGGTCCCACTTCTTTGCATTCCTGTTTGCATAGCTCTATAAGTTATAGTTACATTTTGGTAATTATTCCTTTAAATCTATCCTTTATAGTAGATTATAAGGTTTTCAAGAGCTGAGATAGTATTTGAACCATTTTGTGTATGTGTGTGGCTGTGTGTGTATGTGTGTGTGTGTGTGTGTGTGTGTGTGTGTGTGTCTGTGTGTATGTTTGGTACCTAATATAGTAAAGAAAATTCTATTTACTCATTGTTTTATTCACCTTTTCCTACTGCTATGACTAAAAGACCTGAAAAAAAACAATTTTAGAGGAAGAAAAGTTTATTTGTGGGCTCATGGTTTCAGAGGTCTCAGTCCATAGACAGTTGGCTCCATTACTTGGGGCTCAAGGTAAAGCAGAATATCATGGCAGAAGAGTGTAGCATGATAATCAGAAAAGCAGAGAGAGAGACTCAATTTCAAGCTCTCATAACTCAATCATGTCTCCTTTAAACCTTTTTGCATTGTCTCACACATGAGCTTTTTGGGGACACATCATGTTCAAACTTTAACACTCATTCCTTGATTTATTAACTCATGTATTCATTTAGTAAGTATTTTTATATTGAGGATAGAAGAAATTGAAATAGAGTCTGTTCTCAAAGAGCTCATAGTCCATTGCAAAGGCAGGGAAGTATGCAGTTGACTCCAACACAATGTGAGAAGAACTGTGGATATTCCCTAAAATGCTGTGTTGCATAAAGGAGAAGTTAATTTTACCTTCTTTTCAGACCTGTGAGAATAAATAAATAATATAAACTAAAATAAGAATTCATAAACAATATAATCTAAGACAATGTGATAAAAATATTTAACAGGTTATCATATAATTTACTTCCTCCCTCTCTCCTATCTCCATTCATTGTATTTTGATTTATAATCCCAGTTAGTTAATAACTTAATGAAGGCCTAAAATTTCAAGGTAAATAGGCAGGAAAGAAATGGTTAATGAATTTCCTTTGTGACATTTTTTTCTAGTCTCCACCTTAAATGGCTGAGAAAATTGCACTAAGTCTTTTGGGAACAAACATTAATTCAATTATCATTTGAGTATCAACTATAGAAAGGAGTTCTGTCCAGATCTGTGGAAAAAACTAGAAAGCAAAGTAAATTTTTTCTAATTTGATTGAAGGCATTTTTGACCTGCTACATATGATAAGACATTCATAATTAATTTTTTAATGCATATTTGTGACAAATGCCATAAGACAGTCATGCAGATAGTTTGCCTTCAGTAACAGAGTAGCAGGGTTCAAGAATTAGTGATTAGAAATTGTCTTTGATTCCCATCTTTGTTCTGCTGTCTAGTGGGTTGTTTTAGTTCATTTGGTTTATCTTGGTTAAGGTACATGGTCTTTCCAAGTTTTATTTGTAACATAGCATAAGTTACATCTCAAGGTTTTGTTGTGAGGATCAGTAGAATTACATGAAGTACCTAACATTGAGAATTTTAGCAAGGACTTAGTATGTCATCTATTTCTACTATTACTAATGCTATCAAGAACTGACATGGTTTGAATGTCTACCTTAGCTAGGCATTATTGTATATGCTCATAAATGTGAGGGCTGAATGTTTTAATGAAGAAATTCTACCAGCCTTTTTACTTTTAAGTATTTCAGCTTATAACATTTTTGGTCAAGAATGTAGAAAAACTGTGTGTGTGTGTGTGTGTGTGTGTGTGTGTGTGTGTGTGTGTATCTGGTTTCTAATGATCTTGACCAAGAGAATAGTATTCTTTATATTACAGTCTCTTCAATAGTATGTTAAAGAACTCAACATGCAAAACCCTTAGCTCATGGGTATAATTGAGATTCTTACATATAAAACAAATTAAATAAACAATAGTGTTCCTGTGGAACCAGAGAGGATGATCCCTAACATATAAAGTTCTGAATATAGTCAGACAAGATGAGCCCCTTCCTTTCCCTGATAGAATTTCTGACTTGGCTGCTATAGTAACAGATACAGAGCTAAGCTTAGTAAACTATATTTCCCCTTCTACAGTACTCTATGCATTGAGAAAATAGATTGATCCATGTTGGCTAAGCATGGTCCATCATGGTTGGTCAACCACTCACAAATGAAGACTTGTAAGTTGGTCAAAAACTTGAGTAAAGTGCTGGCACAACGAAACCCCATAGTAACTGCCAATGTTAGGCAACAATGTTGTGAAATAACTTAAGGTCTCTTTTAAATGACACAATTTGCATTATTTATATTCACTTTATAGCTGGGCATGGTGATGCATGCCTGTGATCCCATCGGCTCAGGAGGCTGAGGCAGGAGGATCATGAGTTCAAAGCCAGCCTAAGCAATTTAGTGAGCCCGTAAGCAACTTAGCCCTGTCTCTAAATAAAATATAAAAATGGCTGGGGATGTGGCTCAGTGGTTAAGTGCCCTTGGGTTTAATTCTTGCTATCAAAATAATAATAATAATAAATATAATAACTCTAATTGGGGAAACTTTAAATAGGGAGTATTTAAGTCTTCAAATAGCCCTGAGAGATCTTGAAACCAAATATATTTGTGGGGGAAAAGAAGAAAAAAATGGATATATTATATAAGTGATATTTTTGTTACAGGATAGGTTATACAAGTATCACTTGTTAAAAATGTCAGGTTTTGTGAGCTCCAAAATAGCACTAAGCATTTAATGATATTCTTCTGATAACAAAAATCAAATGCCCCTTCAGTGCAATGGATTTGAAATGCTTGTTCATTTGTAAGTAATGTGTCATGCCTATCACACAGGTTCCCCAGTTTTTTCTCTAATCTTAGAAATACAAAACCAAATCAAATCAAGTAGGGTTGCTCAATTAGTTACTTTTGCATCTTCAGACACCAGTTGAAGATTGACAGTTCCATTTCTTTACCTAGTGCTTTGTCAGTTTCTGAGAATTGAATGCCATCTTTTTGTTGCAAAATGTTCTGAAAAACAAAATAAAAAAAAAAAAACAAACTCATGTGCCTTTACCTTGCAGATGTTCATATATTTACTCTAGTTGATAGAGCTGTTGATCATCCTATTTCTAAATTAAAAAAATAATTGAATATTGTTATATATAAAATAAAATAGATCTAAATGTTTTTATAGAAATAATTAAGTATACTTGATTTTAAATGACTATGAACACAGCAACGTATTTTTCACTTCTGTGATCTAAATACTAGTTAATGAAGACACTGGGAATGTGGTAAGAATGGAACTATCCTTGGGTTGATAATCTTTCACCTCTAGATACTCACCTTTCTGAAACTAAGGTATTCTATCAAGTAGTATGTCTTGATCAAATCTAACAGAAGTATTTATCCAGGGATTTTTTATTACAAAGTTTTCAATCTTTAAAAACACACGAGAAATAGTTTCCTCATCACCACTGATTTCAAAAATTCTAATTCAGATACCATTACTCAAAACATCTGTTCAAATCTTCTCTTGAAAGTTTCCCTGTAGCATAGTAATAAAAGAAAAGTAGCTCATAAAAAATAGTGTTTCATGATCAAATAAATTGATGTAGGGGAGCTGCTTCTACATATTCTTTTTGGAAACTTATAAAACACGCTGCCATAGTATAGACTCTGGAAAGTTCTATAACAAATAAATCTATGTAACCATGTTAATTCTTCATTTCTTAACAGAACAGTTACTAATAGGGAAGTAGTGATCTGTGGAACACATCTCAAAAAACAATGTCTCCTACTGTATAAGAGATGTATTTATCACCAGAATCAATAATTCAATAATCAATAACTTGGCATCAAAGTTTTCTAATAATGTTTTATCTTAGTGGACTCTTGATAGAGATAAGAGACAAGAAATGTATATTGATTCCTAATTCACATATCCTAACTTTAGAGAATCTGAATTCAACCATACAAAGTATTGTTCCATAGTTGCCATCATGACTGGATCTTTTGTAGGTCATTTCTACTTTTTAAAGTAAGAACTTTTCTTTTGAATCATATGAGTATATGCTAAGGTCTATAAATTCTACAAGTGTAAATCCAATTCCTTTTCTTATTTGTTATCAAATCCCCTGGCCAGAGTAATGTTATTTGAGATACCCTAAAATTGCAAAAACACAACTGGCAGAATTTGGTGGTCAGGGAAGACATACCCATAATAAGCATCTAGTCTAGCAAGAATAAATCTTGATAGTTGGAGTCAAAAAGTAATCAATTATGATTGGGTTTTCTTGAATAGAATGAAATGGGTCAGACTGAGCTTTGATCTCTGCCTCCAGAAGCCTGGGTACTCAGTAGTAACAGTAGTCTGATCAACCACCTTGTGGAGAAGTTTATTTTACTGAGTCTTTGTGTAACCTCCATTTTTACCATTGTGGCCACTTTATTTGTGGGCCTTGAACAAGGACAGGAGTGTCCAAGTAAAGAGATGTATAACCACAGAGTTGAGATAACATCTTTTCTGCAGATAGTGTTCTTTGATCAGCATTCATATGGGATGTGGATATTCTTATACTCTATGTTCCATCTGTGAAACTCATCTAAAAATCTCTCTTCAAGATTCCCTTTTTTATAAAATCTTCAATTCCTTTTTTCCAAATAACAACCATCCTACAGCCAAGAAGACAATGGATGTGTGGCAGCCTTCCACTTATGGGGTCATAATAACATGGGGAATTTTTTTCTTAATCTTTTATGGTATGGGTATTGAACAGAGAGCACTTAACCACTGAGCTACATTCCCACCCCCTTTTGATTTTTCATTTTGAGACAAGGTCTCACTAAATTGCTGAGGGTGGTGTCAAACTTACACTCCCCCAGTCTCAGCCTCCCACGTCACTGGGATTATACACAGGTACCACTGTGCCAGCTTCATGAAGAATCATCTTTAAACCAGGTTCAGATATGTATTTCCCATTTCAATGGTTTTTTGGGGATTCCACATAGAGAGTGGAAGGACAAATGGCAATATAACAAGAGTAGGTGCACCAAGAGTGCAAACCACCTGTTCCTAACCCTTGTTAGTGACTTCTTTAGGTCTGGAGGCTGATTGTACATACACTGCAGCCTTGAACAGGCTGGCATGTGGTGGATCAGATAACACCCAGTTTGCATCAGGTAGTTCAGCTGCTTGAAAATGTGGTTTCCCAAGGACAGCTATTTCCCTGTTCACCAGGATCATGTAATGACAATAGGAAATGTGAATATAGTAATTTACTACATGTTAGAACTGTACATTCATTTCTTTAATCATTGCAGTGATCCTAAGAAATTAGTGCTAGTATTGTTTCTGTGTTATAGAGAGGACATGCAGAACAGGTAGTATCATTATCTGTAGCCACAGCTGATGGAGGGATATAGGATTTAAACAGTGTGGCTTCAAGGATTGGTCTCTTTACTCGTTCCTGCACTCTGCCTCCTAAGTGCTAAGCTGAGAGCTATTTCTTGAAAGCAAATGAGTTATGTGAAGAAGGTATGACTTTGCTTTAACACCCTCAAGGCCATTTCTGTGATTGTCTTTTTAGGGCATGCCACAGTTTCTAAGCTCTATTCCCTTTGGTCACACTCACTTCAGCTGGGTCATAAGGTCCAAGTGGTATTAAATTCTAAATACCTGGGATTATTATGACCCCAAGCAACTCTTTCAAAAATCCTTACGCATCAACTGTTAAAACTAACATTATGTCAAAATAGCCTTCTTCTAGAATCTCACACAGTACATATATTTCCTTTAGATAATCTAAATTATCTGTTAATTTCCATGATTGCTTATTTTATTTACAACCAATAGTTTTGAGTTCATTAATTATATTCTGCCATCTTGTCTTATTTCTCTTTCTGTAAGTTGAGAAGTAAATGCCACAGATGTTGCCTTCAAAGAAAGATCTATCCTTTTAATATATTAATCTTTATTCTGTATTAAGAGGACAGTGATCAATAGGTTGCACACAAACTTGGAGTAGTCTCAAACAATAAGGCATTACACAAAGAAACAGAGCTAATAAGATTGCTTGAGTTTTTGCCTTTGTTTTAAAATACATTCCCATAGGAGTCCAATAAGGAGGACAAAAGAAGAGAATTTCTTTAACTGATGCAGGTTACTTGAAGTCTTCTCCCTCAGGACCCAGAACAAACTTGATTTTTTGAATTCTAAGAATATGACCTGACCCTCCATAATATTTTCAAGAAGTCTAACTTTTTCTTTTTGTGTCATAGTTTTCACCATTTTAGTTTCAGTAAGAATTTGAGCATGTAAAATCATAGCCCAATCTATGAATCCGATGGGTTATTTCAGCCGCCCCTTTTTATCATAATTACCTATCAGTTCATCATTTCTACCATGCCCAGCTCACTGATGTTCAAACACGGCCCCTGACCTTAGCTCTGCTCAGTCATTGATTCAGTTCCAATTAGTATTTTAGTTGGTGGGGAATCAAACTCTAAAAATATGAATATTTCTGTATGTATTTTGAATTCTCATTATATACAAAGTATATTCCTTATTAAAATTATTTGTTAGATTTTTAAAAATAAAGCATTGACCTATTATTAGTCAATTATATTTCTATGGTCAGGTCCAATAATTACAGAACAGGATCATAATTGAAGTAGGAAAAAGTCTATATGACTCACACTGATATTTTTGTAAATCACTACAAATGGACAGGAGAATATGAATATGCTCAGAGCCACAGTCCAAATTGGAATAAGTGTAAGACTATCAGAGTTCAGTGGTATGATCCAATTAATAAAGTTAGGAATTAATAAATCATTATTAATAAAGTTTTTCAGTTTATATGGAAAAGTGCTATGAGGGTAACATGAAATGTCTACTACCAAGTAGTTTATAATTTAAATGGAAAAGTAAAATAAGAGCAATAAAAAAAAAAGATGAATTGTGGAAAACATTGTATGCTCAAGACCAATTGGCTCAAGGAGCAAATGACATTGGAATTCAGAAGAAACAGAAATCACAAAGAGATAGAAGAAAAAGCACCTTTACTTTTAGAAGATGTCTATATTTTAGGGGAAAAAAAGGATGTCACAGACCATTTTGCATTTAATAGAAATCACACATAGGAAAGAAATATTTCAGGCTTTGTGGTATAAGTGAAATGATTACTTCATCAATTTAAGTCACTCTCTGTAGAAATAGTATGTTCCTGTTGTTTTGAGTTGCATGTTGACAAAATTAACAATACACAGAGCATAGGTATTCACTAGAATGGCCAATGGGTGTATCTATCTATCTATCTATCTATCTATCTATCTATCTATCTATCTATTTATGTGTGCATTTATTTCAAGTCTACCTCCTGGAAGCGTGATATGCATTCTAAAGAACACCTTGAATTCACTAGTGGATTGCAGAATAACAATAAAGGGGATGTCTTTAGGGAGGAGAATTCAGTAAAAAATGCAAACCTGAAGAGGAAAAACAGAAATCTGTGCTAGCAAGTGAGAATTTCTCACACCAAACACTTGGAAACTAGTCTTTTTGAGACAGAAAGTGGAGAATTGAGGGTAAAGAGCCTCCAGAGAAGAGAAATACCCAGACTCAGTTCCTGAAATTCAGTTCTATGCATGCAACCCTCTACCAATAAATGCACTTGACTTCAAGCCCTTTTGTTTTTTCCTCTGAAATGCAAAATTGGTTTTGTTCTTCTGTTGTGTCCATCAGCCAATGGCTGGAACCACTTTTCCCTGCAGACTTTTTTACAGTGAAGCTGAGTGATGGTGTGTTTAGCAGCTGAAAATATACTTGGAACCACGTATCATCCATGCTCTCAGAGGATTCTTCCCATGCACAGAGTTCTTTTCATCTCATTTGGATAGTCAAATTGTGGGAGAAAAAAATATCTAGTTTTGGCTTGATTCTCATTATTTCTGAAAATTGATTACCTTCTGAATTGTAGAATTCACATTAGAGTTGAAAGTCAGCATTGTGTTTATTATGCATCTTCTCAAGCCTCCTCTCAAAGAATGTTCATAATCATTCTCATCGGGTTGGTATCGTCATTGTTCTTATGCTAAATAGGTGGGAATGGGCACAGGTTTATGTGCACCTGAATCTGTCCAGCTTTTTCATGAGAACAGGATGGCCAAAATGCTCATCTCAGGTTCATGTGCTATGTTACAGTGGAAATATGAGTCAAAATGAATACCTTGTGATTTATGGGAGTCAAAGTTCTGATGGTTAGTCTGATGATAAAAGGAAGCACTAGATCATAACTATTGGTCTTTTGGTTTAGGATGGCCTTATAGTATAACTTGAATAAAAGCACTGTCACAGATATGAGTATCTTAATTCAGAGAATCTGTGCTTGTGTAACAGTAAGGAACAGGCTTTGGTTTAATGGTTTGTGGCTTGGTCTTCTGAATGATCTGAGTAATATGACAGACTACTGAGTCTTGTGTTTCTTGTCTAAAGTTCTAGAAGTAGAGTGTAAGACATGAATAGTTCATTTCTACTTCTCCCACCTTGGATCAATCATGAAGGTTATAAGAGGACTCACAAATTAAAATATGAACAATTAAAAGTAAAATTATTTGTCCCTTTGTACTTAATATGCATATATATATGGAAGACTGTGAGAAAATTTGTGACAATGAGTGACTGTTACTCTTAATTGCTTATTCCTTCAAAACCCCTGCTCTCTGTAAAAGACTGTCACTGAGCATATTTATTCATGTAGAGACAGTTTTATGGAATATCAAACAGTGGGCTAGAACACCAGCTGTTGGGTGCCAGCCAACTGCACAGAATTCATCTGTACTTTATTTGCTTTTACTGTTTAGATTCATTAATTTCTCACTTTACTATATGAAATGTATCCCTCTTTCAAAAATTTATTTTAGTGGTTCTATTTCTCATCTATACACGTAATTCAGAACCCCCCCCCCTTTTAACTTCTAAAGTTTCAGATCTCTCCATCTATCTCTGGTTTCGAGTTTGATGTGATACTCGTAATTGGAAATTTCTAAATATAACCAGCAGCCCAAATAGGCATGACCTCAATGAGAGGCACTATAGTTAGAAATCTGAGGCTTGACTGTTCTAGGAGGTAACTGAATAGGGTAGTGAAATTCCTTCCTTCATCTTTTCTTCAAGCTCCCAGGCATGCTTCTTGATTTTTTTTTTTTTTATGGTGGACACTATGTTTTCTAGAATTCTATCCCAGGGGCATAAAGTTGACTTAGTTGACCTCTAGACACCTCTTTCGGCTGAAATAATAAGTTTCAAAGAGAAATTTGCTGTGTTAGAACAGCTTTAAATATTTCAAAATGTTCTCAAGAATTATTTTAATCTTCACAAAATTGATGTCATTTTCTTGATTTATGCTTGTCTTGATAATGCAGCTGGTGTGGCATTTGTGGAATTTCATTATGCAGTAAATAGTTATTTTGATGAAGAAAGTGATTAAATTTAATTTCAACAAAATATTAGATTGTATAATAGTATTTTCCCTGTTGGATGTTAATATAAACAAAATCCCTCCTAGTGTTGTGAGCTGAAAAATACATTATGAAAGCATAATGAAAAAAGTTAAATGATAAACTCTGGAGACAAAGGGAAGGGAGGAGATGGTTGAACAAAAATTATAGGTATATTTGATTTCAGTATGTTGATGACCCAGGAAGGTTGATGTGGTTTGACAGAGTAGTTTGTGTGGTACTTATTCTTTTAATCATAGTAATTTATAGTGAAGTACAGAGGGATAACATAGGATGTTCCCATTCCTCTGCTGGTTTTTTTTTTTTTTTTTTTGGCTCTGGGGATTGAACCCAGGGGTAGTTTACTACTGAGTGTGATCCACACCCCCAGCCCTATTTTGTATTTATTTAGAGACAGGGTCTCACTGAGTTGCTCATGTTGGCTTTGAACTGGTGATCCTCCTGTCGCAACCTCCTGAGCCACTGGGAGTACAGGTTGTGTGTCACCGTACTCAGCCCATTCTTCTGCTTTTTCCAGGCCTTTCCCAGCAGGATTCCTAACAGAAGTTAGGAATTCAACTCAGTTTTAGTCCTATGCTGCAACAGGTAAATATGTCCAAGTCTGAAGGTTTGTGGCAACCACAGTTACATCTGAATGATGACAATCCCATAGTCTATTCCTGCACCTAGAATTACATGCCTTATTTGCATGCAATTCTCTTTACTCCCTTCTTTTCCAAAAGAAAGGTGCAAAATTTATAGAAAGCAACAGATACACATACCTGATTAAAAGAGTGAGGTATTCTAAAGGCTGTGGGGATCTGTGGTGATTTCTCAAATACTTCATCCAGAAAATAGGTGTGAATTCCTTAACTAATTGTTGACACCAGTTAGGGAAATGGTTTTTTGTTTTTTTTCTATTTCTGGCAGGAATTCAGGCCCAAGGCTGATTTTCAATCTAGGTGACAAATGTTAGAAACATGTTTAGCTGATGTAAATAGAGAGTATAAGTTTCTAAAACTTAATACTCTGGCCAGACCGCTCCCTCAGTAGGAGTCTACAGGGGCTTGTTCCCTTTGGTGATGTAATTGTAGCAGGACTGCAGGCCCAGGGATAACTATATCCATTACCTTGGTGGTTTTAGTCCAAGATACTGTCAACATCAAGTCTGTATCATCCCTGATGAAATAAAACCAGTTTGCAAAGTTCTTTTCTCCCTCTAATTCTGTAACTTACCTAGCTTTCTGGTAAAGCTGGTTTCATTTCTAAAAACATTGCAAAGTTTAGGGCAACTCCATTCATCCAACAAGTATTGAGTGTGTATTATGTGTTAATTTTTATTCTAGATACTAGCAATACAGTAGTAAATAAAAGGATGAAATCCTTGCTCTCCTGGAGATGACATTCTTATAAGAGATAAAAATAATATGCACAACTGCATATTATGCAATTTAATTATTGATTGTATTAAGTGTCATAAAGTTGATGGAATGCCATGTAGAATAACTGAAGAAGATCACTTTAGATAGAGACAATATGGCTTTTCTGAGGAAGGGACCTTAGCCAGAAGGAAGTGCATAAGCTGAAGGAGGAGGATTCCAAGCAGAAGAAGTGTGTGTAGATCCTTGAGGAATTGAAGCTGCTTGTCATGTCTTGGAAAAAGAAGGCATCACATCAGTGCCCTTGAGGTGTAGTAAACCAGGGAGGGCAGGCTGTGGGAAGAGGAAGGCAGGCAGAAGATGCATTAAAGGTAAGGCCATGCGGTCAACTGTGGGGAAGACCGAGGCTGCCAAGACTGGAGGTCACCAGGGACATTAAGCATGGCAGCAATTGGCTCAGCCTCGAGTTTTGGAAAAGATTTAAAAGCCTCTTTGGTTTCTTTGTAGATAATGGCTTCCTCAAATTTTTATATTAAATTACTTTGGACTCAATCACTTATGGAGGTTTTAGTAAAATAGTTCTTATTATGTTAAGCCCTTTTTTTATATATAGCAAGACAGAGCATTGAGTAAATTTCACAAAAATGTTATACAGAAAACTCAATAAAACAAATTTTGTGACACTTTACATGTTATGTGTTCAAGACTAGTTCTCTTTCAGATATCTCTTTCTCTCCCCAAGGAAGGACGTGGTAATTTTTACAAGATTGAGGAATAACTTCAACTCATGTAGAAATTATAGGATTACATTAATCTTTCAGTGTAAAAGGTCAGCCTTAGACTTCCTGAAATTTAGAAGCCCTGGGTGGGTGTCTCATACCTCAGCTTCAGTTTTGGTAGGGTACTTATTCAGTGTCTGGGTTGTTAAGGGACCCTGATTTCCTCTGATCTGTGCTCTGATGCACCCTGGGTCACATAGCAGAGGAGACTGCATTCACACACACCCACACACACACACACACACACACACACATGAGTGTACACACACAGCTACTTTTTTTTTTAAATCTCTCCTATTTTAAAAGTCAGTCAAGTTTTATGTAGCCATGTGGGCTTACCATATTCCTCTCTAGGGCTTCATTAACTCTTCCTCCAGTTACTTCCAGGCACCCTTCAGAGAAGAAGTTTTATTCTCTCAATTAGCCTGAACTAGAAGAGAGGGATAGGGCAGGGTAAAGAAGGGGAGGGGTGCAAAAAGGATGCCCTGTTCATATATTTAAGTGACCTGAATCTACTTCTTTGTTTTACTCTTGAGGTCTTTTCTCAGGGTGGAGATACATACTTAGGTTTTTGTCAGCACTCTACCACATCTATAAATCTAACAAAAGTGTCAATACAGCACCAAAGAGCTATAAAAATGAGTAGTCAGTCTGAAAAAAAAATTATGAAAGTTTTATATTTTAAGAAAAACTTGAAGTAAATAATAATACTTATGTCTAGATGCACATGTATAAAGTACTGTTTAATAAAATTTAGAAGAAAAAACCTGAGCATTTTAAAATTTCTGTCAATTAGATGGATTTTTTTTTCAGTTTTTACAGGTTTGGTAGACTATTGAAAAATATATTTCAGTCATAACCAAATTATGAAATTTCCATCCAAATTTCTTGGCACTGAATACAAACATAAGGGAACATTAGAAAAACTTTCATCTAGGTATATATCAGATTTTTAATAGCTGCCATAATAAATTACCACAAACTTAACAGCTTCAACCATCACAAATTTATTGTCTTACAGCTCTGTGGTTCAAAATGGGTTTCAGTAGGCTCAAATTAAGTTGTTGGTAGAGCTGCATTCCTTTCTAGATGACCAAAGGATGAATGTGTTTCTTTGTCTTTTTCAGCTTCTTGAGAGGTTGCCCATCTTTCTTAAATCATGACTCCCATCCTTCTCTTTCTAACGCCAGCAATAGCAAGGACAGCTCATCTCACATCACATCACTCTGCTCACCTTCTCTGCCTCCTTCATTTACATTTAAGTACCTCATAATCACATCAGATAATCCAGGACAGATCTCCTGTGTCAAAGTCAGCTAATTAACAACTTTCATTCCATCTGTAACCTCAGTACTCCTTTCCTATGTAATGAAACATACACATTTCCAGTTAAGATAGGGATGGCCATGGAGTGCCATTATCCTCTCTAATTTCCCAGTCTGAAAGGAGTAGACGTAAAAGAAAAGGAAGGACAGATTTGAATGAATTTTAGTTAGAGTATGTGTTACTCCTTGGAGGAGGGAATATTTACAGGTGTCCTAGATGGTATGCATTTTTTTTTGCTGAAATATCATTTCTGCTTCATTATTTATTGAAATTTATTTATTTTGCATCAAGCAGAAAATTCATTGTGCTAAAGTTTCCCAAAGGAAAATTCAGCTACAAAAGCATCAGTGGGCATGTCTACAAAAAGAGAAAAAAAATATATAACTTTCTCTGAACATGTTCCTTGGCTGGTTGATGTGGTTTCTTTTAACATTTCCAATAGCTAGGTGGAAATGACATCTGGTCATCATTGCTAAATGTTACATATCTTTCAGGGGAAAATTAAACACAAAACTAACCAAATCATCAATCTCTTAAAATGGCTCCATATAAGAATGGATGTGTTGGCTCCTTGAAAGTTATACACTGGGTACATCTTTAAGGGCTCTTGAGTTCAATTGTGACATAAAATTGGCAATTTTTGCTCATTGAATATTCTGTCCAGCTGGAGAAAAAAGTTAGATAGCCACTGTCCCTCACAGATGACTGCCAAGTGGCCAGTTCCCCACAGGCCTAAGCATTTACATCTGTCCTCTAGTTTAAAGGTGAACCTTTTAAAGTACAATTTAGAGTCCAAATTGTACAGTAACAATAATCACGGGTCTGCATGGGTTAACAAAAATCAAAGGACAGCCTTAAATCTCTAATACATTTAGGAAACAGTGTTAATGATCAGAAATTGACTTAGTCAAAGCATACAGATATAAGGCAAGTCTTCAAATGACAGTGTGGCCCTTCTATGACAGATATAACATATAAAAGAGAGCACTTATTGGTTGTTTTGCCTGTAAACTTACATAGACTTTCAGTTTATAAACTTTTACATAACACTTAGACAAGACTTAGACAGATAGTTCTCAGATGAATACATATACCTAGTCACATATATTTTGGGTATCAACAATATTGTTATAAACAAACCTTTGTTTGTTTAACCAGTTACAAAGCAATCATTTAAGACTTTAAAACAGTTACAAATTCTAATTTCTTTAACACTTAGGTTTTATTACTTGGGAGAAACTAATAAATACAAGAAAATTATCGATAGATAAGAGCAGATCAGTATTTCAGACTTTGTTTCATATCAGTACATTAAAATTCAAATAACTTTAACTGTGCTAGTTATAGCCAATTTAATTGCAAACAAACATTTTTAAATTTACCTTCCACAAATCTTCTGTGACATACTCAGACATTCACAGATTTATATCCTTAATTTTATCCTCTTTCATGTTGAACTTAGCCCAAGACTATTACTTTAACAGACAAAATATTTTCTCATCAAAAAAGATTTCTTTTACCTTCTAATTTTCCATACTAAAATGTTTTCATATTCATAACTTTATTTTATCTTTTTTAGTTTTACAATCTTTATTTTATTTTTTTAGTTTGAATATCCATATCTATTTTCATATGTATTTCTATAGGTGTTTATATATACATACATATATATATTCATATATATATATATGAATTCATATATATATGAATATACCCTAACAGCTATCAAATTCCTGCTCATGCATTTTCATAGTCAGTTACAAAATCATAAACTATAACTAAAACAAATCGTAAACATGCATCTCAAAAGAAAAGTAACTATATACAAACTTATATCCATTTAAATATTTTCATGTATATATTTTAACATATATATTTATATTTGTATTCCTGTATGTGGATAAACTAAAGTAACCGTAACTATTTTTCTACATTAGGCTTTTATCTACCAATACACCTTAGAGAAACCTCTATACAAGCCATAACATTTTAATGAATGTACCTACGTATTTGAGAATATAAATTCATAAATTCACATAAAACCCATAGATATTTTATATACTCATTTCTATAGGCATAACCTAGATTTCCCATATAATAATATTGATTACCTTAAAAATATTCATAGATAAAAGTATATATATATGAATTTTGATATATAATATTACCTCTATATTCATCTTTATATTCATACATATTGATATATTTGTTCCAAAGGTAACCTGTCTCCTAAACCAAAAGCCATAATTCAGAAGTAAACCTACCCCTACCCATAATCATGAGTCTTTTAAACAAAAATTATAAATGTTACTTTGAATATCCATTTATATTTCACATAAATATTACATATATGTTTATATACATTCATATATATTTATATATATCATATATGTGTGTATAATGGCAACCAACATCTCAAGAGAAAAATAACTATATACAGATTCATATCCATTTAAATATTTTATTTATATTTTTACATATATATTCATATTTGTATTCATATATATGTATAAAAATTTTCAAACCTAATATTATTTTGTTGTGGTCTATTTGATTCTTAAAGTTGAGAAGAGTTTGTTTGATGTACGTAGATGCTCCATTGTTTAGGGCATAAATATTTATGATTATTATGTCTTGTTGAGTATAATTACCTTAAGCAGTATGAAATGCCCTTCTTTGTTCATTCTGATTAACTTTGGCTTGAAGTTCACTTTATCTGATACAAGGATAGAAACCCCTACTTGTTTTCATCCGGTGAGTGATGTGTTTTTCCCATCTTTTTACCTTCAGTCTATGGATGTCTTTGCCTATGAGGTGAGTCTCTTGGAGATAGCACATTTTGGTCTATTTTTTAATTCAATTTGCCAGTCTATGTCTTTTAATTGATGAGTTTAGGCCACTAATGTTCAAAGTTATTGTGTTCCCAGTCATTTTGGTTTATTTTTATTATTTAACTTAAATTAGTTTCTCCTTGATTGACTATTTCTTTAGTGTAGTTCTTCTCTTCACTGGTTTTCACTTTTTTTTTTTCCTCATGTCATTTTCATGGATATTTTGTTGAGAATATTCTGAGGTGCAGGCTTTTTGGTTGCAAATTCTTTTATTTTATTTAATTTTTTCTTTGGTTTATCATGGAAGGTTTTATTTCATCTTCAAATATGAAGCTTAATTTTGCTGGATATAAAATTCTCAGTTGGCATCCATTTTCTTTCAGAGCATGGTGTATGTTATTCCAGGAACTCCTAGCTTTGAGAGTCTGAGTTGAGAAATCAAATGAGACCCATATTGGTTTTCCCCTATATGAAATCTGATGTTTTTCTCTCACAGCCTTTAAAATTCTATCCGTAGTCTGTATACTAGTCATTTTCATTATAATGTGCCTTGATGTGGGTCTGTTGTGTTTTTACACCTTTGAGGTTCTATAAGCCTCTTCTATTTGATTTCCATTTCATTCTTTAGATTTGAAAATTTTTCTGATATTATTTTATGAAAAGATTGTGCATTCCTTTGGTTTGTATCTCCACATATTCGTCCTCCCAATAAATCTAAAATTGGTCTTTTCATGTTATCTCATAATTCTGGGAAGTTCTATTCATGGTTTCTTCAGATTGTCTCTCCATAGTCAACTCTGTTTTCAAGATTATGTATTTTGTCTTTATTGCCTGAGGTCCTGTTTTGCAAATGATCTATTCTGTTGGTGGTGCTTTCTATTTAATTTTTAATTTGGTTTATTGTTTCTTTTAGTTCAAGGATTTCTGGGTTTTTTTATTTTTATTTTTTCAGAATCTCTATCTATTGAAGTGATCTTTTGCTACCTGTATCATCCTTTATGTCACAATCTGTTTAACCATGTACATTCTAAACTTCTTCTCTGACATTTCTTCTACTGTAATGCCAATGGATTCTATTATTGGAGTATCTTGGTTTGCTTGGGTGATGTGTTCCTTTGCTTTTTAATGTTGTTTGTGCATCTGCCCACCTAATGGTATGGATCTGAGACAGTAATGTTTCTACCCTGTGGACTTATAGTGTCTCTGGAGGTTTCTAATGCCTCACTGTTTATGGGGAGACAAATAATACAACAAACAATGCAAACACTTTAGAGCATTAAAACAAATAGTTCCTACAATAACGTCTACAATGTTAGTTACCACAATAAACAGAAATGATATGACCAGTTATTGTCTCTAATAAAAACAGCAATTTGCAAAAGGGTTTACATTTTCAGATGGTGAACAGGGAAAGGACAGGAGTGATATAGAATGTGATGGTTATGGGGGAGGAGGAGAGAAGAGAGAAGTAAGTGATTAAAGGAAGAGTGAAAGAACAATAGGGATTGGCTGTTAGCAGAAGAAAAGAGACAATCAAGGGAAACAGGTAGGAGAAAAAATATATATAAATCAAATATTTTTAAAAATTAAAAATAAAAGAATACAAAACCAAACTAAAACATACTAATAAAACATCCTAGTTCACAAACAAAACAAAACAAAACAAAAACACAACTAATCCATGTAAAATAACTGGCTTCAGAAATGCTAGAAATGAGAAAAACAAAATAGAAAACTGTATAAATGTCCATGTACCATTAAGGTCAAAACAGTGAAAAATAATTTAAAAGAGAAAATTAAAAAAAAATCTTTCTGCAATGTTAAAGAATTCCTTTCATTGGAGTTCAAAATATTCTCAGTTTCTTTTCTTAGCAGTTTTAGGTGGAATCTTCTGGAATGTGATGCTCCAACCCTCTGGATTGCTGGAGTGAGAGAGGTAATCCCTTAGGTGGAATTCCTGGAGGCAGGGTTTAGGCTTAGGCAGGCTCCAAGCTCTTTGCTGAATAGTAATTGGTCTAGAGATTTGAAATCAGCAAATCTCCACTGCCCAGTACTTGCTGGTCCATGCTAGACAACTCTACCCCAGATATTTCACCTGGGCTCCATTTTTGTGGTGGAGGAGCCCATTCTTAGACCCCTAGGTCACCTGTAAGACCCCACATTTCCTGGTCTTGGGTATAGTCTCCTAACAATCTCTCTTACCCTTGCCCATCCGAGTTCTGGGCCAGACTCATCTCTCCCAGCCCATCCTGCAAGCAGTAGAATTGGATGGGGGAGGGTAGAACTGTATGAGTTTTCATGACCAGTTGTTCTCTGTGTAAGCCTCTCTACACATTTGATTTTCTCCTGTCACTTAAACACATTCTATGACATTCAGTGTGTGCTTATGGGGCCTGTATTTCAGGCCAAACTTGGGTTTGCCAGGAATCAACTTTCTCAGTTGCTGACCCCCACACCATAGGTGCAAAATGGTTTCTTCCTTTGTCCTCCACATGCTGCCTGGAGAGAGATTGGCTTTTTTTCCCCTACATTAGATTATCACACAATGCATGCTTCAGGTTGGTGGGGAATGTCCTTGTTCTCTAGACACTTTGTAACCAGACACTCCTTGGACCTCCCCAAAATGCAGATTTCTTTAGTTCCCTTATCCCTCTACTATGCTTCTGGAGGGACTTCTCTGACTGGAGATTCTGGCTGGGATGTGGTAGCAGCTGTGTACTGGGGATTTCTTCCATATTTTATTTTATCCAACCTCCTGTGTCCCCGGTCTGCTTTGAATGTGCAGTTATAAGTTTCAATAAAGTTGCCCCCCTCCCTTTTTGTTTACCCACCTTGCAGAGAAGCTGCCTGTCTGCTTTCTTGGTTTCACACCATGGAACAGTTAGGAATGTATCATCCTTTATTCTGCCATCTTGGATCTCCTAGGGGAGACTTTTAAAAAAATAACAACAACAACAAAAATACCAATGTACTGAACCCTCTAGCTTACAGTACAATAAAATAAATAAAATATTGCTCTCTATCTTCCAGAATTGAAATTGAGACTTAGAGAAATTTTGTATTTTACTCACAACTAATAGAGTAAGTTGAGATTCACATTCATGTGTGATGGCTTCTAGGTCCACAATTCTTCCACCTTACCAGAATGTCAATATCCTCAGGCTTTAGGATCAGGTTAGGGAACCTGGTGTTACACCTTTGCAAGGTCGATTGCATTTCATCAACCAAGACAGCATAATAATAAACTAAAAAAATAAAAATTTTATTATCAGTTATTAGAAACCATGGACCACACAAAGAAAATTGTCCTGGAGAAAAATGTATATTAAGTGCAATAAGTTCAAATTACATTACCAAGGGAGTCAAGGAAATGGGACCAGTAGTTACAAGCGTAGAAACTTTTATTTCATAGATAAGATCTTTTCCACTTATTTTTTTTTAATCATTCTTCCATCACTTACCATTACTTATGAATGGGATTAGGTTATTAAACAGATTATCCCTAGTCTTCTATAAGTTCTCTTTTGAGCTCTCTAAACATTTGTTTTCTGAGAATATTCTTTTTGATTCAGTTTTTTCCTTGATGGGCCCATTTGGTCTTTTTTATCTTCTATTTTCCTAGGCATAACTTTCTATAATATATTTTAAATCAGATTATAATTTCTTTTTAGGAATAACTTTTAAAAAACATAATATCTTCACAATTGGATACTTGAAGAGAAATTTGAATAATACTTTATCATTTATTTTTTCCTCTAAGCCATAGTACCCTCAACATAAGAAAAACTTTTCTTCAAGCATATAAGTAATGTCCCTCAGTATTCTCCAAAGGAGAGATTGGGAGAACTGACCCTTCAATCAATCTGTCTATCATGCTTCAAGCATCATCATCTGCTTTTTTTTTTAACCTCTTCATTCAGTTTTCCATAGTAGGTGGGCCAAGAATTCTCCCAGATTCATCTCTTCCTAATCTTCCACCTGGAGATCAGAACCCAGAACTTTAGCCTTCCTAAGAATGGTCATACCTGACTTTCTCAGACTAAATACAAGATTCAATGAAATATTCCTATGCAATAAAGAGTATGTATGGCTTACCTTGGAGCTGCTGTGGCTTTATATTTTTAAACTGTTCATGTATTTTCATAGAGGATGACAAGAATTCAGTGTGCCACATATGGACATTTGCTGCTCTGTCACCTCAACTCCTTAACATCTTTTGTCTCTTTTCTTTTGATGTTTACTCCAGTTCCTTCCACCTTCTGCATAAAAAGCCCTTGCACCCCTCCCTTTAGAAAACTCTGCCTTTTTTTCACACAACAATCAGTTCATGATCCTTGGACACTTTTGGTTTTGTTAACTCTGTTGCCTCAGAATTAAAAAGATTATTTATGCACATTTTTTTTCTAAAGTGGAAAAAACTGGATTTTAATCACCTGAGAAATGTCTAACTGAGGAACATTTCAATTCAATTTCAGTTTATCTTCTAGACAGGAATGAGCATGCTCTTCCCTAATTTCCCAAGGTCAAATACAATTCATCCCCCAAGAACATTGTGTAACTAAGTATGCAATTTAGCTTCACATAAAGAAAGCATATTCTCTATAATAGATGTAATACCCATTGAGAAATATTAACCCTGGAATTATCATGCTAAAAAAAGTATGATTTTCTTATTTCTACTGTATATACGTGAGCATCACCTCATGGCTCTATACGAGTCATATAGAACAAATGGACCACACAAAATAGATTCTTCTAATTTCATGACGTAATTCCTCCTGTAATGCACCAGTATAACTTGGGGTTGAAGTTTTAGTTTACTAAAACATACTAGTGGAAAGGAAAGACAGCATTATACATTACAAATCCATAAATAGGGGTGGATGTTGTGTTAAATGAATATTATGTTTGAAGGAGAAAAAGAAACAAAACAAATCAAAACTTGGGGATATTCCTCATCAATGGATATTAAAATATAATTTGAATGCTCAAAAGAAACATAGGAGGTAGCAGTGGAACAAAGGAAAAAAGGCCAACACCTTCTATCTTGTGATTCCTGAGACTTTTTATTTTTGATCTTTTAATTAGGTCATAAAGAGAGAACACTTTCTGAGTATCAGAATCTTAATTCCCACTGGTCACAGGTTCTTCTGAAACTTCCCCAGTAGATCTTCTGAAGATGAGAGAGAATCTCAGTTCTTTTTCACACTGTGGTTCTTTAGAAATGTTATTCACTTGGCATAACCAAAGTGAATTGACCAATGCTAATTTGAGAGGTAGGTAGTTTTTATGATGGGAAAACCTGTTCAGTAGAAATGAAAGATGGTTTGGGATGTATGTAGTTCAGTGACAGAACTGTATATGACTCCCTCCGAGCAGTGTTCCCTGGTTAAGTAGTTTTACTCTTCTGATGCTCAGAATAATGACATATCTATATTCTTACAATTCGGAGATTATGAAATTCTGAAAAGTTCTGCCATTCAGATTGTCTCCATTAGAGGAAGAGAAATTTATGAGTTGAAAAAAATATTAAAAACTCAATGGTAGAGCGCCTGCCTCGCACATGTGAGGCACTGGGTTTGATCCTCAGCACCACATAAAAATAAATAAAGTAAATATGTATAAAAAACTTAAAAGTGCACATAAAGAGCCTGGAAGCCATTGTGTTGCAAAAAGGTTAGTGGTTCAGTACCCTAAAAACAGAAGAGTTTGTCAAATTAAGAGAGAACCTGGCACAGAACTTTGATAGCTCTGGTGTGTAAATGGAGGTCCCAGCAGGAAAGTGGCTAGGGAAAGGAGGCAGATCCCCAGAGGCACATCAATGAGCGATTGTTGAAAACTTTGTCCTGAGTACCCATATTCTCACAGCAATGGTCAACATCTTGATGAGTCACTCACTGGTGTTTCCTTCAGCCCTTAGAATAGAGCACCCAAGAGAGTGCTCTATTATATACACCATAGGAGACAAGGTTGTTACATGTCAATGCAAAAGATGCAGGCCCTGGGGAGTTTGGATATTTGGGGATAAGCCTAAAGGTTCTCCAGTAACATGTGTGATCAATATTTAAAACACAGTGGCCATTTCAGCTGACATGAGTCCATCTTAAATTGCATATTATCTGAAGACACATCACAAAAACTAAATATAACATATAATAGCAACTTAATATTTTGTTTTGTAATAACTTAGAATGTTACCAGAGAGAAATATACATCTTCATATCTCTCCTTGTACCTAGCCCAGACTTTACCACGGAGTCTCAGTATGTGTTTGTAAAAAGAATGATTGAATGACAAAACCCTTTTCTAATACAATTCATTAGGGATATTTGAATTTGTTGTTCTGATTAGTATTTGACAAATATTTAAAATGTTAGCAATTACTATTCTTTATGAACTTCAAAAATTATAAATTAATCATACATGTGATGCAATGAGCAAAATTTCTATGCGCAGTTTTATTGCACATGCAACAGAGGATAATTACTATTATTTTGACATTATTTAATCTGAAGCTTGCATCATCTTATCAGAGATTAATCAATAGCATTTCAAATCTTCCTATTTCACAGATTTTAGAACTAGAAGATGTAAATGAATTTTCCAAGTCCATTAGATGAGTATTTTGGAGAGCCCAGGCCCCCTGTTGTTAGTACTGTGCTCTTGTGACCACATTCCACAAAATAAAAGTGCTTTTAAATTGGTTTTCTTCTCATCTAAAGGTTTAGAGTACCTGGGACTTAGGAAAATTATTATTTATCTTACATTCTGAGAGCATGTTGCTGCCATTCTTATGATTTACTATGGAATGGAGAAAACATTGCCAACCAAGCATGTCAAAGCCATATCTCATTATACATTCCATTTTCTCTCTGGAGCATTGCTCTTACTGTACATGTACATGAGCAATTTTCTATAGTAGCAATAAAATAAAATATGCCAACTTGGTTCTCTTACCTCTTGAAGGCCTTTAAGTGCCTGGCTGTCTGGGGTATGTTAAATGCTTTTTTGGACATTTGGATTGCAAGAATTCTTTGTCGTAGAGAATCTTCAGCTATCACTGAGGAAAATAAGAAACACAAAATAAGGAATGGTCCCTGTTTGATGTTTTATTCTCCCTGTCTCTCCAGGGCTCCAGATTTGTCTGATGTCTGCCTTCAGAGTTGGACTGTATCTTGAGATCTGGAGAGATTTCTCCATTGAAATGCTTGGGAGGTTACTACCAGCAGTACTGTATGCTACCTGGGGGTTTTGGAAGTGCAATAGTAAGGTGAAAGTTTTCCACTATTATTACTTTAAACATTTTACCTTATCAATTTTTATTGCTTGGCAAAGCAGTCCCCTTGATGAAGGAGATATCTTAAAAACAGTCCTGCAGATCATAACAATATAAATGTTAAAGTTTTTTCAACACATATACTCTCTGACCTACCATGTCAGCTGCTGAGCATGAGGATAAAAGCATACTAGCTTTATGTATAGGTAGTACCTCAGGGTCAAAAAGACTTTTGTGTAAAGGGAAAAAGAGGAGAACTTGCAATTACACTGGCTTCATTTTACATCCAGTAGTGGCGATTCATGGTAAGACTTTGCTTCGTCTTCTATTGTTTTATTGCTGTGCTACTGAGCATATTATGCATTAGCACTTCAGCAGGGAAATTTAAAAAGTGTTATTCTATTTATTTTAAGTGTCATATAATTATGAATTGATTTACTAGCCATTTTAATGCTACAAATCATAATTAATTTATTTGCATAATATGTAGTTTCATAGAAGTTCAATTATAATAAAGCATTTGCTAAATGTACCATGAAAATAGTATTTCCAGAGAGAGTAAGTCTGAGGCTGAAATCTATTTAGCATGTCAGTATGTGGTCGTCATCTTGGGCAATCCCTTCACTTCAAGACAGGAAGGGGCTTTCCTTAGCCTCCTAGCTCACTCACCCGTATTTTTTCATATTGTAAAACAAGATATTCAGGGTCTTTGAGATATGCTAAAAATAATAATGTATCATAAAAAATTAAAATGAAGGCAAGGATATAAGTTTGGTTACTAACCAAAAATTCCTTGAACTAAAACTGGACTAGAGATAACTCACTGTGAGTATTACTCATCATGAGAGTTACTCATCATGGTGCTTGGATAATGAGTTAACAGTGTCCAGTCCTAGAACTGGTATCCATGTCAGCTTCCAACTGCCTAATGGCTCCCTCCCTTAGAGAAGAGAGGGACATGGACAAAGGCAGAGCGGGGAGACTACAAATTCCTATCATCTAGGAACAAGGGACCAGCACTATGACACTAGGGAAGCATTCTAGGTTCCCAGATCATAACTCTAAACAGTTGGCACAAAAAGTTGGCACACTTATCCCAAAGTATTCTCCCACTAATAAAGATGCTTTTTTAATACTTGCCTATGAAAACAAACATTAATGAAAAAAGATTCCATCCTGGGATATGTTGCATGTTAATCAGAGAAGCCTGCCCCAGACTGTCTGTCTAGGAGGGAGGCTCCTAAGGCAGTGCTTTTCTTGTTTCGCTGGCATGATCTTTGCTTCTTTCCTCCCCTAAAGAGTCTGTTCCTCACACCTTACCATGTTATGGTGTAGATGTTGTACTGAACCTGATGGAAAACTGTGGCAAAGATACTATACATTTTTTTTTCCCCATCACAGCTTTGGCCTTTAAAGGAACTACTATGGATTTATTAGGTTGATTGTTTATCTCTCTCTGTTGCAATTGAAGTTCCATGTGGGGCAAGGACCTTTTGGCTACATTTCATAAGCATAGTATATTGTTTTTTTTTTAAATTTTCACCCATCTCAAATTATATTCTAATTTTCCTAGTGATTTCTTCCTTGATCCATTGGTTGCTGTTAGTTAATTTCCACATATTTTGTACGTATCCAAACTTCCCTTTGATATTGATTTCTCCTTATTTTCATTTTTTGCCAAGGAACATACCTTGTATGTTTTCAGTCCTTTCAAATGTACACACACTTATTTTGTAGGATAATGTATAGTCTGTTTTAAATAGTATTTTGCATGTACTATTGGTGCGTTTGTAAGTGTGTAGATGTATTTTGGCATATGGAGTGTCAAGTACATTATTATGTCTAGTTGGCTTATACTGTTATTTGAGTTGTTGATCTTCTGGCTAGTTCTATGTGGAATGTAGGATATTAACATCTCCAAATGCATTCTTTTTTTTTTTTTTTCCCAGTACTGGATTGAATCTCATGGGGCTCTACTACTGACCTAGACTCCCAATTCTTTTTTATATTTTTGAGATAGGCTATCACTACATTGACTTGGACTTGAGATTGTCTTGCCTCAGGCTGCTGAGTAGCTGGGATTATAGGTATGCACCATCATGCCAACCTCTGTATATTTTTGACTTGGCTTTTCTTCCTGCAATTCTGTCAGATATTGCTGCCTGCATTTGGAAGCTCTGTTGTGAGGTCCATATACGTTTATAATTGGTATGTTCTCTGACTAACCCTAAATTATTAGGAAATGCACTCCATTTTTCTAATGTTTTCTGTCTTGAAATCTATTTTGTCTGATATTATCATAGCTAGTCCAGCTCTCTTTTGTGTAGTGTTTTCTTGGTATATACTTTTCATTCCTTTCTAGTTGTATGAATATTATAATCCATCCTTCTAGTCTCTGCCCTTTGATTGAAGTGTTCAATCCACTTCTATTTAAAGTAATTATTGATAAGAGGATAAAGTAGGATTTTCATTTTTCATTTTATTATTTTTTGTCTATAAGCCTTAGAATCTTTGTTTCTGTACTCCTCTATCAATGTCTTCATTTGTGTTAAATAGATGGTTCTTAAGACATCATTTTAACTTGCTTTTTGCTTATTTTTCTATGTTTAAAAATTTGTTTCCTTAGCTAATGCCCAGAGGATTATGACTAATACTTAATATATGACAATATAATTTGGACTAAAAAATACAATCTATATGTGTTTTGGGGTCAATTTTTTTTAAAATTATGGTACATACTAATTATACAGAATAGTGAGTTTCATTGTGACATATTTGCACATGCATATAACATCATTTGATCAGTTTTACTCCCCAGTACTTCCTCTTACCCACCCCTCTTCCTTCTCCTGTTGTTTCTCTCTTACCCGGATGAGATTTCCTTTTTTCTTTATTCTCTCTAGTTTCCACATATGAAGGAAAACATATGGTTCTTCTTCTCCTGGGTCTGGCTTATTTCACTTATCATGGTGCTCTCCAGGTCCATCCATTTTCATATTCTTCTTTATGGCTGAATAAAACTCCATTGTGTATATGTACCACATTTTCTTCATCCATTCATCTGTTGAGATAAACCTAGGCTGGTTCCATAACTTGGCTATTGTGAATTGTGCTCCATAAACATTGGAACACATGTATCTTTTAAGTGTGCTGCCTTTAACTCTTTCAGTTAGATACCAAACAGTATTTTAACGGGATCATGTGGTGACTCCACCGTTAGCATTCTGAGAAATCTTCCTACTGATTTCCACAGTGATTGCACTAATTTACAGTCCCATCAATAAACAGTATGTGAGCGTTTCCTTTCCCTGCATCCTTGCTACCACTTATTTTTATTTTGATTCTTGATGATTCCATCTCACTCCAGTGTGGTTTGATTTGCATGTCCCTGGTGGTTAGAGATCAACATCTTTTTTAACATATTTTATATAAATATTGGCATTTCTATTTCTTCTTTTGAGAAGTGTCTATTTAGTTCATTAGCCCACTTATTCAATGGTTTATTTAACTTTTTGTGTTTTTGGAGTTCTTTAAGGTATCATTTTAAATTGCTTTTTGTTTCTTATATGTATAAAAATTTGTTTGCTTAAGTATTAACATATTCTAGGTATTAACCCTCTGTTGGAACACTAGCTTACAAAGTTTTTCTTGATTCTCTAAGCTCTCTCTTTGTGCTGTTAGTTGTTTCCTTTGCTGTATAGAAGCTTTCTAATTTGACAGTATTGCACTTAATGATTCTTAGTATTATTTCCTGAGCTACATTTTTCTGCCTTAGTTTTAATTTCCTGCTTTCACAGTCCTCAAGGTAAGGGAGGATCGAGAGTTTAGGGTCTTTTCAGGTATTTTCTAAATATAAACATAGCACTCTAGATTCCCAAATTTGTTCCAGAGCTTTTAAAAAAGTTCCTACGGGGCTGGGGATATGGCTCAAGCGGTGGCGCGCTCGCCTGGCATGCGTGCAGCCCGGGTTCGATCCTCAGCACCACATACAAACAAAGATGTTTTGTCTGCCAATAACTAAAAAATAAATATTAAAAAAAATTCTTTCTCTCTCTCTCTCCCTCTCTCACTCTCTCTTTAAAAAAAAAAAAAAAGAAGTTCCTACGGATATTTCAGTCTTCAGTGAATTTTGACAATTTACCAGTGCTTTCAGTATTTTATGGAAAAGCAGATTTTTGTAGGTCTTGACCCTACCATTCCTGATGACATCCTCTGATAGTCAATATTTTGACCTTTAATTAAATGGCCTTGTACCACATAACTGTTTAGGCAAACAGTAGTATTCACTCTCCCTCCCTCCTGCCATTGAATTATTGGAATGACTATTTCTCTTAGTTCAACTAGGCTATATGGCAGATCTTGACATCTAAGCCAAAGTAAAGGATGATTGGGTTTTTGTGGAATTTTATAGGGGCATTCCTGTGAATTAATGTAGAATCAACATCCTGATTAGTTTAAATCTGCTTCATGTACCCATTTATTACAATTAACTTGTTTAAAGCTCAGAATCTGTAAACCCATTTGTTTTAAGTGCTAATTTGCACACATGATAACCCTACATTTGACTTATGGCTGCTTCACATGTTTCCTTTAAAGAAAACTTCCCATGTGTGAGAAATGCTCTGACTCTGAGTAGTTGATTCTGCAAGCATCAGCTTAGGTTTAGTTAGTCACTGTAAATGAGATTTTTTTCAGCTAAATCCTCATTGTCTCTAGAAGGAACCCTATCAGTCTCTTGGCATGTAACTCTATTCAGTGAGTTAGAAATAAAATTTAGATGTGTTTTCATCAAAATTCTAGGTATTAACCCTAGTATTGTGTGTTACCTTAAAGATCATATAGCCTGATCTGCATTCTAGAAACAATGTTGTTATGGCAAAAGAGTAACAAAGCTGCTACTTCTTAATTTGTTTTGACTTGTCACAATTAGCTTTACATTGTAATGGGGGACTATGCCACAGGAATTTATGAAGTTGGACTTCATTTCCACAGCAGTAAACCTCTTCTTTATAAGCAGGATGTAGCTAATTTCCTCTAACAAATAAGTAAGGGGACACTTGAAAATATGTAGTTAAGCTGGCACATTTAACAGCAGCTTATACTCTGCTTTGTAGTAGAAATTGAGAGAGAGATCCATGACTGATGGAAATCTTTGCTGATCATTTATACATTTCTTTTCTATATAATGAAATGCCTATATTGGCTATGGGGCCGTAATTACCCTACATATATGTTCCACCTGATAACACAGTAAATAGTAAATGTGTCAGTAAATTTGGGACAGTCCAGAATGAAGGTTAAGGATATAGTGACCATGTACCCTGGTTTATCTGAAGTATGCACCAGAGATTTTTAAAGTTCCAATAGATATCTAAGTCTTTAGTGAATTTTTATCTTTGCCTAGAATCCTCTCAATTTTCACCTATATCCCAGTGTAATTATAAATAGCATGTCCTTTAACTCTCAAAATTATCAAAGTTCAGATAATAAATTATATGTGGTCATCCTAGTTAAAAGCACATAGTCTTTGGCCCTTGACTACATGACTCAAAATATAAATTCTTTTATTTTCCAGCTGTATAAAAGAGTAATTTAACTTATCTATGTCTTAGTTTCCTAATCCATAAGAGATCATGACAGTGATATCTGCCCAGTAGGGTTCCAAAAACTAAATGTATGTAAAATTCTTGGGACACCACCTAACATTTGGCAACTGACAGCATTTAATCTAGAATGCCTTGGCTTACATGCAATGTAAACAACTTCTAGACCAAATGCATTAGAAGGATTGCCTCAAGAGATTAATTTATTCCAAATCAATATTTTCTAGGGAAAATAAAGACAGCAGAAGAAACAATACCAAAAATAATGCTATTAAATATGAGTGAATTTAGGAAGAAAAATGGGATGCATTGTCGTGAGTAATACTGAACCATTTGTTCCCCTCCAGACATAAATACTTTGTATTAAAGATCAAGGCAATATTCCAATATCATTATTATAATTCATAACTTTACATTTACCTGAGTTTGGTGCTATCACAGGCTATTCCAAATTTGCCATAATATTATTTGAAAACCATACAAAATGAATAACTCTGTTCCCTTACTTGGAAACCTCTGAAGTTGTAGTTGTGCCTTCTGGTCCCTGAAGTACACCATTTGCATTCTACTGATTTTAGTAGCACCATTGTACTTAAAGCTTCCCCCTTTGGGTAAATGTAAATCTTCATCTATTCTATCCCTTACAGGGAGCTGTTCATTTCAAAAGAAAATACAGAAATAATCTTTTCCTAAAATGCACATACCCTTGGAATAGTTAACATAGTATTTGAAGAAATGTAATACAAGAGTCTTATGGCCTTGCTGGATCATAAGTTGAAACAATACCAAATTGTATTTTTTATTACCTTGTGTTGGAGAGGTTTTTCTGATTCATATATTCAGTTCACATTCTAAGGCTACATAAGGGCCTGAAACAAGGCTTCAGTAACTTCTCTCTCTAATATATCAATGCCAGTCAAGAATATGGCAGCAGACACCAGCAAAACCAACTCTGAATTTCAAACTGACATTATGATTTTGCCCCATTAGAAGTAAAGAGGAAACTCACTATTCTCATTGCAGGCATGACTGATATGCCCATGGAGTGAGAGGCGAATTTTAATGTAAAATGGTAGATCGTGCTGCAGTTCATTTACTCACCTCGATTAAACATTAATGCATGATGCAGGGTAGCTTAGGAGAAATGGAGGAAGTAAAAATTAAAACAGCTGTATACCAGCTTAAGTTTTATTTTCTTAATTCTTTCTCCAAAAAGACTTAAAAATGGTGCAAAAAACAAAAGTATATCTTTTTGTAATTTTTATGTAATTTTTTTATTACACATGACAGCAGAATGCATTACAATTTTTGTTATATAGAGAGAGCACAATCTCTCATATCTCTGGTTGTATACATAGTATATTCACACTAATTTATGTCTTCATACATGTACTTTGGATAGTAATGATCATCCATTCCACCATCATTAATTACCCCATGCTCCCTCCCTTCCCCTCCAACCCCTGTGCCCTATCTAGGGTTTTTCTATTCCTTCAATGCTTCCTCTCCCTATTCCACTACGAATCAATCTTTTTATATCAAAGAAAACATTCAACATTTGGTTTTGGGGATTGGCTAACTTCACTTAGCATTATCTTCTCTAACTCCATCCATTTACCTGCAAATGCCATGATTTTATTCTCTTTTATTGCTAATATTCTGTTCTGTATATATGCCACATTTTTTTAATCCATTCATGTATTGAAGGGCATCTGGGTTGGTTCCACAGTTTAGCTATTGTGAATTGTGCTGCTATAAACATTGATGTGACTGTGTCCCTGTAGTATGTTGTTTTTAAGTCCTTTAAGATGATGTACAATCAATCAACAAATACATGAAAAAATGTTCATCATCCCTAGCAATTAGAGAAATGCAAATCAAAACCACTCTAAGATTTCATCTCATTCCAGTCAGGATGGCAGCTATTATGCATACAAACAACAGTAAGTGTTGGTGAGGATGTGAGGGAAAGGTACACTCATACACTGCTGGTGGGACTGCAAATTGGTGCAGCCAATATGGAAAGCAGTATGGAGATTCCTTGGAAAATTGGGAATAAAACCACCATTTGACCCAGCTCTCCTTCTCCTTGGTCTTTTCGTAATCTTAATGATCCCAGAGGAATTTGGCTTTTCACTCTGATGAAGATGACTACAAATGGTGACACTAAAGAGATGTATGGTGGACGGGACTTGAAGTGATGGGTTGTCATTGACAGGGCATCATATTTGAGTGAAGGATGTCAGAGAGAGCTCTGTTTGGGGATTCTGTCATCTTTCACGTCATGTGGTTCTAGGTTCTCTTCTATACCTTGCAAAGATAGCAAGAGTGACAGGAGCAAGAGAAGCGAGGAATCACTGCCTTAAGGAGGGCTCAGCACTAACTCTGTCCAGGCTACTGCTTCCTAAGTGAACTGCTAAATGAAGAGAAGAACACTGCCTTACAAAGAGAAAATTGTATTACATAGCCCCAAGAGCTCCTGTAGAAGGAATTAAGAAAGTGACTTGCAAGTTAAAGATATCTCCTAGACGTCTTTGGATAGCAGTGGACCCTGACAAAGGGGAAATTTTTCTGAAAATGGAGTTTAATTTTCTTGTATGAGATAATGGTATATTTACTTTTTGTCATCAATGAACTGACTGCCTGGATCATTTTCATTACGCTGTGCACAAAGCCATTCATCGTACTTTGGAGATACAGCATAATAGTTAGGGGCAGTGGGGAAAAGAACTTGGGAAAAAAAAATGACCACCTTTAGTTTGCTCTATATAACCTTCAGAGACAAAAGTAGTGGTCTCAGTGAAACAACTAGCATTTCCTGTCTCAGTTAAAGTGATAATCAGTTGTTTGTCAAAGCAGTATAAAATTACAAATAAAATCATTGCTTATGGATTTAGGCTGTCCAGGTTTATATGGCATTCCCACCCTTAACAGCTCTGTGATCTTGGACAAATTGCTTAACTTTATTGTATCTCAGGTTCCTTATTGCTGTGGTTTGTTTCCCCTCAAAAAGCATGTGTTGGAAACTTAATTTCCAATGCAACAGTTTGAGGAGGTGGGGCCTAATGGGAGGTGTATAGGTTATAAGGGCTTCAGTCCATGAGTGTATTCATATTGATTTTGTAAGAGCCTCTCTCCTTGTCCTTCTGGAAATGGGATGAGACAGCAAGAAGCCTTTTGCCAGATGCAGGGCTCTACATCTTTGGCTTCTCAGCCTCCAAAAGTGTAAGAAATAAATCTCTGTGCTTTACCCAGTCTCAATTGCTCTGTTATAGAAATATTAAACAAAACCACACTTTTACTTATAAAATGAGATAATCCCAATGACACAGAAGTGTGAGCATTCAGTCTTGTGTATTATAGTGGATAATCCATGTACAAAACTTAGCAAAGATTGAGTACATTATAAAACCTTTTTTAAAAGTCTTTATTATTGTTACCAAGATAGTTGTAAAATATTTGGAACCAATAGATCTACCTGTTAAGAATTATCTGATAGATAGGTCATCACACCCCATTGTCAACTCTGCTACTCCTGAACACCTTATATCAGCAAGGCCAACATTTTTTCAGTGACTTCTATGCTGGAGAGGACTAAGAACCAGATGATGAGTGCAATTGCCAGACTGTCACTTTACAGGTTCTGCAAGAGGTAAACAGAATACTCTGGGGATTTACCTAATCCCAACCATCTCTATCCGTCACTGCCTGCCTTTTCTAGAGTCCTGAATTTAATATTTTCTTCTGGTTTCCTTGAATGGTGCATCTCTTGAGCTGGTCTTTTAAAGAGTATTCTGGCAATATAGCTATTGAATCTCGGTGACGTAGTTTCTCCTTTAATGTAAAGGACTCCTCCTCCTAGAGAGCACAGGCCAAGGGCTGGGTGAGTATATTGTGTTCATAATATGCTTGGAACTTCTCCTTCTCCCTCCAAGAGCTGGGCTTAATCTCTCTGGCCCATTCTATCACACAATTTTTCCCCCTAAACCTCAGTACAAAGTACTCCTTTGTATTTTCTTTCAACCTAGGGTCTTTTAGGGTCTTTCAGAGCATCAAACTAGTCTGAACATCAATGAAAAACATTTATGAACCGGTTTCAAAGTCTTTCCAATTTATCTCCTGAGACCCTTGACATCTGTTTTAGTGTCCCTTAATATTTCAGAGTGTTTTGAAGTAACCTGTAGATTCTAGCAGGTAGGGGGCAAGTTGACCCAGAGTACACAGAAACTTTTAAGAGATTGCTAACTACATTTTCTTCACCTTTGGCCCAACCCACCTATTTTGTGCTTTAGACTGTAACTGAAGCAAAAATAGTGTGTTCAGTGAGTTTTCTTAACTATGTCCATCTCTGTATTTTTTTTTGTGTTGTTCCCCACAAAACTGAGGGGACCAGACGATCTATAGAAATGTTCGTGTGCACTCTTTCCTATGCACACACACATAGTCTAAAGAGAGATGGAAGGAAGTTAGAGGTGAGCACACCCTTTAATGAATGATGAGTTAAATATAGGGGTAAGGCCTGACCTGACTTCCCCAAAGAGAATGGGTAAGAGGATGAAATGGTACATCTATGAGAACTGGCAACCACAAGGAGTTGTGGAATATCTCTTTATGTCCCTTTATATCAGTAGAGTCACCTTTGTGCTGAGTCATTTAGTGGTCACATCGAATGTATGAATCCAAGACATGCATGTCCTATATGTCAACCTCTGTATGAACAAACTTCATTGAAGTTTATATCTTTTTAAGTCTGAATGCCATGTTAATTAGATTTTTCATCTTTGTCCCCTCAAAAATATAATTTATTCATTTTGGTGTCTGTACTATGATTAGCCATATATCCTAATAATAATATTATAGGATATAAAACACAAGGTTGTTTTTGCAATGTCTGGTGGGTGATTGACATTCTTAAATTACTAAATGTATTTTTACATTACAATTAAATAAATTTGAGCAGCCCATGAAAAGCCTGGGAAAGAAAGGATAATTAGATGATATATATTAAAATTATTATCCAATTCTTTCCTTTTTCATGAATTAAGGTTTATTATGCAGTCTTGGAAGAGCAGAGGGAAAAGATGTTATGATGGGAAAAGATGTTAGTAATATAATTGCCATCATCAGTTTCTAAAGAAATTTAAAAAGAAGGCAGCGTTTGTCATGATTTTCATTAGAACAAACAAATCTTGAATCTCCTCAGGGATTTCTCAGATGTAAATTAGAGCTTCCCTATAGAATATCTGACTGATCATTTGGTACAGACACTGAAATAAGTAGGCTATATTTTTGTGTTGCTGTGTGTCTACATATGTATGTACAAATTCTGAATATAAAGATGTTTGGACATCTTAAAAAACTTTTTTGGCTATCAAGATGCTGTCCCACCTAGGGATAGCAAGGGCAGACTTAAATAGTTATGTACTTCAATGAACCCTATATTTACATAGACATGAAACATAAAACATGAGTGGGTACTGCATTCACACAAAGATCCCAAGCAGAGTGTGCCTTTGGTATATGAAAGAACTACCCCAGAACCATATCTCCTCTATCTGGCCTTTAGACCCCCAATGAATCGAGGGCAATATTTATCTTCCCTAATTATCCCAGTGCCGGGTAGCAGGAATTAGGAACCACCATTACAGCTTAGAGCCCTCAGAAATTATTCAAACTGGCTAATCAAAACTATTCTCCTGCCTTGTCTTACCTTTACTGCAGAAACCCCAATGAGGTTTTCTGTTTAAAAACCTCCTCTCTTACCTGCTTCTGCCTCTTGACCACCCTGATGCTTCCCACATGACCCTGCGTAGCATGCATACCTCTTGTATATAGAATCTGTAAGGAAAATAAACTTAGTTTTCTTGAACATCTCCTCTATCTTTGCTTGTGACCATACCTTGCTGACCATCTCATAAAATAATAGAAATCAAGGTTCGAACCAGAATAGATTCAGAGATTGTTTCATCCAGTTTTCTCACTGGGTAGTTAAAGAAACAAGCTGAGGCCTACTTGAAGTAACCCATTGAGATTGTTTGTATATCCTCCCTCATTCCAAAAATGAGGTTACTCAATGGGAGTTTAAAAAAAAGGCCAGAATGCTCTGCCTCTTGGTCATGTACAACACACTGACTTTTCCATAACTGACCCATTTTAAAGATTAACAGAACAGGAGAAGGCCTCTAGAAAGAAAATAATTATCTCCCTAAAATCAGGCCAGGTATAATTTCTCCTCAATAATAATGCCTGAATATTTCTGCTTTGTTGAACTGTGCATCTGGGGAAATTAGATGTGATCAGTTCCTCCCTGATTATAGATTTTTTTTTTTTTTGGTATGCAGTTGATCATCAGTGATAATCAAATTACTTGTTATCACAGGGGAGGTTGGGAGTTTGTGATTCTGTTGTAATGTATATTTACATCCAATAGCTTGAGTTTCTTTGATGCTTTTTTTTAAATATTATTCTACTGAGTTCTAACTTCAAAATGTTAAGGAGTGATTCTGTCAATCATCATTTGTTGTTTACCTGGTAGGTGCCAGTTTTAAGAATCACATTTGCTATGATGCATCTCTCTCCCCTGCTTTTCATGTTAGGAACTCTTATACCACCGGGGCTCTTTTGGGGAAATTATTTTTGATAAATTTCTTCATCATATTTATTACCATTATTCAAGATTGGACATTTGTTTTCTTTTATGACTAGCAAATCTCAGATGATTCTCAGGCAGTACATCATACTAACTAAAGCTCCATAACCAGCACTTCAGCCTGGCAATCTTTCTCTGAAAACATCCTTGGGCTGTTTTGACATGGCCGACTTAACATTTCATTTATAAAATAATTTTTATAAAGCAAATTGTTCTTTTCTTCTCTAAGATTTGCCCAACTTCAATTCTTTTTCTTAAACTTTCTATCAGAGACACTGGGAAACAAACTCTAATGACCATACAAATTTATTTGTTTTGCTTTTCCTTGAGCAGAAAATTTAGAATGGCTCCAAAGTAGACGATCCATTACAAATTCCTTAGCTAAAGCTTTTCAGTCCTCAGTCGCCAGATCTCTTTCATCTGGCCTGTTGTCCTAACACTCTTTAGCAGACACTTGATATACTCCCACTTTTCTCACAAGTTTCCTCCTTCCGGTCTCCACTGTAGCTCCTTACTTCTTCCTCCCACTCCCAATCACTTCAGCTGTTCATACGTCTTGGTGTGCATATGTCTTGTTTTGCAAACAAGTAAGGAATCATATTTTATCTTTTAAAGACAGACCGTGCTTTATGCTTTTTAAAATTTTTGGTATTCTGAGCATAGTGTTATGGTCCAGTAAACCCTTGTTAAATGGTATTGAATATTCTTAGCAGGTCAAAGTGTGTGGATTTGACTAATTAATGAGTCCTTTTTTAGTATTTTCAAAATTTCTCAAGCACTGATTTAATTCTTTCTTTTGGCTTGGTACTCATCAAATCTCCTGTTTGGGACTTATCAACAGACAACTGATGAAATCAGTGTTAATTGTATAATGTGATATGCAATTTGCTATAAGCACCAGCATTTACTAAGTGAAATCTAAAAAGGCATATCATCACTCTAACAAGGGTGAGAATAGGAACCCTGTGTTTATTATTATTATTTTGTTGTTGTTTTAAATCAGTTGGTAGATGGAATAATAAGTGTTCTCTTAAAATCATGCAAGTGGGAATTAAATTCTTCAAGATAGGTTCTTGGTAAATGGCTAAATGTTCAGTAAACTAAACAAGTAAAAATAATTCTACAAGTGTTTCTTGTGCTCTAGAGCCATAGCTAAAACCTGAGCATTGGCTGTGTTGGACATAAAAGTGACCCTTGGATATTAGAATTTCTCTCAGTTAAGAGTAAATTTCATTTTCCCAAACACAGAAGGAGAAACATGTTAGCAATGAGTGAGGGAAAAATTGAAAGAATGGAACTGAGTCAGAAATCAGATGCCCACATCCACAAACATTGTTGCAAAGAGTCAGAGAAAGGACATTGTTTAGGCATATGCTGTCATGCTAATGATTTCCATCTTTTCACCTGAAAGTATCAGTCCTCACCCAGGACAGATTAAAGACCATGTGGCCTCTGTCTCCCTTTCCCCTGGAAACTACTACTTCTCTTCAGTTCCCTACCTTGGCAGGATTTATGGGGTTTCTGGGAGCAGTGTAGCAGGGCAAGGCACTGAAATGCTGAGGAGTTGTTAGCTGCTTCTGTGGCGTACAAGGCCATGCTTTGGACTATGACCATTGGATTTCTGGTAAGTTGTTAGGTATGAGTAGTAGCACTAGTAAGAGAAGTCTATTTAAAGAAGATGTAACATTGTTCAAAGTTAAAACAGCACTGAAATTGAAGACAAACAGTGACATAAAGCATATTGAGCTGAAATTTCTACTTTCAGTAACAGCAGGCTAGGGAATTAAGAATAACCATTCTATTCAGGACAAACTAAAAATCTCGAGCATGTATGCATGTGTAAAACACACACACACACACACACACACACACACACACACACACATCCCAAGGAGTTCCCCAACTAAAATTCTGGAGTAGATAAGAATATAAAGAAGTAGGATTAAATTGTATACAGCATTTTTCCATTTGGTAAAAAGAGAACAAGAAGTTGAACTTTTATTTTAATTTGATGCTTTTATGGGACCAAAAGAAGAGATTCACCTTCTATGGAGAGTCCATCTATTCCACTGAGGTTCTGAATGCCTATATTTGGGGGAGAAACTTGAACTGGAAGTAAATGTCCTCTTACATGAGCTTGGAACCAGGATGCTCATTTGGAAAATGTTCTCAGAAAGGAAAGAAGATCCAGACCAATGACAGAAGTAAACAACAATTGTCTCAGGAAGAATGGAGCTTTATTTAGAGGCTCAAATTATTACCATAGATAATGTTTCAAATACTAAGATAATAGCATAAAAAGAAATGAAAACAATAAAAGGCCGGGCGCAGTGGTACACACAGCGGCTCTGGAGGCTGAAGCAGGAGGATTGCAAGGTCAAAGATAGTCTCAGCAACTTAGCAAGGCCATAAGCACTTCAGAGGACCCTGTCTTAATAAAATACAAAAGGGACTGAGGATGGGGCTTAGTGGTTAAGTGCCTCTGGGTTCAATTCCTGGTATAAAAAAAATTAAGTAGCAGAAAAGAAATACTGAAATTATCAATTATTAAAACTGGTCATCTTAAGTATGCTTAAAGAGACAAAATAATATTTTAAATATTGCAGGATGCTATAAAAAGTAAAGTGCCAGGTAGAAAAAAAACCAAATAGAATTTCCAGAACTAAAACACCCAAACACAACATAACAAAAATTTAAGAGCTTAGTAGATTTAACACTAGATTAAACACTGCTGAAAAGAGCATTATTGTATAAAAAGGCAGGTTTGAAAAAGTTACTTAGAACCTTGCTATTCAAACTATGTAGTTAATAGAGCAATAGCACAAATTGGTGACCTTGTTAGAAATGCAGAAATTCAGTTCTCACCCCAGACCTCAATCATTACTTTCACCTTTAAAAGATTGTAGGTGATTTATAAATACATGTAAGTTTGAGAAACATTGATCTAGAATGCTGCATAAAGGGACATTAAAAAAAGATAGAGAAGTCAGGGTCAAATACACAGAGGACACAGTGAGAAGACCCGATTGAAATATTGTAAGAAATATTGAAATCAAAGTAAGAAAAAAATTGAAATCAAAGTAAGAAAAAAAAATAACATGAAGACACTAATTGAGGTAAATGTGGCTGATAATCTTCTAGAAGAAATAGAAGACACTATTCTATGACTTTAAGAAGTTCAAAGAATCCTAATCAAATTAGGGTAAATGGAAATCCATATCTAGGCACATCACAGTATAGAACTGAAGAAAACCAAAGACAAAGATTGGAATTCTAAAGTTGGTCAGAAAATCAAAGGTAATGGAAACACCAAATACCAATGGATTAACTGAAATGAGTCATTATCTTTCCATCACACATAGTTTGAATTATTTATCTGATTTGTTTTAGTGGCACCATACGACTTTTGAAAAATTAGTCAGTCTATTTTTAAAATAAGAACTAGGATGAGAATGTCTGGCTTTAAGACCTTACCAATAACTAACTAGGTATATATCACTGAGCCATTTATTCAGCTTAAACTATTAATAGTACTTCCCTCAGAGGCTTATATAATGATTAGAAGAGGCGTTTATCTAAAAAGCATTTATCTTAATGAATAGCTCATAGACACTATTCACTAACCATTAAATATAATGCATACTTTGTAATACATTTTTAAATACATATTTACACTTTACAGTATATAAATTTTAATAAGAGATTGAAGATATCTAGTTTTTTTCAATTTGTACATTAATACATTATTGATGAGGGACATGAATGTCTTAAATATGTCCCTATGTACACTAAAATCTCCATGAAGATCCTAGTTATAATTTAATTTATGCCACATAAAAATGGTATGGAGTAAGAATTAATATGCTCCTTATATAGATGCTAATTATAAAAAAACTTTCATCATGACTACCATGTGCCATATCCTATCTGAAGTACTATAAATATGTTATTTCACAATAACCTTGTAGGTACAGGTATAAGCTTCATTTCCCAGAGGAGGAGACCAAAGTCCAGAATCTTCTAAGGTCTTGAAGGAGTTAGCCCATGTTATACCTGGGAGTTCTCTTTCCCTTCCCTGGCTTGAACATTTTTGTTCTTTTCTTTGGATGAATAAGTTAAACCCAGAAAGAGAGTGTTCCCCAGAAGTAGTGAATCTGAGATTAGATTAGAAGTTTTGTTGTTCCAGTAATAAGCTGCTACACTGCTCGTCTAGAGGCTCATGAATGTCGACAAGGAGTTTATAAGGTCATACCAAAATTGCAATATATAATGGTACTGAAATTAGCAATTTGGAAACTTTAAGTTGTTATAGACCTACTTCTCCCTACCCACACAGTTTTTTACTTGTTTTATTGATTGTGTTTTTTATTCCAATTTGAGTGAGTAGGTCCTAGTGAAATGTGTCAGTGTTCTCTTATTGAAATCTAAAAATAGTTTTGAATTAAGGCCAGAATTATGGTCATCTGACTACATAACTCACAATAATTCTGAATATTGGAGTGATATTGTTGCTATAAGGATGATGGACTTTTTCTATGTATATCAATTAAAAAAACTGATTTCAAAATTTTAAAATGATTACATAGATAAAAGAGAGGAGAGAGCAAAATGGTCCCTATTCCAATGTTTGGAACACTCTCCTCTGCTGATGTTTGTTAACATGTTCTTTATAAAGGTTGAGCAATTAAGATAGAATAAGGAGAGATGTGATAGAGTTGGGCAAAGGAGGAAACTTCTACTGAAATGAGAAGGGCCAGTTAAGAACTTTAGAGAATGGTGAGGAAGTAACACAAAGAAAGGATCCACGTCAGATGTGTTCAAATGGTGAGAAATGCTACTAAAGTACTCTTCTTGCTTATAAGGGCCAGCTTTCCTATTCATTAAGTAAGTTCTTATTTCTGACAGTGGATGATGGCTCATTGTCCTCAAATGACAGGGATGGCATCAGACCTGATGTGTGCTGGGCAGTGAGAAAGTTGTTGACTCCAAAAATCTAGTTAGTCCCTCCCAGGCAGCCATCAGGCCATTGAAGAGCAGGGAAAAGCAATACTTTCTGCTCCACTTGGCATCTATTTTACTTATTCTGAAAGGAAAAATGTTAGCTAAATTATAAACTGACTTGCCCTTTATTTAACATTCATGTGTGTGTGTGGGGGGGGGCAATGACAATAGCTTTAGTGGTAAGCACAATTGATAGATCTGATAACTTTTTTGCAGTTTTTTTTTTCCCAAGTCATTAGTGAGAGAGAGCCCTTAGGACAAAATACTGGGGTAGAATTCCAAATGCCAATGATACATAAAATTTGTTTCTTATAAAAAGGCCATGGTTTCATGGAGTACTCATTTTGGTTTTGTTTATGCCTACTTAGCAATCTATTATTGAAACATGTTTTTGAAAGTAAATACTCATAATATCAAGACAATTAAGTATGGCAAATTAGAAGAGCAATACTTTATCTTCTTATCTGTTCTCTACACAAATCACAGGGATATAAATACTCAAGGCAAGAAAAAAAAGAGAGAATCAGGTATGGAAAAAGTTTCACTTATTCACTGAGAGTATTTACATCTCTGATCATCTATTCTATTCCAGGTACTGTACTGGGTATTGAGTGACAATGACAAATGAGACATATAACACCTAATACAAGAGAATTCAGAAAAATAAGAAAGGAGCTGTGTAAGCAAGCTATTGGGAAGTAGCATAAAATAAGGTTACAAGAGAGAGATGTATGTGCACCAAAGGAAGGTGGTTCAGCATATGTGCTACTGTGACCAAAAGACCCGACAAGAACAACACAGAAGAGGGATCGTTTATTTTGGCTCATGTTTACAGAAGTTCAGTCCATGGTCATCTGACTACATAGCTCTGGGCCCAAGATGAGGCAGAATATCATGGCAGAAGGGCATGCTGAAGGAAAGCAGCTCAGACATGACCACCAGGAAGCAGAGAGAGAGCTTCAGTCACCAGGAGAAAATATCAACCAAAGACATGCCCTACATCCTCCCGCCACATCCTACCTCCTACAGTCTTACTCAGTTCATCCATATCAGTGGATTAATCCACTGAGTAGGTTAAAGCTCTCATAATCTAATCATTTCAGTTGTTAACATTCTTACATTTTCTCACACATGAGCTTTTGGAAGACACCTTGTGTCTAAATCGTGACATTTTAAGGCCAAAGGAAGAAGTAATCACCTCTCTTAATAAAAGAGGTAGGAAGGGGGAAAAAAAAGGGGGAGAGAATTGAACAACAGCAGATGGGGTAGAGAGGGAAGATGGGAGGGGAGGGGAGGGGGGATAGTAGGGGATAGGAAAGGTAGCAGAATACAACAGTCACTAATATGGCATTATGTAAAAATGTGGATGTGTAACCAATGTGATTCTGCAATTTGTATTTGGGGTAAAAATGGGAGTTCATAACTCACTTGAATCAAATGTATGAAAAATGATATGTCATGAGCTTTGTAATGTTTTGAACAACCAATAAAAAAAAATAAAAAAATAAAGGAGATAAGGAATACTTCATAAAGAGAGAGGTATCCTTTCCTGGCCACACGGAGGATGATCTGGAAAGTATTTGTCAAGTAAGTAAAGGGGAGTGGAAAATACTAGAAGTATGAAATAAGTATGTGCCCAGATAGGAGGAACATCTAGCATTCAAGGCAGGTTTGTATGGCCAAAGCAGAGGACGTTATGAGCAACAGTCAGGGAGGAGACTAGAGAAATTAAAGAGAGCTAATCTGAAGAACTGTTTGCTTTTGAAAAAGAAAAGGTGAATAAATATTTATTTTTAAACAGATGTGCAAGAGACCACTTGAATCAAGGTGTATATAGGATGTTCAAAGGCTATTATTTTTTTTCCTTTTAGAAAGCCAAAGGATTTTCACATATTGTTCTGAAAACTGTTCTGTCCTGGCTTTCCCCAACCTTAAGTCTACATGTTCTGAGGGACTCGGATTCTGTAGAGGTTTCCTTGACTATCCCACCCTACTTGTACCTCTCTCTTCTGAACTGCTAATTGTCTGAACCACTCCTTTGGTTCTTTGGTTTATGAGACTTTAAAATAAGCCTCTAAGTTTATTGATCAATAAAATAATCCCCAGAGAGATAAAATTCCTTTCTGATGGTTTTAATATTCTGTCTTGCATCCCTAGTGAACATTTTATATAAGTAAATCTTGTCTTTCCAACTAAATTATAAGCAAGTTAAGAGCTGACTTCCATTTTATTAATTTCTTCTTTCTCTTGTACAATCCTGACTAATTGCCCGGATAATAGATTCTCAATATGTTTGCAGAATTATTAGCCGGGTCACTTGCTGTTTGAGATACATATCTGCTACAACCATATATGAATATGCCATAATGAATACTGCATGTGTGTGTGTTTGTGAGAGTGATCATAATGCACTAATTAAAATAATAATAGGAAGATCAATGGAGTAGAGAAAGTGGATTGGAGAGAGAAGTAGAGGGAAAGGGAAGGCATTGGAAATGAGATTGATCATATTATGTTACATGCATATAAGAACACGACATAATGAATCCCACTATTCTGTATAATTATAATACACTAATAAAAATAAATTAATTAAAAAATAGATTTCCCTTAAGTTAAAAAAGGGCATTGAGAGTTTACTAAGAGAAAAATAAGAAGAAAAAAAAAACATAAAATGAAAAAGAACCTCCTTCTCTCTGTTCTGACACTTAGCAGAAATCATTGTCTTTTTCTGTGGGAAAAGAAGGGAGTACATACAATACATCAAGCATCCATTACCTACAAAATTATAGGGCCCTGTGTGCCTCTGCTGTGAGATATCAAGATCACAAACATGACTTCAAGACTATTCATTACCTACCTGTACATTACTGTCAGGTTTTCAATCTCTTGCTTTTACAGTTCTGAATTTCATTTGATCATTTCTACATGCACCCAGGTTCTAAACTGCCCAATAATATTTTCCGAGTCTGTCATGTTACTCTAACTGACTGAACTCTCCTCCTTTAAAAAACCTCAACCTTTCTGTATGTCTGTGTTCCTCTCAAGAGATTTCTTATATGTAAAACCAGCTCCTCCCAGCTGATATTTCACTATGGATAGGAAACTCTGCAACAAGAGTTTTGCACATGTATAGTTATTTTGTTCACCAGAAGTTAAACTTGTTGGAATAGGAGATTATCAATTCCATAAAAAAATCACAAGACACTGGTAATATAGAATAATTTTCTTTGAGTCTTAGCTTCATTAACCTTGATGTTTGTTTTTAAATCCAGTTCCCTAATTTAGCTCACTAGTCAAGACTTCTGTCTCTTGAGGTATAGGACTGGGATCTACATTGTTTTGAGTTGGTAGGCATAAATAATACTTCTGTTTTCTCAAACATGAACAGATGGTGCTTTCTTGATAAAGAGCTTTGATTTTGAAGAGTTAATGTCCAAACATGAATGAATGTCAAAAATAAAAATTAAATTAAAAACTTGTCTCTGAGAGGAAGTAGATGACACTTCCACCCAAGGTTTTCCATTGTTTGCTACATTAACTAGACTCTGGGTTGCAGATTGACAGACTGGCAGACCTGATATTGCCATTCACTGAGAGTATCCCATATCTCAGGGGCAGAGTCAAATTAAACAAGCTCACAGACCAATGCATAAAACCAGAATGCCTATTTATTGATTTACAATGAGAAAAATAGCTGTATCATGGACCCGAATACTAATATCAACTTTCTATTCCAGGAATTCATATAACAACTCCTACATGGGAAGCTAAGTCATAACACAAAGATTGTTTGGTGAGCATGGGATCAGAACAGGGCAAGATTAAGACCTTTAGAGGCCATAAGTATTTTAGCATGCCTCCCAACATCCCTTATGTTATTCAAAATATAAACAATAAAAACTATAAAAATATGAAAGGAAGTCCAACAAAGTCTTTACTTTTCCCATGATGAATACTTTTAAACTTTCACTAAAATATCAAATATCATGTTCTTTCAAAACTAATTTGCTATGTTGGTGTCCTAAACACAAGAATTGTCTACTAGGCTCAAAACTGGAATTAATTCTAGTCCTTGGAGTTTTGATTGCAACAAGCCTAGATGCAACCATTCTAGAGGAGACCAAAACTATGCTTCGGATCCTGCTTAGGTGGACGCTGCTGATGTTTCTAAAAGACTCTCCTCTCAGTTGCATAGATTGGTCAGTCCCTTTCTGACTAACACAGTCCTTTTTTAAGTGTGTTAATGCATTCAATCAATTTAGTCATGGAAGGCTGAACTGACAATATTCTGTGTAAGGAGAGTTTGCATATCTCTGATCTGCTTTCATCGTGCATAGATTTCATAATGTAGAGCTCACTCAGGATAGCAAAGAACCTCTCCCTTGTAAAAATCACCACTGAGAAATTCTAAAAGACAACTATATTTTTATATCTTAGGTGAGACCAAAAGACTTCCTTAGGATAACTTATTGTATCTATAGTTTTTATGCAGGATGAGGTCAAATTTATATTAACCTGGGAAAGTCTAGAGTCAATAGTAAAAATTACCACCAGCTTGCAGTTGGATTTATGAAGACCATTCTTAATATTTAAAAAGGTACTTATTAAATGAATAAATGAATGAATGTTAAGAAAACATTTCAAAAAGCATCAAATACCAAAAGTGGTTAAATAGCTATCATTGTTTTATGCACATTTAATGACTTAGATAAAATGCTACATTTAAGAAAAATTGAGAACTTCTTCCCATTAAAACAATATTTATTAATGACACAGGGAATATTCAAAACCTTATTGTGAAAAAACCTCGCAGACATCACTTTAATCAAGTAAAATCCCCAGTAAGGAGACACAAACTCATATTTCTCCTTATAGGATACTCTGAGAAGGGAGCAGTATAACTTTTGTGGTGCTCTTGCCAAAATGGAATAACTTTGATCTAGTCATGAGAGTACATCAGACAAACCCAAATTCAGGGGCGTTATACTGAATATCTGGCTCTTCTAAGACATCAAATTCATGAAAAACAAAAGAAGACTGAGAAAGTGTCAAAGACTAAGGAAGAGTAAAGAACCATGACAGTTAAATGTGATTAGAAACCTGAGTGGATTCTAAAACAGAAAAAAAATATATTGGTGAAAATCAATTAAGACTTATAGATTAGATTGCTGGTTTTGTGATGGTACCATGACTATGCAAGATGTTAACACTAAAAGAAGCTTGGCAAAGTGTATGTTGGAACTCTGTATTACTTTTGTAACATCTTTGTAAATCTAAAATTATTTTCAAATAAAATTAACAAAAAAAGAATAAGGTACATTTTATGGATGAACAAACAAGTTATGCATTATATCACTGAAGTAACATCTCTAAAACTTTTTTTAGAAATATTACCTTAATGTTGTTTAAAATCTGTCATATATTAACACCACATAAGCTGCATCCCAACCCTACCCACAGTAGCTTCTAGGTGACTTTTTACACCTCTGTTCTTTCAGAGTTTCATATACACTTTTTATTTCCAAAATGTACTTTTCATACTGTGATTAAAATGCACATAGTTAAATCAAATGCTACTGAAGACTTTTCAGTCTCTTTAAGCTTTAACAATTCCTTAGGTTTTGTCTCCAAATGCAATCATTTTATCTCCTGCAGCCTTTACTATAAGTAGTCCCTTCTTATTCCTAAATACTGTGTCTTTAACAATATTTCTTATTTTGACAGTTTTAGGCAAGATCTTTGGTTTCCTATCATGATAACTAGATTAGCTTTGACTTTTTAAAACCATATCTTGCGTCACCTCTTCTATAGTCCAAAAAAGTTCTGATTAATTAGTTCAATGAATAATGCCATAAAGATATTATTATTGTGTAATTGTGTGAATCATTTCAGAGACAAGTGTATAACCTGGCTTCTTTCTATGATAATTTTTTAAACCAGTTTTTGTACTTCTTGGCTTTTCTAGACTTTTATTATTTCTTGTATCTTACTCTCATTTGTTTCAATCAAACCCTTGATTTATGTATTCTTTCTTTTCCTTCTTTATTCTAGAGATCTCTTCCCCAGAATCCATGACCCTACTGTTATAGTTTGGGCTGATTTATTTTTAGACCAGATACACACCATTCTACTTGGGGCTTTCTTTTGTTCTGTGCTGAAATCCACTGACTCTGGAAACTTATCATGTTATAGTTGAGTAATGATTGGACTGAGTATAAATTTATAAATTGAATGCATTTTCTTTAATACTTTGAAGAAGTTCTTCTCTTGTTTTCTAGCATGTCATGTCATGGCTGCCATTTTAATTCTTATTTAAGAACTGTCCTCCCACTACTCATCCTTCCCTAGGGTTAGGAGGTTTTTATTTTTCTTTGAGAGCTCTGAAATTTTGCAATCATTCATTAATATATTTGGCACTGTGTATAAGCTTTTAATCTGGAAGAAAATGCTCTCTTATAAATTATTTCTGTAGTATAATTATTTTCTTTTATTCTCTGTTCATCTCTCTAGAATTCCCAATAGAAGTTATAACTCTTAGAATGCTTTTCTATGTTTTAAAAACTCCCCTTCTAATCTTCTTAGTTCATTAACATGACTTGATTTTCTGTTCAGATGAATTTGTTATTGTGGTAATTTTTTATTTATTTTCACAAACACTTCATTTTTTTTTCCACATTGACACATTTTCTTGGATCGCTCTGCTGTGCGTGGAATTTTTTAAATGTCCAAGTTCTCTGCATTCCTTGATGTATCTCTATATTTTGGAGCCATTTTTCCCATTTATTTATCTTAAAGCTTTATAAGCTATAGGGTTTAATCAAATATCAGGGGCTATTTGATATTTCATCAAATATTAAGGGATGTTAGCTTATCTATTTGTATTAGGAGAGAGGCAATTAGAGGAAAACTGCCAGGGATCTTTGTACATTCTCAGGTCTTGTGTATTGCTTGGTTTGCCTCAGAGTGTGTAGGCAAGAAGCTATTCATCATGTTGTGGAACCCTACCATGCCAGATTATGAAGGTCTTCTGTTTTTCTCTAGGCCAGTTCAAAGCTCTTAGAGATTTCTTTTGTTGTTGTTGTTTTGCCTTGGGAAAAGACATCTGTGAGAAATTATGCCTGAAAGGTTGAGCAATTTAACTGTGGTTGAATTAATAGAAAGCCATGTTTTCAATTTCAATTGCAAGCTCTATTCTCAGTGGTACCCTATTCTCGCTCCAGCCTTCCACAGTAACATGCACTTAGAGTGTCAAGGATCTCCACGGCTTAAGAGTCTGATTGTCTCTCACTCACTGATTCGTCTTCTGGATGTTGTATAGGTTGTGTCTTCCTCTGTCTCCTTTATCATTCTGCTTTTTGATCTCTATTATCTAAAAGTGTGTTGAAATCTGTTTGATTAGTAAGCTCCCTTTCCATTCCCTGCACCATTATTATAACATTTGTATCCCTTCACTATCAACTACTCTCACATAATGGAATTCAAAAGGGGAGGAGAAATGTGGCCTGCATTTATTAGTCTTTCTAGATAATAATACAAATAGTGTCTTGAAAAGCATCTGAATCACAGGAAGACAAATTGGCCATAAAAAAGAAGAAAAATAAACCTGGTGGATAATATAAAATGATGATTCTTAAACTTTACATTAGGATCATTTAGAAGACATTTTGAAAAATATACCCAGGCCCAATTCCAGACCTACTAAGAGGGAATGTTCAAGGTCTTGACTTTTTCTACATAGAAATATCAAATACTATCTTCTTTCAAAACTATTTTTTTTTGGTGATTATAGTCTGTTGGCTCTTGAAACATGTGCTGGTTCTACTGGGCTCATAACAAGTAAAGTTACTTGAGAATGTTAAAGATGATGTTGTTGGTGTTTTATTACCGAAGAAAACAAGGACAGATAAGAGAAATCAATTATTCTACCTGTTACCAAACTTAATTATTTAAAAAGGAGTTCAGATATCTTAATTTTAAATTTCTAATCAAAGTGCTTTCACAACCTTAGTAAAAACCCAAGAGGAAGCCATCTCTCTTTCATTCCCTTAGAGGTTGTTTTTCTTCAGGTCCCAGAGGAAAACTCAGTCTACACATCCATGACCCATTTTGAACTTCATATCTAGACATCAGACCCTAGGGGACCACTGTAAAGGCTGAGACTGGTAAATGACATTCATTAGGAAAAAATGATAAGGAAAGGAAAACACTGAAACTAAAAAATGCAAAACTAATGATTTCAGATATGCAAAGAATTCTTGTCTAGAATGAGATCAGTTTTCTTTTTCTTTCTTTAGGGAAAGTTAAGTTATATAGAGGAATATGATATGGAAGGTTCCCAAGTTGGAAAATAGTATGTATTTGCATAGTACGTCATAAAAATGGTTTTTAAATATACTAGTTAAATTTAAGCATTAAAAAATCATTTTGAGATAATAAAGTCAAATTTTAATAATCTTTTTTTTTTTTAATTTTACAAATCTGGAAACTGAAACCCATTCCTCCAACCCCCAAGATGACATTACTTTGAAGGGCAATATCATAACTCAAAGTCAAATATTCTGTCTTTAAATTCTAGCCTTTTTCTATCATGTAACATGGACTCAAATTCATTAGTAACATTGATTCATCCTATTAGTACCTCAGAGTTCTCAGGAATCTTTCCATGACCCTGCTGGCAGTGATTCATGCTATCAGAGATGCTACCTTATTAAGCAGCCATTTGGCTCTAGGGTTTTCAAATATGATAGAGCTTATAGGATTGAGATCATAATTACACATAGGACTTATGGAGTTTAAAATGCCTGATTGATGATTGGTGAATCCAATTTCCATGCAACTCAACAATAATCCCCATTGTCTATTGGAAATCCCAACTTTCAAAGCAGCATATGAAGTAATTAGAGACAAGTTAGACTACCATAGCCAGGTTAAGCTCAAGACTCAGTGTCTAAGTGAATTTGTATTGTACCTTTGTCTTTCCTTAGAATTCCTTAAGATTAGGTACAAATCACTGGATAATTTTAAAATGATACTGTCAACAATCATAGGTTACAAATAGATATGATCCATAAAATATTACTTCTCTTTTGGGGGAAACTAGAGAATAGTATTTTCAGTATAAAAATAGAAGTAGTCTTCATTGATCTATAATTACAATTCATAGCAGATTATTAAAATAGAAAATGATATTTTTCCTGTATAATGGGAGAGCTGTCAAATTAAAAAAAGAAGACTAATTGCATCTCTAATCATAGGATAGAATAAGAACCAATGGGCTTGAGGGAGTTAGATTTAGGCTCATTGTAAAAACTATTCAGCAATAAGATGGAATGAGTTATTGAAATGATGAATTTCTCATCATTATAGACATTCTTCCAAAGAAGACCTCAGAAAGATTAGGTCCTGGTGTAAAATGATGGGGAATGAAATGATGGGAAAATGAGGCACTTGCCTCACTGGTGTGTCCTTCTGTCACAGAGATTGGTTAAAATCAGTTAGAAACCTCAGGGAGTAGAGGCATATTTGCAATGTTGGTGGGATGATACTTTGGAGAGGACTCATGTCCATCAAAGAATGGTCTAGGAAGCACCAGATATAAGGAATGTTGACACTGATACTTGAGAGGAAAACTAAAAAGGAATAGTGCTCAGAGAGGTTATACAGGCCCTAATTTAAACAAATTTAAGTAGTTGAAAGTACTGTGCCATCGTCAATACTACATTTTTCCAAATAGTTCTTTTTTTTTTTCTGCACATAACTTCATATGCAGCATTTCTCAAACTTAACCAGAGAATGATTTTTTTATATGACCCATCCCTTTTGGGTTGCTGTCCTATGGAACACACTTTGGAAAAAAAATGCTCATCTAGCCCATCCTCTCATTCTACAGTAAAGCACCTGTAGATCTGAGACACATACTTGATGGATAAGCTGGGCCTTTGATGTTTTCTACCTTTGCAGGTTGTCTCTCATTTTAATTCAAGAAGCCCCTTGCTGACCCTTAGTTAGGGATATGACTCTGCTCTTGAGTCATGTATCTACCTTCTGCTACTTAACCTATTTTCAGAAGGGCTTCTTAGAGTGTTGATTGCCTCTGGAAGCCTCTAGGATCTATGGCACTCCAGTGAGGATGAGTTTATGAGCCTACCTTTACAACTTTTCAAGATGCAGAATCATATCTCTGGTTTTGAGCAGAGGAGTGAAGTATCTGTTAGAATGACTTGACAAATTTAACACCTACTCGAGAGGTTTTTGTTTGTTTTCTCTGTTGCAAACTAGGAGTGGAAACCCACTGGCTGATCCCAGTGCATCCTAGACTGATCTAATCAGCCCATTGCTCTGAAGTGCAGACCCCAAGAGGCACAGACTCTATTTGACATTGTCCAGAAAGTTATGTACAGGCCAGTACAGGCTGGGTGTTTCCTCAGAGGGCATCATCTACCTCAGATAGAAATTTGGGATGGGGTTTCAGTGACTTTCCATTTTCTTTTTTTCTTCCTTATTAACAATAAGAACCACCATATATCTGAGGCATTTTCTTGTGATAAGGATTACACCTGGCACCTTATTTAATTTAGTTTGTTAAGTCTTCACAACAACAATGTGGAGAAAGAACGATTATTCTCTCTAATGAGTAAATTGGAGCTCAGAAAAGCTTCTCAATTGACCCATAATTCCTAGTAAAGAGCAGGCGGTTTCATTCCACGAAATAAAAACTCAGTTTTACTCCATGAACTCTTATTCCCAGGAGAATATTTTCGTCTATATTCATTATGGTCATTTTCTCAATAATAGGTCAATAAATCAAGAGAAAATGAAACAAATTCAGTTAGTAGGCTTGATTGAAATCAGTAGTAGACAGTGATGTGAACAATTCATCCTTTGTAAGACAGCTAAAAATTTACTACTCCCATGGTTACTCCATGCCCTCCCTCAGAAAGACATTGCAGTTTGATCTGCCAGGTGAAAATTACAATGATTGCTTTGTATTCTCCTTGACGGGGTAGATTGAAACCTTTTGATTAAGGGGAGTATGTATGCTCTGCTTGTTGTGCCAGGGAATAACCATGATGGAATGTAGATCTTTTTAACGTTGTTCTTTGAAAATAAAATCAAAATTATACCCAAACAAGCTTTTACCTGTACAGGTATAGTCAATGTTACTAACATATAAAGCCATATGTTTGGAGACAAGAAAGATCAGAGGATAATAAATCAGATTTTTCTGGCTTGCCTGAATAGCTGATGGGTGACACCTTTGGTGTCAGGTGTGTTTCTAAGGTGCCTTGATTGTACTGATTGCACTTTTTCAATTGGTGAATAATAAGTGTAGGATGCAGAGAATCAAAGAGGGGGAAAGTAAAGAGAATAATTTTTAAAGAATGTAACAATTTCACAAAGCTCAACTAGAAGCAATGAGGGTCTTTAGAGTAAGAAAAGATAAATGGCAACTTTGGGGAATTCTTAACCATAAGTGATACTCTCCTTAAAACTGAGGACAGAATCAGGCTCAATAAATGCCATGACAATATATAACTTTGCCCTGGTTCTTTGACTGCCTGGGGAGAAGATGAGTCAATGTGAGAGGCTTTCTAAAGACTCCCACAGTGCCTCATGCCTAATAGATTCAATAGATAAAACTGAGGTTTTTAATGATTAGAAACTGGGCCCCCAAAGACAGCCAGAATAAAGAAACATAGTTTGCCCTCTCTTTGGGACATTCAGAGATAAGAAGCAGGTCTTGGACTATCAAACAGGTGGTGGTGCTGTGGTTGGGGTGTAGGAGAGGGAAAGTAATAGAAGTGTATTTCATACTCTGACCTTGTATGTAATTGAAAGGCATTGCATGTGGCAAGTGGCCTGTGCAAGGGCTCCTAAGGTCAGCCTCTAATAGCTGAGGAGGTTTTAGACTAGAGAACAGTGGGTGAAATGGAACAGATGGAGGCTGTATTGGGCACCGAGGTCATAGCAGCCCTAAGGACAGAAGTTGGCATGAATTATGTGCCACTTTGTAAGTGCAAATATGTGATTGCTTAGCAAATTAAGATAGTAATGAATGAAGAATGGCTATGAAGGTGACACATCAAAGTTGACATGGTCATCATATGTTATTTAATCACACTGATATTTCACAGACAAGAAGAAATTAAAATGCAGAGTCTCTTAGTGTAAAGAGTAATGAGTAGAAGTGAGACACAACTGACAATTTACCCCAAAATAGAGTAAGATAAAATAAAAGCATATGAAAATCAAATCAAGGTCAAGATTTATAGGGAAGGCAAAAGTTAAGAACCTGCATTTTGAATTCCCATACATCTATGATTGACTTCATTTTTCACCCATAAGCCATGTGACCTTGATGTATGCCTACATTTTATGAGATTTAGTTTTCTCAAGTGTAATGAAATGAAAATGATCTCCACTCAAACAGCAGTTGTGGGCATTAAGTTAAATAATATCTTAAAAACATGCAGCATACAAAAAGCACTCAATGTATGGCAGTATATCTGACTTTCATATGACTCAATTCCATAATGTGGGTCCATGGAAGATAAGAGAAAATGGCCCAAGGCAGTTTGGGAGTTGAGTGCAAAGTGAACCATCCCTTAGTAGAAGAACCAAAACACAGAAGATGCAGAACAACCAGGACCAGAGTAAGTAAGAGCAACAAGCCCACGTTAGTGTCATGCATATATGATAGGACTCATGAGCTGCTGGAATTAAAGGCATGCACCACACCTGGTCTTTCTACATATTTGGGTTATATCAGTGATCAGAACAAAGACTCTTGTCCTCATGGAGTTTACATTCTACTGGCTCAGACAGAAAACCTAATAAAAAAATAAATCCTATGGTATTAAAAACAGTGCAGTGGCTAATTTGGATCTATCTGTATTTTTCTTTCCTGTGAATTTTTCCTTTCTAGCATTTAGGGCTGCTGAGAGTGTCATCAGATATACAGCCTTAACTTCATTTGATGTTAGCATGACATTAGAAATGAAGTCCTCCAGGCTGGGGCTGTAGCCCAGTAGTAGAGCACTAGCCTGACACATATCAGGCACTGGGTTCAATCCTTAGCACCACATAAAAATAAATAAAATAAAGGCATGCTATCCATCTATATAATACTAATACTAATACTAATACTACTAATAATAAATAAAGTCCTATGGTATTGTTCACATAGGTTCAGGATACAGGAATTTTAGAGGTCTGATAAAATAATGACATAAATGAATGTAGTCATCTTTGAAGATCTTTGCACATAAAATAATTCTAGTCAATTTATCCATAGGCAATACAACTCTGGGAAAAGTAGAATGAACTATGGCAAATTATATATTTTTATGCTTATGCTAATATCCTGTATGATGAAGAAATGTTTCCTCATAGTTGGAAAATCAAATAACCTCAAAAGAAAATGGACAAAACAGCTTGTCCAATTTATAGGTTCTGAAAATAGTAATGGACTTGTCTAGGTGGAGCTACTTCATCAAGCAAGGACTTCTAAAGGCAATAAGCATATGCTATCTCATTTAGGAATTCTAGGCACACATTAACCTTTTCTAAACCAATATATCAGCCAGGGTTCTGTTGCAGACTAGAGAATCCATTCTAGATAGCTGACGTTGAAAATGGATTTATTTACAGTTATTTGGTGTCTTGCAGAATGCCTGGGAGGCCCAGGTTCCAACCTTGGATTAACATATAGCCTGAAACAACAGCAATGCCTATCACACCCCTCAACTGCTTTAGTGAAAATCCCATTGTTGTTTCTCCTAATTTTATGTAGTCCAAGGAGTCAGCAACCAGAATTCAGCACTTCTGTAGCTAATACGATAAACCCAACAACTCAACGTGCCTCATGGCTCCTCCATCACTTTCATCTTTCACGTCTCCTGCAAATGTGCTTAATGGAAACCATACCTAATACCCATGGAGTCTGGGGAATTACTTAGAGATTTTATTTAGGGAGAGCTAGATTCATGATACTGGAGAGCCTTCAGAGTCAGGGAGGGATATGCAAAGGGTTTCGGGCTTCCATAGTATCTCATTTATCCCAAGAACTCTGTACAAATTTTTCTCTAATTGTTTTCCTGATACAGTTGCAATTAATTTGATTTCATTAGTACTTATTTCTCAAAGGAGCTTAATTGTATTATTTAAGCAAGCACATTAAAAAAAACTTTGATTAATAAAAAAGAATTTATGGTGCTGGGGAATTGAACTCAGGGCCTCACATGTGTCAAGAAAGCACTCTACCACTGAGCAACACTCCTAGTCCATTTATTGTATTATTTAAGATATAGCTACTCCTACTCTTCTCTGGGTGGCTAGCATAAAGAAAGAAGGATTTTGGCCTGCTCATTTATTTTTATATATCTTTCAGCCAATATATTTTGGTTATATTTACTACTAAAAAAGTTACATGAAGGTTTTTATTAGAGATAGTTTTGTTCTCATTTTACAGTTCTGTGTTTCTTGAGAAATTCTTTAAAGTAGGGCCACTCACTGATGTTGCATGTTCAGAATGGCTTTAAACAGAGGTTCTGGGTGAGGTCTTCATGCTCATTCATCACATATAAATGAAAGAGGTCAAAAGTCCAAAATGTCTTGGTAAGTTGCTTAATTTAGTTCTACTTGAGAAGATGGAGGCACTTTTATTATGTAATACAGAAAGATGGAAGGAAAATAGGCAATGTGGGATGATAGTTCAGTCCAGACTGTGAATGACATTTTCTCTGGAGAAGTAATAGGATCATATCTGAATTTTTGTCATAAGTAATTGCTCTCACTCAACCAAACAGAGGGCTGGTACTTTACAGATCTGATATAGTAAATGAATGAGACAAAGCTTGTATCTTCCTCCTTGGGCTTTTTAATAGATACATGAATGGTAGAAATAAAATGGAAGAAAATCTATCCTCTCTTTTCCTAAAAGAAAGCTATTTTCAGCTAGCAATCCTATAGCACACTTGAGGGATGGCATTATGTGAGTAATGTAAAAGTATCATACCTCTCAAGTAAATGGACACTTATCTTATCCCATGCAGCTATGAAAAGGTAATTGGAGTCCAAAGTGTAAAGTATAATGGAAGGTTATTGAGCCATTTTGAAATGGTTGGGCTGGATTTTGCACTACATGTGTGATAACATTCTTTATGGCTGGGAATCTTTTGTGTAAGTTTGCTTTTAGAATTTAATAAGCCTGAAGTTAGAAAATTTGGAAGTTATTTATTCCTTCTCAGGAATCCAGAGATGTTATCTCTCTGACTCTTGGAAGACCTAAAATAAGAACCATTATAGAATTATTTTTATTATGCTTAGTTACGAGACAAAAACCAATAAATAAGATAGTCTGCCTTTGGCATCTTTCTCAAGGGGCAGGATCTAGGCTTCTAAATATGTAGCTCAAAGTAGCTCTGATAAAAATATCAGTGTTGCACCATTGTGTCCAGAACGTCCATCAACTTATTTGCACTTTTATAAGATCTAAAGGAAGCATTAATTTTACTCTACCGACACAGGTGAGTCCCCTCTTTATAGGGATCAGAGGCTGTATGAATTTGTCACTGTTTTTGCCTAGAGATATTCTAAGCTTAGCAACATTCCGAGAGATTTTAAAAAAATTAGTGAAATATTTTAAATTTCCTGTGTCCCTTTCTAAAAGTAACTCAATTGGTATCTATTCCTCTATTGTTCCCTATTATCTTAGTGAAACATGGAAGAGGAATCATATAAACCATGGTCAGGCATTGGGCTTTATACTGCATCATCTCAACTTGATTCTAAGGTCAGCATGAGATGAACATAACATTTTTTTTTTCTGTTATAATTGTGATAGTTCTCCTTCCAATGCTTTCACTGTTGTTACTTGTTGCCCAAACCCAATCCCTTCCTAAGTGGTAATCTGAAGTGTCTCATATGTTGATGAACCCCCTGTTTTCTCACTTCTCCTGTTTCCATTTCTCCCTACTTAATGTTATGCATTGCCATAGCTCGAATCACCAATATCATTCTCTATCCTAAACCTGTATTCTGAGAAATGTTATGTACCTAAGAGATATTTTATCAGATTTATTCTAGAATGTCTTTTCCAAAGACCACATTTTACCTTAGTCCTGCTTTGAACAGAGACATATTACCTGGAGCTATAGTACCTATTTTTGATCTTAAGACCAAAGGAAAACAAAATAAGGACATTGCATTCAAAAGATGAAAACCCTGCATCTCTGAAGGTATCCCAGAGTAGCAAGATCAACACCAACACCTGCCATTTGTGGACCTCATTTACGAAAGCAAAATAAACCCCGATTGTCTAAGTTACTGCTATTGGGAGTGTGTATGTTGTAGCACAATGCATTTCCAAGTGATACATTTATCTTCCTTTCTTTTTAATCTTCATCCACCTATAAATCTGTTCCTTCTACCTACTCTATTTCTCTGATGAGAGTGATTTTTCATAATCAAAACTACAGCTGAAATATTTTAACCTTTGTGATTTCAGTCTTCTGTTTTATACTGAGCACCAATTTGGTCTCCAAATACATAGTCTTGATGGGATAATTTCAATAACTTTCCAATTGGTATTCTAACTTGTATTCTTTCTATAGTAAAAAAATATTTCTTTTTTTTTACAGTGGTTCTCAACCATGATTTTAAAACACAGCTATAACCCAGTCTGTTGAGAAATGTCTCATGTTTAAAAAATATTAATTACAAAGCTATGATGTTTGTGAATTCTTTGCATGCTTTATATAATAAAGAATATACTAGAATAGTTTTTAATACTGTTTTGCTTAAGCAAAACTTATTCCAGCATTTTTTCATTGAAATCCATGAAAAAAAGGTTAAATAGTGGTAATAGTTTATGTATTACCAAAATACTTATTTTTTCAGGTGAACTTCATCTGCCATGTGTGCTGGAGTGGTAAAAAGAATTGAGGACCTTAATATAAAACCCTATGTCCTTATCATGAGTTTGGAAGAAAGATTTGAATGACTCTTTCCCTCTGTATACACTTATATCTGTCTCTTCACTCTCTCCACCCACATCTATGAGTAATATCTTGTTATCCAAAGCTACTCAAATCTCTCTCACCACAAGCATTCTTTAATATATCTGGTTTTTGCATACTGTGCTGTAACTGAAATGTCCTTCTCTCAAACTTAGCATGCAGTCTTTTCCAGGAACGTCTTCTATGGATATTACCCAGACAGAGATGGGTCTCCATCATTTGCCTCTATTTTCATTATAGTACTTACCATCACATTTCAAAATTACAACAATCCTTCCCCAAGTTCATTTAATGCAAAAGTCTATGTTATTTTTAAGGAATACTTTGGACAGTTAAGAGAATCCTGGTTCCAAAATAAATTGCTTTGTGTTCTTTTATATATTGGTCAGCCAGGTGTGGCCAAAAGAGGTGACAGGAAAGCAAAGCTTATGATTCTCCCAGGTCTTAGAAACAGGCATGTCACTTGGAAAAGCATCAGTGTCAGCCAGTAGGCCACAGGACTAGAAGCAAGGGAGAAAAGTCTAACCAAAAGCCTTTATTGGAGTTTCCCCAAGAAAGGAAAGCCAGGCAGAGTTCATCGTATTTAATTGGCTTGTTTGAATACTTTCAGTTGGTTTTAAAATGAAGGAGTGGTCTGTAGTTGCCTGATACCTGGTACTTGGATGATTAAGGAAAGAAAATCCTCCTGGAGTATAATAGCCAGATAGAGGGGGTAAGGCTCCTAAGTGGTTAGTCTGCATGTCCAAGGCAAGCTGTGACTGGGCTTTGCAATCTGGAAGGGGCAGGCTCTCCCCAGCCAAAAAGGTTTCTAAGATGTCAATATATTGCCATAAATGGAAAAGAAAAAAATAGAGAGAGAACACAGAAATGAATTACCCTATGCAAATAATTAGAATAATCAATGTGAAGTTGGGACTACTAAAGAGATTTCAATAGGAGTTTTACAATAAAGCTTAGGAGAGTGATGCAGACAAGTCAGGACAAAGAAGCGTTCACATTCAACTATCGGCTGTGGTGATGTTAAAAGATACTGATGCTTTGATACTCCATCTCTAGGATCATAGTAGTACCTCCTGTAGTGTTTTGGGTATTTGATTCTACATGTTACAACCAGAAATAAATGGAACATTTTGATAGGAAACTAACTTCCAAAGAGTCTTTTAGAACCATCTTATGTTTTTAATTCCTTTAAGGATAATAATGGATGACATTTCCTATTTTTTTTTCCTATGTAGAAACTAATCATGGGGAAAAAGGATCAGTCCTCTTATTGCTTCAGTAGATCTGGACTTTGGGGGCTCACCTGAGAGTCAGAGATTGACCTCAGTGGAAGTAGGAGGTGAGGTATGCAATATAAGCAACCTTCCTGAATAAAAACCATCAAAGGAGACCCCCACATTGGGCTACTCAAGACGCACTGACTGTTTTACACGATGAGTTCACAGCTTGAGTTTTAGGACCAATTTCAAGGAAAGAAGCAAGTTTATTTTATAGACTCCAATGTGTCATATACAAAGTATTCTCCTCTTAACCCCACACATCAAAGTGAGAGCTCTGTTATTTGTATCCAGAGAGCATGCAAGAAACAAGAATTTAGCACCAACAAAAAACACCACCTTTTGCAGCTGTTGAAACATTTTAGGATTGGAAAATTGATTTATCTTTTAGGGTGAATATAGTAGCTGAGGAAGGGATAGAACGGATAGCCCAGGAGTCCAAAGGTTTTGATTTATTGATAATACAAGTGTAGGCCTCTGGCAACTGTCCAAAAATCTTGAGGACAAGTAAAGAGGCCTCTTCTCCAAGTCCTAGAGTCTAGTGAAGGCTGGAGTGAGGTATGGATTGGACACTAACAAAGAGTGAAGCTTCTTATGCTACTTTCTTAGCAGTGAAGTACAATTTTTCCATTCAGCTAAGAGAAACTGATTTCTATATAAATCTAGTAAAGGGAAAAGGCACTTTTAATGGATGTTTCTAATAAAAATGTTCATGCAATCTGAATATGATGAAAACTTCAAAAAAGGGTATAATATATATTTTAAATATTTAAAAATTGAACTTCACAATTTATGAATATGTGTGTAATTGTAAGGACTTAATCATAGTAAACATAATTATTTTTGGTAATGAACTTAACCCTTCTAGATGAATTTAAGGTAATCTTTACCAATAGTCTCCCTATAGTTTTCCTGTAACTGTGTGTGTTCTTTATAATTTTGGTGACCAAAAGATGTGACCAAAAGTTAAGGTCACAGGATCTGGTATTAAGCTTCCTGGGTTCTAACGTTAGTTGAAATACTATATTTACTGGTTGTATAACATTAAACAACTTATGTGAATTCTCTGTGTCTGAGTTTGCTCACCTGTTAAATGTGGCTAAAGATGTTAGCTGCTCTTAGGGCTATTGAGAAAATAAAATGAGTTAATATATGCAAAATGTTTTAAAAACACTTGGTACATAATAAAATACTTAATAAATATCCATAATTATTAGTTTCATAGCATTATTTTAGAAAGTCTTTAAATAAAATCAATTGGGTCAAAGCTCCATAACAAACTGATTCTATGGCAGTAAAGGTAAGGTGATAAGATAGAAACTTGAACTTGGACCATCTCCTAGGATCAAGTTGAGTTGGTAGAATTTAATTTCCCTGAACAGTAATGGGGTGAAATTTCTGAAAGAATATATCTTGGATGGAGAAAAAATTAACTTCTTCTGTATTTCACATTTCAAAATAAGTGTCTACTTTATTGACACCATTTTCAATATTAGTTTATATTTTTAATGTTTTAAAAATCATATAGTAGACCAGCAAGTTTTTACTATGTGTAATGTTTTTTGAAATGAATGTTTTATGTGATATTATTTTGTTCTCCTTTGACTCAAATAGGTTTTTTTATCTTATACATGTAAAATCAATCTTCCACAGACTAGACAATCTGTTCCTTCCAGCCTTCTAAGCTAGCCCTGTTCTGCTATAATTGGTATTTTGAGATAGCCCTTTGTAAGTGGTCTTACAAGACCACAGTCTAGTATATTAGCCATACATAAAAATGACCTCATATTTCTATGGAAGAGAGAAAAATATCCTAGCTAATCTTTAATACACTGAATTTACACTTTTCCACTGATGTCTGGCATTTTTATTATTTAGAAAATAATTCCAAAGCTCAAACTTGTCATAATAGACTCTCTATTTTTCTGTGTGTTTATGTGTGGGCATCTGTGTGACTTTGATTTTTCAAAACATGGCAGGTATTGTCTTCTATACCAAAATATATCAATCTTTGAGAGAGAAAACAACCAGGTCCATTAAACCAACATAGATACTTATGACTCTATTATTTATTTGATGATATGGTGTGGATACATGTTTACTCGATTAGGTTTCTACGTTGCATTGAAATCAAAAGAATCTAGCATAACATCAATTTGCTTGGTATTGTGTTTTTTAACTTACCCATGGAGGTGACTATTTCTTTACACACCTATTTAAATTTCTTGAAAATATCTACAAAGTTATGAATGCTTCAGTAATAATTTCCTGGACCTGTGTCTTTATATTGATAACCCAGGATTTTGGAAACAGCATACCTGATTAACATTTCTCTGAGAACCCCAAATACTAGTAAATATTACTTTAAGCCATCTCAATGACTTTTGGAATAGAAGATCTTAAAATCTTAATGCACATAAACATTTAAGAAAGAAAGCAGGTGAGCACCTCTTCCTTAAAAGCATGTTCATTTTAACAGATTCCGTTTTCCAAAAATGTTTGTAATAATATCCCCATCACAGCCTCTTCTGTAGAAGTTGCCCTGTCCATCCCCCACTAGAGTTTATCTCTTTGCCCAATTGAATCTAGTGGGGCCTGTGATTGCTTTGACCACTACACTGTGGCAGAAGTCAGAACCAACTTATTCATCAGACACAGCTGGCATAGTGCCTAGGGACTGTGGTGCTTTTAAGGGCCTCTGGAATGGTTTCTATTTCTTTTAAATTCAAAAGAAAAAATAAATTTTTAGGTTTATGTTTATGTCAATAGTCCATAATATATATTTAAATGATATTTATGTAGTTATTTACTTATTTGGTGATAGAAAGGCCTATAGGAACAGAAGTGCCTGATTGTCACAGTTTAGTCCTGGGGAAGGTGACATAATTCCATTTCTTAAATGCCCATGCAGCTTCTAATTCCTGCCCTTTGGGACATTTATTCTCATTATCTGGCCACTAGATAATGATAAACCTAAACTACATGGAAAGAGCATTCTGGCCAACAGCCCTAGCTGAGCTCCCAGATGGCAGCTAGCATTAACTCTCAGCCATATAAGTGAACCATTCAGAATGCTCAGGGTAGCCTGAACTTCAGATGACTGTAGTCTAGCCATATCTGTTTCACAGGTGCATGCTAGACAACAAGCAAGCCCTGTCTGTCTTAACCCCATCAAGTCAAAACACTATAATAAAGTAATAATAAAGTGTTATTTTGAGCGACTACATTTTCAAGTTGTTTGTTAGGCACCAATAGGCATAACAAACAGGCATCCACTAATTCATTCACAATTTATTGAGCATTTTGTGATGTGATGTTTGGAATACAATAATATGTATTATTAGTGTAGTGGGCACTGTATTCAGGTCCAGGTCAACTGTTTCTTTTAAACCATTGTGAATTGAAGCAGTTACTCTTTCCATAGACACTCAGTGAAAATGCAGGTGAAATTTAACTGAAGTATAAAAATTGTTGCAAGGTTTATTTTTAAATATAAAAATATTACTTATGACAAGTGTTGTAATTTATCAAAGGAAAAGTATCTTATTATGGAGCCACATTTGTAGGATGAAATAATTCTTTCTTTAAATAAAATTGAGAACCAAAGGCAGAATGTTTTCCCTGACATGCAGATGCTAATTCACATTAAGGGGTGGAGAGCTAGGCAAGAATAGAGGTTTAAGACAGAAGGAATGAAAGGAGGGAAGGGGATTTGGGAGTAGAAAGGTCAGTGGAGTGAATTGGACATTATTATCCTATGTGCACATATGATCATACAGCCGGCATAATTCTACATCATGTACAACCAGAAGAATAAGAAGCTGTACTCCATTTATGTATGATGTGTCAAAGTGCATTCTGCTGTCATGTATAACTAATTAAACAACAACAACAAAAAATAAAATCTGAAAAAGGGCTGGGAATGTAGCTTGGTGGTAAAGTGCCCTTGGGTTCAATCACACACACACACACACACACATGCACAAAATTGTTCAAATACTGACCCTTCTATCTCTTAGCTGTATGAACACGATCATACATTTTAACCACTCTGCCTCATTCATACCTAGATTATACGTTGTCATAAGGAATAAATAAATCAAAATGTGTAAAATTCTTAGATCACAGTCTCATATATATATATATATATATATATATATATATATTTTACTCAGTTAATGTTAGGTATTTTACATATAATTATGCTCATAAGTATATAATTTGTGTCTACAAGAAACTGGAGTTAGTCAACAAAAGGCATGAATATATTCCTTTATGTCCCTTTCACATATTTTATCATAATATGTCAAATCCCCGTTTCTTGCCCTTGGAATATTTTAGATAGATCTTCTAACTTCCCTAACCAACTTCAAGTATAAAAAGTTTAATTTTCATTTATTAAAAAGTTAATTCCATGCCAATCATGTTTATAACAATCTTAAAAACATTCATTCATTACTTAATAAAAAATTTCTAAGTAAAAGGACAAATTTAATCCCAGTCTACTGGCTAACTTATATCCCTCATCCAATTTGAAGTTCTCCCTACCTGATCAAGGCTTTGAACTTCACAATGGGCACGATGGGTTTCTTCTTATTTCTCTGTCTCCTCTTTTCTCCATGGATTGTTTTCAGCTCTATCTCTTATGGGCTCCAGAGAGAAGAGTTTTGAGAAAAGGGCAAATTGTACGTTTTCAGAACTGTGAATAGTCAGAAATTTTATCCTAATGGGGATCTCATGGAGTTAGACTTTCATAGTTTCACGGATGCTGGCAGAATACTTAAGACTCCTGGGTCAGAGACACAGGACCTTGTTACTTTTGGCACAGCAAACAACGGAGCTTCCTGTTTGTGGTAGTGACCTTCATTCAACCCCAGTTCTCAGGGGTGTGATCCAGAGGGATGCTTCTCACAGAGTGAGTTTTTTCCACCACTAAGAATCCGGAGTTTACAGAATTCCAGTCTTTTATAATGGGCTGTCAACCTTTGTTCTGGATGAAAAGATTATCTCAATTATGCTGGGCAGTAAATCAACCTTTTGTGGGCTCTAAAAGAAAACATTTTTCAAACTTTCATGCTGATCACTTTATAATTGTCCTTAAGAAAATAGTTTGAAATGTGACTAACAGATCCTGTCCTTGGGACTTACGCAGGTACAGGAGAGGACCATGGAAACTTATCTCCCAACAATCATTTAGTGGCTGATACTACCATAATCTGCCCCTGAGAACTACATATAATAAGCCCAAATGCTAGGGCTTCCCCTCATGGACATGTGGTGGGTGATTTGTAAATTACTACCTTGGGGAAAATCCCACTATCATGCATTCAACAGTTTGACTCTGCTACTCCTTTTTTCAGCTTATATTCTGAAGTTACTTTCCTAAAGACACTCTTAGTGGTCCTTTATCCTGTCTGGCAGACTTATTAGGTGTGGTCATTCCAAGATGACTTTATCCCCACGAACTCCTTTATTGTTTACTCTGGTCAGTAGAGACTGTACCAAAGGGTAAATAATGACAAATTCTGATCATGGAGGTTACACTTACTTTCACCCTCTCTGGCTCCAGTGATATAGACAAGGCCAAGTTTTTCTTTAAACATGTTTAGGCCAGATCAGGAATGAATTGCTATCATGTGTGTTATGGTTTAGATATGAGTCCCCCAAAAGTTCATGTGTGAGATGAGGCAAGAACATTCAGAGGTGAAATAGGAGTATTAAAGTCATACCCTAATCAATGGATTCATCCACTGATCCAGATTAATGGGGTGGTACCTGTAGGGCAGGTAGGGTGTAGCTGAAGAAGGTAGGTCACTGGGAAGGTAGGTCACTGGTAGGTCACTTTGGAGTACTTTGCCCCTGGTAATCAAAGCTCTCTCTCTGCTTCCTTGTTGCCTAGTCCTGAGCTGCTATCCTCCAACATGCCTTTCTGCCATGATGTTCTGCCTTACCTGGGGCCCAGAGCTATGGAGTCCTGAAGTGTGGACTAGGACCTCTGAAACCACTAGGCCCAAACAAACTTTTCCTTCTCTATATTGTTCTTGTCAGATTTTTCTGGTCAGCAACGAAAATGCTCAATAAAACTCTGTGTAAACTTGAGAGAAAATAATTTGAACTTCATAGGAGTTATCTTCAAAGCTGCCTCATTTGCCTTAAGGTGAGGATGGTGAGGACACGTCTTCTTTATTTGTTCTGACATGGAGAAGGACACACCACTCACCTCTTTAGAGTCCTTTCAAAGTAATGCTTACTTTTGCTCATCTCTGAGTTTCCACCTCCCCAGCTTCCTCTTACATACTTAGAGGCAAGTGATAATGTAAATACTACTAGACTATGGTGTCTAGCCCCTTGAAAAAGTCTTTGAAAAATGCATCTATTTAAAATGTGTGGGCAAATTACATTCTTATTTCTCAGCCTTTGGGCATATGTAACAATTCTGAGAAAACTGAAGAAGTTACTGGAATACCTGGTTAAATGTGTATGTAAAGGTGTTATGTGTGGGGTAGACTTGAAACATAAATGATGAAATGTTAATAATTGTATGGTTTGAGGAGAGGGTATGCATTCAAATTTCTCAAAACAACATTGATTTCTTGAAAAGAAAGAAACTAGGAGTATAGAGGGCCCTAATAAATCTCCTGCCTCTGGCTAACTCTGATTTTGGATACTTGACTTTGCCTCATATGCCAATAAGAAAAATGATATCTAACTTAAATAAGGGGACTTTAGGGGGACACTACATGTATGTTAGTTTTTCGAACACATGTAGAATTGAAAACTTATTCTTCTTACCCCAGTGTGGAAAAAATGTTAAAAGTTACGTTTTTTTAAATTAATGAACCTCCAAATACTAAAAAAATGTTGAAGACATGAAGTGGGAATATTCTGGTGGCTACATGTTGATTTTATGCAGATTTTGATAGTGTCCCACAGTCTACTGGCCGAGAAAAACAACAGCAGAAACCATAACACCAAATACAAACAAAAACACATTGAGACCTCTGTGCCAGGCTCTGTGAAAGACCCCACAGTAGACATTTTTTTTAACAGAGAAAACCATTGAATTTTCTAAACACACACACACACACACTATAAAATAAGTATTAGAGACATTTAAGAAGAAGAAGAAAAAAAACCCTCCCATGTCACAGAGGTGATGACAAATATGAAATTATGACCACTTCAGTTTAATGTTTTCACCTAGAATTGTTTAACTTGCAATCAAGGATAAAATAAAGAAAGAAAAAAAAAAAAAACACCTCCCCAAACGCTGCCACTTAAAATAAAAATAAACCAAATTACTGCAGCCTCACACCTTTAAAGAAAGTTGCTAAAACTTGTTGGGTTTACCTAGTCTTGAGGTAGAGGTAGATGATGTGTTGTCTTGCTGAAGATATTGCTGGTCTTCACACAGTAAGTAGCCTCAGTGCCGGGGTTTATAACTGCGTTCAGCTCCTTCTCTCCACTGACCTCCAGGTTCTTTCTTTTGCCCATCACCTTGTGTTGTGTGCCAAACATGGCTCTGTACACTTTATGTATGTTACTTCATTTAATTCTCAGAAGAACTTTCTGCATAGATACTATTGTTATCCTGGCATTTCAGATGAGAAAACTGAGCTAAGAGTGGTAAAGTCGGTTGCCTGAGGTTATATAATTTGTTAAGTGGGGGCCATGAGATTTGAACCTGAGATGTTTGGTTCCAGAGTCGGTGCTTTTAACATTACATTATTTCTATCAGAAAAGCAAATATGATCTTTCTTTCATGTCCTTTCTTCCACGACTTTTTGCAGGATATCAGAGCTTTTGCTGCCAACTGAACTCACTATCTCAGAAAACTTCTCCCACCCACTTTGGTATTCAGTAAACCACTTCTCCCAGAGAATGATCAAATAGCTTAAGATCCTCCATTTCTCTTTCAGGATTTTTGCTTAGCTTTTCCGTTGCTTGTCTTGGAATTTACAAAGCACTTATTCCAGAATCCTTACAGGAAGCAGTCACAAATGCTGAACTTAATATCACAAATTTGGAGAAATAATAGACACAAATTCTATAAAACTAATTAAATCAAATGCAGTGTCAATTGGTTCAGTTGACAACTCATGGGACCCAGGTAACTGACTTGCCTGTCACTTCGCTGCGGGTGGGGAATGATAAAGAAGAATTCCTGGAAAGGGAAAACAAAATGTCTTGCCATTCAAAAATGACTGCAAGTGATGCTAGTTATACAAAAGGAATTTTTAGAATCATATTGTCATTAATTTTATAGAAAATTTTAACTGAGCCTTGTTGAAAACTATGTTTGAGGAAAATGTTCTTGTTTCCTTAAATGCCAAAAGATCTTAAGGAAAGGTGTGCTACTTGAGTTACTGAAGGTCCCAGGAAATTCATTTCCTTTCCAAAGGAGTAACTTAAATTTTGCAGCGATCAAGTGTTTAAGTACTTTTGAACTAGAACACAAGCGCTCACTTGCTTTTTTGTTTCCTACTTGGCCTGGCAACTCTCTTGCTTAACTTGGAGAAAATAATAGCTTTGCCTAAGTATTCATTGTGTTGTTTTAAATATCTCTTCTGTTGGGAAAAAATCGACTACTTCTTATCATATTTTAATGGGTCATAGCCGTCACAATATTATTAATACATTCAGGATGGAAAGATAAAGATTCAGACAAGAGAGTAGAAGGTAATTTCATGTTCATTTTAACAGTGATGTTAGAAAATGGGCCAAAATATGAATGACATAATTGTAGAAGTATTTACTTTAATTGAGGTATTCTTTAAAAAAAAAAGTAACTATGCTATTTTCAAAATTACCGGCAGTACTGTGAACATCAGTCAATCTAATAAGCCTCTCTTTTAAAATCCAGGAGAAATAGGTAAACATGGTCAAGGCTATGAATTTTTAGCATGTAGCTCCTGGTTCTTTTAGAATCCTAGCACTAATGCATTTCCTTCTCCTGTCCAGAACACGTGCATGTACATACACTCACAGCCTGTGAATAAGACCCATGGCCTGAAAGTCGGAACGAGAAAGACAAACCCAGATAAACTAAGGTGAGATAGCAGGGGAAGTTTGTTCAGGACAGAGAGATGAAGAGACGCTTAGGTAAAAATGAAACTATCATCCAATTTCACAGAAAAATAAAACCCTTTTCTACTTCCACATTAAAATTGAAGATAATGTAGAGCATATGCCTTCCCAGTCTACTTGAAAACGATACCAACTCTGTTAAAGAAGGAAAAAAAAATCCTGAGCTATGAATTTTTCATTATATTTGAAAGTAGTTGTACAATTTTATGGCAGATGAATTCAGTTACAGTATTTCTGGTCTCTGGTATAACAAATCCCTCACACATTAAATCTTTTATGACTCAAGAAAACTATGTTTTTCCACAAATAAACTTTTTTCCTATGAGATGTTCTCCAGAAAGTAAAACAACTTTAGAAGTCTCCAGTTGTGGCATCTATTTTAAGCTTTGGGCACAATGAAATCAATCCTTTGATTCACAAAAGATAATGTAGGCATTCATACTCCGGTCTTTAGGGGAATAACTGCCTCTTCTTTCATCTGTAAGCACCACTGCTCAGACCACAGATACTCCCTAGGACAATTTCTGGCAGGTGTTCCCAGGCAGGGGCAGGTCATCTTGGTTTGTCCTTGTGGATGCTCCCTGCTGAATGCTCTAGCTGATTTCTACCTATAGGAGAGGAATCTTTTACTCTGAAGAATAAAATAAAAATTTCACCTTTTGAGCCAAAATAGCCTATAGAAAATATAGCAAGCTAATGGCAATGCAATTGAGGTCCCATTTTCTGATAAAATCAAAAGGAATCAAGGAACAAATATCAGAGGAGCTGAGGCTGTGTTGGTATGAGAAGTCAGATTACTGTGATTTTAATTGGTAATTATTTCCATGAGGTTTTATTTCAGTGTCTCAACCTTGATGCTCATAGCAGTTTGAGCTAGATAATTCCATATGGTTGGGACTGTTCTGTCCAGTGTACCATGTTTAGCAGCATCTCTGGCCAGTAGTGCTTCCCCCACTTCTTGTTAAGACAACCAACATGTCTCCAGAAGTAACCACCAAATGCCCCTAGGGTAAAAACCTCCCCAGCTGGGACCAGTGCCCATTCGAATCTATGCATAAAGCCCAGTGCATAAATATTTCTTGAATAAATTAATTGACAAGTGATGGTACTTAAATTGCCCATCAAATTACCTGGTAATTCAAGGAGGGCCAACCACTGAGAAAGTTCTATAGATTGAAGTCAGACCCTAAAGCAAACAAGAATAATGATATACAATTTGAAAAAAATGCTGAAACTATATTTATAAGAGGATTTGAAAGAAATTATTAATATCATCAGAAAGAGAGATAAAAGTACACACAGAGGAAGAACAGATTGTTAAGCTGCTATTAAAAAGTACTAACAAGGAAAACATGAAAATTGTACGAAGTGTAATATAACAAATATAGAAAATTGAACAGAAAGTATGAAAAATAAATTTGAGGTTTCCCAGGAAGTACTGGTTAAAGGCAAAAAGAAGAGATAAAATCAGAAACAGGACCCAAGTGCTCATATCTGAATAGGCTGTGATGTCATGTAGCCTTATCACCCATTTTGTCCCATCAAACCAGATGTGGTACATCTATAAAAACTTAAATATAACATAGAGTATATAATGTAACTTTATAATAATAATGTAATAATATTAAATAATATTATCATAATAAACAGAAACTCTACATTATGTTTTTGAACCATATCTAGGTGTTCCTGTGTCCATTTATTGAAATATTCACATAGTTGCATACTTGGTACTTAATGTCTTAATAATATATCTAACCTAGGGTAACTGATAGCAATAGTATAAGGTAAAATAAAGATGATTTTAGACATAAAAGACTCTCTCAAATTATCCTTTATGAATCTTTAGAAAAAGACCTAGGATCCAGTGACAGGGGGGATGAAGGCAATCTCCAGGTTGGTGGCAGGTAGGGTGCAAGTTGATAGCGTTACAGCATATGTAGACAGCAAACAGCTCACCCTGGACTAGCGTGGTCCAAGGAAGGTGCACTGAACCACAGATTGATTCAGTAGAAATTTTCAGAAACATCTGGTATCTTTAGTATTCAAATGTTCAAGGAGCAATCTTCATTCTCCCACAAAATAAATTAACTCTTTTCTGCATTTGTGTATTTGAAAGACACTAAAATTATCACAATAGAATTCATCTGCTAAAAAATCTATATTGCTGCTTTCAAGAGTAATGAAAAATTCATGCCTGGTGTCTATTTAAAAAAAAAAAACAACTATTCTGCAATTTTTTTTTTCTAGAATGGTAGCTTAGCATTTTATTTTGATTCCTAAGGTTTCTCATCATCAGTTCACAGTAGTTATTTGTGATGCCTAGGTGGTGTTCTATATCTACACAGTCACATCTTTGTGAAAAGAATACTCTATTCTCTTTCTGTTAATAATTCCTTTTTTCTTCTTACCCTTGGGAAGCAAGCACTAAGAATGAATTAGAAAGAGGCCGAGGCCCACCATTGACGGCCTTGGGATTGAGGCTGCAAGCCATGAGACATAGTTAATCTATTGAAGAATGTGCAGCCCGCTTCACAATGGGCATTATATAAGGAGTGAGGAATGGGAGTTTCTGAGACCATAATCTTTTACCTTTTCCATGAAGCTACATTCTAATACCTTCCATTTTTCTTAATATCTTCTCATTTGACCTTTCAAATATCTAGACATATTCAAATCTGTACTGCCACAAATCTATGAAATCCTTCCACCAGTCTCATGGTGTTAATAGGAAAGACTGAAGAGTGAGGCACCCACAGAGGGGAATGGATTATGAGCTGGGAGACACCTAAATTTTACTCCCACTTCCCCTGACTTTTTCTAGGACCTTGAACAAAACATGTAAACTTCTCATTCTGCATCATTTGACAGATGGATAATAAAGGCAACCAAATCTTCCTCCTTTTGTGGTTGCAAATGAAGTAAAACAGTGTGTGAGCACCCAAGTGTGTGTGCATGCACATCTGTGGTCTGGGTGTGTGTGAGCATTTAAATAACATGAAGGTTCCTCAACCTTATTCCACGTTTACCCTCTGAAATGCTTTTTTCTTCTTACCCTTGGGAAGCAAGCACTGAGAATGAATTAGATGTAGCTATAAGATGGAAAAGATGGCTACTTGTCTGAAAAGACTGCTTCTGAATAATTGTCAAATTTTTTAAGTTCAGGAAATTGGGTTTAAAGTCTTAATTGTTTTGACTTGTTTCTGCCAGTCATTAAAATGTTGTGGTTTGACTTCAAAATGTAAACAATAAAGAAAACATGTAAATGTAAAACAATAAAGAAAACAAGGGCAAGAGCCATATTCTGAAGGGTCAATTCAGAATTTATTAGATATTTTAAGGTTAGAGATTATTGGATTAGATATTTGATGTTGCAATGATTATGTTTTTTAAATTTAACTGAAAATAAGGCATTTTTTTTCTTCTTCCAAAAGTCTTGGAAGAGCCACCCACTAATGTCTGGGCCACATATGGATGAATGTCTTTGAGGTAGATAACATGGATCTCACTGTCAAGGTTCTTTGGTGCCACACTAAGCATTTTCAGGTTGTAGACAATGGAGGCATTGCTTCAATTTATGGGGATTATAGCCTGCTATATGAAGAGAAGGAAAACCAGTAATGAAATTGGCAGTTGGCTCAAAAACCATATGGAAAGACTCAATCAGACATGGTTTAAAATACACTCTAGTTTGTCGGAGTTTTTTTTTTTTTTTTTTTTTTTTAGTCTAGTGACCTTAGCCCTCCAGCATCAGGAATTAATGCCATACTCTGTTGCACATTACTTCCTTTTCTCTTACTACCTCCTACCTCATACTTCCACTCCTTTCTGAGGCTCTGCTCAGCTCATCTATAAGTTCAGATTTCTTTTGCCTGGTGCTTTCTGTTTCTGATTTTATTTTTATGAGCTCTCCTGCCTAGGATCTCTGTTTATGGACCTCACTAAGTAGTTTCCTCAGCTCCTGCATTACTACTGTGAAGGCCTTTCTCCATGACTTATCAAACTCTTCAGAAGAGCAGATTGATGAATCTGTTAGAGTATCTAATTACAAGGAAATTTCAACTGGGGAGATTTCCAACAGCAGGTCATTTTACATGCTTTTGGCAAACTTAATGATTGCTCTATTGACAAAGGTATCCATCCTTAGACTAATTAAAACCTGAACAATATGGTAAGGTTTCTTTTTCAGAACATAGTTGTGTCATGTAAATTATTCAAAGAATTCTTTCTTGTATAGTATATAAATACAGAGTCTATACATTTTTCATTATTGATTACAGTTATCTAGAAAACTCTAGCATGAGACATGATGCAGCTATAAGATGGAAAAGATGACTACTTGTTTTTTTCCTTTTTTAATTACAAGAATATTGTGTTTATTAAGTGATAAAAGTACACCTCTTCATCAATAATTTGACTACATATTTAACTTTAAGAGGTTGTGAAATTTATGCCATTGATTTCCTACGGTAATTTTGGTATTGTTTTCCCCATTTTTCAGTAGAGGCATTTGGGGTTCAAGAGTAGAATGGTTTTATTTTGACACTACCCAATTTGAGAATGCAGATTTAACCTTTAGCTTCTTACTTGACCTTTTAATAAGGCCAAAGCACCTTCAGACAGAACTGCTACCTGTGCATCAAACCATGTTTTAGGGCAAGGCAATTTTTCTATGTGAATTATAAGGACTTTGAGGTGAAGGAAACATATTTTCATTCTCCCCCCACCCCCAACCAACTTTTTAAAACTAATTTAATGAAAACTGTTGCTTATTTTCTGTCAGATGAACTTTCTGATGTGGTTCAAAATATGTCAATGTACACAAAAATGGCATGTAGGGTTTTATTACATAGGCAGAGGTGATTAATTCCTTGGGGTCTACTTTAATCATTTCCTTTTGGGGTCCAGTGGCAGTCTATATATTACTCTACAGTCTTTGCTTTACATAAAGTTGCAGTGTGGAGTTAAATGAAAAATTGGCAAGACATCACAAGATGTGAATGAAAATGGCCTTCTCCTTTCATGGGCAGAATTATAGTTTCAAATGGTTGTATTAATTCAACCACAGAATACATGGAATTCATTTTTCGATTTCATTTCAAGACCTTGCCACAAGCAAAATAATAAATTTTTCACCCTGCGAAGCTTGTTAGCTAAACTTTCACCATAGGGCTCATGTAATTACCCTGTAGATCACTGTTCAGATACAATAGGGAGGCTAGAGTTTTCTTCTAATTGGCTGCTGTTAGAGTTGCCACAAGAAAGGATAGATATGATCCAGTTATCAAAGTTTTAACAGTTTTTTTTTGGTTTTGATTTATTTCTGTGGGTGGCCACATCTTGGACTTGAAATTGTTCTTCAGTTATATGTGAGAAGAATATTCCACTCACATGCCAACCAGGATCATCAGCACCCAGCGCACATCCTGGCGTCTGCCGAAATGATTGAATCCTGCAGTAACTGCTATTGCTGATACTATCTGCTAGAAGAGAGTGCAGTGTAGACAGTAATTGGTTATTGTGAGTAAGAAGATCTGTTCCAGGTCATTTCACACCAAATGTTCTCAGAGGAGCTTCTCTTCCATTGCCTTTTAATCCTCTGCTGGCGATTTAACCTTTTAGACCAATTTGTGATTTGATTTTTCTTTTCCCCTGCTCTGATTATCCTTCACAAAATAAATGGAAAGTACTCTATGTAACTGAAAGCAAACTTTTAATCCATTGGATTTGAAGGTTGGGCTGTGCCACAACTGGACTATACAAACTCTCAACCAACTTGGCTTGGCTGATCCACGACAGTTATAAGCACATTTCCCATGAGTGTCTGTCTCTTCTTGTATTGGAAATGGTGTATTTGATCCAACCACATTACCTCCCAGGTGGAGTGATTTCTTGCCCAAACCTGATCAGTGAAATCTACTGGGTCCATCTTTGAAATCAAAATCAATGGTATTCTCTTACTGTCATTATCCTCCTCTCATTTCTCCATGAGGTTAAGTAATGATCTCCTGAGTCTGCCCCCTGTCTGGTATCCACTTTCAGAAGGGGTTTATTAGTGGTTACCTAAGCAATTATTAGAATGAATTTCTGTGAACTTTCCTGGAGTATTTTAATTTGAAGTGCTATTTGTGTGTGTGTGTGTGTCTGTGTGTGTGTGTGTGTGTGTGTGTGTCCAGAGTGCATTTTGTGTGTCCTAAAGGACTCACCTCAATTAAAGGGATTGAAGAATTTTGAGCATTACTCAACTGAAAGGGTGAAAGGGAGGAAGGAAGGGAGGGAAGAAAAAAAAAGAGAATGAATGAATGAATAAGAGCATACCTTGGACTTACAGACTTTTTAGATCTTTGTATGACTGCTTATTCCACAACAGTCCCCACCAGACTCCCAACCAGGACTCACAGCACATGCTTTTAAAGCTGGGTCGGGGTTAGAGATGCAGCTTTGTGTACAAACATATTGTAGAACAAAGAAAAATAACCCATGTAGACATAGCACTTCATCTGAATGCTGGCAGACTCACTAAAGAATAAACAAAAAAATTCATTCTTCATGAAATCTATAAAATTAACAAAGGATTTTCTGCTCTTCCCTGAAACAAACAAACAAAAAACATGAGTTACCAGAAGAAATGCATTTGAAGTTGCTACTGCTGCTGGACACTTTCCTCCCCTCCCAAGTTTCTCTGTTTCTTCCCTTAATCCATTTCTCTGCATTTCCCTTTGTTGTCGTTACTGAACACAATGTTTTTATAAGCGTTTCTTGACTAAGAAATAGTATAGTAAATATTCAGATTAATCAGAAAATAGTCATCTAGGGCAGCATTTTTCATTTGAAGCCACACCTAGGAGAAGACAGGTGGCCTTTTTAAATGCCCATGGTTGATTAATGAAATGTGAGATTGATTGTGAAGTGCTTGGAGAAACCATCAAATGATCTCCTCTCAGCTTCTCAGGGGAGGACAGCTAAGTGCCTTCTGTATCTCGCAAAATAAAGTGGTTAGTTTATAACTAGGTAATCTTTTTCTCATTTCTCTGTGTTTATGTAGCCAGAAGAGAATATATTCCCTTGATGGCATAGAGATATTCTTACATTTACATAGTACTTTATCATCTTTTAAAAATTTGTTACTTGGGATTAAACCCAGAGGCACTGTACCACTGAGCCCTTTTTATTTTTTATTTCGAGACAGAGTTTTGCTAAATTGCTGAGATTAGCCTTGAACCTGTGATGCTCCTGTCTCTGAATCTTGGGTAGCTGGGATCACAGACAAGCACAGCAGCACCCAGATCTGCCTTTTGAAGTACTTGCAGATGTACAAGCTCACCTTACCTTAATAGTCACTCTCTATGACTTCATTCTCTTTCTTTCATGAAAGGAACAATAGGGGAAGAATGAGCCAACGGTTAACTCATAATTTGTTAAGATTAGGATCAGAACTTGCCATTTCATTACAATATCACTGTCTTTATCAGCTAATTGATTAATTTGAATGTTCTAAAGATTTTTTTCATTTACTCTAAATAAAGGTTTATCATATTTAAATATAAAGAAAACTGGTTTTACACTTTGATATAATCAGATAATGACATTTTGGTCAATGGCAGCCTACATATATGAGCAATAGTGGTCCTAGTCCCATAGATCATAAAGGGGCTGAAAAATTCCTGTTGTCTAGAGTCTTTGTACCTTGTTGATCTGCAGAACAATGCTTCACTCACCTATTTGATGCTGATATAAACAAACCTGAGCTGCTAGTTGTATAAAAGCATAGCACAGGGACTGGGGTTGTGGCTCAGTGGTAGCACACTTGCCTGGCATATAAATAAATTAAATAAAAGTCTATCAACAACTGAATATATATATATATATATAGAGAGAGAGATATATAGATATAGATATAGATATATATAGATATAGACAGATATACACAAGTATGTATATATGTATATATTTTAAAAAGCATAGAACATATAATTATGTACAGTATATAACACTTAATGATAATAAATGACTTATTAGTTTATGTATTTACTATACTATACTTTTAATTGCTATGTTATAATGTTGCAATATATTCCTACTTATTACTACATCAAGAGACCATGTTAAATGATTGACTTGTCCCATCTAGTTTTGTGTAAGTGCACTCTATAATATTCACACAATGGCAAAATTGGTGGCTAGTGATACATTTCTTGGATCATATTCCTACTGTTAAGTGATGCATAACTCTACATCCTTTGTAAATTACTAAAACAGGAACCTTAACAATCATTACTGAGAGGTGAAAATTGTTTTAAATGTGAATTTCACTATGTAATTAAGAAATCAGAAAAATATACACATATAATTCCAACTAATATATAAATATATTTCCAACTAACAACTTTGAGGTTATTTAGCAAGAGAGCTCTAGGATTTTTTTTGTCTTAAAATTTAAAATATATTTTTATAATGTTCCTCTATTTGCTACTGGATTTACTAATCTTGAAATTAAAAATACCTTCTTTAGGACTGGGTTGTAGCTCAGTGGTAGGGCACTTGTCTAGCAAGTGTGAGGCACTGGGTTCGATTCTCAGTACCACATAAAAATAAAGGTGTGGTGTTCATCTACAACTAAAAAAAATATTTCTTAAAAAATACCTTCTTTAAAGAAATCTATTCCATAGTTACTTAATAAAATCATGTCTAGCAATGAGTTATTGCTATGTAAACAAAGTATCCCCACATGTAGTGGTTCTAAACAACCATTTATAGAGCTCAGGATTCTGTAGGCCAGTAGTTTGGGCACAACTGTGGATTTCTTCACTTGAGTTTCTGCAGGCACCTTCCAGGATGGATGAGCAATGGCTGGTACAAACAGAACTTAGTTACACATGGTCTCCTTTCTAGCATCCAGCCAGAGAACATTCACATAGTTCTGGAAAGCTCAGGCAGCAGGGGGGAATTATGCATGGTCTGAGAGTGCCTAGGCTCAGGCAGCAGCGGGGGATAACACATGGTCTGAGTCCCTGGGCTCAAAACTGACACACTCTCATTTCTTTAGCTTTCCTATAGCCAAACGCGAGTACTAAGCCAGATTCAAATGGTGGAAAAAAGACTCTATGTCTTATTGGGAAGAGCATCAGAATCACATGGCAAAAGAAGCAAAGAAAGAAAGACTTGCCAGTTTTGCAATTTATTTCACTACCACTCTTTGTTTACTTCTGAAGTTTAGCAGAGTATTGTTTCATTTGGTAAGCTAACTTGTATAGCTACTTCAGATTCCTTTAAGCAGTTAACTGGTATGTTATATAGTAAAGTACATATATCCTAATTAAAAAGAAGAATATTAAAATATTCAGATAGCTAAAAAATGCATAATATATTAGTGATTTTATAATTTTAGAATAAAATTATTAATTTTTAAATAACAAAAGCTCAAGGAGCACACTGACTCAATTAATCTCTCTAAATAGATTCATCATAATCATTCATGATTCCTGTTCAAATGGATCCTTAATATACTCCTCAGGAGATCATTTTTTGTGTATACCCTAAATGGGCACATACTTTGGTATCTATTATCTCTTCATCTCATTTATTCCCTTAAAATCTCTTAACTAGAATTTTGGAGGTATTTACATGTAGAGAGAAAGAGAAATTTTATATTCATGTTTACATTTATGTATCATGATGTAAGCAGAGCTCAGGATACATATCCTCAATGTTTAATTTCTTTCTTAAAATTCATATTTTCAAACTTTTACTTTCCTGTGTTTGGTATAAAATAATTTCAAAATATAAAAACCGTTAAGATTGTTTAAGGTTAAAAATAAAGTTGTAGAAGTTTATAAAACAAAGTTTCAAATTTGAAATATGGATTTTTGCTTCATGATTTAAAATTTTAATATTCTTGGAAGTAATATTTTAGCTTTTAATGCTTTCCAAAAATATGAATAAGATGTGAAAGTTTTTGCTTTGAATCCAAAGCACATGCATTTTAAAGAAATATCATAAAATTGTCTGACCTAAAGTTATAGAAATACTGCTATGCAGAATTCTAGTTATTTATTTCCAATTTTAACAATAGTTTTAGCTAATGGAAAGCATTACTATTGATAATTGTGACAAATTATAATTTATTATCTGCAACACAAAATAGCTCTACCTGATTATCCTGTCTTGAGGATTCCAGCAATCAAATAACTTGGGTCAACTCTTTTCTTAAATTTTCACTTCTGCCTCTCTACTATTAAGTCATTATGCCTCAGATAACCCATCTTTTGTACTTCAAATAGATCCTCAACATATATTGTTGATTGACTCAGTACTACCACTGCTAAAAAAAACTTAAATGACTCCCTGTTACTTGAGAAACAAACCAACCACTGAGCTTGACATGATAGGCTTTCCACATTTTGAATACACCTCCTTTTCTAGTTTTATCCCTTATATCACTTCTATTTGTTTGCTGTGGACCAAATGTTTGTGTTCTTCAAAATTCATTTCGTAAAGCTTACATCTCAATGTGATGATGTTTAGAGATGGTACCTTTAAGAGGCAATTAGGTAGGACCCTCATGATGGGATTAGTACCCTTGTAAGAAAAGGCAGGAGAGAGCATGTTTCCTCTCTCTTTTCTTCAACATAAAGGGTCCAAGAAGAGGACAGGAAGAAAATTGTCTGCAAATCAGGAAGAGGGCCCTTGATTTATCTGCACCTTGCTCTTTGACTTCCCAACATCCAGAAGTATGTAAAATAAATTTCTGTTGTTTAAGCCACCCAGTCTATGGTATTCTGTCATAGCAGCTCAAACTGACTGAAATTATTCAATTTTATAGTTTAAGAAATTTTCCATTAATGAATGTTGCTTAAATATTTCATGAGCTCTTCAATTATTGGCTTTTGCTCATGATCTCCTTGAATTATTTCCTTGAAGTCTAGCTTAAAAGTAATCTCTTCCATGATTTCTTTTCTAATCATCACAGAGAGGGCCCTCAGTTGTTTCTCCGCTAATTCCAGAGAGCATACATTTATACGGTATGTATTGCATGCCACGTTGCTAAGCTAATATGTGCAAACTCTCTTATTTGACTGTAGATTATTTGAAGATTGTTATATCTTTTTCATCTCTGCACTCCTAGCAATAGAACTTTGCTTAATAACTTGTACATGATAGACCTTCAATAAATGTTAATTAATTGAAGTGATTTTTGCTATGAAGATGGCATTCATGCCAGTGTGGTGGAACATGCCTATAATCCTGTGACTCGGAATGATCATAAATTCAAAAAGGTCTGAGGATGTGGATTAGTGGTTAAGTGTCCCTGGGTTTAGTCCCCAGTACCAAACAAAGGGGAAAAAATGAAAAAGGAAAAAAGATGACATTCATTTGATGAATAAGCCTCTCAAATACATGATGGCATGTATTTGAGAGGCTTATTGCAAAATATGTGTTACAGAGGGATTGTAATAGTTGCCATTTTCTACATAATGAAACTAATCCATTAATGCCTATAATACCCTCATTTAGTAATGATGAGTGGACATATCAGACACATTAAATTCTGAGTAAAACCCTATCTTGGCCAAGTATAAACTGTTTTCCTCATGTAGTTAGCCAGAAAACAAGATAGAGTCATTTTGCTTTGAAGCAAGGTCTTCATTAATAAAGAGAGATACCATTTCTATGAAATTAGTTGTTTTTTCCCCCCTAGTTATCTGAGTCTTCATCTTTCTCTCCTGAAATTTGAGGTCCTGAATTCGGGGATATTGATGGTAATTCTAATGACCTCATTTGCTTTTTTGTTCCTGAACACTTACATATTTTTCCCTCATTATTGCCATTGCTGTGTCTGGCTTGGTCGGGAATAAGACCAGAGCAAACTGAAGCAATCATGGAGGTGACCAAGCAGCCTCAACTTTCCCCTCTGCTTGAGTAAACTTAAGTAGGCGTCTTCCTTATTGTAGGGCCCCCTCTCTTTTCTTAGAGTACATACTTCAAAAAGCTTATATGGAATTGTTAATTCTTTCTTTGTCTGTTATGTAAATCTTCTCCAACCAGGATGACTTTCTTAAATACCTGGGAGATATCACTTTGAAATTTAATCAGAGGAAAGATGGGACACCTATCTTCTAATCTCTGTGGGAGGACCAGCACCAGCACCTAGTTTTATAATTGCACAAATAAACTTTCATGTAACTTGATTAATACCAGCTTCCTTCTAATTAGCAATAGCATAGAAATAGATATCTTTTTATACTGTAGTCTGTTTCCTATATCACAGAGAACTCAATGTGAATTCTGTGCAGAACAAGGTAATCTCTCCAATAAGGATGGTTCCTTATGGTTAAACAGTCTATATTACACGTCTCTGGTAGATGTCAATATACAGGATTTATGGGAAATTAATTATCAACATTAATTTTTACTGTGGTGGTTAATGGCAGAGATTGCCCAGAATTTCTGAAAGCTCAATTATTTTCTAGCTATCCAAAAAAGTCTCACCCATATGTGCTCCGTGTTAGCTATAGGTTCAATTTGTCAACAAATATAAAGAAGTTCAAAGACGGGAATGCACAATGTCTGATACCTAGAATTGCCTACCTATATTTGCTTTGGTTTTAAAGTCAGGGGAATAACATTTTTTTTTTTTTAGATTTAAAATTTAAGTTGTAGCTCAGAAATAGAATATTTGTCTATCATGCACTAGGTCCTGGGTTGTAGCCCCAGCACTGAATGAGTGAATGAATGAATGAATGAATATATTTTTAAAAACCTTTATTACAGAGATCAATACAAATGTCCAAATAGTATGCTAAAAAGAAATATTTAGTTAAAAGAACACTCCTAAATTAGTCCTGTTAAGTCAATAACAAGACACAGGAGCCAATATCCATTATAATGTCAGCCATGACAAATATTCATGAGAGAATATTTATTTTTTGAGAATGCACTTCCATCAATAATGTTAAAATGATACCTAAATTTAAAACAACGACTTAGCAGATGGTAAGAGCACTGTGGGTTGAACTCTGTAATCGGCAAGTCTGAAATTTAAAGTGACTTGAAGAACAAAGGAAGTCAACAAGCATTTCCAACTCTACCTCTGATGCTGGGTTGTACCCTTATATTTCTAAAAACAAAGTCATACTTTATCTACAGAGCAGAGTATGGACTTATCATTAGAACTATATGTTCTCTCAATAGAGGTTAAACAATGATTTAAAAAATATTTTTAAGTGTGATAGTTTCAGTATACAAAGGAGAAATGGAAGATAAATCGTGGAGGCCAGAGAGTGATGCCCTCAGGTGGTAGAGACATTCATTTCAACATTTTCAACTTTCATTTATAAAATTATTAATCAAAGTTTTAAAGTATATTTGTAGAGGTACAGATCAATAATAAAAAAGGCAGAGGTGAAACATTCTAGAGACATCTTGAAAAGTAACAGAAGTACACTGGCTAGAAATCTATAGTTAAACCATAATTGTACAACATTTTGAACTTCTATCGTCAATCCTCTCTCTTAGAAACTGAGAGGAGAATTAGGTAAGTACTTATATTGATAGTAAGAGGAAAAAATCAGGCCAATTCTTGAAAGTTGAAAGACATAAGGGAAAACTATGCTCAGATCAAAACAGAATTTAAGCTAATGTATAAAATAGGACAAAAGGATAAACAAAAGAAAATACATTTAGAATCTACATAATAGAAAAAACCAAACATTTCATTTTGTATGTCATTACTATTAATATTTTTTAAATGTAAATTATATCCAAGTTATCTCATTTTATGAATCTTAATAAAAAATAACCAGGGGTTTTGCTATGTGTGATCTTTTGACAAAATTATACTATTCACTATTGGTAAGGATGAAAGGAATATGGAATTCTCTTATACAACTAGACCTCACTTGATCATTGGTATCAGTACATTCAAAATCATGCCTATCATTTCTTCCAGTAGTTACATTCAAAAATAATGTTCTAAGAAAACAATCACAGATTCACATAAGAATTTAATACAAGTTTTTTTTCATAAAAAATAAAAATAATAAAAATTTAGAAACAAAGCTTTTATAGAAAATTGCCTAACTGATGGAAATTCATCATATAATGGAATACTAGTCTTTGAAACTTGTGTTGATTTGATTTTTCTGCTTTGTCATGCTTAGATTGTCTTCTTGTCTCATTGCAATGGCAAGATAGCTGTAACAGCTAAAATTACTGCACCTGCATTTAAGGCAGGTGAAAAAGCTAAGAAAAAGTGCCAACCACATTTGGTATCCTTTGGGAGGAAAGCAGTACCTTTCCCAGAATCATTCTCCTCAGATAATTGACTTTAGGTCTCATATTTGGGAACTGGATCATGTGGTCACCTCAAGATTCAAATTATGTGATAAAGAACTTGATTTTCACTTCTTAGTCTTAAACTTGGCTGACCATTGAGGCTAACTGTTATTACCAGGATTTTAAAATACAAAATGTATGTGTCTATTTTGTGACTAAGATAGAGGAAAGAGTCATTGACAAAACTGTAAATTATTTTTATGTCTCCAGGCGAAATATTAGTCCCCATTTCTCATCTTATATAAGCATTTTTCCTATCAGTTGTCAGCAATGCATTTAATTGCTAACTCAACTATTGCCTTCATTAAAAAAAAACAACAGAGGAGAATATCCATTTCAGTTATTATGATGCTAGTCAATGAAAAAAAAATGTATAGGAAAAGATTCTAAAAGAATTTCATATGGTCCAAAATGATTACTAGTTTCCTTCTGAGGAAACTTTGATGTTGTCCTGGTTATCTGATTCTATGGGTTTCTGTGCCTTTTGTTATCCTTTAACTATCTTACAACTTTAATTTAACTGATATGAATGCAGATAATTCCTATTCACAGATACACAAATAAATTTTGTTTGGTGGCATCACAAATGAAAACTCTATTTCAATCATTCTGAAATATGTCAGTTTTCAATTTATTACAAGCTCATTTTAGGCATTCCTTACCTGCCAAAGTATGGTACTCTGAACGCTACTTTAAACTGATTATGACATTTTACTGGCTTATTCCTTAATTAATTAGTTAAATAAAATCTCTGACACATTGATTTTATAGTTGTTTGAAAATTATGATTATAGTCTAAGTATATTCATTAATTTGAAATAGGAAGAAGAAGTTAATAATAAAGATTTTGTTCTGTGTCTGAATTGATCTCAGCAGGAGTAGTTTTATTACTGTAAATAAAAATAATTATTAATTCTACTGAGTTATGAATAAGATCATTCATTGACAACTTGAAATCTGAGATTTAAATAAGTAGAAACAATAATGACTTACCAACAAATCTTCAGAAAAGAAGTAGCTACAGAAAAACAACAATATCAAATTTATCAAAAGATATTTTATATTTTGTGCTTTAGTCATAAATGCAGATGAATATTATCCTCCTTGTTGAGATTTTACCACCTTACTCAGTCTTTCAATTGTAGGTTAACAACAGCAGGAAAATGATAGTACCATACTTAAGCTTTCTCAAATAGACTCAAATTTGGGTATGGTTGTTTTAAGAATTGGCATTGTTTTTTAATTAAAAAGATAAATTAATATAAGTAAAAACCTTCTCTTTAATTGTTGTTAAATTTAGAAGAAAACATTTTAGTATTTTAAATTACTCCAGATAAGTGGTTAGGACTTTTGTAAGGACTTAATAAATGTCCCTTTATTTTTCAACCAGTCAATCTGTTTTTAAACTTTGTTGCAGTCTACCAAATAGTCTATAAATATAAAAAATTAAAAATAAAAAATCTAATACAAAAGCAAACAAACACAAACAATCTATTCATTGGCTCTGAATTGTTGATGACTAAAGATATTGTTCCTTCCAGAAAAGGAGCTGGAGTTTCAAAAACCCTGGAAACTTAGAGCTGTGTGGGACAGGGGTGTCAATGTAGACAATTAATCTCTAAATTACACTATAAAAATTGCATTTTATTTTGTGCAGTGCACACTGTCTGGTGTGTATTCTTACAATACTCACTTTCAGGTCTCTACAAGCCACTTTAAAACCTATTTTTATGGAACACTCAATATGGTCTAGTAATATGAATGAGCTTTGGACAAACTTAAGCAAATAGCAAACACTATTGACCTTTCTGGCTTTAGCCAGTCAGCATGAAATTTAATTTATGCCAGTATTCTTGAAAACTGGTGAAGTGTAAACCATCCTGTCTATAAGCACTAACCTAGCCTATGAATCCCCTTCCTTTGCCATGTAAAACACAGAGTGATGAATATTTTAATTATAATGGAAGAAATAGCCATTATAGAACAATAAGTAGAAACAAAAGGTAGGTATACATCTAGAATGCTTTAAATCAACAGACTAAGTGTGGGACTAGCTGAGCTGGGGATCCATCTTGCCTTTAATGAAATCTGAGCCAGATCCATTGCATGCTGGGAGCCTCACTGTTGGAGGTAGCTCTGTGGCAAATGAGATGCTTGATTCACCCAAGTGGATCTAACAGCCATTTCCCTGAACAGTTGGAGTCTTTTTGCTGGCTTGAATGAGGTTTTAAAAACAAAAACAAGCCAAAAAAAAAAAAACCAAAAAACCCAAAAAAACAAAAAACAAAAAACACGAACAATCCTGAAAAACCAAAACCACCTGATAATAGCTTTGCTTATCTACCATGCCAAAAGAACAACTGGAAAATCTATATTTAATGCAATAAAGTATAGGTAGAATGTGAAAATTCAAGGATAGAACAGTAGTTAGTTTAATCTAGAAATTAAAGTAGAAGTCCATATCATTTTATATTGGGAAAAGACTTTAGAGTTCATGTCATTCAATTTTCTCAGTTTATATTTGGGGCTCAGTGAACTACTGCCTAATTTAAGTAAATTGATCAGAACACAGCCACACCCATTGGTTTTAGTGTGGTCTGTGAATGCTTTCTTGATAAAAAGATAGAGGTAAGTGGTTGAGACAAAAACCCTATAGACCAAAAAGTTTAAAATCTGTACTCGTTCACTCTTCATAGAACAAATGTTTGCCTACCCTTGTATTATGGTTTGGAGATGAAACAGCCCCCAAAAGCTCATGTGTTGAAGGCTTAGTTCTCAAGGACGCAGCAGTGTTCAGAGATAGAGCCTTTGGATTATGATTAAATTGAGAGGGCTCTAACCTCATTATTGGGTTAATCCATTGATGGATTCATATTTTAACGGGCTATGGAAAAGTAGTAGAAACTTAGGAGGTGGGGACCTAATTGAAGGAAACAGATACTTGGGGACAGTAAATCCTTGAAAACTATATTTTGTTTCTAGTCCCTTCTCTCCGCTGCCCCCTCTTTTTCTTTGCTGCCTGGTTGCCATTATTAGATAGCTTTGCTTTAGCATGTATTCACCGCCATGATGTTCTGCCTTACCCAAGGCCAGAAACAATGGAACCAAGTGACTGTGAACTGGAACCTCTGAAACTGTGATCCAACACAAAACTTTCCTCCTTTTATATATTTTTTTTTTATCTCAGGTGCTTTGTCGCAGTGATGGAAAATTGACTGACAAACCCTATATTTCAAGACAGAAGCTGGAAACGGTTCTGTGATTTAACTAACGTTATGAATAATTTTAAAACTTCTTTACCTATAACGACCACCCTTTGTAAGTTTTAATATTACTTATGAAGTCATCCCAATTATTACAAAAATAGATAAAATGTGGGATCTCCTAGGAAGCTGAGTCAATTTGACCCCTGAACACTTCCTGGGCTCTATACAAGTCAAAAAATGAAACAAACAGTGGTAGTTCCAGTATTATTTTTCGGTGTTGAATACAACCTAGTGGGAGGATGTGGCTTAATGTCAGAGTCCTTGGGTTGTGAACTGAATACCAGAATTTTTAAAAATTTACTTACTGTACCAAGAGGACAGCAGAACTTGGAAGTAGGAGCATGTGAACCAAATAGCCAAATTCTTCTTGCCATATTTACCAATTACTCTGTTCCCCAGAGATGAAGTGAGGCTTCCTTTGAGAGAGAACAGAAGTGTGTGTGAGGTAAATCAAGAGCAGGAAAAAAAGGTTTCTTTCTAACTAAGGATTCAAGCATAAATCTTCCTGAGCAAAGTGGGTGATGGGATTAGACATGCTTTACAATTGATATATTATTTGTATTTCTAAGTTTTTTCAATGTGAACAATACTTACTTCAGTTTTAATTTTTTTAAAAAACAATCAGTGGTATGCACTAAAGTTTTTTTTTCTAAAAGCTTTGTAAAGATGAAGCAGTTAAAAGCAGAAATGCTTCTTTGCATTTACATTTGGATAATTTTGTATGAGGACAAAATTTAGGCAGCATTAAAGTTTCTATTTTCTTGTTGTTGTTGTTCTGCTTTTTCCTAGATTTTTTTCTTCTTTTTGACATTTCTTAGTGCTCACATATCACTCATCCTGAAAGAATTCACGTTATCAAGTTGCAGATAAGGAGGATATATACAATTGGTGCTACTATTAGTACATATAAAATATAGCCTCATCAATATTCATTCAAATAATTGCCTTAATTTTTCTTTCCAGTTCTGGGGAAATGTGATCCTGTTACTAATGTTGATTAAAAACAGAGGTGAAAAATTCTAAAAATACATAACATTTTGATTACTACTGCTTTTTTAGCTAACATCTTTGTATTACAGCACACTGATATGTATTCATAATTTTTCCAAAGTAAAATACACATTAATCTTTGGTATGGTGCTTCAGCTTGAAGTCCAGCCCCTTGACCACATTCTCACAAAATAAGAATCTACGATTGTCAAAATCAAACACAAGACCAGTAGTGGTGGTGCATGCTTATAATTCAGTGGTGTGGGAGGCTGAGGTAGGAGGTTTACAGGTTCGTAGCCAGCCTCAGCAACTTAGGTCCTAAGCAACTTAGTGAGACCCTGTTTCAAAATTTAAAAAATAAGTAAATAAATAAAAAGGGCTGGGGATGTGGCTCAGTGGTTAAGCACCCCTGGGTTCTATCCCTGGTAACAAAAACCAACCAACCAACCAACCAAAAATGAACAACAAAATGAATAATAATGCTAGTTTGAATTCACACTGGTTTATACACTTCTTTGTGGCAAGTAAACACAACAACAACCATAATAATAATCTATGTAGATCAAAATTCAATATGCTTTTGTACTGGTGTTGTAGGAAATATATCAATGTAATTTATATTCCTCCTAACTAAAAGTTGTACCTGAGTTTATGGTATAAGAGATTTTTATTTATTTTTTATTTTGTTGACTGACATTGAATGAAAACTAAGCCATTTGTGTACCAACACTTAACATGTGATAATATTAATGCTTCATTGACATGTTAAATCTAGGAAACAAATTTAACATATATCATTTTAAGGATAATTACATGAGAGAAACTCTTCTATAGGTATGAATGATGTAAAAAAATCTGTTGAGCCAACCATCTTGATTTCAAAATGAACTAATTCTAAACATCAAAATAATTACTATTATTATAATATTAAACTAAATGAGATCCCTGACTGAAGGTACAAAACATTTACACCCCAAAGACTACAGAAGATTAGTAATGGCTCAACTTCTGATTTGCTAGGTCTGAAAATAAGTAAACAAATTATTCTTAAGGCACTGACTAATACAGCTCAGAATATCTTGTTATTGAAGACCTGCTTAACATTGAGGGGTGTTTTTTTAAAGTCTGAATTTTAAAAGGCTTTCTGTACAAATATTGAGAGAGTCATTTGAATTGGCCAAACTTTTCTTAATGCCCTGCCCTTCGAGCGTATGGTTGGGTGAATGTTTCCTGTTGGCAAAGTGTCATCTCAGTTAGCCCGAAGAAGAGCCCTGTCTGGTAGCATAGCTGACATTTTGATCTGATCCCAGCAGGCAAAGACAGACAAGCTGTCATCCTCCTTATAAAACGGCTGCTATGCAGAACAATCCTGTCTGGTGGGAAAATGTTAGATTTCCCTGGAGAGACACTGCTGCATGTGGGTTTATATTTATTGCGGATTCACTTGATTTGGTAGATGAATTTGGATGGAAATTCTTATTATTAGTCAGCCTGATGTTTCTTTAATGTTCCTCGGTGGTATTCCCCCATAGCTATGTCTTGGCTCTGCAAACACAAAATCTCGGTTTAATGATTGGTATCTTCCCTGGAGATTTCCATTCTCCTCCCTTCTCTGCTCCTGAAATTCTCCATAACCTTGTGAAGCAAACCAACTCAGTGCCTAGTATATGTTTGCTCTGAAGAGTTTGTGATATTTTTTATATCTTGTCAATTGGAGGTGAAAGAATATTTGAATATTCAAAATACATATGTATGGATCTCAGTGGTTTTACTTCATAGTTAGACTCACTTTGTTGGAACTATGAAAATATGTATCCTTTTTAAGCTGACAGTCAGATCCGTTTCATGCCCCTCCGGTGGTAGCCCAGTTATCCTCTCAGATTTTTGGCTCACAGCATGTACTGTCTGGACTCAAAGGAGCCAGGATTTTCTGAGCATCCAACAGAGTCTTCCACATTGTCTTCATCTCCCCAAACTCTGTGCTGCTTGACATGAAACATAAGAACCACTAAGATCCTCTTCTGCCTTCCAAGTGACCTGAGGGACTCTTTCCTGGGACCTCTGTAAAATAGTTCTTTATTGGGAGAAAACTACTCTCTCAACCTTTCTTTCTTGAGAATTACTCTGGCAAGAAACAGATTCCATATTTTTCCTTCATATTTGACCCTAAATTTCTGAAGACACCTGTCAATTTCCTCTAATAACACCCTCGTTCTAGTCCTGTCTGACCTCTCAGCAGTACCAGTAGCACCTCCAGCACGGGCCTGCAAATATCAGCTCAGTGACCTACCCAGTGCAGTGAGCCTGTGTCCTCCTCCTGCAGGACCTACGATGTGCACAAATCTCTCTCAGTTGGCTTGATGGTGGTGGTGGTCAGGATGGAGGGATTTCTCATAATAAAGAAAATCATTTCTCACAACTCCATCGATTCCTCTCTTTCTACTCTAGTATTTTTGTAGAGACTAGAGAAATGTTGGTTGAGATGATGATTAAGGTTATAGTACCTGTTGGGCAACTTATAAAAAGCTTGGACAGAGATTTCTGAACCTAGTTGTAAGTGGTGAAGAATTTATTTGTCCTTGCTTCTGAGCTTTGGGCACTAGTTGCCAATTCTGGGATAAAAACAGTCATACTCAAAACCCTTCCTTCTAGACCTTGTCTATATCCATATATTATTTAATTTGCTGTCATCATAACACAATCCAATATTGACTCAGCAATTGGAAATCATTAAATGACTTCACCATATTCTATGGTGTTCATCATTACTGACCTTATAAACTCTTATTACTAATGCCATACTCTTTGTAGAAAGTTTGGAAATTACAAAGAAGGTGTATTTTGCTATTATGCTTAATAAAAACTAATGTTTTCATGATTTAAACTATCTTAATAAAAATTAATTAAAAAGCAAACTCATGAGTAATGACTACATCAAAGAATAGTTCCATTTTGACTCAACCTCTATTAATAACACATTAAAATTTTTAATTAAACAAAAATATTATTAAGTGTATGATAAATATTATTAAGAAGTTGTAGTATAGAGCAAATAAGATAAAGCAAATAAAAAAACTTACCTAAATCCATGTCTCCAAAAAAAGACAAATTATATTTCATGATACTGAAATTTCTCATGGTGATGGTAAATTTAATAAAGCATAGATAAATGAATAACATAAATATTGTGATGACCAAAATGTGAAGGAAAAGATACATTCCTAAAAATATTTAGAAAATGAGCGCTATTTTGAATTCTTTGAAACATTAAAGAACATTTTGTTCTTTTTTCCATTGTATACTCTTTAATTTCATATATTTTTTATATTTTGAATGTTAGATTTAAGAATTATAAACACAAAGACTGAAATTAAGAGATGAATGAAGTAAATTAAGACATACATACTTATTAATAGAGGTGCCACCACCATGTGAGGAAATAGTACCTTATTAGCAACCCCAGAAGCCCTAATATACCCTCCCTGTAATAATCTCTTCCCTCCCCCTCTTATGTCCTTATTTCAGTGGGAATATTCTAGTACTCAAATATGCATGTCTAATTTCTACAGTTTATTTTTTGTAGTTTTTGAGGTGTGATTAATATATAATAAACCACAAATATTTAGAGTGCATAATTTAATGAGTTTTCACATCTGATTACTCACAAAAGCATCACGATAGGCAAGATAACAAATATATACATTAGCAACAAATTTTGCCATATTTGCCTTTATGAGTTCCCTGCCTCTGTGACTCTACCTGCAACCCCCATCTCTGGGGAATTTCTGATCTGTTTTCCTTCACTACAGAGTATTCTGCATTTTCTGGAATCTTATACTAATAAAATCGTACAATATTTATTTATTTTTCACTCAATAAAATGTTTTAAAGAGAGAAGCATTCAATTTTATATTCATGCAAGTTACAGATAAGATCGTTGACAAATTTTATAAACACACACTCACATCCACCTAATTATAGGTGTACTTTTTAATTTGTGTTTTCCTAATGACTAATGATGTTAACCTCATGTGCATATGTTGTCATACACATATCTTCTTTAGTGAATAATCTCTGAAATTTTTAATTAGGTGTTATGGTGTGAACCCAGGGCTTTGTACATGTTAGGCAAGCGGGCAAGTTCTCTATAACTGAACTATAACCTCTATCCAAATATATATAATAAATAAGTTACAAATTATTAAAATCTGTGCTCCCTGTTCATTCTCTTCTGTATTTCTCTCTTACTTCTGTTCAAATATAGTCCAGTGACTCCTGAAAGCTTTCTCTCACTGCCTCCTAAGGCTGCCACCCATCTGCTGACTAGTAGCACAGCTCAGAGGTCGACATAAGAATTTGGATATTCATTAGTGTTTTAACATGTATCAATTTAATTTCTTTTGTTTAAGAATCATATTGCAGGGCTGAGGTTGTAGCTCAGCAGTGGAGTGCTTGCCTGGCATGTGTGAGTCACTGGGTTCAATCCTCAGCAACACATAAACATAAATAAAATAAAGGTATTGTGTTTATCTACAACCAAAACTATATTTGACAAAAAAAAAGAATCATGTTGCATTGTATGTATTCATCTTACTTTGTTCATCTCATTTTGTTTTATTTGTGGTCACGCACATTTGGGTTGTTTCTAGTCTTTGGCTATTACAAGTTAGGCTGCTATAAATGTTCTGCTATAAATGTACAAGATCGTACATGAGGGGCTGGGGCTGTGGCTCAGTGGTAGAGTGCTTACCTGGCACATGCAAGACCGTGGGTTTATTCAACAGTGCCGCAGGCCGGCTGGCTGCAGCAAAATAACCGGGGGATGACGAGCAACTTGTGTAGATTGATACAGCAGGAATGGGAGCCGTTTATTGTAGGACAGGAATGGTATTTATACATTCCACACAGCTTATCTAATTAACATAAAATAGATACAGCAGTCAACCAATAAGGAAATCTCCACACTCAATGGCTCGCTTTTGTTACTTCACAAACCACTCCCTCTGGCATTTTGCCAGGCACCATCCAGACTTGTTTACAGACTCTAACATTTCTCTGGCAAAATGCCAGGCACCATCCTGACTTGTTTACAGATTCAAACACATCAGCACCACATAAGAATAAATAAGTGAAATAAAGGTATTGTGTCCAACTACAACTAAAAAATACCTTTAAAAAAGATTGTATATGAGAGTATGCTTTTATTTGTTATGATAAATGCCTGAGAATAGAAAGGCCAGATTACATATAGGCATATGCTCGATTTTTTAAGAAACCACTAAACTATTAACAAATTATGGCAACACTTACATCTTTGACAGCAGAAATGTGCATTCCTGTTTATCTCCAAAATTGGTAACACTTGGTAGTTTTAGTTTTTTTCAATGTTCTTTTTTATTGATTTTTTTAAAAAAATAAATAACAGCAGAATGCATTACAATTCTTATTACACATATACAGCACAATTTTTCATATTTCTGGTTGTATATAAAGTATTTTGACACCAATTTGTGTCTTCATACATGTATTTGGATAGTGTTGTCCATCACGTTCCACCATCCTTGCTAATCCTCTGCCCCCTCCTTTTCCCTCCCATCCCTCTGCCCTATCTAGAATTCATCTATTCCTCCCATGCTCTCTCTTCCCCTACCCTACTATGAGTCAGCCTCCTTATATCAGAGAAAAAATTTGGCATGTGTTTTTTGGGGGAATTGGCTAACTTCCCTTAGCATTATCTTCTCCAACGCCATCCATTTACCTGCAAATGCCATGATTTCATTCACTTTTATTGCTGAGTAAAATTCCATTGTGTATATATGCCACATTTTTTTATCCATTCATCCACTGAAGGGCATCTAGGTTGGCTCCACAGTTTAGTTATTGTGAATTGTGCTGCTATAAACATTGATGTGGCTGGGTCCCTTTTAGTATGCTGTTATTAAGTCTTTGGGGTATAGAGAGAGGAGAGGGTTAGCTGGGTCAAATGGTGGTTCCATTCCCAAATTTCCAAGGAATCTCCATACTGCTTTCCATATTGGCTGCACAAATTTGCAGTCCCACCAGCAATATATGAGTGTGCCTTTTCCCCCACATCATTCCCAACAGTTATTGTTGTTTGTCTTCGTAATAGCAGCCATTCTGACTGGGGTGAGATGATATCTTAGAGTAGTTTTGATTTGCAATTCTCTAATTGCTAGCAATGATGAACAGTTTTTCATATATTTGTTGATTGATTATATATTCTCTTCTGAGAAGTGTCTATCTAGGTTCTTGGCCCATTTATTGATTGGGTTATTTGTTTTTTGGTGCTTAGCTTTTTGAGTTCTTTATATACCCTAGAGATTAGTGCTCTATTTGATGTCTAAGGGGTAAAAATTTGCTCCCAGGATGTAGGCTCTCTGTTCACTTCACAGATTGTTTCTTTTGCTGAGAAGAAACTTTTTAGTTTGATTTCATCACATTTATTGATTCTTTGTTTTAATTCTTATGCTCTAGGAGTCTTATTAAGGAAGTTGGGACCTAATCTCACATGATGAAGATTAGGGTCTACTTTTTCTTCTATTAGATGCAGTCTCTGATTTAATTCCTAGGTCCTAGATCCACTTTGAGTTGAGGTTTTTGCATGGTGAGAGATAGGAGTTTAATTTCATTTTGTTGTATATGGATTTCCAGTTTTCTCAGCACCATTTGTTGAAGAGGCTATCTTTTCTCCAATGTATGTTTTTGGCACCTTTGTCTAATATAAGATAACTGTAATTATGTGGGTTAGTCTCTGTGTCTTCTATTCTGTACCCTGGAAATATAAGAGACCCAGAATAGCTAAAGCAATCCTTATTAAGAAGAGTAAAACAGGAGGCATCACTATACTAGACCTTAAACTATACTACAGAGCAATAATAACAAAACAGCTTGGTATTCGCATCAGTTTTAACCATTCTATTAGTTATTTTGTACTATCTCATTAGATTTTTAATTTGTGCTTTCCTTATGACTCATGATATTAACATCATATGCATATGTTATCATATACATTTCTTTTTTTGTGAATGATCTGTTAGTTTTCACACACTTTTATAAAAATGTAGTTAATTTCTACTGCTGAGTTTTTAGGGTTCCTTGTTTGTTCTAGAAGCAAGTCCTTTGTCAGATATATGACTTTAAATGATGATTTCTCTATTCACTATCTTACAAAGTCTTTAAAAAAGCATAATATGTTAATTTTGGTAAAATCCAATTAATCAATTTCTTTTTTTTGTAGATGAGGCTTTTGTCATATTTAAGAAATCCTTGCTTTATGCAAAATCATGAAAATTTTTACTATGCATTCTATATTTATAGTTTTAGGTATTATATTTAGATCTAAAAACCATCTTGAGTTAATTTTTTTATATAGCATGATATGTGGGTTAAATTCAAAATTTTACTTATCTATATTCAATTATCCTATCACCATTTATTGAAGATTCTTTTTCTATTGAATTATCTTTGTACTTTTATCAAAAATCAGCCATACATTTATAAGTAGGTCTCTTCTGTGTCCTCTATCTTTAAACACATTGTCATGGCTTTGATATCAATAGCTCATAATAATCTTTATTTTAGGTAGTGTTAATCCTCCAAATATTTCTTTTAATTTCTTTTATTTTCAAAGTTGTTTTGGCTATTCTGTATACTTTGTGTTTCCATATAAATTTCAGAATCAGCTTTTCAATTTCTATAAAAAATAAAAGACTTCCTGGGATTTTGATTAGTCTGTGCTGAATTTATAGATCAGTTTTGGGAAAACTGTTATCTCAGAAATATCAAATTTTCAATTCATGAATAAGTTATATCTTGATCTATATATTTTGAATTTTTCTCAGCAAGGACAGATTATATATCTTTTTATCAGATTTACCCTAAGCATATCACATTTGTTGCTACTATAAATGGAATTTTAAAATTTTGATTTCTTACTTTTTGCTGAAGTCCTTATCTCACCTTCTATTTACTTGGTAAATTCATTTGTTAATTCTAGTAAATTTTTGTGGATTCAATATGATATTCTTCATATATAATCATTTGGTCTCTTAATTAAAACAGAATAATGTCTTTCTTCGCTATATGGATGATCCTTATCTTATTGTACTGGAGAAAATCTCCACTAAGTTGAGGTAAAATAATCAAGATATTCTTGTAATTTTCTTGGGGGAAACGAATTTATTGTTTCACCATAAAATATGACCTTAATTGAAGCTTTTTGGAGGTACCCTTTATCAAATTCTGGAAGTTTTATTCTTACTTTGCTAAGAAGTACTTTGGATTAATATTTTCTTTATTAGAACTATCTGTTGAATTTTGATCAATCCTTTGTTTTTCTTTAGAAAATTATATGGCTTTACTGATATGGTTACTATGGTTAATACATTAATGACTTTGAACATGAAATTAACCTTGTGTTCCTGGTGAATCCCACCTGCCAATGCTTTATTACCCTCTTATATATTGCAAACATTTTGTTTAAAATGTTTGTATCTACATTCATGAGAACTATAACTCTACACTTTTATTATAATATCTTTTTAGTTTTAGGGGTATACAATTTTAGTTTCAGAATGAGTTGAAGAAATTTTTCCTACTCCTCAATCTTGCAGGAAATTTTGATATTATTTTTTGTAAATGTTTAATATAGAGTTCTTCACTAAATCCATAAATATCTGGAGTTATTTTCATTGGCGTTTTTTTTTTTTTAACTATGAAGTCATTTTATTCGGTAGATATTGGGCTACATATTGCTTCTTGAATAAGGCTCTTCAGGTTTTTCTCCCTACTCCTGCAAAAAGGAAATTATCAAAGTTATTGGCATAGATTTTTTATTTTGTTTCCATGTTTTGTTCTCAAATCTACAGAATCTGTATACATGCAACACGTCCATCCCTTTACATTTTTTAAATCGTTGCGCTCACCTGATTTTTCTCTCAAGAACCACTGCCCTTTGTTTTCTTTTGAGAAATGTCTTCAAAACTACTATTTCTTTATTCTTCAGCTCTTTCAGGTAAAGGGTAGATCTGGTCGCATCTTGTTCTGAAGGCTTAAAGTTTGCCTATCTTTCTTTGCAAAATTTTTAAAGTTTCATTTTAGCAATAAGTTTTCCCTTTGCAATTTATCTCTTGAAGAAACCATGTCACTTGTTCAATAGGGTTTCCCAGAACCTGCATATGAAAAATTTAATTTTCATGGAAATACTATAATGTTTCTTTGTTCTCTATTCTTTCCATGTTTGTTGAAATTTGGTTTATACTGATAAAAACCTATACATAGGTTCAGTTTAGACTGATAAACTTCTTTTAAAATGCTTTTGATTTTGTAGTATGAAGCACATATGGCATTTCCAATATGATAGCTACTATCCCATGTGAAATATTGACCTCTGAAAATGTGAGCTTATATATGAATTTAAGTATACTGTTACTGTAGAAGATACACTGGCTTTTGAGAACTAACACTTCTTAATGTGTTCTCTAGAAAATTTTTTCTTATGTGAATCTGCATTATATTTCTTTTGGACAATGTTATTTATGATATCTGGTTATCTCTTGGGTGCCATCAGAAGCCATTGAGTCTTAAAGATTTCACCCATTAATATTTTATAGTGGAAAAATAATTATATGCCAATTATATCATAGCTTCTTCATTTATTTGTTGGAGTACTGTTTTGAGGAGAAATAATACTTACCTTTCATTACCTGGTAGTGCAATTTGGATGGGATTGTTAGAGTAATTACTTTATTCTTTTCTTGGATAAGCATACAGTCCCCTTTCATCCTCCAAGGTAACAAGAATTTTAATATTAGGAATTAACAGGATTTAAACTTATTTTATACATTTTGATTGCTTGCAATCATTTCATGAATTGGTGCTCATTTTTCTTTCTTTCACCCATCAGAGCCTGTTTTAGTTAGGTTTTTGTTGCTGTGATCAAAATACCTGAAAGAACAACTTAGTGAAGAAAAAGTTTATTTGGATTCATGGTTTCATAGGTTTGTTCTATGGTTGGCCTACTGACACCTCTGGGCCCAAGGTGAGGTAGAACATCAAGGCAGAAAGCCCTGACAAAGGAAAGCTGCTCAGGACATGGCAACCAAGAAGCAGAGATAGAGTTAGGCTCATCAGGGACAATGGATTAACCACAAAATCACATCCCCGGCCACCTACTTCCTCCAGCCACAACCTATCTGCCTACAGTTACCCTCCAGTTAATCCATGTCAATGAATGCATTCACTGATTAAGTTACACCCTTCATATCTATCATTTTACCTTGGAATATTCTTGCATTATCTCACATGAGCTTTCAGGGGACACCTCATACCATAACAGAACACATTTAAGTTAGCTTCAAAAACAACTATGGTGATTTTTTTTTTTTTAGTTGTTGTTGGACCTTTATTTACTTATATGTGGTGATGAGAATCGAACCCAATGCTTCACATATGCTAGGCAAGCACTTTACCACTGAGCTACAACCCAAACTAGTGTTTTGGCTTTTGTCTTCAGGTTTGTCCCCCTCAGTCAAGGGTGGTCGCTAAAGCTCCAAGAGTCACCACCTCATACAGTTACCCCAGAGACAAAAGAGGACCTATATCTTTTTCTGTATATCTCTAATGGTTTTTTTTTTTTCAATGCCAAAACCATCAAGTATTTATTGAATATTCAGGGGAGCCCAGCTTTATATCTGTTAAAATAAATGAAAATTACAAGTCTTGGCATTTCTACAGGCAACATAAAACTACATAGAAGGTGAAATAAGCAACAAATACCTCGTGGTCCATACTTTATGTCTCCTCCTCACATTCCTTGGTACAAGATTATGGTGATCTTTGATAGTCTCATTCGTATTAAATATTACCAGCTATTCTAGGTACATTTGGCATTGTTCTTGCTTCAAACTGGAATAACATTTTCCCAAAAATAACTATTCCTACTTAGTAAAGATATGGATATATTATGGACATAATCTGGATATTAGGTAGGCTCATTGCTTCTGACTTGGTCACTGTTTCCAATTCAGGATTGATTATAGAATTATTTAGCTGTGTGTGTGTGTGTGTGTGTGTGCGCCTGTGCACCTATTTCCCACAGAATCATGTGCCTCACAAATGTAGACTTACTCATAGAATATCATATAATTATTGTTTCTGAAAATTGCACATGAATATATTTTCAAAATAACAATATCATCACTGGAATTAAAACAATTACTGAAAAGTTAAAAGACTTTTTAACTGATGGACTCCCCATTTTTAGAGTCTTAATTGAACATGTATTTTTATGTCTTTTTGTCAGTGTGCTTATGGGCATTTCTGGCTTTCTGAATCTCATGCTCTCAAAATTGCCAAGAAAAGCTTATGTAAAAATGTTGTCTGAGTTTTAAAAAATCAATACAGGTTTTCTGGGCCCTTTATATCACTTGAAGATCAGTTTTGCTAGATATAAAATCCTTTGTTCATATTTTTCTCTCCTCATTAAATATTCCAGATTGACCTATCTTTTTTGAATTTGTTGAGCCCAACTGCTGTTGGGATATCCAAACCCTTCCAGTCTCACCTGCTGTTCTTCAGTTGACTTGGATAGTTTTCAAGTGAGTACTTGTTGGCTACTTTATGGTCCTAAGTCTGTCAGATCTCTCTCTGACTCCCTTTTTTCTTCCTGTACAGAGAAGAATTTGTGACTAGATCTTGTCACCTTGTCATTTTGAAAATATTTGTCTTGGATTTTGTATGCTAAGTGTGTAGTAAAAATTAACTTTACCCTAAGATAGGTCATGTGTTTATCCTCAATTTCTGGGATATGGTCTATAAGTAATTGGAATATTCTGCCTGTTAAAAGTGATTTTGTTTTCCTGAGAGTCTTTGACCAAACTCATAGTTTAGACATGTGACTCATGAGAACTTTGAACCACATGTAAAGTTGCTTGAACACTGCAGAAGCTGCAGGCTAAAGTTGAGACATGCAAATATTTTATCATGTCTATGTTTGCAAATCCCACTAAGTAATCCAGACTTATGTTTTAAGAGAATTTCCCCAACTGGCAATGTTCTTAGAATATCATCACACATTGTTGCTGGAAGAATTAAATGTTGCACATGTCTTCTCTGAGAGAAAATAAACTTAGTGCTCTACATGTGATATATTCTAGGACTCTTCCACGTGAATCTCTTCCCTGTACAATTTTTAATATGTATTATTTGGCTGCTATTCATCACAATGATGAGTATAATTACTTTCAGTAATTTCTGAGTCCTCCTAGTGAATTAATGACACCGAGGTTGGTTTTGTTGAGTCCAAAATTTATTATTGGTGTTTAAAGTTAGCAAATCCAAATATTGAGTAATTTAGTATTACACAGTTATAGCATGTTAGAATTGCTAAGTAATCCAGAAGATTACAATCACACATTCAAGAATGTTTAGTGATATAATCTCTTGGTTACCGAATGAAGCATCTTGATAATTGGTACCAAAAAAAATCTCTGAATCTCAATGTAAAACTACAATATTCTGACATTGACTGATCATAATGCTTGATAAACACAGCACAGCAGACTAAATAATAATTCCCAATGCTATCAAATCCTAATCCCTGAAAGCTGTGTTAATTTATTTGTAAAAGGGAGTTTTGCAGGTGTTTCTGATTAGGAGTGAAGATGATAAGATTATCTTGAACTATCTGGGCAGGATCTATATAAATCTCTTGTATCGTTATGAGAGGGAGCCAAAAGGAGATTTGAAACATACAGAAGAGGAAGAAGTGAAGAAGGTGGTGTGATCCCCCAAGCAGAGATTGAATGGTAGAGGCACAAGCCAGGGAATGGTGGCAGTCTCTAGAAATTGGCAAGAATAAATTCAAAGAATCAATTCTCCAGTGCCTCATAAAGTGGTCCAGCCAACACTTTAATTTCACCTGAGTGGTAGTGGTTTTGGACTTTTGGCCACAAGAATGTAAAAAAAAAAATAAAATTCTTAGCTGTTTAATTTGTGATAATTTGTTACAGCAGTCACAGGAAACAATTTATATGGCATTTTGTTATAAGTAACTAGATTTGCTCATAAAATACTCTCTTCCATGAAAGAGAATACAAAATACAGTTCATTACTTACCAAACTTATATACACTTCAAAACCCAACTAACATGTTAACCCATCATATACCTGTCTTTGGCATAGTGTTCTGGTATTTCAAAAGGTAGAAACAAATGCTTCCTAAAGTGTGTTCCCATGGCACATCTGCATTTTCATTATATTTGTTTATTGTAATTATATAATTCATAACACGTCCACATCTATTTTCTTCATCCCTTCACATACTGTCACTTCCCCTAGGGTACATACTCTTTTAAATATTAGTCTTAATATTCTCAGAATCTGATTAATTTCACTTAATAGTAGCCATACAGATAATATTATATTGTAGCTAAGTGGAATAAATTATTTTGTTAGATTTTTATGCACAAGATAAGGTCCAATGAGTCATTCTTTACCAATGCACTACTGAATTTTCTTTAAGTAGTCATACCTATATATTGCTGGGAAATGTTCCAAAGAGCAAACACGGATAGATGCTTTCACATTTCTGTATTCTAGATCCTAGAATAAATTCAAAGCCTGTGAGTTTTGCCATTGATTCAACAGCAATAACTTGAGTCCATCTAAACACTTCCAGGAAGATAGTCACATGCTATATCAGTTTATACTAGGTTCTATCATCTCTAAAATTCTAATTCACTATTTTTATATCTATCTCACTTCTCCTTGTAGAATTATTATACAAATGTGATTTAAGCTATGATTTTAAATTCACTGTTTTCATGGCTTTTATCTGTTGACAGAAATCCTATGTTTCTACCACATTATTTTATGATGCTTCATTTAAATCATACAATAGTTTTATAACAGAGTTCTGTTACAACTTTCTATTATGATTTTTTATTCCAATAATCCACACCATCACACCATTTGTGAAATTTTTGTTCTGATACATTGTAATATCCTCAATATTTTTAAGTTTATATATGCTGAAACAAATTAAAAGCATTGCCATTTAAGAGATAAATGTAACAGTGTTCCTTCATACTCATTATATTTATTGTAAGAATATTTTGCCTTATAAATCTGATTATATTAATATATTTTTAAATGAAAAGATAAATTATTAAATCTCTTAGTCTACATTTTCTAATTCTTTCCAGTCTATTTTTCTATAATTTAAAAAATTTTCCATAATGAATGAATATGTAATTTTACAAATGCTTTTCAAAAAATTAACACATAATTTTTCATGGAGTGTTTTTTTTATTAAATTTTTTAAAAATTAAATTTTAATTTGTTATGTATGACAACAGAATGTATTACAATTCATATTACACATATAAAGCACAATTTTTCATATCTCTGGTTGTACACAAAATAGAGTCACATCCTTCGTGTCTTCATACATGTACTTAGGGTAATGATGACCATTGCATTCCACCGTCTTTCCTACCTCTATGCCCCGGGTCTTCCCCTCCCTCCCCTTTTCCCCTTTGCCCTATCTAGAATTCATTTAATCCTCCATCCCCTCCCCTCACACCTATAGCATATTATAAATCAGCATCCTTAAATAAGAGAAATAATTTGGCATTTGTTTTTTGGGGATTGGCTTACTTTAATTAGCATTACATTCTCTAGCTCCATTCATTTACCTGAAAAAGCCATGATTTTATTCGCTCTAAATGCTGAATAATATTCCATTGTATATATACACCACATTTTCTTTATCCATTCATCTGCTGAAGGGCATCTAGGTTGGTTCCACAGTTTAGCGATTGAGAATTGTGCTGTTATAAACATTGTTGTGGCTGAGTCCCTGAAGTATGCCGTTTTTAAGTCCTTTGGGTATAGATCAAGGATCGGGATAGCTAGATGAAATGGTAGTTCCATTCCCAGTTTTTCAAGGATTCTCCATACTGATTTTCATATTGGTTGCACCAATTTTCAGTCCCACCAGCAGTGTATGAGTGTTTTCCCCCACATCCTTGCCAACACTTATTGTTGTTTATGTTCTTAATAGCTGCCATTATGACTAGAGTGAGATGAAATCTTAGAGTAGTTTTGATTTACATTTCTCTAATTGCTAGAGATGTTGAACATTTTTTCATATACTTGTTGATTGATTATACATCCTCTTCTGAGAAGTGTCTGTTCAGTTCCTTAGCCCATTTATTGATTGGATTATTTGTTTTGGGGGGGGTTAAGATTTTTGAGTTATTTATATATTCTAGAGATTAGTGCTCTATCTGATGTGCTTCCCAATCCATATTCACTTCACTGATTGTTTCTTTTGCTGAGAAGAAGATTTTTAGTTTGAATCCATCCCATTTATAGATTCTTGATATTAATTCTTGCAATATAGGAGTCTTATTGAGGAAGTTGGGGCCTAATCCGATAGAGATTTGGGCCTACTTTTTCTACTAATAGATGCAGAGTCTCTGGTTTAATGCCTAGGTCCTTGATCTAATTTGAGTTGAGTTTTGTGCATGGTGAGAGATGGGGATTTAATTTCATTCTGTTGCATATGAATTTCCAATTTTCCCAGCACCATTTGTTGAAGAGGCTATATTTTCTTTAATGTATGTTTTTGGCAGCTTTGTCAAATATAAGATAACTGTAATTATGTGGGTTAGTCTCTGTGTCCTCTATTCTGCACCATTGGTCTACAAGTCTGTTTTAGTGCCAATATCATGCTGTTTTTGTTACTATTGCTCTGTAGTATAGTTTAAGTTCTGGTATAGTGATGCCACCTGCTTCACTCTTCTTGCTAAGGTTTGCTTTAGCTATTCTGGGTCTCTTATTTTCCAGATGAATTTCATGATTGCTTTTTCTATTTTTCTGAGGAATGTCATTGGGATTTTGATTGAAATTGCATTAAATCTGTATAGTGCTTTTGGTAGTATGGTTATTTTGACAATATTAATTCTGCATTTCCAAGAACAGGATAGATCTTTACACCTTCTAAGGTCTTCTTTAATACTTTCTTTAGCATTCTGTAGTTTTCATTGTAGAGGACTTCTACCTCTTTCATCAAGCTTATTCCCAAGTATTTTATTTTGTTTTTGATGCTTTTGTAAATGGGGTAGTTTTCCTTGTTTGCCTTTCAGAGGATTTGTCACTGATATACAGAAATGCCTTTTATTTAATGGGTGTTGATTTTGTATCCTGCTACTTTGCTGAAATCATTTACTAGTTCTAGAATTTTTCTGGTGGAATTTTTTGGGTCTTCTAGGTATAGAATCATATCATCAGCAAATAGTTTTAATTTGAGTTCTTCTTTTCCTATGTGTATCCCTTTAATTTCTTTCGTCTAATAGCTCTGGCAAGGGTTTCAAGAACTATGTTAAAAAGAAGTGGTGAAACAGGGCATCCCTAGCTTATTCCAGTTTTTAGAGGCAATTCTTTCAATTTTACTGTATTTAGAATGATGTTGGCCTGAGGTTTAGCATATATAGCCTTTACAATGTTGAGATATCTTCCTATTATCCCTAGTTTTTCTAGTGTTTTGAACATGGAGTGGTGCTGTATTTTGTCAAATGCTTTTTCTGCATCTATTGAGATAATAATATGGTTCTTATCTTTAAGTCTATTAATGTGATGAATTACATCTATTGATTTTTGTATGTTGAACCAACTTTGAATCCGTGGAATGGACCCCATTTGATCATAGTGTACTATCATTTTGATATTTTTTATCCGATTTGCCAGAATTTTATTGAGAATTTTTGCATTTATGTTCATTAGAGATATTGGTCTGAAGTTTTCTTTTTTTGATGTGTCTTTGTCTGCTTTTGGGATCAGTGATATTGGCCTCATAGAATGAGTTTGGAAGTGCTCTCACTTTTTCTATTTACTGAAATAAATTGAAGAGTATTGGTATTAGTTCTTCTTTAAAGGTCTTGCAGAACTCAGCTGTGTACCCTTCCAGTTCTGGGCTTTTCCTGGTTAGTTGCCTTCAGATGGTGTCTTATATATTGTCGCTTGAAATTGATCTGTTTAAATTCAATATATCATCTGGATTCAATTTGGGCAAATCATGACTCTAGAAATTTGTTGATGCCTTTGATATTTTCTATTTTATTGGTGTACAAGTTTTCAAAGTAATTTCTAATTATCTTCTGTATTTCTGTAGTGTCGTGATATTTCTGTTTTCATCATATATGTTAGTAATTTGAATTTTCTTTCTCTTTCTCTTCATTAGCATGGCTAAAGGTCTGTCAGTTTTATTTATTTTTCAAAGAACCAACTTTTTTTCTCCATTTTTTCAATTGTTTCTATTGTTTCATTTTCATTGATTTCAGCTCTGATTTTAATTATTTCCTGCCTTCTACTGCTTTTGGTGTTGATTTGTTCTTCTTTTTCTAGAGCTTTGAGATGGAATGTTAAGTCATTTATTAGTTGACTCTTTCTTCTTTTAAGGAATGAACTCCATGCAAAGAACTTTCCTCTTAGAAATTTCTTCATAGTGATCTCTTTTTATTGTATTTACACTCTATTTTGTTTATTTTTGCTTTGATCTTCATTATTTGTTTCTTTGTTTTAATTTTGAATTTGTTTGCTCTTGTTTACATAGGCCTTTGACGTACATTGTTGGATTATTTATTTGAAAACTTTATATTTCTTAGATGCAGCCATTTACTGCTAAAAATGCCCCTCTTAGTATTGCTTTTGATTTATCCCACAAGCTTTGGTGTGTTTTGTTTCCATTCTTCATTTGTTTCAAGAATTTTTTCCCCATTTTGATTTCTTCAATGACTCATTGTTCATTCAATAACATGTTGCTAAGTCTCCATGAATTTGTAAAATTTCTGAAGCTTTTTTGTTGTTTGTTTCTAGTTTTATTCCTTTGTAGTCAGAAAAAAATATGATAGGATTTCAATATATTTGAATTTGTTGTGACTTCTTTTGTGGTCTATTCTAGAGACTGTTTCATGTGCCAGAAAACAATGTGAATTATGAAGCTGTGGGATGAAGTATTCTGCAAATATTTGATATGTCCAAATTACCTATAGTATATTTTATCTCTGACAATTTCTTTGACTTTTTGTCTGCTCATTTGTCCATTGATGAAAGTGGAGTGCTAGATTTTCCACTATGATTCTGTTGGGTTCTCTCCCTGTCTTAGATCTAATAATGTTTTTTTTTTAATTGAGTGATCTTCATTTGGTAATAAGTGATATAACATCTTGCTGAATTGATCCTTTTACACTGCATAATGACTCTCCTTGTCTCATTTTATATACTTTGTCTTTCAGTCAGTTTTGTCTGATGTTAGAATGGCTAGTCTCACTTGCTTTGGGTTTGTTTTGCATGGAATATCTTTTTTCATTCTTTAGCTTTCATTCGGTTTGTCTTTAGCGGTAAAATGAGTTTATTTTAGGCAGCACATTATTTAATTTAGTTTTTGTATCCATTTACCCAGCCTATTTAAATTCAAGGTTATTATTGATACATTAAGTCTTACACCTGTCATTTTGTATAAATCCCTTCTGTTTATTTTGAATGCCTTATGTTCCTTTAATGCCTTCCTCCCTTATTTATCTTTCTGGTTTGGTAGCTTGTTATATTGACAAGATTTGGTTCTTTTGTGCATCTTTTCTTCAGTGGATTTTATACTTTTTGACATTTTCATGGTGGTAGTTATCTTCTTTTGCTTCTGAATGTAGGACTCTATCATCTTTTGTATTGTTTGTCTAATGGGGATAAATTCATTCAATTTTTGCTTACCTGAAGAGTCTTTCTTTTCTTTCTTTCTCCTTAATCTCTGAAGTATAGTTTTGCTGGGTATAGTAATCTTGATTGATACTTATTTTCTTTCAGAACTTGGAATATGTCATTCCATTCCCCCCAACCCCCAGTTTGGAAAATTTCTGCTGAGAAATCTGCTATTTGTATCATAATAATTCCCTTAAATGTAACTTGCTGCTTTTCCTTGCAGTTTTTAGAATTCTCTTTTCCTTATTCTTAGGACAGTATGACTATAATAAGATGTGGTGAGAAATTTTTCTACTCATTTCTATTTGGGGTCCTATTTTCCTCTTATACTTGAATATTCATGTTTTTCCCAAGTTTGTGGAAGTTTTTCGCTATTTTTTTATTATTTCTATGTTTTCTTTTTATTCTGATATTCTCCAAAAATGTGAGAATTTGTTCATTTAGTGGTGTCCCAAAGGCTCAGAAGTTATCTTCATTTTTTCTTTTCTTTTTCATTTGTTTTTTTTGTTGTTGTTGTTTTTCATTCTGACATATGTAGTTGCAAAGATCTGTGTTCAAATTCACATATTCTTCAACATTTTTTTTTCTTTTTATAGTGATGGGGATTGAGACCAAGGTCTTGCACAGGTTAGGCAAGCAATCTGCCACTGAGCTACACCACCAGCCCCAGATATTCATTCTTCTTCTTGACTTAGTCTGTTGTTAAGGCCTTAGACTGGATTTTTAATTGAAATTATTGAGCATCTTCAATTTTTAAAGATTTCTGTTTGATTTTTTTTCAAGATATCTATCTCTTTGCTAAATTTCTCAATCATATCATACGTTTTCCAAATTTTATTCAATTGTCTAACTATACTCTCTTGAATTTCAATTAACTTCTTTATAATTATTATTTTGCATTATTTATCAAGTACTTTATCAGTATAATTTTTAACATCTTTTGCCAGAGAGTTATTGTGTTATTTTAAAGGCATCATATTACTTTATTGTCATATTTCTTGTGCTCCTACACTGAGATTTGAGCATGTGATATAGCAGATATTTCTACTAATTTTATAAGTTGGCTTTCATAGTTAATGGCTTTCTCCTGAAGGGTGATTTGGAATGTAGGTTTCATGTGTGATGTTGACTTTGATTCTAGCTTGGTATCATAATGTAGCCTCCCTGAGGCTTATTTGGCTGTAATGATGGTTCTAGGTACTGTGTGTGTCAGGGCAAAGTCAAAGAAACCCACTATCTCTTGGGAGCATAAAGGAGGGGAGAAACTCTAGAAGCCCAGACTGCTATGGTGCACTCAGCAGAGCATTTGGGTATCCACTGTATGGTCTTTCCAACAATGGGAATATTGGCATTAGATATGTGGTGGGCATTTTCTCATGTACTTCTCACATTGACAATCTCAGAAACAATGGGAGACCTGAAGTACCTTCCCTTAGTCTAGTGAGGCACAGTTCCTCACATGGCTATCCATGGGGAGGCAGTGGAATTCATGGTGCCTATTCACAGTCCCAGCAGTGATACAAGCCCATGCATGGCTTTACCCCGGGAGATGTGGTGGAGAAACTCAGCATCCCCTTTGCAGCCCCCACTTTCAGTACTGGTGGTGAAGTGCACCCACACGGAGCTGTTCCAAGTGGGAGGCAGCACTGGGGAAGTATGGTGCCATTTCTCAGTCCTAGCAATGCCCTTGTCTCATACACAATGCAGGGGTGTGTTGGGGAACTGCAGTGTTCTTTCCATGACCTATACTGTCCCTCTGATTATAAATACCTAAGGAATTAAGAATGTCAATAACACTTTTGTGTTAACAATTTTGGCAACATGCTGGAGGTTATATAAATATTATTCAATAAAAGTAGTTGTATACCCTAAAATTACATTATGCATGTTCAAATCTTGGTTTTGCCACTTCTTACCTATTTAACCTTGGAAAAATTAATTTCCATGTATTTCAAATTCAACATCAGTAAAATGTAGAAGATATTAACAATGTCTACCACATGGACTGCATTGAAGATTAAATTATTAATCAGGGTAAAATAAAATAAGAGTTCATGGAACATGGTACACACCCATCTTACATCAGTTGTAGTGGTTGTTATTGTTACTGTTATCACTATTTTGTAAGTGTATGTTAAGAGAATGCTATACTGCATCTGACTTCAAGAGTTATACATTTTAATTCTTTGAAATAAAGACTAAAAATCCAATTTTATTACTGTAGACTAATAGAATCATTATTACAGATTTGGAATAAATATTGTGAAATGCCTCATTCATTGATTATTTTCAAACATTAAAAAAGAAGGATAATTTAAATTGCTCCATTGCACAATCAGTTTGTAAATGAAGAGGAATCTTATCTGACTTCTTTTTATTTAAAAATTGGCATTTAGATTAACTGCAACCTCATTACTTTCTCATATCAATTCATGATAATAACTTGAATGATAATTATTTCACCTTTCCTTACACACAGTGAAACAGTTAAGTATTGATTGAAAAATGTTCCATGTGGCTGTGTGGATAGATAATGTTCCTAATCAAGTTTGGATCTGGTTATGAAAAATTTGAGATAGAATATTGAAAAGTCCCAACTGGATTGTTTTAGCTCCTCTAAAAAGCACAGGAGAAAAAGTTATAAAGGAACCCTACAGATCCCAGGATAGTGTTTCTAGCTATCAAGTTTCTCAAAGTAAAAAAAAATGCCTGAGGATAAAGGTCCAATCCAGGGCAGAACCAGTAAAAATGTGACCACAGGATGAAGATCAAATCCTGAGTGGAGGTATAAAATTTTAGCAATATTTACTGCAAAGTTTCATAGGCCCTCTAACCTAAATAAAAAAAAATTCTAAGGCTGTATTATCTTCAGACTCAGACAAAAATAAAGAAGAGACTGACTCAAAGGGGACTTTTGTAGATGTGGTTGGCCTAATGGAGTGGGTCACAAGTTTGTGTATAGAAAAACCCACAGAATTTTTTATGAGATTCTGTCAGCTTAGACTTAAAGTGATAAAAAATGTCCAAATGAAAGGAAGAAGGCTGAAAGACTTACTTGCAAACATGACGCAGAGGTAGAAAACCAAGAGCCAGGGAGAAGTGCTATCAACTGGCTCAAATCTAGAAATGTTTCTGCCTGCATCTGGATTCCCCTACCCCAAAAGGAGGAATCAGGTGACAGGTACTCACTGGAGTCTGTTATGCATAGTTCTTGAGGCTGATCCTGAGTCTGATGTTATCATGGAATCAGACTGAAAGGATTTGGGAGGGAATGTTTTTGTATTGAATTATGTTCCCTGAGAGACCTAACTAATAAGACCTCAAAGTATGACCTTATTTGGAAATAGGGTCATTGTGGATATAATTAAGATGAGGCCATACTGAAGTAGGGTGGATTAATCCTAAACCTAGTGTGACAGATATGCCTTTGTGAAATGAGGTGATTTGGATCAGAATCTGATTGTCTCGTGGATGTGGTGCACCTGCAAATGCTGTGAACTTCCTGTGCAAAAAGTATGGGTCAAGATTGCCCACTTACTATGGTGATTCTCTGTCCATGAAATCTCTATGCAAAGCATGGAGGAAGCTGTGTGAGTTTTGGCCTAGATCTAAGATACCAGCTCCAAAGTATAAAGGATTCTCATCATAGCAGAATGTTTCACCAGTGCTACAATTTTTCACCTGTGCTGTAACCTCCAAGCCTGCCATTAAGTAGATACTTTGAACAATGGGCTTCCTGGGTGCCACAAGAAGCTCCTAGTATTGCAACAGTAGAATAGCTACAAAAATGTTCTGTAACTTTCTAGTGCATAAAGAACCATGCTTCTATAGTCTTTAACTTCCGGATTGTGAAACCCTACATAATGAAGGTGCAGAGACAGCTCTGTGTCACTGCTTCTCTACACAAGCTCAACATCCCACCTTACCACTCTTTTCTCTCTAAATGTTTGTGTGTCTTTCTTAATCCCCCTTCACGCCTTACCAGTTTTCTGAATTAATGGCTGTGCAGGTTGCTGCGATATTTGGAAATAGGGTCATTGCAGATATAATTAAGATGACATCATACTGGTGGGTTAATCCTAAATCTAGTATGATCGATATGCCTTTAAAAAGATACACGGCATGCAGAAAGAAGATGGCCATGTGATGATGAATACAGAGATTGAAATGAAAAAGTTATCATCCAAGAAATTCCAAGGAATTCTAGTAAACACCAAATGTTAGAAAAGTCAAGAAAGGATAGCTCCTACAGGTTTCAGAGGGAATATGGCTGCTAACAACTTGATTTCTCACTACTAGCCTTCAGAACTGATTAGGTGACAGTCTATTTCTTTCAAACCACTTGTTCTAAGCCACTGTTTTATGCCCGCCCTACTGTGTGGGTATATATATTTACCTGTTTGCCTATGGAAAGGTTATGAATAATTTGTGGCCAGAGGAAGAACTATGGTACATTAAAAGTAGCTGTAAATTCTTTGCCATGCCTCTCAAATGAAGATACAGCTTATTACCTCTTCTCTTGAATCTAAGCTGCTTTTATGACTTTATTTGATTAATAGAATGAGAAGAAAATGATTTTATAAAAACTTAAGGACAGTACCTTAAGAGATTTTTAGCTTCTGATTTGTGCACTGACCATCTTTCTCTTTGAACATGTCAGGAGAAGAACTGAGGTTATCTAGTTGACAAATCCAGCTGAGCTCAATGCTAACACTTGAACACTAGCTGCCAATCACGTGATCAAGGCATCATAGATGTTCAAACCAGCCAAAGCTTGGGAAGCAGTGGCAGAGCACCCAGATAAACACAGTCAAACTACGGACCCTTGAGGGTCAGTGATTCTTCTTATTGTAAGCTACTGAATTTGAGGTGTTTTGTTTCACAGCAACAGCAAACCCAAACATCTTCATTTACTGAGCAATAATGGTGTTCTAGATCCTGTGATGGAGACTTTAGATCCATCAGTTCCTTTAATTCTTATCCAAATTCATGTTGGATATTATTTCCACTTTAGATATATATATCAACTTTTATATATATAAAAGTTGATACTCAGGGAAGTTAAGTGAGAATATTTTCCAGCTAAAAAGAGACTGAGTAAGGAATCCTACAAATGTATGTTACTATTGAAAGTCTGTGTGCCTACAGACTTAAATATAATTTTACTGACTGCAGAACTTTGAGAATCATGGGATTTCTTTTTTTTATTGGTTATTCAAAACATTACAAAGATTGCAGAATCACATCGGTTACACATCCACATTTTTACATAATGCCATAATAGTAACTGTTGTATTCTGCTACCTTTCCTATCCTCTACTATCCCCCCTCCCCTACCCTCCCATCTTCTCTCTCTACCCCATCTACTGTAATTCATTTGTGAAAGATTTCTCATTTATAAAAAAAAAAACTGAAGAAACTTTCACTAATTCACAATTATATTTTGATGATACTAGATATATATCAAGTAACTTCTGTAGCCTACAATCTGATATACACATAGTATTAGACTATTATTTAATATCTTAGCTATAAGTGTAAAACATAAGAACTTTAGTTTTGAATTGGAAATGTGAGGACTTTTTTTTTACATATTTTCATTAATGTACTTCCTGTTTCTTTCATATTGTATATCTGTCAGCACTGATGAGGGGAGCCACATCTTAAAAAAAAAAGCTTCCTCTAATTAGTAGTGTAGACAAACTCAGGAACGTGGGTAACACTTTTTTTTCTATTGCCTATTTTATTCATAAAATCCATTAACTGTCAGGTTGCACTTTCAACCACTATTGAGTGTTAGTATTGAGCATTCAGTTCTTTGAGCCATTTCCTTGTCATTTCTAGAGATAAACCAGCAAAGCTGAAGGCATTTCAGCTACAGACTTACACCAGCACAGAATTCAGCATGGAGCAAATTCAGAGGAGTAGAACATGTCAGGTAGCCAGGTAAAACCTGGTACTAAGGATATAGGTTTTCTGCTTGTTCCCAGAAGACAGGTATTCATTGAAAAAGTATTCACAAGAGGAAGATTTGTTTTGTGAGGAAGAAAGACATTTAAAAAGGCATTATGTTTGCAATTTTCAACTGCCAAAATATTGGACAATAGACTCAAATGTTAAAGACCAAATTTTTTTCATTAATACCTCTTTGGTGCTGCGGTTCAGCTTCACAAAAATAAATTAATATCATCCTTTGGACCAAGAAGTTATTATTAAGTGGAGGAAATAGGCCAAGTCATTCATGTATATGTTTGTAAATGCAGCTTTAAATATAAATATAAGAATAGAGATGGATGAAATAGATAATGATATTGGCAGAGATTAATGATTATAATACTCCTTCACCAGTTTCCTGCACTGGCTCTTCACACTGGTACCCCCTACTCAAAGCTCTTGTGGAAGACTGGGAATCAAGCAAATGCCTTGAGGTCAAGAGCTATGCAGGCAACTTTCAAGCTGACCTCTTCTCTACATATGCCACCTGTGCTGTTCAAAGTAGACTTCTCATTGTCCCTCAAGGAGATCATCTGTGATTTTGTCTATGGGACTTTGTGTCCATCTCTTCATTCTTGCCTGGAATGATCAATTTTCTTCTCTAAACTTCAAGACAAACTTAATTCAAGTGTCTGCCACAAAGCCTGCAATATATGTCCTTTCTCTCTTTCAGTGACTCTTGACTGTCCCTGAAATTTTTCCTCCTCTGCAGCATTCATTGCCTCAACCACCCTCTTGACATTCTCCCTTGCATTTTGATTTTTATTTTATGTATGGATACTGTCACCCCTTTAAGACCAGCAACCATGTCTCATAACTATTTATCTTCATTGCCTAACATAGAAAGCCCTGTGGATAGTGTGCTCATGATTAGTATTTGACATTGATGATTTTAAGAAATTTTAGTTATGCACAGGTCATATGTTACACTTAAGTTCCTGGTCTGTCACCGTCTTGGCATCAGGGACAGTTATTATTTGTCATGATTATATGTTATCATAGGCAAAGCAACTGTAGACATTTTGACCCAAAATATTTTTTCTCATAATGATCCAATAAATTAAAAGTCAGGACAAAAATTCTTGACTATACAAGAAGATATTTACAAAAACAGCAGAGCTTGATTGAGTTCAGAGTAGAAGGCAATTGTATGAGAGAAAGAACCTGGGCTGGGGCTAGAAATGCTGTGAAAATAAATTTCTGATTCATGGAGGCCAGAAGTTTTTGAAATTTCACTTTGTGTGTTCTTTCTCAAGGAAGGCGTAAACACTGGAAGATTTGTGTTATCCCTGATTGCCTGCATAGCTCTTGACCTCAAGGCATAGGAATTCTCCATACCATATTCTACTCTGTGTGACATGCAGTGTAGCAGCTGCCCAAAGATGTCCACGTTCTAATCATTGGGATTAAGTCTGTTAATCAGCTGACCTTGAGATGAAAAGTTGATCCTGGATTATCTAGGTGCACTTAACAGAATCATAAGAATGCTTAAAAGTGGACAAGAGAGGCAGGAAAGAGAGGGGCACGGAGATGACAACATGGTAGACTCACACTGGCTTTGAAGATGGAGGTACAGCCCCAGGAATATGAGAGTCCCCAGAAGCTGGAGGGAAAAAAAAATAAAAAAAGGAAATAAGCTCTCTCCTAGAACATCCAGGAGGAATTTTGTCCTGCCAACAGATACATTGATTTCATCTCAGTGAGATCTGTTTCTGACTTCTGACTTTCAGAGCTGTTTGGACTATAAATTTGTATTATTTTAAGGCCACAAAATTTGTCATAATCTGCTCCAGCCATGGTAGGAAACTATAATAACGTTGATGATTTTAAGAGTTTCCTAACAATGGGAAGAAAAAGGACCCTAATTCCTGTTTTACAAAAGGTATTTTATAGGTTAACATCTTCCACTTGAATATTGCTTCTAGCTCTTTATCGTTTCTTTCTCATCCATTATCTCACTAAAATTTCACATCATGACTGCCCAGTTGCTATTATAGGGGGTATTATCTGTATTTGATGAACAAATGAGGGTACAGAGGTTCAATAACTCACGTTCATGATCCAGTAGAGGACACATAATGCCATCTAAAACTGAGAGCAGGGAGAAATGAAACAAAGGCCTAGAATCTCAAATGTCATCTGCTCTTTATTTCTAAGTCACTTTAGCATGAATATAACCCTCTGTCATCTTTCTGTACCCTTATATAATTATTCCCACAATTAGTGTTATGAGTTATATTAGAAGGTATGAAAGAGATCATTTCTATAAAAAAAACACACACACAATCTTCAAAACTAGAAGGAGAAATGAATCATTTTATAGAGATCTATAGTAATTTAAGAAGTCATGTGATGGCCCCGCCCTTGTGTGCTCCTTATACCCTAGTTCCTCCTGCTTTGATTTATCCATTACATTTGGCCTCAACAGACTTCTCTTTCTCTCTGTCTTTCCTACCTCAGTGTTTATGTCCTTCATGTTCCTTGTGCCTGGTAGCTTCTCACCCACAATTTTCTATGCAGGATTTTTGTTAGCAAGTTACTTCAATGCCAGCACTCAGGCACCATGCCTGCTCACCCTGTCTAAAGAGAGCAGAACTGTCAGGCCCGCTCCACCCCACCACCTTCTTAGCACTTACAATGCATTACAATTGATCCCTTTGCTTATTTCCTCCCTCTCCATTCCAACTAGAATGGAAACTTGATGGAAGCAAGAGTCTTCTCTATGCTATTCAATGGTATGACTTGAATACTTAGAATATTTTCAGGAAGCTACTAGTTTCTGGTTGAAGGAATGAGTGCTTGCCACACATTCTTGGTACCTGCTGATACCATCATGTCCAAAGACCTAGCTGATGAACTGATGAGCAGGGCTTTAAGGAATAGATACTATCAATACAGAAAAATCAGATATCAGTGAACAGACATCATGAAAGTCCTTTTGGCCCGGGAGTATATAAAATTGGATGTGCTTGAAGATAAGTATTCAGTGAAACTGGCCTTGGGCATAAGAGACAGATTCTTCATTCCTTCAATTCTATCTTTGTCATATACTGAACATTTAATTTACTACCTGGTATAATGGCATAAGGGGAGAAAACCTGTATGTGATGTCTAGCATAAACATGATGGATGTTGCTCCAGATGACATTGAACTAGTGACTACAGAGACTATGCATCTGTAGCATGGCAGTTTGCCAATCTGTACCATATAAACACCTCTCCCAGGTAAGTGATATTAAGATTCAGAGGTTATTCTGTCTTCATTTCAGAGTGATTTAAAAATAATAACTTTTTTCAAGTTATGAGAATCAAACACCATTTTGAAAAGAATTCACAAAATATAGTTATTTAGAGAAGAAAAATAAGCCATACTCATATTACCTAGTGATAACTATAGTAATCTTTTTTTTTGGCACATTATGGCATTCTTAATTTATATGCACATACATGAATACATACATTTATTTATTCCGAAAGCATAAGATGTACTTGAGAGATTATTTTTAATAATTAAATGAAGGAAGGAATGGGTAAATGACCACTGGTGATTCCAATCAGATATTTAGTATATTGGTTGTTTAAAAAAATCATTATTTGATTCACTTAAAATTTTGTTACTATTTTACTATTTTCTTCTCTTTGTTCTACTTGGTCTACTCTACCAAGTCAAGGGGCTTTATCAATCAAACTCCATTGAAATGCAAAAGTTCTCAAAACTCAATGTAGAAAAAATAAGACCTACTAATATATGACAGTCAAAAAAATAAAATTTAATCTTCTCATATCAATTCTAAGAGATGTATTAACATTTTAAAAGTTTATCTCAAGAGATACAAAATAAGCCTTTAAGTTTAATATTCAAGATACATACTCTCAGCAAACTAGAAGTGCAAATGAATTTCTACAAAATGAACTAGGGCATCTAGATAAAACTGTGAACCAAGATCAAAATTAATAGAAAATAAAGCTCTTGATTTTCCTGTAGCATTGAGATTTTTGGAAATAATGCAAGATTTGCTACTCATCACTTTATTTACATTGTCCTAGATATACAATGCAGGTATAATAAGTAGCAGGCAAAGAGATTAGAAAGGGAAGATTGAAGCCACTTCTCTGTGGAGATGACAGCATTGAATATGTAGAAAATCTTAAGTAATCTACAGAAAAACCCTGATATAACTAATAAACGATTTTAACATATTTATGGAATAAATAGCAATATGCAAAGATCAATTGGTCATTTATAGGTGAAAAACATTATTAAAATGATAAAATATAGGGCTGGGATTGTGGTTCAGTGGTAGAGCGTTTGCCTAGCATGTGTGAGGCACTGGGTTCAATTCTCAGCACCACATATAAATAAATAAATAAATAAATAAATAAAAACAAAGGTAGGTCCTCAACAACTAAACAAAAATTTAAAAATAATAAAAATATAAATGGTTTGTAATAAGCATGGAAAAATCATAAAATGTATAGTGATAAATTTAATGTAATCTTTGTAAACTTCTAAAACTCGCTTCCAAGAGATATTAAATAAAATCCAAATCAATGGCAGAATATACCATGTTTATAGCTTGTATCACTCTAAAATTGTTATACAACCAATTTCATCCAAATAGATTTATAAATACTATTTAATTCCAAAGAATTGATTATTTTTTGAAATTGGCAAGCTAATTTGTCATGATTTGGGTCATCCCACCAAAACTCCCATGTTAATGCAGGGATACTCAGAGGTGAAATTACTGGATTATGAGATTTATAACCTGATTGTTCACCTTACTTGGAGTGGATTAACTGGATTGATACTATAGGCAAGTGAGTCATGACTAGAGGAAGTGGGTCACTGGTTCTATACCCTGAAAGGGTTCATCTTCCCTTCTCTCTTTTTGTTTTCTGGTTACCATGAATAAATCTGCTTCCCTCTGCCATACCCTTCAGCCATTTTGTTCTGCCTCACTTATCCCTGAGCAATGCAGTTAGCCAAACATGAACGGAACCTCTGAAACTGTGAATCCAAAATAAACTTCTCCTTTAAATTGTTCTGATTGGTATTTTGGTCAAAATTACAAAAAGTGGACCAACACACCAAATCTAAAATTTATATGGAAATTCAAAACCTTGTATTGCCAAAATAAGCTTTAAAATAAAGATACAAACTTACTTATTTCAATACTTATTATAAAACAACACTAATTAAGACAGTGTGGTCTTACTATGAGAAAACACAAGTGGATACTGGTACCACTTATAAAATTACACATATTGAATCCATTGATTTTTGACAAAGGTGTGAAAATGATTTAATGGAGGAAGGATTCTTTTGAGCAAATCTTGCTGAAATAATTAATTGTGCATCCATATCCATATGACATCTATCTTGCACCATACACAAAAATTAATTTAAGATTAATTAGCAACCTGAATGAATGAATTATTAAGTCTCTAGGAAAAAAAATAAGAGAATGCTTTCATGGCAAGAGTTAAGAAAAGATTTATTAAATGAAAGAAAGCAGAGTGATAACTATGAATAAAATGATGAAACAATAATGTAATTTTAAAAAGTTTCTGCTCACAAAAAAAAGCATTATTAAAAAAGAAACACAGCAGACACATTGGGGTAAAATATTCACTACATGCCTAACAAGCAAAGAATTTCATTTGTAGAATATATGAATAACTGTTACAAAATGAAAAAGAGAAGACAAATTCTCTGATTATACTGAGCAAAGGACTGGAAAAAAGGTACGATTTACCAATGCCTAATAATTATATGAAAAAATGTTCACCATGATTTGTTACCTGAGAAATATATATTAAAATATAATGAAATGTCACTACATACCCAACAGTTTGATAATAGCAAATGTTAGGAAGATGTGGAATAACCAGAGCTCGCACACAATGCTAACAGAAGAACTAAGTAATACAATCACGTTAGACAATATTTTGGTATTTTATGGTTCAACATTCTGTTTTTAGCTCCTCACCCAGGAAAAACATAAAAATGTCTCAAAAACCAGTTGCACATTTGTTCCTAGTAGCTTTTGTCATAGTAGAGAACAATAAACAAGCAAGTAAAGTATTCTTCAACGAGTGAAAGCATAAAGAGGTTTTGGCATATTCATATAATAGAACACTTCTCACAAATATAGTTAGTACAACAACACAGATGAAGCTAAAAATAGTAAGTTGCTTGAAGGTATCCAGATATAATAGGGTACACATTGAATTTTTACTTTGATCTGAAGTTTTTAAATAGTCAAAATCGACCTATGGTGCTAGAAATAAGAACAGAGAGCAGGGCAGAGATAGAACCCCAACGTACATCTGAGAAGTCCTAAGAGTTGGATAAAATCCCACCCCCCACTCTTGATGGAGACACAGGGGCTTGAATTTGTCAACACTCACTAGACTGTACACCTACCATAAGTGCATTTAGCTATATTTAAATTTATAGCTCAACTTATAAAATATTAAATACGGGGGAGCATTTCAAAGGAAGAGTTTCTGTCTCTACTTGTTATGATTCAAGACACATGATTTAGCTACAGGTTTGTAAGGCATTAAATTTATGGATGTGAAACAGCACTGCAGGGTTCAAGTAGTTGAATGGAATCCTTCCTTCTTCAACAGGAGTGCTTTGGGTGTACGTAGCAGAAGACTGCCTAAGAAGCCTGGCAATGATGCAGCGGGGGTAATCTGTATCCTCCTTTTCAAAAATACTACTGTTGCCCTTCTGGGCAGCCACATCAAGGAGGATCAGAAGGCAAAAACTCTCCTGAAGAAGTCTAGAACCTACAACACTAGAACCTAGAGCACTAGGTTTATTTTGTAGGGACGAATTTGGAAGGGAGAATTATTGAGCAAGGATTGCTGTCCTTCCATGGTTTCTGTTAAACAGGATAATTACCTCCCACTCCTGATCATTTCTTTCCTTGGGGAAGGAGCTCAAATAACAACGATATTTCTTACTTTCTATTCTTTTAAACACTTCCCTAAGAGTATGAGTGATTAATTGTTGGATATATTTAGAAAGACTAAACAGGCTGCGTATATATGGCTATATAAGTTCAGCTCAGCTTGATCTTTTTACAGCTTCTAGAAGATTTGCATGTTCTCCTGCTCTAGCATGGGAGGCTTTCTCTGGGAGAAACTGGAGTAAGGATGGAAAGGTCTCTCCTAGTTTTTAGATTTCAAGACTTCATAATTCCACCCAATTCTGGGTTTCAATGTTCAAAAACCCAGTAGGCTCTTTAAGTCAATATGTTTTTCTCAGAACTTGTAAGCCTAAATGTTGATAGTTACCCTCTATATTATTTTCAGTGTATTTGGAACTTAAGTATGAAAGAATGGAGGTGTTTATTAAATCTTCTAAGAGGCTTCAATATTTGGTACAGTAGCTAGAGGCACTAAGAATCAAATTGTAAGATTATGGAGCAAAAAATCACTTTAGAGCAGATTTTGATGGATCGTGAACGTATCTTTGGACTTGCAGCTTTCCTATGTCATTATGATATCTGATCTTGTTTTTTCTTTTCTTTTCTTTGTTTTTTATAGTCAACCAATTTTAGTTGCCATGGCTTGATTTTACATTATTGGATAGACTAAGACAGGCTTGATTTTATAAGGCTGTGCAGGTCTTAGTCTGGCACCAGCAAGGGAGTATCCCAGCTAGTCACTTGGCTCACATGGTTGAGCTCAGCAACAGTGCATAGGAATCACTAAATTTCTTAGCTGTAGTAAAGATGTCCTGGATGGCCTTCTAACAGGTGTGTGTGTGACCACAACTTACTTCATAGAATGGGATTTTTCTGACAGATATAGCAAAGATTGTAATATAGGAAAAAGGTAACCTTTATATGATTCCTTTGGTGGTCATAAAATAATTGTTGCATTTAAACATTAAAAGAGCCAGGTTCATGTAATTCTATGATTTACAGTACATAGAATCTAGTTTTAGTGCTAGACATAGGTAGGCATTGCCAGATAACTGTTCCAAATTCCATCATATATTCAGAGCCAAGGAGAAATTGTTGAAGGAGTCAATCTTATCTTTAATGTAGCTTTTTATATACATAAGAATGAATAATTCTCAAACAATTAATGCATATGTTTCATGATGATCAAGTTTTTATGGATGGTATGTCTGTGCCCCACGAGAACATGCTCCACAAATATATGGAATTGAAAAGCATAAGAAAGCCATTATCTTTCAATCCCCCGGGGAAGGGCGTCAGCAAACTACAGCCAGCATGGCCATTGAGCCTTTAGCTTCTTTTATAAATAAAGTTTTATTAGAACACAGCTACTCTAGTGTAAGGCCACTTTCCCTACACAGTGACAGAATTTAGTGGTTGTGACATATATATAACGGCTGACTGGGTTTTGATAGGAAAAGTGTGTCAACCCCTCTTCAAGAGAGAATGATTCTGAAACTTGAGCTTGCACTAAATAATGTGGAGGAATTGTTAATAATAGTTATTAGGCCTAGCCCATTCCGGAAGTTTCTGATTCAGATATCTTCATGGGGCCTAAGAGTTTGAATCTCACAAATATCCAGTGAGGCTTCTGCTGCTGGTCTAGAGACTACACTGAGAACCACTTCCCTAGGCACAAGCTTCGGGAGCAATCACAGCAATTTTTCTAATATGTTAAGGGTTATTTACAGTTAACTCACCTGTGGAGATGAAGTGAAAGCCTTAGGTCTAGGGATGTATCAGAAGTAGTCACAGAAACTGAAAAGGAAAGAACAGAAGAACAACAACAAAAATCGCAGCATGTCATTTTAGTTCATTTTCAAGTACCAGGATTCACAAATCATGTGACTCTGAGAGGAAGTGGGCACTAAGAAATTTTATTTTTTAATTTTTTTTTCCTTTTTTTATTTCTTACATACATGACAATAGTGGAATGCATTACAATCATAATTATCCATTCATAACACCATTTTTTATAACTCTGTATTGATAGTATGTCCACTCCAAAATATGCCATTATTCATGAGCTCTCATTATTATTATTATTATTATTTTGAATTACAATTCTAATACATCTTTATACAACAATTTATCATATCTCTGATTGTATATAAGGTATGTTGAATAAGCTGGTGTAATGGTGCACACCTGTAATCCCAGCAGCTCGAGAGGCTGAGGCAGGAGGTTCCTGAGTTCAAAGCCAGCCTCAGGAAAAGCGAGGTGCTAAGCAACTCAGTGAGACCCTGTTTCTAAATAAAATACAAAATAGAGTTGAGGATGTGGCTCAGTGGTCTAGTGCCCCTGAGTTAAATCCCAGGTTAAAAAAAAAAAAAAGAGGAAAGAGAAAGAAAAGAAACTTTAAATATATATACCGCTTAGGAAAGAAAGCCCCCCACCCCCATTCTTCTTGTTTTCCCAGAGGTGTTATATGCATAGGGACAAGATGAAGCCCTTCTGGGGGATTTTTCTCAATTCATCTGGGGGTGCTACATCATTTGAAGGAATGGTGCAAATGAGGAACGTTAACAGATGGTCTGGTACAACTGATGCAAAGGTCTAAGGTAAGGCCTATACGCATGCCCTCTGATCATGCCCAGGCCATGGAAAAGCCAGTCTAGGCTTGGCTCTAGTCATCCCTGTCTCCCAGGGTACACTTGTCACGGACACTTGGGCCAGCCAGATTCCTGTGGGCGGGAGGAGACGAAGACAGAGACAGGAGCAGGAAAGGAGGACCCACAGGTATAGCAAGTCCCAGACAAGTTGGGTACAGGTCATCCAATTGTTGGATGGCTTTTATCTGCCTTTTCCTTCAGTCATGAATCTCAAAGAACTCACACACCTGGGTGTCAGTTTAGTCAGTAGTTTGTGCTCGTCCATTAGGACATGACCACACATTTTCCATATGCAGCTGTCACCTTGGATCATTATCCCAGCCCTGGCTGTCTGCTTTCACCAAATCCTGATTTTGCCACCTGGTTGGTTCTGCCTCTTCATGAGTTCAGCATGTTTGCTGTCCTCATGGGAAAATGTTTAGCAAAGGTCTGCAAAGCCCACAACAGTATGATCAAAGTGGTAGGGCATGAACAGACAGATGTAGGGCCCTCTGATCTATGGTTAGTGGCACTTAAGAGTTCTAGTGATAATGAGGGCATCAGAAGGCAGGGGGTGGGGGTGCGGGTGTGGGGGTCGTCCCAGGCGCTAAAAACAGAGCAGGGTGGACAGACACAGGAGCCCTGCACTTTCTTCCAGGAGTAACTGCCCTCTCTGCTCAGTTTTATGCTCAGCAGTTTGGGATTCTGTGCATTTGGACATTACCCCACCTGTATCTTGTTAAGGTTGGTACTGTCAAGACCTGGGTCTCCCTTTGTTGTGGCCTTTCAATCCCAGGTATTACAGCATGGTGTTCCTTGGCATGATGACTCTAGGGCCTGGGCACTGACATCCTTTTTGAATTTGCAATTGTGGGGCCAGTGCTAAATGTCATGCATGTCCTATTTACTCCCTGGGACATTTAAAATTGAAAAATGTCAGAGATTTTGCATTACAATTGGTGATCCCCAAGAAACTACACACCTTTATGAGACTGTTTAAAAACCTCCAATTTCACACAGGCCAAATTTTGCCAGAAAAGATGGAGTTTGAACTTTCATTTAAAATGTTGGAAATTTGTACTTTTAACTCAAAGAGGTAAAATAATTTGATTCCAAATATGAAGACATTTGAATTTTAATATTTTGGAGTTTTAACTCACAAGGGAATGTGACCATTCTCTCTTGAAATTAAGCAATGGTCTTGAGAGGGTTTCTTACTCACATAAGGATATCCTGATAAGTATGTATTTTTTACTATTGGAATGTGTTTAATGTCTGTAGAATTTCTGGAATGCTATGTAGATAATGTGGTTGGTTATAATTCGGGATGGCAAATTGAGTACTGAGTGGCCTTGGGGCTAGTTTAGATACTATATCATTCTCATCCATTTTACAAAATCTGGAGTGACTACCTGTGATCCCAGGTTGATTCCCAAAGAGCAGTGTTTGGCAATGGACATGAAGGAATGAAGATTGGGCAGGGTTTTTCCTGACACACCATTTGTTCCATCTTCCAAAGTAAATAGTCACACTCTCTTCAAAAGCTTAATGAATTTTAAAGAACTATGGGTAGAAATTATAGAGGGGAAACTTAATCCTCATTCTTTATGTTTCATGCCTATGAAAGAATCTGTCCATCCCTTTACTTCCTCCAACCCTGGGGCATAAGAGTGATATATAATTGATCAGCTCTTTCACTTCTCCCCCTTAGAACTGACGTAAGCTGCCCACTAAGTGCACACATGGTTTGTGTTTTGCAGAGGTAACTTTCTGCTACCTCTGACCATGAAAGTGACCGGATGGGTAAGTTTGCTCATTTCTTGGGTTCAGTATCAGGAATCTACTTAGTTATAACCAACTAAGCTATGATCTTTACCTTACCATTTAAAGTAAAAGAAATCGTGTTTTGGTCTTCATATTCCATTGTTTTCCTTTTTATTATGCCCAGAAAGTAGGTGACACATAAGAATGCTAATTTTTATTTTGGGTAGGTGGGAAGAGGTCCTTCCTCAGAATCATCTTTTTATGCCTTATTCTAATTTATATTACATTTTTAAAATTTACATATAAGCAACAATTTTTTTCTGTGTAAGCTGATGAATGAAGAGGCTTTGTTAATTAAAGAGTGATTAAAAAAAGTTCATGGACTAGAGATATCTGTGGAGATTTATTTTCTAAGCCTTTTTTTTCCCCCACAATAAGCGAAAATGTCAGCATCACTCTGCGAACAGGTGTGTACATTTACATTAAATAAATTATTCATTTGCTAATATTGTGGAATTGTTTTGTAGTGCATGAAAGCAAAAGAAAGCCAAAATAATCTCTATCCTTTGCATTATGCATTGTAGCATTAGGACAAAGTTCTTTGGGAAATTCTCAATAAACAGGCTCTATTCAGTCCCTGAGGTACTATAAAAAGTTATAGAATAAAATCCAATATAAAATCTTTGAATTTATTTTGGTTTTCTGTTATCACTGGCAATGGTATGTAGGCTTCAGTTTCTAAGCACATGGAATATGGTTGGGCTGGATTGAATTATTATTTTGATTCTCTTTGCTAAGCTCAAAGAAAACTTTGAACACATAGACTTAGTCACAGTTCTTCCTAGAATTTGAGAATACACTGTGTAGTTATTGGTACTTTGTTCTTGTACACAAAGCTCTGTGGAGCATCTTCTAAAATGCTATGCCATTCTAAAATCATTGATTTCTTTCTCCTGATCAAGACCACCGTATACATTTTTTTCCTGATCTTCTGGGACCTATATAACACCACATAAGGATCCTGTTATATTACAGGTACCTGGGGTGCTGCTCAATCTTTTTTTCTGTTTTTTTCTCTCTCATAAAAATTAAGTTCACTGATACATTAGTTTTATTATTGAGCCCATCCATTGAATCTTTCAAAGTTTATTGTGTTTTAAAATTCTAAAATTTGCAGTTCTAAAATGATATAGAATTTCTCTGCAGGAGAAATTTTGTGTTTTTTCAGTAGTGTTTGTCTTTTGTTCTTAGACAATGGTTAAGAGAAAATTTTTAATGTCTTTGTCTCTTAATTCTCACATCTGGGTCAATGTGGAGTCAATGTCTGTCAATTGTTTTTCCCTGTAAAATTTTATCAGGTTTTCCTGGTTCTTCATACATTGATTACATTTTTATTTTTTCCTAGATACTTTGAATATTACGTTCTGACATGTGGAAATTGTTTAAATCCTATGGAGCATTTAGTTACTATTTTTATATTTAACAGTTGACTTAGCTAGGTTCAGATCAGAAGCTCCAAACTGCGTTCTGTGTACTTTGATTTTATTGTTAGCTGTTTGCAAAATGTCTATAGTGCTATTTGTGCCTATCTCAAAATGTATGCAGCCCAGGGTTCGGCCCGAGACCTAAGTAGTGATTTGTCTCATGCTTTGGTTCTCACAGATTTCATAGACGTTATTAAGGTCAGATCCATGCATGTGTAGTCCATGGGGTGAGCCCGTGACTTCATTCACAACATTGTAGGATCACTTTCTTGAGTTTTTTCTTCTCTGTTCTTTTTGAACACTCATTAACTTTACGTCTTCTTCTACCATCTTGATCCCTTGGGTGGAAAATTAAGGAAAGAGAAGGAAAATGTAACGTGGAATTTCCCCTGTACTTTGTGGTCCCCTTCCTATGCTTCAGACCAGAAGAAGAATAGATGGAACTCCTTCTGATTATAATCCATAAGGATTCTGACATGTGTACTTTGAGTGTATTCTGGGAAATACAGGAGGAAAAGAAATATGCAGCATAAACACCAGATTGTTTGTACTTGGAATTTCATTTCCTTGCCCAGTTTGCTTCTCTGAGTCCTCAGATGGCTGCATTCAGTGGAAGACATAGGGTGGCCACATGCTTACTCCCTGTTAGTCATGTCCAAATTAACTTCTTTAATTAACTTATTCAAGAGAGATTAAAGAATAGAAATTTCTCCCTTTTATTTCTCTTGCTTCTTTCTAGTTATCAAATCCCTTTCCTTGCTTTGGTGGGAAAGGAAGCATGTTTAAACATGATCTCATCACTCTCTTTCTAGAATCATAGTTCTATTTCTATTAGATAAATGCTTTCCTGTCCTGATTTTTTTTTTTTTTTATTCTGGAGGAGAAACAAAAGTAGTACCCACATTTGGTAGCTCTTTCTACTTTCTTTTTTCTTCAAGTTGTCAGAGTCAGACAAACCAAAGAAAAAAAGTAGGACAACTACAAATATTAATTCATAGAGGGATTTAATATGTGATGCCTAAGAATTAATCCCTGATACTCTCTTCATTAGGGGTAGTGTTAAGTGAATGTTTCTCTCTGTTCAAAGAAAAAAAAGATAAACTAAAACAAACATAAATAATATATTTGAGACACTGGTGATAATTCAGAAAATTAAAATCTTGGCCCAGAGCAGATTCTGATATTAAGAACCACACATGCATAGAAAAAGCTTAGGTAGCTACAAACTAGACTTAACACCATTCACCTACCAGCCCTTCTTTGCTGTGGCTCAAAGGAGTTGATGATGCTTCATTCTAAAGCACAAACCCTAGACATGGGTGGTTGGAATATTATCTTTTCCAGAACACTCAAGCGTGTATTACAATGCCTGAACAGCATTAACTTCCTGTCTCTTGCCTTAGTTGTTTAGTGACGGCAAAATGAAACACATTTTCCATTCTCTTCTTCTGCTTCTACTTTTCCTGGAATGACTTCTTGCAAAGCAAGAATTTAAATGCAGAATTCCTATTTCCAGAGTCAATTTGCTTTCCATCATGTTCAATTGCTGAGAGACTAGGAACTGTTCCTCTAGGCATCTCTGCATGACTAAATCCTAATTTATTCTTTCGAGTAGAGCTCCCATTCCATTAGGCCTTTCCCTCTTCTTCTATAGCAGTCAAAGGAGACAAAAGGAAATTGCGTGCTGTTTTTTCCTCTGACCATCTGTGCGACATTGGATAAATCACTTGACATCTCCAAATCTCAGTGCCTTCATCAGTCAACCCGGGATGATAAAGGGACCCTTCTTCCGAGTTGTTGGAGTAAAATCAGTAATAACTGTAAATGTTAGCTGCTTCTGCACTTATCAAAACTAGCCTTTTATTATGTTGAATAAATACATTTCCTTTAGATGATCACAGTGCTTAAGGACATTTTGACATGATCTATATCATTTTTCGGGTAAGGAGTGTGAAGTTTGGAGGCTCAGAATGATTATTCCTAACGGATACAGATCTAGCTTGCATGACAGAAATTAGGCAGGCCTTCATAAAGTACTGCTTTTAAAGGGTGAATATCATGATAAGCGAAGTGGATAATGGAGGAAGCCCAGTAGCCCACATTGTGAGGAAGTATTAGCTGCCTTCTTGATTTTAACTATCTGCCTTCTTCTTGCCTGAATATGGGGCAGGGGGGAAAGGAATCAGAACCTCAGAGAACAGAATGCCATCTGGGATTATGCCAAGTAAAATGAGCAGGTGATTTTTCCTTAATTCTTATGTAATAGGCTACTGAGAATTTCTCAGAAGAAATGAATTATTTTAGTGTTAATAAGAAGTCAGGCCCAAGACACATTAGATTCTTTGTATCTGTGTTTGCCATGTCATTCTATGTGCAGATTTGCTTTAACTTAGTGACCTATTTTTCAAGGAGTTAACACACTGATGCGAACACAGAGGCCTTTGTGAATATCTTCTGACCATTGGGTTGAGACAAAATGTTCATTTTCTGATTCCGTGGTGCACAGACAGAAAAGAGTAGGCTGTAGAACAGATTTTCCATGCACTGCTGCTTCTCTGCATTATTGAACATGAGCGCAGCTGCTTGGCTTTCTCGGGTGTTCATTTTCAGAGACAGGGCCCCATTTTACTTCTGGTTTTTTTTGCTGTTAATCAATAAACTGCAAATAAAACTGCTGAAAGCTGAGTTCTCCCCCAGACTATTTTTTTCTTTGGATGTTTCAGTCTGAGACCTTAGAGTCTCCAATGAGGACTGTTTTGACTTTTTAAAAAAGGAATTGTAGTTCTGCTCCTGCTAATAAAAGAATCTAATCGTTGCTGAAAAAACAAAACAGAAAAACAAAAACAAAAACAAAAGAAAACCACTCACCTGCTACAAAACCTTCACGGTTGCTTTTTAAAGAATACCCCAAGAAGGCCAGTGATGGGAGAACAGGAAAGTGAGTACAATGGGAGATGGAATCAGACTTGCCTCTAGTCAAAATTATTTGTTGTATGAAGACACATTTTACCTCCCCAGCCTTCTTTTATTTTCTACCTCTCAATCTCATTAGCCACATGCCCTGTAAATTACCTCACCCCCTTCAAAATCTCTTTTTAAGAAAAGATCTGAGAAACTACCTCCCATTAAGCTTTAAATAACTGATCAAACTTCGTTAACCCTAAAAGGTGCGTCTGAACTTGAATAAATGGATACGGCTTCAAGCTAAATGAGTGATGCTTCAGTGGCATATTCAGAACTACAGTTTTAATCACTATTTGTTAGTGTTAGCAGGACTCTAAAATCATGCACGTCTGCCTGTGAGTAAAACTGTACGACTAGATTTGGATCACTGCTTTTCCTGACAGCTCTTTCTAATGAATCTCCCTTATTCACTGCAGAAACCATTGCATGATCCTACTCCACTCCCTGTAATCACATCCAATTGGACCCTGGAAAGAACTGCTCCAAATCTTCATTGATTAACTTGGCAGAAGCCGTGGATTGTGTGGCATGGCTACAAGAATAACGTGAACCAAACAGATTTGTCTCTGGGGAGTAACCTATATTCCTTTTCCTCACTCCCCTAGCTTTACTGAGTCATGCTCTAGAGAGGTCAGACACTGGGGCAAATCCAGTCTGTTATAGCTCTCACTCTTATTTTTAACTCATTGATTTATTTTGCTGAGGTTCGTTCCCATGGCAACAAAACAGGCCACTTGGGTTAGGAAGCTCAGAAAGAGCAATAAAACTTGAGGGGATCCATTTTGGTTTTGTCTCCTCTTATATCTTCCCAGATACTCCCCATTGCCTCATAGGTCACACTGTCCTTGAGTCCTCAGGACATCTTTGATGAATGTAACATCATTTCATTTCCTTGCCCAGTAACACAGTGTACTTTGCTTTTCCTGATACAGGGAATACTTTTACTTTCTCAGAAGCTTTGGTTTCACCTACTTGGATTTATAATATTCAGTTAGGAAATCCATGAACAAGAATTGCTTCAAAAACCTTGCTCCCTCTTCAGGGTCTTTGCACAAGATATACCCCAGACTCACCAGATCCCTTCCTTTCCTGACCTGCTCTGCCTGTCTCCCTTTGCTAAGACATATCAATTCACTTTGTTTCTCTCAGCTCAAAGCTTGCTTCTTCAGAAAAGCCTGCCCTAGCCACTCATGCTGGGTGTGACCCTTCTGTTTTTCCCGCCCACAGGCTCCTTTGAATTCTTACTCAAAACATTTACTGTAGTTGGTAATTATATGTTTTGTGATTATTTAAATATCTTTTACCTCAACTAGGCTCTAGCTCCCAAAGACAGAGAAACTGACCCTTTGATTTGTCATTTAAATCCAGCACCTAGCACACTGACTGACAATGAATAGGCTTAATAAATATTTACTTATTGAATGGATTAAAGGACCTTTAATTTCTCTCTTCTTAAAGCTAGAATCAAGGGGACAGTTTATCTAGCTGCATTCATCAGCTTGAGCTGCCGTAACAAAATACCGTAGATTGGATTGTTTAAGCAACAGAATATATTTCTCATCATTCTAGAGGCTGGAAAGTTCAAGATTAGGGTGACAGCCGTTCTTGATAAGGGCTCTCTTTCTGGCTCACAGACTACAAGTTCACCTTTTGTTAAGGACACAAGCTGGGGGAAGATATAAGCTACTCTGCAGATGGCCACCTTCCTGCCTTCTTACTGCATCCTCATATGGCAGAAGGAGAGAGAAGGCGCTCCCTTCCTGTTCTTATAAGACCACTATAATAGTTCTGTTTCTCCAGAGAAACAGAATCGATACTATATGTGTATATTAAAATGGGATATTACGGACGCTGAAAAAAAAAAAAAAACACACAATCTGCTGTCTGCAAACTGGAGAATCAAGAAACCTGGTAGGATAATCCATTCTGAGCCTAACTGGGTCTAATTCCCAGTCCCAAGACAAGAACCTGGGACTAATAGGGAGAAGGCCCAGGTAGGCATTGTATACGTCCTGATCTGCAAGTCCCTGTCTGAGGGCAGGAGAAATTGAATATTTCAGCTCAAACAGAAAAACACATAAAGATAGTTCCCTTTTCCTCTATGTTTTGGTTCTGTTAGGGCTCTCTGTGCATTGAATAATGCCCACTCACATGGGGTGGGTCATCTGCTATACTCAGTTCACCAATTCAAATGCTAGTATTTACTGGGAAAACCTACACAGACAAACCCAGTAACCATTTCCCAGCAATCTGGGTAGCTCTTAACCCAGTTCATTGACACATGAAATCAATGATCACAGTCTCCCAGTATGACCAGGTTTGGAGGAAGGGCTGTGAGGAGGCCCTATCTCATTTAACCTTGACCACTTCCTCACAGGTCCTGTCTCTAATTGCAGGCAAGAACATTGGGAGCTAGAGATGCAACACATGGATTTGGTTTTGGAGGAGGACACAATTCAGTCCATGCATGGAACTGAGTTAGACCTATTTGACCTGAAATTGTCTCAGAGCTTTCCTCAGATGATAACTTACCACTCTGCACTTTCTATAAGCAAACATCATGACTTAGCAAGAGATCGCTATGGTTACTGCTAAACTCTATATTCTTTCTTTCTATTACTATTTATCTTTCAATAAAATAAAAATATTTTCCAAAGTTTACTGTTTTCTCTAAATAGAAAGTTCTGGTGCAGTATGGCAACAACAAAAATGCATTAATATACATAAGATATAGAAATCATTGATATATTGATATAATAAGCATATTTTCCATTGAGCCTCAGTATTCACCACAGACTATCACTGGGCTTTGGTATTTTCTATTTTCCTATAGCTGGTATTCTTCACTATAGTTGAGCCTTGGGTTCTGATTGTCTCTGCAGAAAATTCTTGCATTTGTCTGCAAGGGTTCTATTTAATTTTTAAAATCATTTTTATTACTCTATGCAAGGGAGACATCTGGAAATGACATTCCTTAATAAATTCTCTTTAACAAATGTTATTTTTTCTTATTAAAAAGCCTCCTTTTCCTGATTTTCTCCTTCAAATAGCCATAGGCAGTTCTGTGGTTGAGACTGCCAGGTTACCAGAGGAACTGAGTGAGAAGGGTTTGTTGTTTTTAAATTCTTCCTGCTTTTATGTTATATTTAACCAGAAGCATACCATTTCATATTCCTCCCTTTCTCCCAATTTTGGTTTAAATTCCTATTCTGTAATTGATTTTTTAGTTTTCATTGAACTTGCAAATGAATGCAAAATCTGTTAAAAGAAACTTTTAGTTTATTAATTCACTGCTAGGTTGGCTGGTTCTTCTGAGAGACTAAGTGCTGCATCAGGTGTGAACCAGGTGTGTGAACAGGCTACTCAAATGCTGATATGGAAGTCCATAGCGAATAACATTCCACTTGAAAAAGCAGTTTCAGACTAACTTACTGCATTAATGAGACTGTCATATTGACTAGACTTGTGGAACAAGAAATGTGCTTTTTTCCTTACCTTCTTACCCTATTTGAATTTCATACCAGGCCAGATCCTTTTAAATGGAGGGATTTTACATCTTTCTGATCCATTCAGAGTAGAGCCAAGAGCATTTATGACAAAGGTGACCAGATAAAGGGAATAATGCAAGACAGGGTAAAATCCTATCATTTGGCTGTGCTAACACATTCTCCTCATGTGGATCCATTTGTTACTTAGCACCAAGCACCAATTTATCTATTAAAGTGTTAGCACTGAAGTGTTATCTATGTTTTTAAACTAATGTGTTGAATATCCACTTATGTTCCAAAAGACGATGGGAAAACAAATGAACTGATCATTGTTTCTGCCTTTGAGGGTATGTTGTCTACCAGAAAAAATACATGAATAATTATAATGAGGGGGACAAGAGGGAAAGGGTACGGAGGCTCTCTGATGATAATATACACAGGAATTCAGAGGGGTGAGTGGGAATTGCCATTTGTGGAGACTGGAGAAAACGTTCTGCATAGTAACATTTGCACTGCTATCAGAAGGGTAGATGAAAACCAGACAAATGGACAAGATAGAGGTGGAGTTTTTTGAGCACTGGGAAGAACAAAGGTCCCTATGAAAGAAATGACATAGTTATTTGCTTGCTGAATAGGTGGAGGCAGGAATGGGACAGATAATATAAAATATTGAATGCCACTTGGATTTTAGAAATACTCTGAAGATTTATGTTGGGGGCATGGTGCTGAAATAGAGTATAGAAATAAAAAGTAGGAGATTGCAAAAATCTATTTTGTGAATGTAGAATTGATTGGACTTGGAAACCTACCAAGGAGCAAGAACTGGCAATCAAATTTGAGTCTGGTCTTTGATTTGATCCTAAGCTACAGGGTGAGTGATGATGTATTTAACAGAAAGAAGACCTATGAGGGTAGAAGGAATGTGTTTTGGGAGGAGACGAAAATATTGAATTTCAGATGAGAAGCATATTTCTGTAGAATTTCCCTAAGCCTCAACTATTTAAGGGAATTGGTGCTTCCAGACAGGTTGTAAGTTTAATGCTTAGAGATTTTAATTTGGATATGGACCCCAGAATTGTGTGTTGGAGAAAAGTTTGTAAAAAAATCACCTTCGTGTTAATTGACAGCCTTCATTGGTTTTCAATATTTTTAATAACTGAGATTACAACAGTTACTATTATGGTATTATGTAAAAATGTGGATGTGTAACTGATGTAATTCTGCAATATTTGTAATGTTTTGAATAACCAATAAAAAAAAAAGCAACCTTAAAAAAAAAGAGATTACATGATGACTTACTATTTGCATTTACTTTGTTTTCACATAATCTACAATCAAGGAAGAAAAGACATGTGTAGTTAAGAATGCCAGAAAAGATCATGCATGAGAAGGCAAAAGCCTAATAAAAACATAATCAACAAAACATGTTAGGGGGCAAAGGGGAAACTGGGTGATGATGGTAGTCAGAAAGTCTTGACATTGAAACTGGGTCCATATGATGGCTGTGGTCTCCGGGATAATAGATTCAGAAAGGATTTCAGAATATCCTCCTCAGGGCTACTTTTACAAGCCCAGATAGTTGTAACTGGTATCAGATTCCCACGTAGTCTGAGAATTCAGACTGATAGTTAATCATGAGGAGAATTCTATGACTTGGGGAAACTCCACTGGAAAAGGCTGAGCCTAGAATGTGGGTATGAAATGGAATGCACTTACCTGAAAGAATCTCAAGGTCTGTCTTACAATGGGAGAAAAGGTGGACATGCAAGTCTCTGAGTGTTTATCAATTGTTTTGTTTAGAAGAAAAAAATATCTTGTTCTAATTTCTCCTCAAGTCTTCCCTTAGCTTTTGATCTAAACTCCAGTGATATTTTTGTTCTTTTAATCAAAAAAGACTTGAATTCTTTCCAGCATGAGTGTGTGTTTGTGTGGAGGGGAAGTGCTGGGGATCAAACCCAGGGTTCTGCACACACTAGGCAAATGCTGTTCCACTGCAGTATGCCCCAAGCACCTCCACATGATTTTTTTTTATTGCCTTCCATTTCTATTTCCTTGATAAAATGATAACAATAAAGATTCAAGGAACACTCTGTCATTTACTCACATACCCTGATAGATGAACTAGAAGTTCATGGTGTTATGAAGGCATAAAATCTATAGACTATTTCAGGAATTTGTTGATCTCTTATTTTCTCCAAATTCTAGTGTTTGGTTGAGACATATCACTAATATTTATGCTCATGTTCTCTCATCCCGGGCTACTTAAAATTTCCATTCTTGTTTTTGAATTCTGTAACAAATGCCTAAGGACCTAACAGAAATAGATGATGGGAAGATTTTGCTTGATGAGCCCCCTTTTTATTTTCTTACATCAGTAAGTAGACTGATTCTTGAATATCTTTGAAGGTAGAAGCAAGGCTAAGTAGAATATATTGGCTACATTGGAAAATTCCAATAAATCTCATGAAGTACAGATGAGAAAGGATCTAAACTCAGGCAAGCAAATTGGGGAATAATGGGTTACAAATATAGTTAGAACATCGGTTAATGAGAAATTACAAGAAAAAAGTCAGGTAGGGATTTGGGGCAACAGGTATCTTGACACTACTATGGTGGCTATCATATACATTATGAGAAAAGAAGTATAGTGTTCAGAATAAGACCTGTGACTTCAGGACAGTGAAATGCTAAGAAGAGAACTGTGAACTATTACATGTTCTATGTATTGTTATATCCTTCCAGAAAAAAACAAGTTTATCTATGATAAAATTATTAAAGGGTCATATCATGTAAAGCCTTGGTAATTCATACCATCTCTGATGAATCAACTTGAATTCTAATAGTAACTCACTTTTGGCAATCATTGTTGTAGCATGGTCTCTTTCAAACTATTAGCTCATATACAAAGCCTCAGAAATAGAAGAGCTGTGCACCTGTTCATTTTAAGTGACTAGGGAGACATATCCAACAGTAGATAAATACACCTGGTCCTCAGTGTTGATGTCTGCATAGAAGGGATATTTTTCTTATCCTAGACATTCTCTCCTGTATTATTCTAAATTCCTGCCCACATCAGTTGGTCCCTAACATCAGCTCATATTGCCAGTGGAGTAAACAGTTCCAGACTTCCATACTGCCTGTCTTCACCACTCCATTATCTGCTACCAGCTGGCAAATCAGTCATTATGTGCTTGAGGTGGAAAAATAAACATTTGGCCCAGGGAATTGAAGATGGGAGCATACTTATTCTTCCATTCTTGATATATGGACATTTATCTTCCCATATATATATGTGTGTGTGTGTGTGTGTGTGTATAAATGTGTGTATATATATATATATATATATATATATATATATATATATATATGATTAATCTATATATATATAGATTAATCAGATATGGTATGAATTACCAAGGCCTTACATGATATGACCCTTTAATAATTTTATCATAGATAAACTTTTTTCTGGAAGGGAAAAAGTTTTCACACATGGAAAGTGTGAAAATTTTCTATACACACACACACACACACACACACACTAACATAAACTAATAAATTATGGAATGCCAGGACTGGATGTTTAGACTGTATGCTACCTCATGAAAGCAACACCTTCAATCTATCCATCTATCCTGAAGTTCAGAAGCCAGACCTTTGATTACTGTCTGGAAAGACAAGAAGGAAGAACTCTCAGGAAAAAAAAAAACTGTCAAAGTCTCTTTCTTCACTGTTGAACATATTATTTCATTTATGTGTCATTTGGATTGTAAATAATAACAATATTTAATGTAATAACAGATATTGGAGATACTTACTTTTGATTTTGGTAGTTCATAAAAGGTACCACCTTTAAGGGAAGGAATTGTTAAGTTATTAACAGGGGGATGCAATTTCTTAACTGTTCCTTCATAATTAGTGTATTCTTATATCAGAGAAAGGTATAGTTTTGTGGTCTACTACAAACCTTGTCTAGGAAGAATGGTTAGTGCTGTGAAATACACTCTGAAGCAGAGCTTTTCCCATGGTCTGGGGATAAAATCTCTTAGAAAGTCAACCTTTGGGTAAAGAGGAAGATGAATCCTCTTGTCAAATAGTATATTGGAATTCCCAAGAACAAGAATAAACCATAAAACCCCAAGAAATGAGAAATGTAAACATGTTTTGATTGTTCAGAAACTCTGGGAGGATAATCATTATTCTTTTATATTGTACAACAAAGTGGGAGATATTTTACACTTGATAGAAGTATGTTTTGCCTTTGAAGATCACGTATTTTATCACCACTTGCATGGTGCCATCCAGGGAGCTGGACTCTTTCCTATTACTAGGTCTATGAAGACTTTTTGGTTCATTCCATGACCTCAGTCTGCCTTAAGCCTGATTCTGTTTTGCGTTTTCCTTTCTCACAAACTGCCAGCCCTCACCTACATTGACTCTATTTGCACAGTCAAAAGCCTCTGATATCTTGTCTGCCCATTTCTTTGTCCTGCTTTCTATCAATAAAAACAGTATAAGAAGTAAAGTGTGCTCCCTTAAACCTAGTCTGTATTCTTAATAGTTTAGATGCTATGAATAAGTCTACTAATCCAAGTGAAAAAAAAATTAAGGTTAAATAAGTCTAAATTCATATTAGGAAAAATTTTGAATATATTTTAGTCTTACTTATATAACATGTCTATATCTAAGCTCCCTCATCTGTCTATGGATATTAATAATCACCAAACGCATGCTGAATCATTATACTCATAAATGTTTCCAAATTCTCTTGCAAAAATTAAAAACAGGGTTTCAATATAGAAGTCAAATTTATAAATTAAAAATGTTATTACTAACCACTATCCATTTGATCAAAGATGATAACACCGTGGTAGCATTTTGCATTTTGAACTCTTAAAGAATTGAACACTTCTACCTTCACAGTCTTAAAAATACTGAAGCTGTTTTCACACCCAGCAATTACTCAGAAGGCCTTTTTCACACAACTGGCAATCATATAACTGCTGCATGAGCAAATCCAAATGCCAAAATGTCAGGAGAAAGCAAATGCGACCACCTATGCTGAGGCAAACCTGAGATTTTTGCTTCCAGAGAACTGCATCTCTTCCTCTCTAAAGAAAAATTCTTGGGAGTAGGAGCAAGGTCCACAGAGTGCTTGGCTAAATCACATAATGCAGCTGCTGCTCTGCTCAGTCATCTGTCTCTCCACTTCTATTAAAGCATAGAGGCAGCCCTTGTTAGCACCTTTTTGTCCTATGAACCAGTCCCATTGTGGTTCAGAATGAGAAAGTAAAAGGGTGAAAACAATTTATTGGACTAGCTGAGCAGCTGATTCCTCAGGGATTCACCCCTGACCTTTACAAGGGCAATATTTCCATAAATAAATTGGAGCTTTGCTTTTTTTCCATGAAGACAACTAATCTAAACTTTAAAGACATTTGAATGCTAGAATCACCTTACTGTTCTTTTGCTATAATGATTTAGATTGAATGTCATTGTGCGCTGAAGCTTACCAGGTAATTGAGCAAATATGTGCTTTATTTGACGATACAGTCATGGCTCTTTAAATATCAATGACCAGGGTTTTGGAGTATAAAATAATGTTTGGCAAATATGTCTTAATTATGAGCGAGACACACAAAACTAGAAAAAAAATTTGTTATTTTGAAATGAATAGGTTTGAACTCAGTATAAATTATCTTTTTAAAAATTTAACTATTTAATTACAAATATTATATTTATTGAAAATACAGGTCTTTCAAATTCCTTCCTTTTTTGGTAGGAAAAATAGCTATTTTAAAAATACCTGAATTATTTCTTCAGTGATGTTTCTATTTGGAGTTTTCTGGTAATCATGGCAAATACTCTCAGTCTATTTACATTTTATTATGCTCTGTAAAAATTTTTTGGGGGAAAGGGGTAGAAACTAGTCTAATTGATTAATTCTTACCTTATCATTAATATTTTCTAGCAGGGCTTGTACTTTTGCAATGGCTGGTGAGATATGTGGTATAATGTTTGTCAGAAAACCAAAGAAAAGGAATTATGATATGACCTTCAGTTCTGCATAAGGCAGTGGGATAGGAACTTTGACTACCCACTAAGATGCTGAGATAATTGAGCACTACATGCACCAAGTTCAATGCTTTAAATACATTATTTCATTTAATTCTTACAACCACCCTTTGAAATGGGCATTAAAATCCTCATTTCACAAAAGAAGAACTTGAAGGGTAGACAGGCCATTCAGTAACACAGTGACAATTTGAGTAGAACCTCTATTTTCCCAAATAGTTTTGTAGAACTCAGTCAAATAAGATTAACACTGGAACAATAAACAGAAGCTCAAAAATTATTGAATGAAGGAGTGAAATCATAGAACTCACTTTTATTCAAATAAATTAGTAGCTATTGTGCACTTACTATGTTTTAGGACAGTACTTGTCGTTTTCATATGTGGCCCATTTGACTCTCATAGTACTGGTGGTATTAGTCAAACTGATTTCATTTTACCTGTGAAAACTCTGAGATGTAAGAAAAAGTCGGGTCAGTTTACCAAGATCAAACAACAGGTAAAGTAAGGAACAGGCTATTTCTCTCACCCCATGGTTACACTTCTTTAATCAATATACCATAACTACCCTACATCACACACAAGAACACATTTCTCCTGAGAGCTTTGTTATATTTGGGTGTCTTAAAAAATGAATCAGTTTTGTTGTATCAATAGGAGGTAGTATTTTTAATGTACTTGATGAAACTTCTAATATATTAATTCATTTTGAAATCTAGCTATTGAAGGAATTTGGACAGATAGGCATTCATCAATGCTTCCCTTATTGTAAGAATCCAATGGGAAATAATGTATTACTTAATAATCATTTAAAGCAGACTTTGTTTTCAAAAATTGTACAGAATATGCAACAAGCCACGTTGTCGTCTCTGTAGATTTATTTCCTCAGGTTACTCTGTTGCCCAATATGTTTAGGCCCTCTAGGTAATTACATAATACAAACTGATCTCTCTTGGCCTGTGTTTGGATCATGTTAAATATTTAATTAAACAATTAATACCTAATGCTGGTGATAGTGCGAGAAAACAAGCACTATTTCATATGTGTATGAAAAAGTAAATCAGTGTTGGGCTTCTGCAAGGCAATTTAGAAAAAAAAGGGGGGTCAAATTTTAGTACAGTTATGTTCTCTTACCTAGAAACTCTTAGTATCTATGAGGGTGCTTATTACAATGTCATTTATAGTGACAAACATTTTGAACAAACCTAAACACCCTAAAAAACAGAGATTTTGTTAAAATGTTATAGTATATGTATATAATATTTTATTATGGCAATAATAAACATTTATTTATTTGCAATGAAAGAGGTTTGTGACATAGTATTGAATGAAATAAGAAATGAAAAAAATACTATATGTTGTTCACCCTTTAAGCATATGTAATTATAGAAAAAAATCAATAACAACTATTCACCAATACATTCGTACTTGTTCACTTTGGGTAGTAGCATAATATTTATCTTAATTTTATCTTTCAAAAATTTAAATAATAATATTTTTTCAACCAATATACCATAACTACCCTATATACCCACACACAAGAACACATTTCTCCTGAGAGTTTTGTTATATTTGGGTATCTACATCCCTCCTTTCAAACCAATGTGACCAAATTTTATGTCCATTTAGATCCAATGGGCTTTTCTCACAAAAGATATTGTTGCAAAATCTGTTAGTGTTCAGAGATTGATTGATTACATTTCAGAATTTCAGGTAAGGAATTGTATACCTTTATTAATTTCATAGTCAGAAAGTAATATGCTATAAAATATGTATTTAGAAAAAGTAGAACCTGAAATTTTTAAGTCTGAACCATTGAAATGGTAATGGGGAGTATCAATTGTTAGGTTGGCCAGTGAATTCCTCTTAGACTTTTTTTTTTCTTTTTCTGTATCTGCATGATTCAAAAGTAATATAAAAGCTTTTAGTTTCTAATGAAATATTGCTTAGGGCAAGTTAAATCAGCTCTTGACAATTGTTTAAAATGGAAGGATAGAGTATGTTCTTGAAGTATAGGCTATTAAAAAGAAGACCATGTGTGGTTAGGAAACCAGCTTTGGCAATTGATGTGTCAACCAATTGTCTCCTGGGAAGAAAGTAGATTTTCAGGCTCTTTCTGAGTCTAACTGCATGCTTAGCAAGGTTGGGCGTTAATAAGCCACATCTGACATGGGCATAAGGCTTCTGTAGTATAGCTTCCCATTCGTTTTAAGATTGCTAAGCATCTGTTTTTTCCTGGGATCATTTGCTATATCTTTCTCAAAGCAAGCCTAGATCTATAAATGGAAATCCTTTTTTCACACTTAGGGATACAGGTTAGGTAGTCCTTTGGTATGATTTTTAAATTGTCAGCCTCACATCCAGGAAGAAGCCTAAGATGGTGACCAACTCAAACTTCTCCCAATCCCATGGAAGCAAAAGTTGGACTAAATGTGCTGTTTGTTTTGCTACATCAAGACTTACTTTTTTTTAAGTTGTTTTTTTTTTAATTTCTTCTTTTTTTTTTTTAAAGAGAGAGTGAGAGAGAGGGAAAGAGAGAGAATTTTTTAATATTTATTTTTTAGTATTTAGCGGACACAACATCTTTGTTTGTATGTGGTGCTGAGGATCAAACCTGGACCGCACGCATGCCAGGAGAGTGCGCCACCGCTTGAGCCACATCCCCAGTCCAAATTTCTTCTTTTTTTTAGTTGTAGATGGACACAATAGCTTTATTTATTTGTTTATTTATTTTTATGGGGTGCTGAGAATCGAACCCAGTGCCTTATGCATGCAAGGCAAGCACTTTACCACTGAGCCACAACCCCAGCCCAAGACTTACTTTTAAGACATTTTGTTTCCACACGCTTACACTTTTTTCAATTTCTTTGGGAATAGATGGAAATGCAGAAAAAAAATTATGAAAGGATGTCAACATTACTCACAATCTTTCTGAATTTTTGTGTGTATGTATCTCTGTGTGTTGGGGGAGCTAATCTGATCTGGAATTCATTTCATTGATGATGTAAAGAGGGGTTTCTATACTTACTACATATCACTTGACATGTTCCTCAGCAAAAATACACTTAAAATTTTTAGTGAGGGGCTGGGGTTGTGGCTCAGCAATAGAGCACTCGCCTATCATGTGAGAGGACCTGGGTTCGATCCTCAGCACCACGTAAAAATAAGCAAATAAAATAAAGATATTGTATCCAACTACAACTAAAAAATAAATATAAAAAAATTTAGGGAAAGGGAAATAATTTCTACTTTGGAATTTATTTCACTATTTTCTCTCTTATCCTTGTCACAATTTTACTTTTACCATCAAAAGTTTTTTTTCTAGGCCTTCTCCATATAATGAGAATGTTGATATGTCTTGTTTAATACTAGTGTATACAAGTATGAGGCACGGTTTTTGTTTTGAGTGGGTCTATTTTATACCAACCTTGACTTTGAAATTAATTTTCAACAAGGATCATGCTCTCTAACCACAAGTTGTTCTCTTGTAATTCGGCTGCCAATCAAAGTGGTACTCAAAGGATGAATTAGGGTTTAAATTTCCTGGAAAATTAAAAAATTATTTAACCTGCCATAATTTTGAATTACCACTGAATTCCACCTAACTTTCAGCTAATATCTACGTGAATATTACAAGCTTGACATTTTCATGTTAGCCTCACATTATTAAGAGGGTCTTCATTACTGTAGACGATCATACCTATGCTGTGGTATGAAAAGAAAAGCAAACGTTGTTCCCCGCTGCTATTAGCAGAGTGTGAATGAAGGCTTGACTCATTTTATTGGCCATGGTCAGTTTACTATTGATCATTCGGTTTCATTTGACATTTTATCAGATGCCTGAAAGGTAAATAGTACTATTAATCCTATTTTTAAGTTGAGGATTATGATCAAGATTAAATACTTTGTCCAAGGTCACATAGGTAAAAAGTAGTATTAAAATCTTGTGGCTTTTACCTTCACATCTCTCAGACTTTTTAAAATATAAGACTTAACTATCTCTCAAAAATTTCATGGACTTCCTACATTCAATCCAATAGAAAAATTGAAATTTATTTTTACCTGATGCTAACTTTCAAATTCAGGCTAAATAAGGGTATGTTTTATATTTATAATATTCAGAAACTAACCTGAAAATACATTTTCTTTTTGTTTTTGGTTCAACCCAGAGCTACATATATTCTGAAAGAATTTAGTTGACAATTTTTTTCTTGAATAAATTCTAATGAATACTAATATTCTAGTTATTTAAAGTACATTAGAAATACTTCAGACGTGTCAGGTACTTTAATCCTGCATGAAATCTTGGCTTTCTGATCAAAAACAGCACTTATAGTGTAAGCCTTGTAGGTAGTTCAAAGGTTACAACAAAACAATCAGGCATCTAAAATATTTCTGTTCTCTTTCTTATTGGCTTCCCTTTAAAGAATTTGGAGAAGAAAAAAAATCATGGAATCATTTATATAATATATAAACAATGTCAGACTCTTACATTAGGCTGGAACTCAAAATCCAGATTAAATTCTCCCCTAAACACTCATATGAACTCTTCATAGCAACAGGAATTCATTAGGGGAATATATCAAACCACACATGCACCTTTCAGTTTTCTTCTCATTCTGTCTTTATCATGATAAACATCTTAATTTCTGGATACATCTGAATGGGTGTCAAAATTTTACTTACTTAATTCCATGAGTTTTGGGTATGAACTGGAGATGATGTGAAGAAAATATAACTTACCCAATTTTAAGAGTCTCTGACTTTAGTAACATAATTAGTTTTAAATTAATTTCCCCCAGTAATTAAAACATGTGGAAGAAATGGGTATTTAATAACGTCAACTTTTATAAAACATCTTTATTGAGATGTAATTTTGTATATCTTAGTGTTCACCCATTTAAAATGTACAGTTCAGTGAGAAGTTACTATTATTTTTTTAATACTTGGAATTGTAAAATCATCACCACAAACCACTTTAGGTTTGTCCTCAAAAGAAACCCTAAATTCATTAGCAGCCACTTCCTATCTTTCCTCAACCTCTTCAGTTATAGACAACTTCAACTCTATTTTACAGATTTGCCTTTCCGAACATTTCATATAAATGGAATTATATCATATGTGATCTTTTGTGACTGACTTCTGCTTATCATAATATTTCAATGTTTCTGCATGCTGTGGCATGTTTCAGTAACTTCTTTTGTTTGTCTGAGTAATATTCCATTACTAGTCTGCTAGTCCATGGATAGGTGGATGGTTTTCTCATTTTGGCTGTTTTGAATCCTGCTGCTATAGACAATTTTTTTCAGATGTACATTTTCATTTCTTTTGAATCTAGTTCTAAGAATGGAATTGTTGAGTCTTTTGATAACCTTGTGTATATATTTAGAAGAACTGATTTCCAGAGTAACCTTGCCATTATACATTTCCACCAGTGACATATGAGGGTTCAAGCTTCTCAACAGATTTGTCAACATTAGTTATTATCAGTCATTTTGGTTATCATTGTTCTAGAAGGTATGATTACCAGCAGCTCATTTTTTTATCATTTAAAAAATTTCCAAAATAAGACATTTTAAAGGTAAAAGTAATGTTAGAAAGAAGAGTATCTCATTGTTGTGTACTAAATGCTTTTAATTAGGTCACATTTTTTAAAATTCAAAATGTTAAGATGACTTTGATGATGAAAATAAATATGAAGAATCTATTTGAATTTATAATATATGATTTTATTCTTTCTTTAATCTCTCAGGGTCTAGTTTCTTCATCTGAGAAGCATCTCCTCAGTAGTCTGTTAGTGAGTTTGAGAAAAAGTAGCAAACTGTTTACTAGAAGAAAGTCAGAGAGTCAGTACACAGGATGAGTCAGTAATTAGGATGAGTCAGTCATGCAATCTTTATAGAACACACTTTTTTCTTTATTGCCTACTTGAGAAGCTACAAAAAATTTTGTACCCTTATCCTGAGACATAGGAACTCTCTGAATTATCTAATCTGAATTACTGGTTTTATGGTTTAATATTTTTACTTAGGTTTCAAACCTATAGAATATATATTCCCAATGGAGTTATAAAATGATTTCAATCTTTCTCCATTTTTTATCAATGTCTTCAGTTTTAAGTTGATTAATTCCATGAACATGAAGGAATTTTGTGGTCTAGACTTATACCTTTGTGGATTTAACTATATTTATTAGTTACATTGATAATTCATGGGGGAAAATAAAGTAAATAGACACAGGAAAAAACATATAAGCCTTAGTTATTGTTTAAAATATTTTCTTGATTTCTTTAAATCTTCTAAATAGCCCTAAGGAATGGAGATTTCAATCACTAAAAGCAGTTGGTTTAAGGTATGATGAATTAATGAAATATGTTAAATTCTGTCATATAATTGGTTTTAGGGCCACATCTTTTACAAGGATAGGCAGAAATGACTATGAAATGTCTTATTTTGTGGTATTAATCTTACTGGTATATCAGCAAAAATACAATTTCAGATAAAATTTTGAATTTTCCCGTTTTTAATCTAAGAAGGATGCTTCTACAGAATGCATTCCTCTCTGTCCTGTGACTGCCACACACCCTGAGGAAGAAACTGCCTCAGTGTCCTTAGCAACAGAAAGCAGCCCATGGCTGCAGGCTGAGCTTGGCCTCAGCATCACCTTTCCGTGCAAAGTGGGTGTAGTGAAAGAGTGGATCTTTTATAAAGAGGGTCAGAATAGGGACTGAAAGCATCATCAGCATGCATCCGCCAGAGACCCCCCTGTGGTAATAGCTTTTAAACCAAGTTCCCACTGCCTTGGAGTTACTCGAAGACATTTTCAAAGCTCAGTGTGAGAGCAGACAATGGGTGAAGGTCAAAATTTTCCATTTCTGCTCAGATTAGAGCAGTTCTGGGATCTATGAAATATTTCGCATTTCTACACAAGAAAAAAAGCTACATGGCTTAATATTATTTGAGTGCTTTTATGTAATATTCTGTTAAAAATAACTTTTAGTCCATCTAAATGAGCCAAAGTCTTACTCTTATATCCAACTGTGTCGTAATCAAGGAAATCAAAACCACGAAAATAAGAAAGAAATTAACATGAGAAAACACTAAGCTATGATATATAAAGGAAATACTGGAATGATAGATGCCAAAAATGTTAATTATTTCTGAGAGATATGGTTATTATGAACTTTTGTTTTATTTTATTTTTAAAATATTTAAATTTCCTAAATTTGAAAAATAAAAATAGCTTTGATAAAATGAGAGAAATATTATTTGAATAAGAAGACAGTTCCATATTAGTAACAAATATTAAAATAGTACAAGTTCTGAATCTGCTACGAACAATCTTGATCAAGCCACTTAAGTGTCTCTGATCTTCAGACTGTTCATATGAAAAAAATATTGAAAGTCGAGGTGATGAGGTTTAGCAATTAGTAAGGTGACTTTTAGGTTTATTCTGAAAACTGTCATATTAAGGAAAAAAACATGTGGGTATGTGTATATTTAATTGCATCAAATATTTTGTTCTTCACATCAGCAGTATTTGGAATGAGAGAAATAATGCTTTGTATAGCAGATATGGTGTGATCCCTTAACTCCATATTTCTGAACACATATCAAATAATCAATGTGCATGTATTTTAATAAGCCTTTTGTGGGTTCAGCATTGCTTTATATATTTGATTGTCAAAAAGAAATGTAATATGAATTTCCCTGCAAATAATTCATAATAAACTTGGAAGGAATTCATATTACCATTTAACAAGGAACTTTAAATGAAATAGTAGAGAATAAAATGGCATTCTTTATTATGATATAGATGAAGGGCATATGATAACCTTTGAGGTTTGTTTAGTCAATAAGTGGGAAAGGGAAATGTAAACATTAACTGTCGTGCCCAAGAGCAAATTCCTGCTGAACTTCAGGACTGGATCTTGGAAAAACATGGTGCTTTATTTTTATGTTTGTTATTCCTATAATAAGTCTCAATGAAATTTGGTCAAGAATGCATCTAGGATATGTACTGACCAATCCCAAGGAAACAAGTAGCTGTTTCCTCTAAAACATTGTCTTACAGAAACAATGCCTCATAGAAAATATCACTGAATACATCAGAACTTTCTTTTTTTTTTTTTTTCTCCATTCTGAATGGAACAAGCAAAGCTGAAAACCTTTATCACATTCTTTGGCACTTGGGAAAATGTGGGTGACTTAAACAGAGTTTGTTAGATTCTGCCAGAGTTAATTTATCTTCTGTCAAGAAAGTTGAGAGATTTCTATTAGAGAAAAGAAAGCCTCATAGAATTGATAAAAGATCAAATCCCTCATTTTTTAAAAGTTTTCTTTTTCTAATAGCTTCTTTATTGGCTTTATTAATATTTTCCTTGTTTACTTTTTCATAAACATGGCTTACAGTCTTGTATGTCTGCAGAATAACTTGGCTTACCTACTGCATTTATTTTAAGATATAAGGTTCTTTTACATGCAAGAGTGCCAATCTTCCATTATTCTTTGACACTTTTTAGTATTATCCCTGTATAAAACTTTATTAAAAGTACACAAGATGAAATTAAGGAAATTTCATAAATCAAGTGCCTACTGATATCCTATAATGTTTATAATGGTGATGGGTGAAATTCAGAAAGTGCCTGTTGTATAGCAATTTAGTAGTTTGCATTTGGGTAGAGTAATAAATTGGCTTATGCTTCATTACATGACTAACCTCATTATAGCAAAACCATGCACACTGTTTCTGTCAGTTAAATCTTCATTTACTTTCTCAGGCACTAATTAAGAAGTCCTTATCATTCAGGTAGGAGTAAATAATAGGAACAATTACTGTCAGATATAGGCATATTTAATAACGTTGGACAACCCACCTGTCTACTTTTGGTGACAACCTTCTACTTTCAGCCTCAGAGGCAGAGGTTCAAGATTTTCTGTAAAAGCTAGCATAAAGAGTCAGAAGAGCTGCTGCTTTCTGCCAAGTTCTTCCTTAGAAAATCAACTTTATTGGCTCTGTTTCTCTCTGGTTTAGAAAGAGCTAAAGAAAAAATTACTGGAAATGTCATGTTAGAGGGAAAATGAAGTTCCTTACATGCCCTGATAAGTGAGTTTGCAAAAATCACATCAGAATTAGAGCAAATCATGTATAATTTGTCAAGGTTCCCCAGAAATATCTCAAGCAACTGCATGGGACAGTGGGTTACTGGTAAGTATCCTTGCTTTTTCAACTTCTTTGAACATACTCTCTATTCCTGGTCCCTCAGAATCCTTTTCAGGTTCAAGTAGACAAGTATGTTTTTCCCATTAGGCTAGTCTAGATGTATTTTCCTCTGACTGCTGGATGATGAAATTGCTGGTGGTCATTATCTAGCTTTCCATAATTCTCTTTCCTGCCTCTGCAGTACAAGAGGTTGATAGTAAAAAGGGGCAATCCTTTGTGAATTAGGACTGGACACAGCCAGTAAGAGTCTGCATACCTCTGGGGACAGACTATTTTCCATATTTCTGTGACATTTTCCTTCATTACATGCTGTTTGAGGCCTTAACATGCACCACTAAACTGGAACAGTGTTCCACCAAGATGTAAAGCTGGACATAAAGATGCTATATGATTGTCAAGGAATATGACCTGATTGGAACTTCAGTCTACAGAGAAAATTCACCCAATGAGTTTACCAAGGCATACTTTACATTGTCTAACAGATATTGTTTTTGTTGTTGTTAGAAATAGCAATGTCATGCTCAACAACTTCTGACTAAAAATAATGTCTTTTTGATTTTTCTCATATTGTTAGGAGAGGGAAGGTAGTGGGTCTTTATTTAAAGGAGAGAGGCCTTTTTTTTTTTTTTTTTACAAATACCTTAATGATAGCTTGTATATAACTTTAGTTCCAGCCTTGACATGAACAACTCTTAAAATGTGGTTGTGGGTATTTTACAGATGATACATATGTATATATACAGATGATAAGAAAGAGTAATATTCGTTAAAGAGTGAGGAAGATGGTTACATAGTCAAATGGTGGACATTCATTCCTTTTATTGATAAATCATATAGATACAAAGTCATAATTTCCTTTCTCCCTTTTACCTTTAATTCACTAGTGATCTGTATGATAAATGTCCCTTATGAAAACAAAATGTAGTTAGATACATCTGGATTCAAATCCCAGCTCTGCAATTTGCTGACTTGTGAGAACTTCCTGAAAGAACATATTTAAATTTTCTGAGTCTCAGTTCCTTGACTTATTAAATTAATATAAATTAAGTACTTATTGTACTGGTTGCAATAAGGAATGCTAGCTAAGCTTTATCAGGCATTTGGTATATGCTGGACAATTTTCTAAGTATATTATATGTAATTCATTGAATTTTCACAGTAAGCCTGTGCAGTAGAAGTTAGTATAATTCGTATTATTCAGATGAAAGGGAAAGAGAAATGAAGTAGTTTGTCCAAAATAATAGAATGTGTGACATTTATGTGATCCAAATCCAGGCACTCTGTTTTCAGAGTCTGGACAATTATCCACTATGCTACAATACTGAGTATTCAGTGTGGCATGCAGAATATGCTGAATGGGCCATATATGTGAGATTTGAATGCCATCACTGGTAAGTTTGGGGATATAAATAATACCCTGTTCCATTCCTAGTTCAAAATCAATCACAAAGTAAGCATAAGGATCAGATAGAGATCTGAATAGTGTTAATAAATCGTGTAGAAATGTGACTTTGGAGCCTCAGCTAAGTTAGTATGATAATGTTTTGTTCCTGAATTTATTTCATTTCCTACCAGGTAGTCTGCATAACAAAGATTCCCCTCCCTCCAAGGATGCAGCTTCTTACCACACACAAGAGAGGGAAACGGAATACACTCCTTCCGTGAATAGGCAGGCTCTGGAAGAGAGCTTAAGTGGTTCTCAGTTGCAACCACTCAGCTCTGTTTTTCAAAATCTTGAGCCTAGTTAGTCTATTCTCTTCTCCTGAAGAATAAGGGAGAGCTGGAGAGGCCACAAGTGTTTTCTGATATTCCTCCACTGAAAGAGGTAGGGAAGGTGCCTCCTCTCCCCTCTGAGTCTACTGGAGATGCTATGACAATTACCTTAGCCTTCGGTGGTTAACAGAATCTTGTTTCTCACAGTGTTGGAGGCTGGGAAGTCCATGATTAAGGTGCTGGCTCATTCCATTCCGGATGAGGGCGCTCTTCCTGGCTTACATAAGGCTGCCTTCTCTCTTTGTCTTTCCCCAGTGAGAGAGAGAGAGAGAGAGAGAGAGAGAGAGAGAGAGACCACTCTCTTCTTATAAAGTCACTAATCCCATCACGTGGACCTTTTTCTCATGACCCAATCTAGCGCTGATCATCTCCTGAAAGCTCCATCTTTAAATACCATCACGTGGGGTTTAAGGCTTCAACATATGAAGTTGGAGGGTCCCCATTATTCAGACCATTAGTATCTCCTCATCCTATGAGAACTGCTATTTCTACTGTTGCCACTATTAGTGCTGTTCTTATCATTATTATTAGTTACCAAAGATGGCAGACAGCAGATTTAAGGATATATTCTTGCTCCTCTGCCTGGGCAAAGGTCCACAAAAGAGGAGAACACCCCAGTTCTGTCCTGAGCATGGGCCAGATTAGATTTGCTGAGGTGCGAGGGTAGCTAAAGCAAGAACTGGCCTCCCTAGCATGGGTGCCCTTGCTTGTTAGGAGGCAGAAGCATCCCCCCCAGACTGCAGCAGTCAGGGACAGCATTGCCCCACCTGGAAGGAAATTAAGGAGGACAGGAGTGATCATTCTTTCTGAATATCATCTCCAGATTTACACCTGTTATTTCTAGCTCAGAATATCTCTTTGAATGCATTTTTAGAAGGTTTATGCTCTCCTTGAATAGAAGAACTGCTCTGTCGGTCATATTGGCACAGCTGTCCTTGGATGTGCCATAAGCATGGAATGAGGTGTCTCTTCCTCAGAGTTGATTTTTTTATCTATTTCCTTGAAAGGCATCTACAGGAGCCTAGAGATGAATATATTTGTAACTGCCACATTTTCTGAAAGAAATGGCATCTTTCACACAAACTCCTGCAGAGACCAGAGAGAGAAGCCCAGGAAATTAGCCATGGTAGTGCTAGATGATGCTACTATAATGAGGGTATGAACCAAGAGGTGATCTGATCCCTGTGTCTACAGGAGTGGCAATAATAAGCCACTTAGCATGAAAGCATTTCAATGGTAGGCTTGAACACTGCCTGCCCAATTCTGGTAGTTTTGCAAAAACCCTAAATTTAATGCTGCTCTATCTATTGAAAGCCTTGCCCTATAGTTGTCAAAACAATTGGTTATCCTTTAAAGTAATTATTTGTAGATGCATTTAGTTAAAGGCATCTGAGATAGAACTAATAGTGCATTAAGCCCCATGGAGAAAATTATCACAATACACTAATGTGTTGCTTCAAATCCATGAAAGCAAAGGAATCTAGGCTAGCAAGTCCTCCAGGAGAGAATACATGTGGGCTGTGGATTCCATTCAGAGCCAGGGGCCAAAGTTGAGTAAACCCACCAGCCTTCCCATCCCAGCCCCAAAGTCAAGTCGCAAAGCCATGAACGTACTAGGCTTAGACAGGTAACCTAGCCCCTGAAAGGATGCATTTACTTATTTAAACAATGGACTTTATCAGAGTTAGGGGCTTGACTATTCCATTATGTCAGAAAGCACTAAGAGATTTTCTCATAAGTAACAGCTTTGAATTAAGGGAAAGGAGAATAACGGGAGCACAGGAAGCTGTAGTTATTTTTTTTCCCTGCTCTGCTTTTCATGCCCCACCGAACAATTTCCATCTTCCCTCGTTCACTCTGACAGCCCTTCAGGAGGTCCCCGTGTCCTTCTGTGGCAGAGCCAGACCGTGAAGCAGGAGGCTTCCAACCAACCCTTCACTTCTGCTGAGATCACCCCAGAGCCACTCTGCTGTTTCCACACCATGTGATTCTTCTTCATTGTTAACCTAGAGGCATTCATAGGTGCTGCGACTTGTTCTTGAGGAAAGTAAAAATTCTTTTTTCTTTCTTTTTTTTTTTTTTAAATTATTGGTTCTTTTTTTGTTATGCATGACAGCAGAATCCATTTTGATATAATTATACAAGCATGGAATATGTATTATTCTAGTTAGGATCCCATTCTTATAGATGTACATGATGGTGGGATTCGCTGTGTTGTTTTCATATATGTACCTGGAAAATCATGTCAGATTCATTCCACTGTCTTTCCCTTTTCCTATCCCCTCTCCCTGCTCTCCATTCCCCAGTGTCTAAACTACTACTACACTCTATTCTTCCCCTTACCCACTCCCCGTTTATTGTGGATTAGCTTCCACATATCAGAGAAAACTTTTGGCCTTTGTTTTTTGGGGGACTGGCTTACTTCACTGAGCATGATAGTCTCCATATCCATCCATTTGCTGGCAAATGTCATAAAGTCATTCTTCTTTATGGTTGAGTAATACTTGTGTGTGTGTGTGTGTGTGTGTGTGTGTGTGTGTGTGTGTGTCTATATGTGTAAAACATTTTCTTTATCCATTCATCTATTGACCGGCACCTAGGTTGGTTGGTTCCATAGCTTAGCTATTGTGATTTGAGCTCACATAAACATTGATGTGACTGCATCACTGTAGTATGTTGATTTTAAATCCTTTGGGTATATACTGAGGAGTGAGATAATTGCATCAAATGGTGGTTCCATTTAGAGTTTTCTGAGGAATTTCCCTACTGCTTTCCATAGTAGTAGCACCAATTTGCAGTCCCACTAGCAATGTATGAGTGTACCTTTTTTCCCCACATCCTCACCAACATTTATTGTTGTTTTCTTGATGATTGTCACTCCGACTGGAGTGAGATGGAATCTCAGTATAGCATTAATTTGTATTTCTCTAATTTTCAGAGATGTTGGACATTTTTTCATATATTTGTTGACCATTCTTATTTCTTCTTCTCTTTTAAATTTTTTATTTGTTTCAATTAGTTATACATGACAGTAGAATGCACTTTGATACATCATGTATAATAGAGTATAATTTCTTCATTCTTCTGGTTGTACATGATGTAGAATCCCACTGGTCATATAGTTATATATGTACATAGGGTAATAATGTCTGATTCATTCTACTATTCTTACTTACCCCCATACCCTTTTCCTCCCTTTACTCCCCTCTACCTAATCTAAAGTAATTGTATTCTTCCCTATCCCCTTGCATTGTGAATTATCATCCCCATATCAGAGAAAACATTTGACTTTTGGCTTTTGTTTTTTGGGGATTGGCTTATTTTGCTAAGCATGATATTCTCCAGCTTCATTCACTTACTGGCAAATGCCATAATTTCACTCTTCTTTAAGGCTGAGTAATATTCCATCGTATATGTTTGTGTGTGTATCATATTTATATGAAAAAATGTTCAACATCTTTAGCAGTTAGAGAAATGCAAATTAAAACAACTTTAAGACTTCATCTCACCCCAGCCAGAATGACAGTTACCAAGAATACAAACAACAGTAAGTGTTGGTGAGAATATGGGGAAAATGGTATACTCATACATTGCTAGTGAGAATGGAAATTGGTGCAACCATTATGGAAAGCAATATGGAAATTTCTCAGAAAACTTTTAATGGAACCACCATTTGACCCAGCTATCTCATTTCTCTTTTTGTACCAAAAGACTTAAAAATCAGCATGTTATAATGATGTAGTCACATCAATGATGTAGTCACATCAGCAGCTCACTTCAAAATAGCTAAACTATGGAACTAGGTGCCCTTTAATAGATGACTGGATTAAAAAATGAGGTATATGTATGTGATGGAATATTACTCAGCCTTATTTCTTTTTCTTCTGTGGAGTGTCTGTTCAGTTCCTTTGTCCAATTATTCACTGAGTTATTCGTTTGTTTGTTTGGTATTTGTATTAAGTTTTTTGAGTTCTTTATATATCTTGGAAATTAGTGCTCTATCTGAAGTGCAGGCAGCAAAGATTTCCTTCCATTCTATAGGCTCTCTGGTCATGTTCTAGATTGTTTCCTTTGCTATGAAGAAGCTTTTTAGTTTGATGCCATTTCATTTGAAAATAAAGGTTATTTACACATTCTACCAAATAGATTTTGCTCTTTCTCATTCTCAACCAGAAGATGGTTTCTGCTTTGGGGTGCTCTTTCTTCTTATACATTAATATTACGTCTATTCTTTAAAGCCAAACTGTATCTGGCACTTTGTGAAGACATCAAGTATTCAGTGATGAGCAAATTCTTTATTCTGTGATTATATAGACCTCAAATGTATTTCTGTTATGAAAATCATATTTTTTCTGCCTTGATTTAGACTTCCCTTTCCCTCTAGATTTTATTCTCCTTGTTTAAATATTTGAGCTTACAGATGACTCATTGTTACCAGATGTTTTATTCATTTTGGTAAATAGTTGAGATTTATAGTGCTCAAAATTAACAAATAGCACACATTTTATGAACCTTCTTTAAAATGCCCTTCTCTACTTCCATTACCTTGTGAGATTTCTTGCAAACATTTTGACTAAAGTTCAGGTATAATGAAACAGATATTAAACTTTAAAAGAAAATTATAAGATTCCTTTGTGCTTATAACAAATATGTTAGGATACTTTATTTGTTTTGTAATGGGTGAGTTCCTTGGTTAACATTATGCATTTAGAGCTGAATTTATCTCCAAAAAATAGTGGAGCATTAAGATGCTAACTTACTTGAGTGGAAATACCAAATTCACTTTGACAAAAATGTTGTATACTGTATTTTTCTAAGGTCACCTAGCTGTATGTATTAATATGGAAATAAATACACTCCTAGAAGTTAGGTTATCTACCCAAGATCATATCCTATTCTGAGAGCTAGGATATATTTCCTGGGTTTGAAATCTAGTATATCAGGAATCTGTCTTGACTCAGCCACATCCCATTTTATATAATATGTAATACCTTAAGGTATTAAATTATGATTCTGAAACAGTATAAATGCTCAGAAAGTATTTATAAAATTTAAAAAATCATCAATTTGAGAAAGATAGAACCTTAACTTTTTGCAGAGTCATTGAATACCTTTAATAGGTATGGTACAGAGAGAACAGGAAAGAACAAGGTTTTGTTCTGATTTTTCTAAGTCCATACCCATGCCAAAAGAAGTTTATCTTTTGAATAAGAAGGTCTGAAAAGATTTTGAAAATTTCTCCCACCCATCTGGCATATGAAAATATTTTCTTCTCCAGAATAAATTTAATGCTGCACTGATAAGAGTCTATAATGATGATGATGATGATGATGATGATAATTATTTGCAGTTGCTTCTGAATCTTCTGTTTTATTTTACTTTTTTATTTATTGTGCAGGTTGATTCTTAACCTTTGACAATATATAAATGGAATTTGAGTTAATGATAACAGATAAAAGGTGACTAACAACTAAAGACAAAGCAATGTATCACCGGCTATTTATAATATTATAAATTGATTGCATTCATAAATACTTACCTAACTTGATAAAAGATAGTCACCAGTGCTTTAGAGATATATACTAATGATCAATTTTATCAGCTCCCAAATATTCCCAATCCAATGACTATTCAAATCCTTCCCTTATGAAATGTATAGACATCTACTAGGTACTATTAAGACATCTTTATTCTCCTAATTTTAGAAAAAAATAAACTATAGCACAATGAAATATTCTCAGTACATTCTAAGTTGCTTAAATCTTGTTCTTTGTCCATACATCCTGATTACATTGTATCTCAACAAAAAACTAGCCAAGAAACACTCTATAAAAATGGTTAACAATAACAGACTTTCCTTCAGAGAGGGCCTAGGTTCATTTCCAGGGTCCTCCCTCAGTTTCATCATTGATCCTTATTGACCTAAGGTTGAATAATACCTTTCTGTCTAATCGCAGAGATTTCTGCTGTAGCATATCTATATATTACATTTTTTAAATATTTCAGAATACATTTAAATACTGAACTCAGACAAAAAATAACCAATCTCCCAATTTTTTTTTCATTTTTCATTAATGCACTTTAATTATACAGAATAGTGGTTTTTCATTGTGACATATTTGTGAAATATTTTGTTACAAAAGCCACAAGCTGATAATAATTTCCATCTTTATATTCCTTATAGAATTCAAATGTGTTATCCAAATTACCTTAAATGGCATATCTTCAAATTATCATGTACTTTTCTGTAAATGATAAATGTGTCTCTTTCTCCATTCTAATTTATTTGAGACAATACATTTATCATTTTAAGCACAAACGTTACCGTGTGACCAAAATAGTGCCCAATGAATACAGAAAAATGTACAACTTCACCGGATGGCATTGAAGTTTTATCACTGAATCCATTCAACTTCTTTTCAGGTTATTTTCTTGCTTTGTAAACCTCCCGCATGAAGCAAAATTTTGTCAAGTGCCATGTGCTCCTGTTTTTTCCTTCTACAAGTTTTTGTCCCTCTCCTTTATCTCTGCTACTTTTGTAAGTGTCTCTGAGAGTTTTATGTCCTCTCTATAATCTTATAATAAATTAGTTTATTTAGCATTTATGGTGGGCTAATATGCCCTATGATATCTCTCTCTCTCTCTCTCTCTCTCTCTCTCTCCTATCTATCTATCTGCTTGTCCCCACCCATCTTATCACATTGAAATTCCATTGAGAGATCTTCTCTATTAAGAATTTCTTATGGATTCGCATATAAACCTATTTCAGAAGTGGATAAATGTAACTTCATTTTTAAAGTGTTGTTTTAGAATATCTGCAAAAAATAAGTATCCTCACATGCCTGATTCCAACTGTTCAAACTGTAAACGAGGAGCTGTGCCATTCTCTGGGCTCTTTGCTGAGCAGAAATGGACATCAAACATGTGGCATCCTCAACAGTCGGCATCCCCTTCCACTTTATGAAATGGCTCAGCTGGGCAAGTGAGAACTCTCTTCCTCGCTATCTTTCTTCCATTCTCTCTCACCTCTCCATCCTTTGTTCCTTCTCCCTCTCATTTCCAGTGATCATGTTGTCTGAACAATGAAGTATCATTTTACACAAGTATTTGAGATGAGAAAACAGCCAGGGTGCCCAGTAGAGATGACCCAAATTGTCAGAAGACTTTAGAAATGAGAGAATGATGCTGGCCTCTGGAGAAAGGAGGATAGATCAGGCTGTTAAAATGCTAACTATGGGCAGATAATGAAGTCATATAAAGAGATCCATAGGCAACTGGAACCAGGAGAGGGCAGTGGATGCGGAACAGACTGACAGTCTTTTGGAGAATAAGGAGGGAGTTCTAGAAGAGGCAGGACTAAGCAGAGAATATCCAAAATAGAGGTTATCCAAAATTCTACTGGTGCACCATTTTCAAACAGACTCAATCTATAAACCTGAGAAAGACAATGGTTCAGGAATGCTCCCCATAAACCTCAAGGGGAAAACGTAAAAGACAGAACGTTCACTATGACATTTAGCATTAGTAAGAACCAGTCTCTCCTGATTTAAGATAACTAGTGTGAAAATGAGGATGGAGTGAAGATTTTTTGAAGAGAATGTCCCAACTACTTTGTATTAGAAGGATATTTTTCAACATTAAGGTACATTTTCCCCCCTACTGATTTCTATAGCAAATGGAAACCATTTCCATAACGTTTTTCTTTTACCAATGGGCTCTTTAACATGTCACCTCTTTCCACACAATATTTCCAGTCAACTCCTCTTGGTTTGTTTATGGGCTCTTCAACACACACTCTACACACAGTATTTTCCACCACTTCCTCCTAGAACACTAGAGCTGACAACACTTAATTCACCGCACCCCTCCTGTGGAGATAGGTTTCTCCGCCCTGTCTGCTCTTATCTATTTTGAACATTACCTCTTTGCAGTTCGTTCTAGTTTTATAGTCCATTACACACTTATTTGGCATTATTTAGTGTACTCCAGTAACTTTATAACTCCAATTTTGAGTCTCAGGCTGTACTGTAAGCTACTAGAATATCCTAAAGGCATGGTATCTTTTCTTCCCATCCTAAGGGTTTATATTACAAAAGACAGACTAACAAGAGAAAAGCAGAGAAACAGCCACCATTATCTCACAATTCTCCTTTACCTTCCATGGTTTTTGTCTTGGCACCAGGCAAATAAACAATGTTTTAGAAATACTTGCTGGTTGATGGAGAATCTTCCATGCATAGTGTAATAATAAGTTAATTTACTCATTTCCTTTTAAAAATACTTTACAGATTATAGGAGTTGAACAAATTCATACTTTAAGCACCAAAAGCTTGCCTTCTCTCTAATTAGTATAAATCATACCCTGAACATTTCAACTAGTCAAGATTTCTTTTGTTCCCCCAACTTCCTCCAGCATGAAATCCAGTCAAGCATTTGCTTGCTGTTTTCTACATCTGCCTCCAAATACCCGCTGTAACATATATGCTAATTGTGATTATTTTTTAATGATTTCATCATGTTGTTTTTAACACAAAGTTGCTTTAGTACAAGTTGTTTTTAATACAAAGCACTAGATTATCCTGGCATACCCCATTATTTATAATTGGAACAGCTATTTTGCCATCAGCTTCCAAAAGTAATTAAACACATTCTTCTTGATAGGTAGATCAAACCACATTAACCTACTGCAGTCTCTATAAAGAATGGTCCTCCAGCTTAACCTCATTCTGAATTCAGCTGCCCTAACAATTGGGACCCGCGAAACTCTTTCTGAGATTTTGACTCTCTTGTTTCCCACTGAAATGTGAATTCCTTTCTTCTCTTTTGTCTTGACATTAGACAGTAAGAAGAAAGTCTGCCAGGAATCTGTACGGGAAACCCACCTGCAAGATGAGTTTGTTTTATCTAGGGTGATATCTTATTTAATTCTAATGTTGTTTAGGCCAACTAGTTTAAATTCTTCTCCCCAAGTAACAAATTTATCCTGGTATAGATCAAAATGCATATTTTGGAGGATTGTGTCCTTTGAGTCCAGGATGAACTTTGAATTCCTTTGATTCACTGTCCCTCAAGCTATTAATTTCTTGTCTGAAAGCCTTTCTGGAGGGTTGAAGCCATCTGCCATTAACTTGGACGCTTTGCCTATGACCTCTATTTTTTCTCAGTTAACCTCATATGCTGAATAATATCACTTGCTCCTGGCTATTTCTTATTTCCCAGGTTGATCCATATTTTTATTAAAACTTAGGATTTGAGAAATCTTTTTTGGACTGTAATTATTTTTGCATGAGCCTTTCTCTATTCCCAGTGTAGGTCACTTTTTACCTTGTACCAGAGTTATCAGGATAAAATATATTCTATTTAGACCTTTGAATGGAAACAATTTTCTCTTATCAATTTTTAAGAGTAGCATCAGCATTAAGAAGGAAATTCAGGGATATTCAATTTGGAAGTTAGATTTCTGGCAATTTCAGACTTCTGGGCAGAACCACGATCCAATCTTCAAATATCTTTATATTATCGCTCTTAAAACATGCTATACTGATATCTCAAGTTTCAAAAAAAAAAAAAAAAAAAGTCTTATTTCATTCATCATCTTGATTGAAAAAGACACAGGGCTGAAATGTTTCCATTGTAAGTATTTAGAAAATCTTAGTTTGTATCTCTGTTTTAATGATAAAAGCTACCAATTCTTTAGTCCTTACTATCAGACACATTTTAAACATATATTGCCTCATTAAATACAGTCACCCATGTAGATGTTATTTTCCTGATTTTCCAAGTGAGGAAAAGATGGTTCTGAGAAGTCAAGGTATTTCTCCTGGTTATCTCTAAAGATAGTTGAAGTCTTTTTGTCTAGGTAACCAAGTCCTTGGGAAAAGATTGCCCAGATCATGTCTGAATATGCTGTGAGAGTTTACCTTTGAGGAGAAGTTTTAGGTTTATTAAAGTTCTCTGCAGAATTCCTTAGCATTTTGGAAACTGTCTTAGGATGGAGAAATTTATATGCCTAAAAATAGAAATAAAAGGTCCCTGCCCACTAGTGCTGCCAGCACTCTACATGGTCTGAGAGCCCAATAGACTGCTGAAGGTGTGTTCTGGGAGGAACAGCAAATCTCTATTAATGTGGTTTCTTTTTTGTGAACTTCTAAGCTCAGACTGTGCCTTTGAGCTTTATTTTATTCCTTGATGATATTGGGTAAATGCGGTATGAAGTCCTCACATTTTTTGTTTTGACAGTTAATCAAATCCTACTTATTTAACTGTAGAAGGTATGTGTGTGTATGTGACACAGTGACACATTCCCATATTTTATAACATAATGCATTGCCCATTAAACCCATATCTTGACATTCATAGTATTTACCATACAGAAGCTGAATTCTGAAATATGCATCCACAATTTGGGAGATATAGAGTCGTAATTGTCCTTAGGCATCCAGGTTCTAGAAATAGTGGTTTGTCTCTCTACAGAAAAAAAATTCTCTATAGTTTTAGTTTAAATGTCATATACAGATTTTAATTTCTTACTAACAGCAACTATAGAATTTATTTTTAAAGTATACTCAGAATTCAGATTAAAATCAAAATAAAAGGATGAGGTTAGGGGAGAAGCCAAATTCAAGACCTTTGAGTGTCAATATTTTGGAATAGGAGAGAAACAATCCAGAAGAATTAGAAAATTGACCAATATGAATACATTGGTTACATGAGGCTTAATTAAAAAAAAAAAAAGAAGAAAAATAACTTTTCTTGACCTGCCTTCTCAAGGTGATTTTAATGGGTGATTTCATCTCCTGTGTTACTTGAGAGAAAGTAGAGCATACAGTGGAAGATGTTGGTAAGTCAGTCATTTACTATTTTAAAGACTTTACTTTTAAGTTTCATCAGTAAGAAACACAGAGGGAAGATATTATTTTTCTCTCCATTTTCAGTGACAAAGAAAGAAGTAGAAATGAAAAACATGAGAATGTAGGTTGGTTGGTAAAAATGTTCATTGTTTTCTGCCATTTAGTATTGTTTGGATTGCCATAGGAAATATCAATTATGAGATGTTATTGATAGAAGTGGTGTATAAAGAATTGAGATATACATGAGGTCCTGGTATTGGTTAAAAAAATAAACAAAACATCAATTTAAAAACCAAATAATGTTTTAACTGGACATGTGGATTAATGACTCAAATATGTGAAATGGAAGACAACATATGTAGCTAGTGTAGCCAGACTGGCTCTAGAAGTTCTTCCAAAATCATAATTAAAAGAACAGCTAAGTTGACACTATGATTGTAACACAGTATGACATCAATACCAATGGTGAATATAAAGATGATCTTAGTATCTATTTATCTAAATATTGACCAGCTTTGGATTCAGTCAAGTGTTTCCATGACCATTTACCAATTTCCATTAAGTAATTGATGATTGGATGATGAACAGTGCAACTATCATTTTTTTTCATGATAATTTCATTATACACGTATAATCTAGAAAAATAATGAAGATATACAGAAAGGCAATGTCTGTTATAGGACTATAGGAAACCTTACACAGGTTGAGCATCCCTGATACAAGAATCAAAACTCTGAAATGTTCCAAAATCTCTTTGGGGGAGGGGGATTACTAGGAATTAAACCCAGAGGTTCTTTACCACTGAGCCATATCCATAGCCCTTTTTATTTTCTATTTTGAGACGGGATCTCCTAAGTTGCTTAGGGCCTCGTTAAATTGCTGAGGCTAGTCTCACACTTGCAATCCTTCTACCTCAGTCTGTCAAGTGGCTAGGATTACAGGCATGTATCACCATGCCTGGACAAAGTCTAAAACTTTTTGAATGCTGGCATGATGCCACAGTGGAAATTTCAATATCCAGACTCTTGTGGTGGGTCATAATTAAAATGCAGGTATACTAAAATATTGCTCAAAATTACCTTCACCACTTATTAATAAGAAATATGTGAAACATAAATGAATTTTATATTTGGACTTGGGTCACATTCCCAAGATATCTCATTATATAAATGCAAATATTTCAAAATATGAAAAAAAATCCCAAATCCAAAACACTTCTGATTCCAAGCATTTTGGATAAGGGATATTCAGTTTGTAAAATATCTTTACCTGTTCTTTTCATATTGAAACTTTTCTTGACTTTAATGCAACTTTTTGCACGCTGAGAACATAGTGAGATTGATCTTGTTGGTATGAATCATTTACTGGCACCTCATCCATTACCATTAATTCACTAGACAAAACTGAGAAGAATAAATCCATGATTTGATTTTGTCTCCATATGTTGAAATCGATCTATTTCTGACAGGTTATATCCAGACATAAATGTTATGGATTAACTGCGTTAACCCTCAATGCAATAGAAAGGAGAGAATTCCTCATCATTCTGGTGTATTTTGCTACTTTCCCCTCATCAAAAAAAATCACATAGTAACTATAAGTTTACTGACATTTTCTCTAAGTATCTCTTCATTTTCATACTTACTTAATTAATATGAATATGTTTTCCCAGTTGTTCACTCATGCCACAACAATCGTTCATGATGAACATTATGCTAAGCTATTAACATGTAGTTTCTGCATGCTAAAAATGAGTATAGTTCCCTATCAAGTATAATAATAGTTTGTCCACTTTCTAGGGCTTCTGAAGAGTTTGAAAGACTGCATGACTGGGAAACCACTGCAGGCATTAGATGAAATGTATAAAATACTCTTTATTTCTCTATTAACATCTTGCTGCTTTTAGGCCCACAAATCAAAGCATAGGATTTCATAATGTTTACTGAAAATCTTATAAAGCATCATAATAACAGTGGTGATGTTTTTAACTCCAAACCCATGGTGAACTGGGCAGTTTGCTAAGCATTTCACATAGCAATGTTTGGAGTTGGTACTATTCTAATAGGGGCTGAGAGTGAGAAATTTCTCATGGCCAGTAAAAAAGTGAAATTAAATAAGAGTCTGATTACGGAGCTTAATCTCTAAGTCTTATGATGCCATAATATCAGCTAGCATTTATTAAGCTAATTACTATATGCTAGGTATCTTCTGTAACTTATAGGCATCTACTCATTCAATACTTAAAACAACTTTATGTAGATAGGTATTATTGTTATTATTTAAATTTATAATTAGTGCATTAGAGTTATATCTATAACATTGGGATTCATTTGGACATAATTATACAAGCATGGCATATCGCTTGCTCCATTTCAGTCATCAGTACTTCCTCTTTTCCTTCCCTCCTCCCTCTGCCTGTGGACTATCCTCTACTCTACTGATCTTTCTTCTATTAATTTATGGTTTTTAAAATTAGTGCATTATGGATATAAATAAAGGTGAAATTTACTGTGGGATATTCATGTATGTACATGGGAAAGTTAGGTTTGGATTCATTCCACTGTTCTTCCTTTTTTCTAGCCCGCCCCCTCACTCTTAATCTTTTTCCTCTACTCCACTGGTGTCTTTTCTATTTTCATGGGACCCAACTGTTTTCCTTATTTTGGTTTAGCTCCTGCCTATGAGAGAGAGCATTCAACCCTTGATTTTCTGGGTTTGACTTATTTTATTTAACAAGATGTTCTTTGTTCCATCCTTTTACCATCACATTGCCATAATTTCATTTTTCTTTGTGGCTAAGTAAAATTTCATTGTGTGTCTATTCCACATTTTCTTTATCCATTCATCTGTGACTGGCTCTTGGGATGGTTCCATAGCTTGGCTATTGTGAGTTGCATTTCTACAAATATTGAAGTGACTATATTCATATATTTTAGATATTTTGGATGCATATGAAGGAGTGGGATAGCTGGGTTATATGATGATTCCATTCCTAGTTTTTTGGGGAATTGCCGGACTGCTTTCCAGAGTGGTCAAACTAATTTGCAGTACCAACAATAATATATGAGCGTACCTCTTCTCCCATAGCTTTGCCAATATTTATTATTAGTTTTATTCTTGATAATTGCCACTCTAACTGAAATGAGATGAAATCTCAATGTAGTTTTGATTTCTCTCTCTGATTGCTGGAGATGTTGAACATTTTTCCAAATATTTCTTAGCCATTTGTATTTCTTCTTTTAAGAAGCATCTCTTTACTTTTTTGTCCATTTATTGATTGGGATTTTTTAGTATTTTTTTCTTTTTTAGTTCTTTATATATTCTGGGTATTAATCTCTTATTTGAGGAACAGTTGGCAAAGATATTCTATTCTGTAGGTTCTCTCTTCATGCTCTTGTTTCCTTTGCTGTGCAGAAGCTTTTTAATTTGATGCCATCCCACAGAGTGATTCTTGGTTTTATTTCTTGCACTTTAGTAGTCTTATTAAGGAAGTCAGTGTCTGTGCCAAAATGTAGGAGTGTCGAGCTTACATTTTCTTCTAGCAGTTACATAGTTTCCGGTCTAATTCCTAGGTTTTTGATCCACTGTGAGTCAACTTTTGTGCAGAGTGAGAAAGGGGAATCAAGTTTCATTCTTCTACCTGTGAACATCTGATTTTCCTAGCACCATTTGATCAAGTGGTTATTTTTTCCCCACATTTATGGCTCTTTTGTCAAGTGTCAGATGGCTGAAGTATATGGGTATGTCTCTCCGCTATTCCATGCCATTAGTCTTTATGTTGTGTTGGTGCTAATTACTATAGCTCTGTTAGTATAATTTGAGGTCTATTTTTATGTGATGGCTTCAGCATTGTTCTTCTTGCTCAGGATTGCTTTGCCTATTCTGGGTCTCTTATTCTTTTAAATGAATTTTAGGACTGTTTTTTTGTAGTCCTGTGAATAAGTTCATTGGTATTTTGATGGAGATTGGCGTGAATCTATTAACATTTTTGTTAGAATGGCCAGTTTGATAATATTAATTCTGCTTATCCAAGAACATGGGAAATCTTTCAGTCTTCTAGAGTCAGCTTCAAATTTCTTTCTTCAGTCTTCTACACTTTTCATTGTAGATGTCTTTCACCTCTAAGAATAATTAGATTTATTCCTAATGTGTGTATTTGTTTTTGTTTTCTTTTGAGATTATTATATGTGGAATCGTTTTTCTAATTTCTTCAGCAGAATCATAACTGGAATATAGGAAAGCAATTGATTTATGTATGTTGATCCTGCTATTTTGCTAAATTCATTTAGCAGACCTAGAAGTCTTCTTGTGGTCTTCCAAATATAGGACCAAGTCATCTGCAAACAGAAATAATATGACTTCCTGTTTTCCTGTTCGTACCCTTTTTTCATTTCCTTCACTTGCCTGATTTCTCTTGCTAGAGTTTTAAGAACTGTGTTGAATAGAATTAGTGAAAGTGGATATTCTTGCTTTGTTCCTGTTTGGGGAGAAAAATGCTTTTGGTTTTTCTTCATTCAGTATGAAGTTGCCCTGGGGTTTCTCATATGTAGACTTTACCATGTTGAGATAAGTTCCTTCTATTCCTAGTTTCTCTAGTGTTTTTAACATGAATTAGTGCTGGATGTTGTCAAATTCTTTTTCTGTATCTATTGAGATTATCATGAGAGTCTTATCGTTTATTCTATTTATGTGGTAAATTACATTTATTGATTTGCATATGTTGAACAAACCTTGCATCCCTGGAATGAAACCCATTTGATCATGGTTATTTTTTATGTATTTTTGAATATGATTTGTCAATATTTTCTTAAGAATTTTTGCAACTATCTTCATCAGGGATATTAGTCTGAAGTTTTCTTCCTTGATGTACCTTTATCTGGTTTTGGTATCAGGGTTATACTGACTTTATAGAATGAATTTGAGAGTTTTTCTTCTTTTTCTACTTCATGGAATAATTTTAAAAGGATTGTATTAGTTCCTCCTTAAAAGTATGATAGACAAAGGACTTAAAATCAGTTTACTACAGTGACACAGTCACATCAATGGTTATAGCATCTCAGTTCACAATAGGTAAACTATAGAACCAACCTACATGCACTTCAACAGATAAATGGATAAAGAAGATGTGGTATATATACCCAATAAACTGTTACTCAGTCTGAAGAATGAAATTATGGCATTTGCCAGTAAATGGATGGAACTGGAGAATATCATGCTAAGCCAATCCCCAAGAATCAAAGGCCAAATGTTTTCTCTAATGTGCAGATGCTAATTCACAGTTTCACAGTAATGGAGGAGGGAGAGATGTGGGAGGGTGGTGGTTTAAGGAAAAATAAAGGTAGTTTGAATTAGACAGAGGTGAGTGAAGGGAGGGGAGGGGGAATGGATAAGAGTTTAGGAATAATAGTCATATAAATCAAACATTATTACCCTATGTGAATATATGATTATACAACTAGCATAACTCTACATCATGTACAACCAGAAGGAGGAGAAGTTATATTCCATTCATATATGAGGGGTCAAAATGCATTCTTCTGTCATGTATAGCTAATTAGGACAAAAAGAATAAAAATAATATTTTTAAAAAAGCAGGCTAAGTAAAAAAAAATAAAGGGTACATTGCAATAAATACCAAAAAGAATAAAAATTTAAAAAAATAAACAAAAGTCTGATAGAACTCATATGAGAATTCATCTGATCTGGGACTTTCAATAACTGCTTCAGTTTCATTGCTTAATATTGATCTGTTTAAGCTTTCTGTATCCTCATGTTTCAATTTAGTAGGTCATATATGTCCAGAAAATTGTCAGTATCTTTTAGATTTTGTAGCTTCTTGGAGTATAAATTTTCAAAATAAATTTTAATTATTCTCTGGATCAGTGCCAGTGGTGATAGCTCCCTTTTCTATTTTTTTTTTTTTTTTTCATTTGGGTCCTCTTCATCTTTTCTTTGGGTTAGTTTTTCTAAGGGTTTATAAGTCTTGTTTATTTTTTCAAAGAACCAACTCTTTATTTCATTAATCCTCTATATTGCCTTTATGAAGTCTCAATTTATTAAATTTGGCTCTGATTTTAATTATTTCATGTCTTCTGATTTTGACATTATTTGTTTTTCCTTTTCTAGGGACTTGTAATTTTAGATTATTTATTTGGAATCTTTCTCTTTTTAAATTTTAACGTAGGAACTCAGTGCTATAAGCTTTCTTTTTAGACCTGTCTTTATACTTTCCCAGAGATTTTGATATGTTATATCTATATTCTCATTTTTTCTAAGAAGCTATTATTTCTCCACTAATTTCTTCTTCAATCCATTTCTTAATTTAAAAAAATGTATCATTTAATCTCAAGGTGTTAAAATGCTTTTTCTGTTTTTTATATTGTCATTGATTTCTAATTTCATTACATTATAATCTGATAAGGTACAAGGAATTATCTCTATTTGGAGTATTTACTAAGATATACTTTGTGTCCTAAAATGTGATCTATCTTAGAGAAAGTTTCTCCACTGCAGTGTGCTACTGAGAAAAAAGTGAATTCAGTTGTCAACATGTGAAACATTCTATACAAGTTTGTTAAGTCCATTTGATTAATAGTAGTTTTAGTTCTGAAGAGTCCTTCCTTATTTTATGTCAGGATAAACTATTAATGTTGAAGAGGTGTGTTGAAATTACAATATTTAGTATTATAGTATTCTGATATATTTGTTTCATTTTTGGGGGGGTGGGGCTGGGGGTAGGTACTAGAGGTTGAACTCAGGGCCACTTAACCACTGAGCCACACTCCTATCCCTATTTTGTATTTTATTTAGAGACAGGGTCTCACTGAGTTGCTTAGTGCCTCATTTTTGTTGAGGCTTGCTTTGAACTCACGATCCTCTCAGCCTCCTGAGCCATTGGGATTGTAGATATGCTCTACTGTGCCTGGCTGAGAAGGGTTTATTTATGTACATAAATACATCATTGAAATAAATATTTAAAATCATTATAGCTTGTTGGATGATTCCCTTAAGAAGTATGAATTGGCCTTCTTTGTCTCTTGATTAATTTTGGTTTGAAATCTACTTTATCTGATATAAAGTAGCTACTCCCACTTGATTTTTATTTCCATTTGCATGATATATCTTTTACCCTCCATAGACCTTCAGTCTGTGGATATCTTTGCCTATGATTGGCTCTTGTTTTTTAATCCAATCTGCCAATCCATGTCTTTTGATTGAAGAGTGTAGACCATTTATATTCAGTATCATTATAGAGAAATATTTTATTTCCTGCCATTTTGGTTTATTTCTAATGCTTAATTCAGGTTCAATTCTCCTTTGAGAAGTTCCAGTGCAATTTATCCCTACATAGTTTTCATTTATCCCTATATAGTTTTCATTTCTTCTGCATGATATATTTCAGTAAGTATGCTTTGTAGGGCATGTTTAGTGGTTATGAAACCTTTTAGTATCTACTTCTCATGGAAGGTTTATATCTCATTTTCAATTCTAAAGGACAATTTTATTGAATATAGTAATCTTGGTTGGCACATATTTTCTTTCAGGACTTGGTATATATGATTCTAAGCCCTTCTGACTTTTAGGATATGGGTCAAGAAATTGATTGAAATCCAAATTGGTTTACCTCTACATGGGACCTACCATTTTTCCTCATGCATCTTTTAAAATTCTATTCTTATTCTGTATATTAGGTATTTTCAATAATGTGTCTTGGAGATGATATTTTTGAAATTGCCTTTTTGGGGTTCTATATGGATCTTGTGTTTAGAGTTCCATCTTGTTCATAAGATTTGGAAATTTTTCTAACATCATTTTATTGAATATTGTGTTTTCCTTTTGTTTGTATTTGAAGCCTTCTCTACCCCAATAAATCTTAAATTTGGTCTCTTAATATTATTACAGATTTTTTTAATATTCTGTTCATGCTCATTTGCTGGTTTTTCTTTATTGTCAGCAATATTTTCAAGATTATGTACTTTGTCTTCAAGCACTGAAAATCTGTCTTCACAGTGGTCTAATCTATTGGTGATGCTTTCCATTGAATATTTAATTTGATTTATTGAGTCTTTCATTTCCAGGATTTCAATTTTGTTCTTTTTCAGAATCTCTTTTTTTTTTTTTTTGAGATGATCTTTCCCTTCCTGTATTTTTTAAGTTAATTCCTTATGCCTTTTTAAATTTATTGAACATTTTAACTATGAACTTTCTAAATTCTTTCTCTGATGTTTCCTCCACTGTAGTATCAATGAAATCAGTTGCTGAAGTGTTATGGGCTATTTGGGGTAATTTATTCCTTTGCTTTCTTATACTTCAAATATGTTTACCCATATTTTGGGATGATTATTGCTTCTACTTTTATACAAGGACAGTTTTTTAGTTGTAGATGGACATAATAATTTTATTTTTTTATTCATTTTTATGTGGCACTGAGGATCAAACCCCTCACATGTGCTAAGTAAACATTCTACCACTGGGATAAAACCCCAGCCCCCAAGGGACTATTTAGTGAGCTTCTTTCTCTTAAGGGCTCTGGAGTGGGTGAATATCCAGGTGTTGATACTTTCTCTCAGTATGTGTGGTCTTCTGTTCCCAGTATTAGCACCACTTTAAGTGAAGACATGAAAATGTTTTTACTTCAGAGCAAAGCCATTAATGACCCTTAGGAAAACTCCAAAATGTGTTGATAATGTTCTCCACAGTTCCTCTACTCTACATATAAACTTGTAGTAATGTTCTGAAATAAACTGAAAAATTAGCTATTAAAGAGAATAAAATTCTATAACATTATATAGGGGTCAAAATGAGAGGAGAGAAAAACTGGGCAAGAGAAAGAGAAAAATGATAGAAATAAAATAATACATTTCATGGTATAAAAGAAAAAAGAGATGTATGGGGAGGGTTTGAGGCATTTGCAAGAAATGTAAATTTGAAAAATAAATGGCTAAGAGGAGCAAGGGCAAACCTGAGCTGTGGAAATGAAGATAGAATAATTCTAATTAATCTTTAAAACATTAGAAGAAATACAATCAAATATATGAAGGGATGTTTTAGTCAGCTTTTCATCACTATGACTGAAATACCTGATAAGAACAATTAAAGAAGGAAAAGTGTATTTTGGCTCATGGTTTTAGAGGTTCAGTTCATGGCCAACTGATTCCATAGATCTCTTCCCAGAACATTATGGCAGAAGGACATAAAGGAGGAAAACATCTCACAACATGGCAAGCAGGATGGAGAGAGAGAGAGAGAGAGAGAGAGAGGAGAGAGAGAGAGAGAGAGAGAGAGAGAGAGAGAGAGAGAGAGAGAGAAACCTCTGCTCACTAGGGCCAAAATATAATCTCAAAGTCACCCCCAGTGACCTCCCTCCTTGAGCCACACCTGATCTGCCTACAGTCAGAGCCCAGTTAATCCATATGTTTGGATTATTCTAGTGATTAGGTTAAGGCTTTCAATTTATTTTCCCCTCTGAAAATTCTTGCATTGTTTCACACATAAGACTTGGTGGGATACCTCATATCTAAACCATAACAGAGGAACTATATTGAGGTAGAACAGAAACTATTGAATTAAAATTTAGAGTCATATATCTGTGATCAAAGATGGTATTAGAACCATTGATAGTAAACCATGCCAAGGTAGAGAAAATTCTTATTGAGTCTTCCTGATTTGGATTTCATCTGGATTGTAGACCTTTAGAAGATGTCCATCACTCTTCAGCTTTGGATTCCCCCAGAGGTGTTGAGGCATACAAGCCACTTCCCTGGCTGTTATAGACTTTCCACCAGCCAGTTCTCAGACCTCATTTATCATTCCACAGGCCTGAGGCTTGATGCTCAGTGTGTGCTGTGCTGAATTTATTGGCTCTTTCTATTGTATGTGTGAGTACAGGATGCAGGGATCAAGGCTATTACTGTGACTGCACAGGACCCTGCACAGGTCCCTGCATACTTACTCCTCTTCACAGGACCCTCTTCTGAAAGGCATAGATCCTGGTGGCTGTCTGCAAGTGTGAGACCTATGGTTGTGGGTTTTCTATGGGTGGTCTGTTGTATAGAAGTGACCCCGCTTCCAACCAATGCAGATCTCCAGGGCACTGCCCCTGTGAGACAGAAAGAGACTTCGCTGGCTCACCTGAGTTCCCACTTTAAGAGGTTTTGAACTGCAGTTGCTCTCCCCTTAACTAACTGGGATAGAGATGTCTCTCCTGCCTGTGTCCAAAGTCCCATCAGTCCCATAAAAAAACAGATGATGTCCCCTCTGCTGCCCAGGACAGAGATAGTCATTCTTCATTGCACCTGGACTCTCTCACTTCCCAATACTGTGAATTGTGGGCATCCACTCCCGTCTTCAGAGCTCCATAGAAACTGTGTAGAATGCTGGGTTAAGTTAGTACTTCCTGGCAGTGACCAGCTCTCAGGTCTTCTGCTTCACCCTACTCCCCTTGTCTTTGGTGAGGGTGGGGGAATTTTAGCAACCTTCAGCTAGGAGTGATCCCTCTACAGGTTTCTTCTAGTGGGGTTATGGAGACATCCAGCTACAGTGAGTGGTACTCTTTCTGGTATTATTTGTTGCTATCTGAAGGTAGGGAGATGCCATGTTGATTTAATTTCTTCTAGGGAAGCTGGACAGCTGTAGACTCCACAAAATGGCTATCATGCCTCACGAGGCCTTCAGCCCACAATTTGGGTTAAACTATTTGACCTTCACCGACTCTGCTGCTCCTAATGCATTTTAATTTGGTCTGCTGTTCTTTACAGCTATTGTGAAAGAAATAAACCTAGGTGCTTTTCCTCTCCCTCTTTCTCTCTCTGTTGCCCCTCCTGCCTATCCCAATATTGGACTGGGTTCAGGATTAAAGAACTCTGCTCTCTCCAAGTCTCAGACTTATATTGGGTCTTAGAGCATAAATGCTGTCATCCATCTCTTCATTTCTCCATTCCTTCCACTACCTACTTTCTGGATTATAGAGGGGTTGCGGGGGAGAGGGGGAGAACTCACTAGCTCTGCTCCATCTTTAGGTTTCCTGGGTAGTATTATTTCCATTTTATAGATGAGGAAATAAAGGTAAATATGGTTTGAGCAACTTTATCAAAGCCATACACTTAATGAAACATGGAGCATGGATGGGTATGTTCGTTGTCATGCCAATTTGAAGAATAAAATCCATAGGCACAGTGTGAGCAATAAGCAATGGGATTTGTTAGAGTGATAGAAAGAATGAAAGAAAGAAGGGGGCAATATGGAGGGAAGGAGGAAGGGGAGATCCTGAAGAGGGAGAGGTCCCAAGAAAGGGATGTCAACTAGTATCTGTTGTCTAGAGGTTTGTATGGGTTTGATCTGCCCCTATAGGTGATTGAAGAGATGATCTGTAAGCACAGGATTCAGAAAGAGCCCAATCAGCTCTATTTTGCCTTCTTCAGCAAATCTGGATAAAACTTATTTCTAAGACTTTGTTAATGGAAAGGTGGGGGTTAGGGCTTGTTGGTGCAAGAGGAAGTACTTTAGAGGAGTACTTTGTAGTTGATCCTTGCTAGGGACTGTTAAAGAACTATTCTTGTGGCTAAGAATAGCTGGAATCAGAATCTTGATTTCCCAATACTCTTTTCTTCCTTTTTTCCTGCCCTATGGTTGGCCTATCTTCCTATATCATTAGTAAACTCTGATTTGGGAATTTATTTATTTATTTTGAAAAAGGGAAGTGTTTACAATGAGGTTGGGGGAAATTTTAGTCCCTGCTACCATAAATTGTTCAGTTCAGTTTCCCATATTTGGAGAAATCTGGGGGGTCAGTCAGCATATCTGGATTGTCTTGCCCTAGGAAAACCACCTTCTTTATCATACTATTTCCCTTGCCAACTAAGTATTGATTTGGGAATTTAAATTCAGGCCTTCTGGCTCTAGCACCCCCAAATTAACCACTTGCTATACTACCTGGAGTTTTCCATAACCCATACAATTTTACTCAACTAGCTCCTTTGATCTAGCAAGAATGTACATTGTTGTATAATTGATTTTTTGCCTGTATTTTCTTGCAAGCCAACAGGGCTGTTTCATCAGTCTCTACACACTGGAATATAAAAATAGGAAAACACAAAACTGAGGTAAGTCACGGAGTCTTACCTTAAACTTTGGAATAATGAATAATGAGATTGTTGACATTCGTCCCAGGAAACTCCTTTAATGAAATGACCTCACTGAACCTCAATTAGCTCTTTTATGCCTCCTTCCCAGTTCTAAGCCAACTTGATCAAGAGAAAACATTTATTCCTAAAAGAAGATGAAAACTATTATGACTTGTTGGCCTAGCCATGGAAATAGCCCTACTATTGTCACATACATGATTTTCATTATCAAAAGTATAATCTATATAAATCTTCTGAACCAACAAGTCAAACACATATTGAATCCCTCTATTTAAACATGTACCTCTTCCTTCTTTGATGTTCTTACTTAACTCTTTCTTCCTTCAACAGTCTTCTCTATAGTTTGCACAGTACTGCTAAGAAGTAGCAGCACTGCTATTTTGATACGTGACTTCATAATATTCTTTTTCCAGCAATTCATATGTAATTTCATATTCATAAATGTTAGAAAAATTCCTAGAAGATAAAGTGCACTTGGAAAAGAACCCAGTTGATCAAGAAACTTTCCTTTCTTAAAAGTTTTTAATCAGATCTTCTGTTTTATTTATTTATTTTTTTAAAAAACAAACAATTTTTATTTTCTACATATCTTGGTCATAATTCCCTTAAGTATGAAATAAGTTTTGAAGTGTTTCTGCATAATTCATTCTGAACATAGTGCACACAAACTGGCATTATTGGGGTATGCATATCAATTATTCATATGGAAATTAAGGATCATGGGACCCAGCATCACTTGAATATATAAAAGCCTTGCTGTCTTCTCTACAGTAGTACATATCTGGTGTCCTTATATTATCATTTCTTTGGATGGCATTTTCTAGTTCACCCAAACAAATGTCTAATCATATTAAGATCTTAACTTTTGCATTAGCTAAAACAATTAAGAATGTGAGAAGGCAGAAATTGTTAATATAAAACAATTATACTTACGGCTCATGTTTTTCAGTCCCCAGAAGTAGAAATATGTGACTTTGGATATTTTTCTTTATGAGCTGTATATTTTAAGCATTTCACCCCAAGTTATGTGCTTCTCATACTTGAGCCTTTTCTGTTTATATCCATTGATGTTTCCCTAAAGCAATATTTAAAGAAACAATTCCAAACTAAGGATGCAATAGGGTTTCCTTGATTATGACCTCCAACCCAACAATCCTCATCTCCATAGTGTGACTCTCACTGTTGGAGATAAAGGGAATTGAGGTAAAGACAAAGGAGTAATCATTAAAAGCAGTCATCTCAGGATGCATTATATTCCAAACTGCAAAAGCACTTTCTGAAACAAATGTGGAGGTGAAGCCTTACTTAAACTTTGGAACTGGCACAATGTCTTAGTCTTAATAGGTCTAGTAGATCACTAATCCCTGAGGCAGGGAATAATAACAGGAGGTGATTAGCCTGGTAGCCCTGGAAGGCTGACATGACAAGTATCAAATTGAAGTCAAGCATTGACAGGAAGAAAACAAATAAGAATATTAGTTGTTTGTGGATCTTTTACTTCAAAAAGATAGATGTCCTTATTAAAATGCTACCATCCTTCTGGGCTAATATCTGAGTTTGCAATTCACCTCTGGATGGACCTCTATAGAATTATAAATTGAAGAAAGTTGGCCTTTGACAGATATATGACAAAAAGATATTATCATTCCACTTTGTATACTGGTATCTTCTCAGGTGCCTTTGCCCACTGCCCAATCCTACAGTAATTCTTGTTTTCTTTCATCACCCTTCTGCTATCACTCAAAATTAAACCAAAACCAAACCAATAGCCAAAAACTTATTCTTAGACATTTTATGTAAAAATGAAATTGAAAGTGTTAGGCCCCCAGACCATTTTCACTGGGGAAAAAAAGGTAAAATTTTAAGAATAAAAATATTATCTGATCTGCTAGAATTCCAAGAAACATCAACCATAAGAAAGACACAAGCTTTACTCAAAGTGAAACTACCTGACTCCTTCACCTGGCATAGGTCATTACCTATTCATGGGACCTGTTCTGTTAAAAAATAAATTCTTGATAATAAGACATAATAGGATTAGAATCAATATCTATGTAATTTTAATATTCTAAATATAATGAAATTTCATACAAAGATGATACCAAGGAATGTGGAAATCAAATATATTAGATAAAGGGCATCAAGAAGTCACATACAAAAAAATTGAAATAGTTTAAGCACAAACTATCATCCTATCTTGTCTCTTAACTAGTACTTCTTTATCTAATACTGCAAGTTTATTCATACCTAAAAGGGTACTCTTTTCAGTAGCATTAGTGCCTCTCCTAGGCCTTTTTTTTTTAACTTGAGTGAGACTTCTTCAAGCATCCTTACACTGACCTCCTTGACTTTCTCAGAAGGTCAGCAAATAATTTGAGATTATAACAGAAAAACATCTAGTTGGAGTGAGCAATTGAAAACAGCCTAAGGGGAACAACATTGTCCAGCAGGATGTGTTTGTCATATTCCTGCTCTTGACTGTCCTGCCAATATTGATTTCCTGGAATCTGGAGATGCCATGATCTGGAATCCTGCTTCATGTTGATTTCTAGTTGCTTTCTTCCCAATATAGCCAGTTTTTTAGAAGGCTTGATGCAAATTTTTTAAATCACCAATTTCTATTATATTTTTTCCTGAGTAGTTTCTGCCTATTTCCTTTTTTATAAATGCCTCTGTTTTTTAAGCCAGTGGTAGTATAAATTTCCTGAGCTGATTTATATTTCTCTATAACTCTCCAAAATTGATGTAATGCTTCCCCAATTAGAACAACTACTTCATAAAATCCCACAATTCCTCTAAGACTCCAAATATTCTGTTTTCCACTTTAAAATTTCACATTTATATGGGTCCTCACTGAATCCACAATCTGGCTCTGTCTTCTATTGTACCTTGAACTGTACATTATTTTATATGTTTGGGTTTTGTTTCCCCAGTTACACTGTTTAGTTAAAGAAAATCAGCTTCAGAACCTGACACTAATGGTGTGGCTTTCCCAACTCCAAAACAGGCACTGAACCACAAGGTCAGTATTTACACAAGGCCCATTTAATTTCATTCAGGAGTAAGGACTCATAAAGTACTTTTTGATTTTATTAAAATCAAAAATGGATAAATGTTTCCGGGGAAAGCCCTTCTGGTTGAGGGTGGGGGATAAGGAATAGCAAAATTTAAGACATGGAAAAATGTTTTGAGTTTACCTATAAAGGTATAGTTGGCTTTCTCTAGGTAACTTGGAAAAGGGAGCTTACATCTTTACCTCCCTAAATTGAAGTTAGACATTTGAAAGGCACAAACCCACAAGAATATAGAGAATGTAAGAAAATAGAGCACATAAAAACTTTCAGAAGGTGGAGAATACATGGATACATCATATCTGAATTGACAGAGTGGGAAAAATAAAATCTGAGTCCTTGCTCTAGGAAAATATAAGAAACAAGCTGTTTCACACTCTAGAGAGAATTAAAGGCCCAGAGTTCCCAGAAGGAGTATCAGATTAAATTCTGCATAGTCAAGCAGTCAGATGCTTCAGATATCCCCCCAAAGCCCATTCCTCCAGGCCTCATCTCTTCCCTCCATGTTCTTGGACACCAGAGTAGAAAATGATGGGAACAACAAAATAGTAAAAGGCATCGATTGTTGAACCAAAGTAAACTGTGACCCCTTCCATCCACTTCCCCAGTTTAATGCCCAGATTGCTGGTGTCCTCCTCCTCAGCATGTGGAAGATAAGTGGAAGATTTCGCTTTAATTCACAATTCTAAGGGAAAAAAATACCATGATATTTAACAATACCCCAGTGAAATACTAAGTCATTTGCCTTATGATCCTCAATAAAATTCTCATACAGAAAGCTTCCCATAAATTCTCTGGATCTTGATTTCTTAAGAATGAATCAAGCCAGACATGGTGGTGCCTACCTGTAATCCCAGCAGCTTGGGAGGCTGAGGCAGGAGGATCGCTAATTCAAAGCCAGTTTCAACAATGGTGAGGCACTAAGCAACTTGGTGAGATCCTGTCTCTAAATAAAATACAAAATAGGACTGGGGATGTGGCTTAGTGGCCTAGTACCCTGAGTTCAATCCCCAGTGCCTAGAAAAATAAAAAGAATGAATCAAGCTGGGCATGGAGGAACATGCATGTAATTCCAAAAGCTGGGAGGCTGAGGATCACAAGTTCAAGGCCAGCCTGAGCAATTTAGGGAGACTCTGTCTCAAAATAAAAAATATAAAGGGCTGGAAATATTACAGTGTACCGCACTCCTATGAGGTTCAATCCTAGTACTGAAGAGGGGGGAAAAAAAGAAGAATTAAAAGTCAAGGGAAAACAGTATTTTGGGAAAACCTCCATCATACAAAACAGACACCAATAAACAGGCTTAAAAAAAACACAAAAAAATAATTGCAAGAGAAATAATGTAGAAAGTCAAATAAACAGAATAATAAATGTATAATTCATATGCTTATTTATAAACAGAGTATTATAATAAGAAATAAGGCAATTCTTTGGTCTCCTAACCACAGTTATTTCAATGGTAGTGATAACAACTCTCAATAATATCTTGTTTACTTATCAAGTAAATTCAGGGTAAATTATCTCTCCCATTTTTATTGAATTATGGTCCTCTTTGTACTAACTTGTATATTCAGACATCAAACAGTTGTTAAGGGTCTTATTTAATTCTAACTAAGAGCTTCCTTCTAAAGCAAAACTTCAGCATTTTCTAAACAATATCCTGAGCTCTCTGAAGTAGCTTCTCCACTGTTTTCTTTATCTTGTTAGGCAGGCTTACTTCTTAGAAGTCCTCTCTTTTTGGTGATCATTCCTCAGACCTAATGTCATCTCCTGAATCATCTGTTAGATTTTTCTTTACAATCTGATTTTCTATGGGATGTTTTAGAACGAATATTGCAGGTTAAATATAATTTACTTGGATATTTCCTCATATTGTCACAAAGACCTATTAGTAAATTGATAGGTATATACAAAATGGATCTCATTCTCTAATTTTTTCTTATGTATCAAGATAACTTAAAAATACCCTCAAATTATCCATCTGAATGATTCAGCTGATTATAAATATATAAGCCTTAACAATCTAAACTTTTGTCATTGGCAAAATGTCATCTATTCATCTTAATAGATGCTCAGTTGAATAATCTCATCAAACTGTATTATGTTTTGTGGTGTGGGTTAATCAAAGAATAAAAAAATAATTTAATGTTTAAATTTCTTCCATGAAAAATGATTATGCTGTTCTAGTATTAAGTTGCCGGCCAACGGTCATGGCTTCGAGGTGTACAGGGAAGAATATATTACTGTCTGAAGAGTTTGGCTTTGTGTTCTGATATCAGTTTCATAACACTCAAACACCCCGAGGCTCAGTGATCAGAATTTGGTGTTTACAGACAAAACTTGAACAACTATCTCAACGGAAAGAATAAAAGTTTTTCACCTTGAACCTAAGATACTATCATTAATTTCAAAGACAATCTATTAAGAAACAGTGGAGGAGGTAAAAAAAAAATTATTTTCATCATGCTCAAAGCCTAGAGTTATTGTCTGATTGTCATCAGAGTATCGATTTCTCCACTATTTCTCTTTCGACATTGAGCATATTAAGGTCAATTATAAAAACCAGTTGAAAAGTGCATTCAAAATAAAAGCACAAGGATCTCAGAAAGGATTTTTGTTGTGTGTAGTTCCCATTTTGGTATTTCACCTTTCCCTTGATGTTTTGTGAGTTGTGTTATTTTTTATTTTTTTTCCAGGAAGCACCACTGAAGAAAAGCATGGCTGGTATCACAATTCCAGCTGAGCTTCATTCACTTTGATTCACCCCAGAACCAGACTCAATGTCTACAAGCAATGTGAACTGGAGAGCTGAACAATTAGCTACAGACTTTTGTCCCTGAAGCTGCTCTTCTCTCACTTGTTTTTTAGTGTCATGATTATCAGAGCAATTACTTCTTTTCCAGTGTATTATGTCGCTCTATCTTAATCCCTGTGGCACAAATATTTAATAAAATGGTCTCAGGGTGGTAGAATTTCATTGCTGAGAAAACACAGCTTCTGATTTTAGTAGTAAAATAAAGAAATAAATTTTATGTATATCTATAATATCTTGCCTGAAAGCTACACAAGCGAGCACAAGAGGAGTCTTAACAATTTCTATCAGAATATTTCAGGTTGTGTCTCTGAATGTATTTTCAGTAGAGGAGAAAATAGCTTTGAATTTGTGTGGCAGTTACCCTGTGGAAAGAGGATTAACTCTCCAGCACCCCAAATTTTGTTCAGATGTCAATACCGCCGATGTCCCAAATGCACCAAAGAGATGTGAAGGTTCAGTATTTGGAGAGACTTCCTGGGAGGACAAAGTGATTCAGATGCAGGTTCAAAACAGCTTGAGAGAACAGAAAAGTAGACTGGTTTGGAGTACTTATGGTGTTTGAAGCAGGGGAGTTGGGCTGAGGACAGGTGCTGGTGGGGCCTATGTGGTTTGGAACTCCTTATAATGCTCACGGGAGGAGCACTGGACTTTCTTTATCAGATTGACCAAACTTCTAATTGGGAAGGAGATGTATATTTTAAAACTTCAGAAATCTACAGTCAGGCTCTTTGTTGTAATTTTCTTATATCATTCCCTTATACTGAATACTTGGTATAGATATACCAAATATAAATATATTACATAATATATTTAATATAGTTTATTAAATATAAACTTATAATAAATATATACCCCTCTATTTATATATAAAATAGCAACAGTTAATAGGCTATGAGAATATAGGCTTTACTAGGCTATATATAGATACAGATATAGATATACAAGTATAGATATACTAGTATATATAATATATGATATATTAATAATAGTATATATACTAGTAAGATAAATATATACTATATATAAATAAACATATATATGTGAGGTATTCATTACCATGCTTATTAAATAGATAATAATATACAAATTGTTATCTATAATAATTATTTTGCCTACTATTCTAATTATGCTATTTTTATTTTTCAGGGTGTTGGTTTATTGCCTATGTTGATACAAAGGAAAGGTTTTAAAACTTAGTATGTACAAAAAAACTGAAAGGAAAATCTTGTTAAAATAAATATCCCATAGTTTCTGATTGAATTGATCTGAGGTGAAGTCCAAGAATTTGCATTTCTAACAAGGTCCCTTAATTATGCTGATGTCATCGATTCAGGGACCATACTTCCAAAGTGTTTAATTTAGATTCTGTTGGTTTTAATAATTTTCTTTCTCAGAATTTTTCCCTAAGATGTTATTCAACTCTTTGAGTATTAATGAATATTAAATTTGAATTGTTCATATTAAAAGGCAAAAACATTTTAATGATGATTTCTGCTGAAGAGTAATTTTGTTATTTTCTGGTGAACACATAGCCTATACTAGTATAGACTATTAACTGTTGCTATTTTAGTTTTCATTAATTGATACTAAAATATGATATTATAGCTTGATAAATTGTGACATTGGATAGAAACTCATAAAAATATGTATGAACTGTGACAGTCTTTCTGGAGAGTATTCAGAAGATTGAGTAGTTAATTTGAATGGGTAGATCTTGAAAACTTTGGTGGCCTTGGATGAGTTCCATTGGTACTTGAAATTTCTTACTACTTTTGGATTTAGTCTTTAGTTTTTTAAATTTTAACACTATAATACTGGACATAGTAAAGGGTTATGATAGACTAGAAAGATCAGGACTAAGAGTCAGGAAATACAGAAATATTTTAGACTTTGTGGGTTACATGGTTACTGTTGAAACTACTAAATATCACCATTGTGGCACAAAACAGTCACACTTGAACAAAATCTGTGTTCCAATAAAACTTAGTAAGATCACATGGCTGGATTTACTCCACAGGTTATAGTTAGACTTTTTATTTAAACATAGGTATTTTTCATTCATGAAAGAAACAGGTTAGACTGGTTTTTAGTACCTCACTGGTAGCAAAGATTCTGAAATTCTGTGACTGGATGAATCTTGCTCATTACTTATTGATTTTGTTCTCACTAAAAAATATTAAGTACTTACATATCAAACTCATCACATAAATCATATCACACAATGGAAGGGGAAGTTCAAACACTTTTCTTGCAGAGATGACAGCATGTATTCTAATTGCAGGTAAACTGTTAGATAATAGTAATGGATAAAAAAGCAATTACCAGCAATTATTCTAAGCAGATACACTATGTCAGAAATAACATTTTATTATTTTCTAAGTAGTAGCAATAATATGGTCAATATAATTATTGTTGTAACAAAAAGTCACATGAGTGTTTGTTCACACAGAAATAGGGATTGGGATTTGTAGTATACGGTCTTTGACTGTGATGGACTATGAGTAAAGGCAATGTTCATAATTTGAGAAGGGAAAACAACATTCAAGCAAGAAGCAAGAATGTCAGGATTGGAATCCTTGCTTCAGAGATGATGGGGTTTCCAGATGTATAGATAGGATCACGAATGTGGAGTTTCATCTAGAGAACAGATTTGCTGACAGCAAGGGACCAGAACTAAGGAAGGCAGAGTTAAAATTTCTCAAGCAAATTACCACTGAGGAGTAGAGAGTGAAATGGGGATCTGGGATACAACTGTTGGGTTATTACAGGAGTGTCCTCCTAACTATAATGGTTTTGACCACCACTTTTCATATGGGACATAAGAGTGAATAAGTGACAAAATGCATAAGGAAATAAATAGCGTGGGGTTGGGGGCAGTAAGTACCTGTGAGCTCTGAGGAGCAGGAGAGAACTGGGTGCTCTGAGAATCATCATAATTTTAGAACCATCATGTTGATTGCCCATCCAACTTCTCCACTCTTGATAAAATAATTTATTGTACAGTTTTATTATCTGTCCACACTTTCCTACACCATGCAGGAGAACATCTGTCTCCTCTGAATTACTAAAAATAATTGGTATACTTAACACTATATATATGATAAGAGACAGTGATAAGAGTTACAAAAAATTGATTTGTATTGCTTTTAACACATTTTAATATATTACCTGTACTTAACATAAGCTTGGTATTTAGTATATGATGAATACATTCATCATATTTTAAATAATCTGAAAACTTTAGTGAATTAAAGTGAGTTGGAAGATTCAATTCACTTTCTGTGTCCACCATTCTCTGAATTTTCATTTTGACTTTGGCCTGAACCTCAGTATTGTCATTAACTATGGAAAACATAGGCTATCAGTCCAACTTGTTATTCTCTGAGGAATATTTTTCCAAATATTATCTGTATCTGCCACAGTAGTTTTCATTAAAACATAGAATGAAAAGGAAGTCTTTTAATCTTATGTTACAGTCAAGTTTAAAATGGGAATGTTTTTTCATGTTGTATAGTAACTTTCATACCTGCTTTTTTGTATTTGTTCAGAATGGGGTAAAATGTGATCATATTTATGTTCTATGACAGAAATCTTGAGTTTACGAGGCAAATTCATTTCTACTAAAATGAGATGTATACATATCATTTATTTCCCTAGATATAAGAATCTTAAATTCTAATTCGAGAGCCTAGAATAATCTATAATTTTAGCAAAAGAATTGTCATGATTCCATCAAAGGCAGATTAAGAACTAAGAATTTTGATATTTCTATTAAAAAATTTGTGTTAATAATAACAGCGAATTGAAGTGTCAATGTATTACAGATTATTAATATCATGGGTCAAGATGAATCCTGGCTGGGCTCCCCTTCCCCTTACTTCAGTAACTTTTTTTCCCCAAAAATTCTTCCTGACCTAAAAACATGATTTTTTTCCTGTCCAATATTTTTCAGTGTTTATATGTAGTCAGAGTGATAATACCCAAGTAGTTTTTATATTATGCAATGTCTTCACAAGATGGCTTCTTCCTCTGTGTTCATTCTAATCTCCCAGGACTTTGTGTCTCCTGAAACTTCAAAACTGAAAAACATTGAATTGCTTCTAATTCACTAAAAAAAAAAAAAAAAGAAAGAAAGAAAAAGAAAAAGAAAGAAAGAAAGAAAGAAAGAAGAGAAAAGAAAAAAGAAAGATAAAAAGAGGAAAGAAAAACTGATGCCAAATTCCTTTCTAATGGGTATACTATTTGTTCCACTTGAAATGCTTTCATATTGACCGCTTAGACATCTTTTATGCATTCTTTTCATCTTAGCCCAAATATTTTGACTTCCATGGAATATTCTCAGACTCTCACTAATGGAATGGGTATGTTTTCTTCTTTGTTCCTGTAACCTTAGTACACAGAAACACTCCAAATATGTCATATTGTTATTAATTTAACATAATATGCAGGAATTGAAGGACTGCCTTTCAGTAGTTTGTGTTGCGAGAGCATTCTCCATGGATTTATAACATTACAGGCTTTCTGAACAGAGGATGCTATTAAGGATGTTTGCATAACAGACGACCCGGAAAGCTGGGAAACTGTTCTCCTAAATATAAAATCTTCAGCCATAAAGATGTCTTCACTCTTTGCCCTAGAGAGTTATTAGTGAATGTCTCCCTCTGGAGAAGAGGGTGGTCACAGGTGCCAACATGCTAGGAATGCTGTGACTCCTAAATTTAGGGTCCTCCTCTGGGATGTAACCTCACCCCTACCACATTCCTCCTCTTCCTGTTGTCCTGTTTCACTTTGCAATAATAATTTCATTCCCCAAGGAATGGAGCTGGCCTTCTATGGATTAAGATCTCTGAAACCATGAGCCCTCAAATAAACTCTTCCTTCTTACAGTTGTTCTGGTCAGATCCTTTAGTCACAGCAGTGAAAAAGCTGACTAGAACAATATTGAAACTGACCACAAAGATTACACCAATCTTCTGTCTAGCACATCTTCTAAGATATCTGCACTTATTATTGTTTCTGAGTTATTTTATCATTTTGTCCTGAAAACAGTGAGTAATGCGAAAGATTCCTTATCCATAGAAAAGCAAATGAAATTTGCTCTGTGTTATTGATCAGGTTAATATCTATTTGTAAATTTATGTCAACATTGTAGATTGCCTAAATTACTCAAAGTTTATATCTTCTACATTTATACATGTGTTACTTGGAGTTTCCTTTGAATTGTTTATACTGTTTTCTTGGCACCACCATTAATAAATATATTAGATAATAATCTTGGATACATATTTATTTTATAGTTGTAGTACTAAAGTGATTATTTTGACTGGTTTTAAAAACATTATTCTTTAACACCAGTGATTCTTTAACAACATGAACATTTGGGGGTTGTGTGTGAGAGACAGAAAGAACTCTCCGTGTATGTGCATGTGAAAAATCTATTCTATATTGCTGTTTCAGATTTTTCCCCCATTTTCCTTTTTTTTCAGATATTTCAACTCTATAGATCACAGATGTCTCTAATCACTGCAATATTTAGATTACTCTGGGTTCTGTTCTTTAGTATGGATTGTAGATTTTATAGAATTTAAATGGGGCTGGAAAAAAAAAACTTGTATCATGTAGACAAAAGAGACCCTAACTTTGACCAACATTTTTCATTGTTAGACAAAATAACAGATATTTTGATTTTTGTAAATAAATAAGTGAATATTTTTCAAGGTATTTTTTTTAAGGGAGACTGTAGATAGCCATGTGGGAATGCCTTGCAACAATGCGTCATATCCCTGCCATGACAAAACTGAGCTCCCAGAAGGCATGAACATTTGAACAGTTGTTGAGAAGGTTCCTGCTACTGGCTACAGATCTTGACAAAAGCAAACTTACCTCCAGGAAATGATGAAGTTCTTTATTCCAAATTCCCTTGAATAGAGGACTAGAAAAAAATTTTGCACACTTACAAAAAAATATTCAGAACATGAAAATAGAGCAATCCCTTAATCACTATCACTATACAGATTTACCCTTCTTCTATAAGAAATATTGATAATTAAAAATCAAAATTTGGGCTAGGGTTGTAGCTCAGTGGTAGAGTGCTCGCCTAGCACACGTGAGGCACTGGGTTTGATCCTCAGCACCACATAAAAATGAAATAAAGATATTGTGTCTACCTCCAACTAAAAAATAAATATTTTTAAAAAATCAAAATTCAAATATACAGAAAGATTTCTATACTAAAAAACAGCAGCAAGTTAGCAATGTCCACTTTTAATAATAACAAAAACTAAGCTCTAGGCCTGACTCAGACTTAATCAGTTTTTTTCCACTAATATTTTTATCTATTCTAGGATCTCACATTGCACTAAGGTGTTGAGCCTCTTTAGTTTCCTCCAGTCTGTGACAGTTCTTCAGTCCTTCCTTGTCTTTCATGACTTTGATACTTTTGAAGAGTAATGGTCTGGTATTTTGTAGACTGTCCCTCAATTTGGGGTTGCATGATATTTTCTCTCGATGAGCTCATCACCCCTAAACAGCAATACGCTACAGGGAATAATACCACAGAGGTGGTGTGACCTCATAGGATCAGAGAGTGCATGGTGCTGATAGTCTACTTTACTTGTGATATTAACCTTGACCATTTGTTTACAGTGATGTCTTCCAGAGTTTTTCAGTACATAGTAAACACTGCTCTCTCTATAATTAGGAAGATATATATTTTTAAAGCAATACTGTGAGTCTATGCAAATAGCCTGTTTCTCATTCAACTTACATCTACTCATTTTAGCATCCATTGGTAGATAGATTTTGTCTATAGCCATCATGAACAAAAATTTCTAATCACAATTTTCTTCCTTCCCTTTTATGTGTATTAATTAAAATTCTACTCTCAGGGGTTGCCCCCTCCTCACCTATCATTTTTCTGTTCAGTTGCTTATGGAGATTTTATTTTTGAGTTAAATTCTAATACTTCTGAAATTTATTTTATGATCAATGTTTCCAACTCTGGCCACTTCGTAGTCTTTCAGATTGACTCCTGTGGCTTTCAGTAGATTCTTCCCCCTTTTCTTTTTCTTGGTTCTTTTTTATTTTGGGGGGAGGGGGGTTGGTACTTTCTAGCACTGGAATATACTGCAGTCATCTTACATTTTCCCTGATTCAACCCTGAACTGAGTGTTTCCCAAAGAGCCCTGGTCCTCTTAGTGGAGTATGAAACACTAAACCTGAAAATTTGATAAAGGATAATCTTCATAGTTTTATGCAGGATTTTCCTAGATGTTCCTAACTGGATAAATTTCTTGAGATTTTGTTGAATGTTTCCATGAATTTAGAAAAACATTAATAGGTTTATATTAATATTAATGAAGATGTCTCTGATTTCATTTCTTCTGGGAGGAGATACATTCCCTGGGAATAAAAGCAATAAGGGAAGAGAAGGAAATTTCAAGTCTCCAAAAGTCAGTCAATATTTATTGAATTCTAACTTATAAAGAGTACTTTGGGAAATACTGCAATAAAGTTAAAGATGTAGCTGCTGCCCTTAAGAAGCTATAGTGTCACAGTGAGACCAGGACAAACATTTAGCAAAAGAACAAGTGCTAGGGAATGATGGGATCATGTGGGTCACACTTTACTTTTCATTCCAATGTTTCAACATCATATTTCTCCTTCAATTATTTTTATTAGATCTCCTCTTATATGAAAGAAAGCAGCAGCTCACTTTATGTATGTATGTGTGTATGTATTTAGCTATTGGGGATTGAACCTCTGGAAGCTTTTACTAAAGAATATACCAGTCCTTTTTATTTTTTATTTTGAGACAGGGTCTTGCTAAGTTTCTAAGGCTGGCCTTGAACTTGCAATCCTTCTGCTTCAGCCTCTGGAATAACTAGCTGAGTAGCTGGGATTATAGGCATAAGCCATAGGACACAGCTAAAATTCATACTTTTAAAGCATGAACAAAAATTCCATTTCTCCAAGAAATATTCCTTCAAGAGCTTTTAATTCTTTAGATATTTTTGAACAACTGTTGTGTGAAAAGTAAAGACAAAAATTACAACAAGGGCATAGCACAGTGGCATATGCATATAATCCAGTGGTTTGGGAAGCTGAGGCAGGAGGATCATGAATTCACAGCCAGCATCAGCAACTCAGCAAGACCCTGAGCAACTCAGGGAGACCCTGTCTCTAAATAAAATACAAAAAAGGGCTGGGGATGAGGCTCAGTGGTTAAACTCCCCTGGGTTCAATTCCTAGTGCAAAAAAAAAAAAAAATTACAACAAGGTACTGAAAGCATCCTCTTTGACTTTAAGGAAATTTCAATTCATGGCTGCTAGAGGCCAATCTTCTGTCACCTCCCAAAGCCATGGTTATGTTTTTTCATTTAATTTTACAAATTTTGAAAACACTTTTACAATGACAAATCCCTGAGAGTATGTGTAAATTTCCTGTTTGCATTGTTTTCCAGAGAGTCTATGTGGGTTCATTTCTTCACACTATCTCAGACACTTTGTTGAATGAAAAGTATATATCATAATTTCTTTTATCTTCACAACATTGACCCCAGTGACATTTAGATAATAGGTGGATATAAAATGTTTATTATCTTTGCCAATATCAAGTGCATTTCATAAGTAGAATATAAAGAACTGCCCTAGTTCTCTAATTGCTAAAAGGCAGATAATACCTTACAGAGTTATTGTAAGGATGAAGTGAATGGCTACAAGTAGCATTTAGAAAGGAACTCAGAATGTAGTGAACATTTAGTGCTATTAATTTTTAACGTGAATTTATGAGTCACTTTAATATTATATGTGATAAAGAGCATGCACTTTGTGTACTAGGCAAAGTGGTAGCACTGAGAAAGGAAAGCAGCACATTCAGATTTGGATCGCTAGTTTAATTTGAGGCCAGATGCCAGTTGTCACTCTGGCCATTCTTCTTGTTTCTGTTCAACATTCACATACAAATTTAATTTTTTCCTGCTGCAAAACATTTGAAGAAATGAAATACTGAAATAAAATTATTTATGAGACAGTGTATGGGCAAATAAATTGGTATTGGATGAGTACACAAAAGCAGTTCAATAGAGACACACTAGTCTTTAAACAATTGATGCTGGAGTAATGGAGATCCATTATGAATTAAAATAGGACTGTTATGGTTTGAATGTGAGGTGTCCGACAACAGCTTATGTCTGAGACAATGCAGGAAGATTCAGAGGAGAAATGATTGAGTTATAAGAGTCTTAACCCAATCAGTGAATTAATCTTGATAGGGATTAACTCAATGGTAATTTAAGTGATAAGGTGTGGCTAGAGGAGGTAGGAATTGGGCCATGGCTTTGATGTATATATTTGTATCTGGCGAGTGGAGTTTCTTTCTCTGCTTTGTGATCACCATCATGTGGGCTGCTTCCCTCAGCCACACTCTCTACCATGTTGTACCCTCACCTCAAACCCTGAGGAATGGAGCTGGCTGTCTACATATTGAGACCTCTGAAAACATGAGCCCCCAAATAAACTTTTCCTCCTGTACAATTGTTCTAGTTGGGTCCTTTTAGTCACAGCAGTGAACAATCTAACTAAAACAAGGATCAATATGCCTTTTTAAAAGGACCTAAATACACCTTCGCAAAAAAAAAAATTACTCAAAGTGGTTCACAGACTTAAATATAAAACACAAAATTATAGAACTTTAAAAGAAAGAAAGAAAGAAAAACTAGAAAAAAATCTAGGAAACTTGGAAACTTGGGTTTGATGATAAGTTTTTAGATTTAACATCAAATGAGTAATATATATATGCAATACGTATTTATCTGGATATTATATATGTATATTGATAAGTTGAATGTTATTAAATTTAAAATTTTCCACTCAGCAAAAGCCACTGTTAAGTGGATGAGAAGATAAGCTACAGACTTTCATCTTTTGACTTTTGCCATCAAAACAAGATGATAATAATATTGATAAACAAGGTGATAATAATATTGATTAGAATGGCTAAAATGAAACAAAAATATTGCAATATCAATTGCTGATGAAGATGTGAAAAAACAGAAACTCTTATACTATGTTGATAGATATGCATATGGGTTCAGCTATTGTTTAAGACATTTTGGCAATTTCTTACGAAGATGAACACTGTCTTCTCATACAGATCTATTGTAGAGCTCCTAGTGTTTGTCCAACAGACATAAAAACCTGCATGTGAAAGTTTATAACAATGTTATTCATAATCACCAAAGGCTGGAGGCAACTATGGTGTCCTTCAACAGGTGAATGAACTGTGTATGTTCTCACAACAGAATCCTTTCAGTGATAAAAAGAAATGACTTGTGAAGACACAAACTAACATGGCTGAATCTTAAATGCATGTGGGTAAATGGAAGAAACTATTTGGAAAATACTATACCTTATATTATTCCATTATGACACACTGAGAAGGCAAAACTGTAGAGGCAGTAAGCAAATCAGTGATTGCCAAACATTTGGGGAGAGAGAGAAAAAGAGAAATAACTGTTTCCCTGTTAATCATTGCATCATTTTTCTTATAATTTTATAAATTAAATTCAAGTGCTATTTGTCAAGTTTTGCATATTCTTCAACTTTAAAAATGAAAACATGTCTACTATAACTAGTTTTGTTCCTCCAAACAACATCAAAATAATCCATTTTGTTATCTACAACAATATTTTATTCATTGTACTCTTGTATAAATTAAATGTATGGCTATAGCATAATTTAGTTGTTTAATCTTCTAGTGATAAGATTATTATTCTCAGTTTCTCCCCCACAGATTTATTATATATAATTTTAGTTTTACTGTGAATGGCCAAAAGTGGTATCAAAAAAGTGAGTTAGGTACATTTTTACTTTACCATATAATATCAAATCCTTGTTGAATCTATGGTCCCAATATGTAATGCTAAAAGGAAAATAAAACTATTTCTGATTTTCCCCATTCTATTTGTTTCTAATTGTTACAAAGATGTGAGGTGTGAAATGACATTTCATGTTGTTATAAATTTATGTATTGATGAGGTAAAGATGTTTACAAAAAAAAAAATCTAGTTTCTTTTCTGTGAAATAACCTTTCAAAATTTTTGTTAAGATACGAATTTGTTTGGAAATGCACTAAAACAATAAATCAATTCAGGATTCATATTTAATACATTTAAGCTTCCCATATACATATAAAATATATTTATTCATGTATTTTAATCTGTTAAAATATTTTTCAATAGTTTCTTATATAAATCTTTTATATATCTTGTTTCAGATTTCTTTGTAGAATTCTTTCATGGGAGATGTTTGACCACTGCTTCAAATTCAATTTGGTTAAAGCTATTAAAGTTTTCTGTCCTACTGAGTAATCACAATTTTATTAAATTTTCTATTTTTAAAGCTTTCACATTTATTGGCATATAATTATTATAACTTCATCTTATATTTCTAGTTCTGCCTGCCTGTTTCATTTTTATGAAGCTTACTTATGCTGTCTCTCCTTTCTAAAAAGTCAATCAAAAGGTGTTTGCCAATTTTATTGATCTTTTCAAAGAGCTTATATTTTGATTTCACTGATTATTTTATATTTTTCCTCCATTTTATTAATATCAAATGTTCCGTATTTTCCCCCAGCTGATTTTCCAATCCTTTCTTCTGTCTTTTTTACTTGAATGTTAAGCTTATATATTTCTATTCCTCCTTTTTGTTTTTAAAGTAAAAAATACAGGGGGCATTCTTTTCATCTTCATATCAATTTTGATATGCATTATTTTCATTATCCTTTAGTTCAAAATATTTTCGAACAGTTTATTATTATATTTACTGGTGTCCCCAGTGCTTCCCATCTGGATCCACCCACACATTTGACAGGAAGCCACACTTCTCTGAGTTGTTCCCAGCCTGTGAGTGGGCATGGTTAGCACTCTACTGCCAGCCTATTTCTTTGAGACACAGAAGTTAGCTAATGGGACTCGGGAACTCTCCACTGGCATGACTACAAACATTTTAACCACTGCACTTCAGTTTAAGAAGTTTCCTACCCAATTGTTTTTGTTTCCCTCTTTCTTTAAATGGTGTCAGATATCACAGCTCATCCCATCTCTTTGTGCTTCTTCTTTCTCTTAAAACATTTTAGTGGCTGACAAGGCGGCCACATAACCTAATAAGCAATTTCTCCCTTGGGCTTAAGCAACTTCTGTGAACCTAATAACTGAAATGGATAAAGAGAGTAGATCAGATCCTATATATATAGTTAACCCACAAAATCAATTTTTTATAACTTCCAGTTTAAAAGTGAAAGTTTGAAATGTATTTTAAGGCAATATTGTTTCAAAAATAAATACACAAATAAGTAATAGTAAGAGATCACCCCAAAATATTAATGCTGTGAGTTTTGATAACTTTATTATTTCTGTATTTCTTGGTAACCATTTTTGATTAGTTGTCATTCATTCATTGAGGAAAGATCTTACTAAATTGAGAAGGCTGAAGTTACCTAGTGAAGTTATATAGGATCAGTTACAATGTTACTTCTTTGATAAAAGTCATACTTACACTCAGAACCCTGGGGCTGAGCAGCAGGTACTGGATTCTCCTCCAGCACACAGAAATGTGCTCAGTTCCTCTTGTAACTGAATTGAGATTGTTATGCAAAGTAGGGGTTCCCAGCCAAGATATTAACATGGGATTGGTTTCATATCTACCCAGTTGTTAATATTCTTATCTATTTTTATCATTCAATCAATAGCTTTGTTATCTGAATGGAACTTGAATTTCTATCTTTTCTTTCAATTACTACTCTATATTCTTTAATTTAATTGGTTCTCAGCAGTGGTTTAGAAATCATTCTTTGGTAGTGTTACAGAGCGAGATTCACCTGCAGAACCAAAGTAACCTTTGGGATCTGTGACCACCAGTTCTTGCATCTTGCCTAAGAATTTCAAGTGAATGCCACATAGTAACAATGGGGATCTTATTAGAAGTTGGAAGGAAAAAGGGAAATGAGACCCTCTCAAGAATGAAAGAGAGAGTTGGGTGCTCTCAGAGAGAAGGCCAGAAGTTTATTACCCTCCAGGAAGTTTCCAAAGAATCCTGTCCAGATCCATCTTTCAACTTTTGAATAAGAGCAGGATTGCATCAGACTTTCAAGTCCCCATTGCATATGAATTTACCCCATGGTGGGAAATTTAACTATTATAATGACATGCTAAACACCCAAAGGCAACTCTGGGTCATCTTGGCCTGTACTGACCCATTCTAATTGTAATTCTTTCTTACAGATTTTTATGGTTGGAGACTTTGCTTCTAATTATCCTAATTCCTTGAGTCTTGGAATCTGGTCCATATAAAAGTCACAAAATTCCCCTTTCAGGGAGTCTTTATTGACAGTGAGGAGTCTATGGGCCTGCTTTTTCTCCTGCTGATAATAGTTTGTTGGGAAACATAGTGTATTCTATTGACTTAAACAAGGATAGAGCCAGTGTGACCTCAGGTAAATTTCTTTTTTTAAAAGAAGATATCTGGGAGTTAGCAGAATAGGCCCTATAGAATTATCCCCTTATGTTATAGAATTATAACCTCATGTTGCCACCATTCATGTTAATCTGCCACCTACCAATAGGGTTGTCTGACAAAATACTGAAGTCAGTTAAATTTAAATTCCAGAATAACAACAATTATTTTTAGCATAAGAATATCCCATAAAATGTTTGAAAACATACCAAATTTTAAAAATTCACTGCTTATCTTAAATGCAAATTTAACTGAGTGCCCTGTGCTTTCATCTGCTAAATTGCCAGCCCTAATATTTAACATAGGTATTCCAGAAGCTGTTGTCTAAGTTTTGCTTTTGTTAATAAGTTTTATTCTTACACCTTTTCTAAAGACTCGTTGAGATTAAACCCCGTTATTTATTCCCATCTTTACCAGGTAGAGCACATAATTTAAGGTAGATGCTCAGTGAATATTACATGGAGATTTCCTCTGAGAATCTAAAAGCATCAGACACCAACTTGGTTTGGAAATGTACAACTGTTGTGCTGTCTGATAGGAAGTCTTAGACAAAGGCATAACAAAGCATGTAAGATAAGAATTCCCTGGAAGGCACAGTAGGATTGGGGCTCTTCTCATTCTGTAACAGGTTTCAGGTACAGGTACCACTCTTTATTTCAACAGAAGTACCTAACTGGAGAAAAGTTCTTTCTTTTTTTTTTCTTTCTGATAATGAGCCCAGACTATCCACATGTTTCATTTGGTTTATACAATATTGCCACTGAGAGAGAATTCAAGACCTAATTTGGGCAAACTTGCTATTAAGACGTTCACGGAGCTGCTGGTGCTCATCTCTGGGCAGGTCATGCTCTGCTGGATGTGGTTTGCACAGCTCTCATCAGGGGTTAAAAGCCAGGCTTCATTAGCAGGCGTGCCCTGCCAGGGCTCTCACCTCTGCTCCCCGCACTGTCAAATGCATGTTAGCTAGTGGTTCTGATTCCTGGGTGGCATTTATAGGCTTGATTTCAGAGAGTAATGACAAGGAGACTGATCTTTGGAATACATTAGAGACACAATGCAGGACAGTCCAGGAGAAAGCCCCCAGAGCTCCCCTAGTACCTCTTGTCAGAACCAGAGGCACATTAGAATTAGCATCTAAGATTTGGAAGGCTTTACTGATTTTACCCCTGTGCAGTTTGAAAACTCTTCAATGTTCAGATAAGAGTTGAAGAGATGGCCCGAAGGTTAATCTGGGATTAAAAATACACATTTCATGGGAAAAGAGGGTGAACCATTGTAGGTGATGTTTCAGTATTCTTCTTTAAATCACATATGAGTTGAAAGAAGTCCAATGTGCTAATAGGAAAGGAGCCTCATGCTCACCTCTGTGGAGACACTCACTCTTCCCTCAATCTCCTGTCACACCCTGTGACAGCCACTTTCCCCTAAGGGTGCAAACTCTTGCACACAATGTTTGAGGAGACAGAAGTTCTTTCCGCTCACATTTCCATTTCAATAACTTGATGTCATCTACTAAATTAATTTAAGTGACAAAACACCTGTCTTCCAGTATTCAGGTGAGTGAAATAATATTATTCACTCAAATGGGGTTTCCCGTGTACTCTTTCCTAGTGGAACATCTTGTCCACACAGAAAAAAACCATTAGGGAAAAGGAGAAGTGTCACAGTCGTGAATATAATTTCCTCCCATTTACAAATAGGTTCTGTCCCCAATACAGGTTCTCGCTCATTGACAGCTAAATAATTTGTCCCAGATGATGTTTGATGGGAAAAGGAACCTGAATAATTTTTAAGCCCAAATAAGTTCACCTCTTCAGATTCCTCTTTTGTGCCCAAAACACGATTACTGTTGAGCTGGTAAACAGCTTCCTCTTCCTACTTGTGTTACAGTCAGAGAAAGTGGGAAAACAGACAGCCTTTGCTGCTCTTTTGCTATTTTAACAAATTGCTTTTTGTATGTGTCTAGGCAAATGCAAAACTCCTCCTTTTGCCATGATCAAAACCCAACAACAAACGCTTGCTTATTGACTAAGTTTTTTTTCAATTTCTAATTAGCAAATTTTGTTCTTACCTTTGTAGACACCGTAAACAAACCCTTTCACTTGGAAGCTAAAAAAGCAAAGATCCTTTGAATCCCTAAGTTATGACACATACTAAACAAAACCAGGCGAGGTTTTGATGTTTTCTGTGGTTTTAACTTATGCTACAAACAAGAAGAAATAACACTTCAGCCATCACTTCCTGAATCTTTCAAAAGGAAATTAACCCCTTTGAAGAAGGACTGCTATTTTCTTCCAAATACAGGTTTTTCATTGTAGAGAAAATAGAATGTTTTATTAAAAGCTGTGGAAGGATGCAGAGAAGGAAAGAAAGAAAAAAAAACAATCATGAGAGCTTTTATTTATTGAGAACCTCCTGTTTTAAGACATCTGTTATGCAGATGTAATTTTTTTGTTGTTCGGTCAAACAGAACTTCTACAACAATCCAATAAGTGGATTTTATTAGTGCCCATTTCACAATGAACAAGCTGAGCATATGCTTAGAAACTTGCTCATGGTCACACACTAGTAAGTGGCAAAGTTGACATCTGAACTCTGATGCATTTTCCTTATCCACTTTGTAATCATATAGAATAGGATATAAAGACAGCCAATGCAGGCTTCAGTTAACTCAATTACTTCATTTTTCCTTGGGGTAATTTTCAAGGACAGTAAATTTATATTAGTGGACGAAGTGGAGACACGGTTTAATTTTCTCTACAAGCTTGAAAAACAGCATACTGGGGTTGGGAATTTGCCTTATTAGGGATACATAAAAATTCCATACTATTGAATAGGAGATATTGGTGAAATTTGCATTTTAAAATGTTGACTCTTGCCTGGCCTGGTGGTGCACGCCTGTAATCCCAGCAGTTTGGGAGGCTGAGAAAGGAGGATTGTAAGTTCAAAGCCAGCCTTAGCAATGGCAAGATGCAGAGCAACTTAGTGAGACCCTGCCTCTAAACAAAATAGAAAAATAGGGCTGGAGATGTGGCTCAGTGGTCATGTGGCCCTGAGTTTGAGCCCTGGTACCCTGCCCCCAACAAAAAAGTGTTGACTTTTATCCTATGAAGAATGTATATAGCATATCCAACACAGAAACAAAGCAGTCTGGATGAGGTCTTGATATTGGAAAACAAACGAAGAATTTAGGAGATATTTTTAGGAAGATATATTGGAGCTTGATTATAGATTAATTGGGGGGGAATAAATTCAACAATATAAATAAATACAAATTTTCTACCTTGAAAATCCCAAAGATGTGTGTGCCACTATTAAAAATCAGAAACTGGCAAGCCAGAGAATGTACCTCCCCAGCAAGGGTGGTCCTTGGCAAGGATTGCTTGATTTTTTAGATTAGTAGGGAAATATGATTTAGCCTCTAAGTATTTGAAATTTAAAGAGAAAGTGAAGGTATTGTCAAGGATCTGAAGTTTCTTCATCCTACATTGGAAAGTGAAAATTGCAGTGTTCCTATGCATAAAAATTCTGGCTTCAAGAATTACATCTATAAGACCTGGAATCAATGATAATAGGGTTTGCCTAGATGAAAGAGAATCACTTCCTCATCAAAGGCCCAACTTATGCACTCTGTTGTACCTTTTTGAGGTGAGAGCTTTCAACTGAGAAAGAGAAAAAAAACTGTAGCAGCATCTCTTTCTTTTGTTTGTTATTATAGCTTGTCCTCCTTTATCTAGTTAAATATCCCAACCTCTTGACTTAGGTTGGGTTCAAGAATTCACAAACCCACCTACCTTTTGTTTGCCTCTTCTTAACCCCCATTGTTGAGAAGGCTTAATGCTATGGTTTCAATAACATTTGAATCACATTAGATGAAATTCAAGGAAAAAAAATGGAAAAAATTCTGACACCATCTATAAGATGCATTAACTCAGAATCTCTTCTGGTGATGTGAGGACATTAGAACTTTAAAATGGCTCCCCAGGGATTACTAATGTAGAAGCAGAGTTGAATTTAGTGGCTCTGAAGAATTGCCATTTCAGAAAACATATACACTTCTTTCCTGCTTTTATTTTTTTTATTTTTAAAAGGAAATTTATTTAACCACTTTTATTGTGGTTTGAGCAGCATATAAAAATTGTATGTATTTAATGAATTCGTCTTGACGAGTTTGGGGGTAAGTATATACCAACTGTTATGATTTGGACAAGAATTGTCCCTCAGAGGTTCCTGGGCTGGAGACTTGGTTACCACATGGCGATATTGAGATAGTGATACCTTTAACAGGTGGGTCCCAGTGGGAAGTAATTAGTTTCCACCCTCATTAATGGGTTAAGCTGTCTCGTGTGGGTTCCTGCTATGGTGGGACTGGATTGGCACATTAAGATGCAGTTATTATAAAGCCAAGCCACTGCACATGCTTGGCCCCGTGTGTATGCAGCCATTTCCTTTTCCACTTGTTTTGCCAGCATGAGAACCATTTCCAAATGCTGATACCATATTGCTTATACTTTCCAGCCACCAGAAGCATGAGCCAAATAAACCATTTTCACTTTCTAAAGTATTTTATTTTGGCAACACCAGAGATGAAGATACCCATGAAACCATCATCACAATTGAGGACATAAACAGATCTATCATCTCCTAAAGTTGTCTTTTTCCTCCTGTATTACTGGTAATAATCTATTAGGAATTGGGAAGGAGAACACTTAACACAAGATTTACCCTGTCAGCAAGTATTGTTAGCCATAGGCACTATGCTGTATAGCAGGTCTCTGGAACTTATTTATTTTGCATAACTGAAACTTCGTATTCTTTAGAAATGATTTACTCATTTCTCACTTATCCAAGCCCCAGGTAACCATCATTCTGTTTTCTGCTTCTATGAATTTGATTACTTTAGTTGCCACGTTGATGTCATGTAAATTTGAGTCCTCCCCAAATTCATATGTTGAATTCCTAACCTCTTGGTGATGATGTTAGGAGGTGGGAGTCTGCGTGGGTTGATGAGGATATAAGGACAGACGTACCAGAAGTGGGACTAGTGATCTTATAAAAGACATCTCAGGGAGCTAGGCTGTCCTTTCTACCATCTGAGGACACAGTGAAGAGGTACCATCTATAAGTCAGGAAGCAGGTTCTCATAGGGCACAGAATCTATCCATGCCGTGATCGTAGACTTACTAGATTCTAGAATTGTGAAAACTAAATTTCTGTCCTTTATAAGCTTCCCAGTCTGTAGTATTTTGTTATAGCAGCCTGAGAAGACTGAGACAGCATATGGAATCTCACAGCACTTGTCTTCCTTTGTCTGGTTTATTTTGTCCTCCAGTTTTATCCATGTATTTGCAAATGTCAAGATTTCCTTCTTTTTAAAAATCTAATATTCAATTTTATGTGTAAGCTTCCCTTTGTTTATTTACTCATGTTTGAGTGGCCATTTAGTATTCCCTACATTGGCTATTGTTAATAATGCTGCAATGAACACAAAAGTACAGATATATGTCCAAGGTCCTGACTTCAATTCATTTAGCTATTTACCCAGAAGTAAGATCTCTGGATCATATAGTAGTTCTATCTTTAAATTTTGAGGAAACTTTATACTGTTTTCCACAATAACTGCACCAATTTAAATTCCCACCAACAGTATACAAGGATTATCTTTCTCCACATCAACATCTGTTGTCATTTTTTTTTAAATCATTTAACTCATTGTAGTTTTCCAATGGCTGAGCAAAATCATTTTAGTTTGAAGTGACCCTACTTTTCAATCTTCTTTGTTGACTTTATGGTTGGTGTTATATCCGTATATTGCCAAGACCAAGATTAAGGAATATTTTCCCTATGTGGTCTTCTAGGAGTTCTATGGCTTCAGGCCTTACATTTATGTCTTGAATTCATTTTGAGTGCATATTTGTGTATGATATAAGTTAAAGGTTCAATCTCATTCTCTATATATACACTATTTATTTATTTGTTTATGTAGGTTTTTTTTTTTTTTTTTTACAGTGCTGAGGGTTGAACCCAGGGCCTCATACTAGGTACCCTCTCTATCACTGAGCTGCACCCAGCTCTCAACTGTTCTTTCCCGTAATATAGTCTTCATACCATTGTGAAAAAATTAGTTTACTCTTTATGCGTGACTTTATTTCTCCTATATTCCATTGGTTGGCCTATATTTTTTATGACATGACCATACTGTTTGATTACTATAGCTTAGCAGTATAATTAAAAATCAATAAGTGTGATATCTCGAATCCAACTCTGTTCCTTTTGCTCAAGATTGCTTTAGCTACTAAGAAACTTTTGTTATTCCATATGAATTTTAGGATTTCCTTTCCTATTTGTATAAAAAGGCTATTGGAGTTTTTATAGGGAGTAAATATGTAAAGGAGAAGAGATTTCTTTCTTTCACCCTTTGCTAAATTCATGGTTGAGAGCTTTATAACAAAAGAGATTAACAAGAGAAAAACATAATGAATTTATTTAGTGAAAGTGTTACAGGATACAGGAGCCTTCATAAATAAAGTTCCAAAGCAACAGAAATTTTATTGTTAGGGACAATCATGCCAGTGTATGGCTGATGGAAAAAAGGGTATGATCTAATGTCAGTAAACAAGGGGGAACCTAGCAAAGCCTATTTGTTCAGCTGATTCTTGGCATTTCTGTCTTAATTTCTTTCCTCTTATTACTAGGAGAACCCTGTGGAAAGAGTCTATGGTCTACTTGAGAGGAAGGTTAGTGAATTGTTATACCCTGCTCCAGGGGAGAATGGTAGAGACCTTTCTGTCTCTGCTGCCTTCTCAAATCCCCAAGTACTATATTTAGATGGAGCATGCTCTGAAAAACCCCACTGTATTGAATCTCTGGGTCAATTTGGGAAGTATAAACATTTTAACACTATCAATTTCTTCCATTCCATAAACAGAAGATATGTGTCCATTTATTTGTATCTATCTTAATCATTTTCATCAGTGGCCAGTATACTGGTCTTTTACCAACTTGTTTAAATTTATGGCAAAATAATTCATTATTTTTGATGCTATTGTAAGTGGATTTTTAGAAATATTTCTTTTTCATATAATGTGTTGTTTGTGTATACAAATGTGACTAATTTTTATGTGTTCATTTTGTATCCTGTAACTTGGCAAATTCATTGATTTAAACCATTTTGGGGAGGAGTCTTTAGGATTTTCTCTATGTAAGATCATGTTGCCTGCAATGACAGTTTCATGTCCTCTCGTGGTTTGGACACCTTTAATTTATTTTTCTTGCCTAATTATTCATACTAGACCTTCTAATATCATGTTGTATAGAAGTGGTGGGAGCATCTTTGTGTTATTCCTGATCTTAGAGGAAAAGCTTTTGACTTTTCACTCCTGAGTATATTATTTGCCATGGGCTTGTCATGCAGAGTCTATTGTGTTCTGTTATACTCTTTCTACACCTAATTTGTTGAGAGCTTTTATCATGAGTGGATGATAAGTTCTCAGTATCTCATGCAATGACCATATGTTTTTCGCACTTTATTCTGTTAATGTGATGTATCATATTTATTGATTTATGTGTGTTCAACTATTCTCGTATCCTAGGCATAAATCCTGCTCAGTCATGAGGTATGATCCTTATAAAGTGCTGCTGAATTCAATTCCTAGTATTTTTGAGGAATTTTGAATCTATGTAAACTAAGAATGTTTGTCTATTGTTTCCCTTTCTTGTAGTGTCCTTATCTGGCTTTGGTATCCAGTTAATGCAAGACTCATAGAATGAATTTGGACATGTTTCCTCCTCCTCAATTTTTTGGAAAACCTTGAGAAGAATTGGTAATCATTCTCCTTTAGACAATGGTAGAATTTATAAGCCAAGTCATCTCTCCTGGGATTTTCTTTGGGAAGATTTTTGATTACTGAATTCATATCTCCACTTTTTTATTGGATTGTTCAGACTTCTATTTCTTTATGATTCAGTCTTGGTAAGTTGTATGTTTCTAGGAACGTATCTATTCCTTCTAGATTATTCAACTTTTTGGCATATAGTTGTTGACATTAGTCTCTTATTATGACCTTTTGTATTTCTGTGGTATCAGTTGCACTGTCCCCTTTTTCATTTGTAATTTTGATTCTTCCCTCCCTCTGTTTTTTCTTACTTAGTCTAGCTGAAGATTTGTCAGTTTTGTTCATTGTTCCTTGGTAATCAGCCCTTTTGGTGTAGTTCATGAGCAGGGTAGCACTATGTACAGCCAGCTGTTGATAATGGAGCATTGGTTGCTCTGAGCTCCCTCCAGCTGTTGATAATGGTGCATTGGTTGCTCTGAGCTCCCTCCCCCATTATCAGGGACATTATTGGCTGTCCCTGATAATGCAGCAGTGCTGATGCTCTCAGTCTTCTGGGTAGAGCTGTGTAAGAATGGGCCTCTTGGTCAATGTCCTGCAAGGCTGAGGAAGCTGGCTGATCACTTTGCTCTTACTCCTCCTTGTGGGAGCAATTGTAGACCAGAGTGATTTCTCTTGATATGAAGCAATGCTGACTTGATGGGGGTTTGAGGCAGATAGAGCAAAACGGATATTCTTATCCTCTTCAATGTGTTCAACCTCAGATTTTTATTTTAAAATATTTATTTATTTGCTGCACTGAAGTACTGACAACTTAGGTAGATTTTGGAATTCACAACACATACACACACACACACACACACACACACACACACACACACACAAATCTTATTCATAATTGGTTGCCCAAATCAGTGTTTTCATGTGGACCTAAAAGCTGGAAGCCCTATCCCATCGTCTTGCTGTTACTCTCCCTTCCTGTTTTTCATCTCCTCTCCTAATCTGTCAGCTACTAATACTCTGAATATATTAGGGATTACAAAATAATGCATCACATGTATTTCTTTTTTCTATTGGACAACACTCATTTTTACTGTATGCCTTCCCTTTACTCAAACAAAATTTTTACCATTTCTTAACAACCACAACTGTGTTTCAGACTCGTTTTTATTTGAATTTAAATGTTAGGTTACCGTGTGTTGTTTTAGAAAACAAATTTATCATGGAGTTTTGTTTTGCAGAATGGAATGTGCAATGTGGATCCATCAGCAGGTTGCCCCACCTCCTGGGGTTTGATTGGCAGAAACATGTTTTCCTGTGGAGTTCTGCCAATAGCATTTGTGTACAACAAACAAGGCCAAGTCTCTGGAAGGGTCTAGGCCAGATGACATGACAGACACTTTGGCAAGGCTTTCATTATTTAGCACACTATTGTGAATTATTAATAAAATTCCATTGTGGGGTCCTAGGAAAGTTGAAATGGTACTGTGAATCTTGCAAATGCTTAGGTTCGATATATTATTAATTAGATTGTAAAAGAACATAATATGTAAAGCAGGAAATAGTTAAGGCCAACTGTGGTAAAATTTACTTGATAATTTGCGTGTTGTAACACCAGGTATAGAAAGTAATAGCTTAGGAGTGGTTGGTCTTATCATATAAGAGAAATTTCAGTAATGTAAACCCCTCAAAAACCACACATATTATCCTAGAACTTCAGAATGATTTCATAAGGAACTCTTTAGAAGAGTCATAGTAGGATCATATGGCAGTGTGGATTTCTTACTTGCTAAAAATATTTCCTGATTTTTCTCATTTCTCCCTCTTAAAGCAAAGAATAAAATTTATCTCAAGTTTTATTCCTTCTACGATAATATTTTCATTCAGTATTCTGTTCTAACTCATGACCACTAAAAATATGTTGAAACTGGGTGCAGTGGCACCCACCTGTAATCCCAGTGGCTCGGGAGGCTGAGGCAGCAGGATGGCAAGTTCAAAGCCAACCTCAGCAAAAGTAAGGCACTAAGCAATTAGTGAAACCCTGTCTCTAAATGAAATACAAAATAGGGCTGGGGATGTGGCTCAGTGATCAAGTGCCCTGAGTTCAATCCCCAGTATACCACCACCCCCCAAAAATGTTGAAGTTTAGGTCTAGAAACCTATAGTTTTGTCACTATTAATTATCTCGTATCTTGAGTCTTCATCTTCTTATGTGAATAAATAAATGTATTACTTTCCCCCTTGACTATTGTGCAACAGCTATTAGTATAAAAGGAGTTAAAATGTACAAACATGCTATTCTCGGAGGACGAATAAACTTAATTCCAGCACCATGTTCCCCATTGCAATGTTCAAACTGCTGCCTCTTCTATAAATTCACTGGAATCCACTCATTGGCATTAAAAAACACTCATCTTCCTGGAAAGCACACACACACTTTAGCAGAAGAACATCATACGTCATTTAATATCTACAGCCTTAACTTTCTCATCTGCATTTGGAGACAAATTTGAGGATTTCATTAGCCACATACACTGAATTTTCACCTCTCACTGCAGGTTGGCTTCTCTTTCGACCATTTTGCTGATGGCTGCAGCTTTTACTAGAGACACTAGTGATTTTTCTCATTAAACATAGAGAATGTTTTATTTTCTTATCTTAATTCTGAGGAGACTGTTAACACTATAGAACACACTTTGCTTCTTAACCCTTTCTCTTTCTCTAGATTCACATCTGGATTTCCTCTTGTCTGAAAGATTATTTGCTTTAGAATTTATAGTCTCATTTTCTTTACCTAGTCATTTGCTGTTTGTGGCAAGATCGAAACTTTTCTATTTTATTCTCTATAATTATTTTCTTATGGATATTACAAATCTGGCCACCCTATCTTGGTCATTAAATTAATTCAAGATATGCAGCTCATTTTCAGATAAATATATCCTTGGTTAAAACCTACTTTCCTAGATCCACACCTACATAACCAACCAAAATTATCTTCAAAATCATTATGTTCAAATTAAACTTACACTATTTTCCCTGAAATTCTTTAATCGCACCCTATTTCAATACTTGTATTCCCTCTTTAAATTTTATGGAACAGAAATTGTAGTCACCTCTGCCATCTTTGTTTCAAATCAACCTTTAATTTATTATAAATTTCCTTTTAACTTCCTAAATCTCTATGTTTCATCCACTTCTCTGTATTTTCACAGACTCTACCTTTGTCCAAAATAGTGTCCTCTCTCATCTGGACTACTAAAATAGTTTCCAAAATATTCCCCCAAGTCTACTCTGCCACCCAATTACTGGCTCTCCATCCTGTACCAATTTGTTCTTTTCAAAGTGACTCATTTCATTCTCTTCTGCTTCAAACATTTTAATGTCCTCACTTTGTGCTAAAGATAAAGTCTTAACATTTAACATGTAAGTGGCCTGGGTAGCCTGATCAACTCCTATCTCCCCAGGGTCATCTAGTACCACCCTCACCTTCACTGGCTGCATATGATACCAGCTTTTACTCGGTATTTCCTTTGTCTGAAATCATCTTTACTCAAGAAGAACACTTCTTCTTCTTCTTCTTCTTTTTTTTTTTTTGCACAACTTTGATATTAACTACAAGAATTTCTTCCTCAGTTAGACCTTCCCTTTATTCCCAGTTTTCTCTCAAAAATCTATTCTTTTCACATCTTTAAATTATAAACTCACCAGTGGTTTTGACTAGTGTGCCTCTATAGTACTGGGGTAAATTCCACAAGGTGCATCTAGATCTCACTTGTTCATGTTTGTATTCTCAGGACCTAGCAGAGTTTTACTCAGTTCAGGGAATTGAAAGTATCTGTTGAGCCAATAAATGCATAAATGAATAAAAATAATGAATAACTCTTTGTAAGATAATTCAAATTTCAGGAACAAAATTCAATTCATATAATATATTAACAAAGCCATAGATATTTTATATGATGATTTTAAAATAGCACATTAGATTATAAACATAGGGCCCTTTAAAAAATCTTAATAATCAAGATTGCTCAGTATTTCTTCTATCATGCTTTTTATGCTCACTGTTAAAAACCTGTAGCACCATAGGCAGTCTCAATGACATTTTTGAATTTCAGATTAATAAAAGAGCTAAATATTAGTTTAATTGGTCACATGTCTTTTTAAGAACATTTTAGTGTACCAGCATTTTAAAGAAATGCTATTTTTCTTATATTTAATTTGGAAGTAATTATATTAATTTTTTGTTTATAGCCCATATCTAGATGTGAAATGCTTTTCTCTTTTTTTATGTGCTTGATATTCCTGTCTTTTTATCCGGCTATCCAAGATATTAGCCCTAAAAATCTTTGCAACTTTTTCCATATATGAATTTAGAATTCAAATACCAAGTAAATGACTAATTGGATTGGCTATTTTCACCATGAATAGCTCATTATAGAAACTTTTGGATACAGGATGCTTCATGCTAATTCTGCAGTTTTATGGTCACTATGTTCTTAAAAGGAGTTGTGCTTTAAAACATTGATAGATCAATTCAATATATCAATACAAAACTCTGAATTTTTATGTATTTACCAAAAATATCTATGAGGCTGGCCTCACCAATTTCTGGTAACAAGCACCAGAAGTTAGCAAGTACAGAAAAAAAGAGGGATTTATTGACTCTCTAGCCATGTGATCAAGCTTGGAGTTCTGTGAAGATTTGGAAAGCCTGCCTGAGTCCAATTCTTTAAGAAATGAGTTAAATAACAGAGTCTTAAACCAAATCACCACAAGGAATTGGGGAATGAAACTACATGGAGTTTGGGGAAATTTGCTCACAGTAAGATGCAAAGTGACCTTCGGCAAGAGAAGGTAACATAAAATTATATAATTAACAAATACAGGATGAGATCTAGTTCCCATGAGTCCACTTCAAAAGAGCTTTTTGAGACAAATCCAGGATGTCACAGAGAAAGGAAATGGGGTGAAATGAAGATTGTTATGCAGACATAATCATTTCCTAATTTGCAAAGGGGGTGAATACAGAAAAATATCTGCATGACTAGATACCTTCATTTATTTTAGGACTTGAAAGTGATCAATACTACTATTTGTTTTTTAGGAGAATATATTTCATGCTTTTCCAAATTAAACCATAATAATATATTAAATATTTCAAGGCTTTGCTAAAAACCATATATTCTAAATTCTTTAAATTTTATCTTAGTTCACTTTCAAAATAATTATAGGTATAGTCAGTTTTTAAATTATGCAAGTAAAGAAGTAGAAGCCACAGAGTGACTTCCTAAAGTCAAACATTAAAGAAGAATGGTAGCCAGCATTTGAATCTAAGCTGTTTGCTTCCAGAAGCAAACATTATTACATTCATCCCATATTATGATATAATTTTTATTTAATGTTTGAGCCACGAGAATGCCTGCTACATAGTGAGATTGTTGATCTGGTTAGTGTTGATATAATAGAATACTGGAGGCTGGGTAACATATAAAGAAAAAATGTTTATTTAGCTCACGGTTTTGAAGGTTGAAAGAATACAGTGATTCAGGTTCCAGGCACTTTCTTTTTTAAATACCAGCTCTTGTGGGAGCTGATCAGAGTCCTGAAAGAATTACAGTAACTTTTCTGAGGGTAGTACCCTCATGATAGAATCACTTCCTGCTCGGCCCACCTCTTTTTCTTTGGCATTTTTAATTAGTGTTTAATAATTGTACATAAAGGTGGGATTCATTATTACATGTTCACACATGCACATGATATAACAACATAATTTGGCCAATATAATTCCTATTATTTGCCCTTTCCCTCTTCTCTACCCTCCCCCTTATTCCTTTCCTCTATTCTACTGATCTCCCTTCAATTTTTATGAGATCCTTCCCCCTTTCTTTCCTTCTTTCTTCTCTGGCTTCCACATATGAGAGACAACATATGACCCTTGACTTTCTGAGTTTGGGGCCCCACAGCTTAAATGTTTTACCACTTCCCAACATTGCTGTTCTGAAGACCAAGCTCCCAACTCAGTTACCTTTGTTAGACACATGTATATTATATCTAAATCATAGCAGGGAATACATAATAAATGGTTCATAAACTCGTCAGAATTTGAAAAGAATATGCTAAATCATAAAATTACATTCTACAGACAGAATTCTACTGATGGTCCAAAATGGAAACATGGAGTAAGTCTCCATTTATCAAAATAAAACAAAATGTTTGGGTTAGACGACATGAGCAGTAATTATATATAATGATATTTATATCAGTGAATGCATCCTATGGAGAAAACTTATCTGTCAGGAAATTGCCTAAGTTTCCTCATACATTTTTTTAATATTTATTTTTTGGTTAGACACAATACCTTTATTTTGTTTATTTATTTTTATGTGGTGTTGAGGATCGAACCCAGGGCCTCTAGCGCGCTACCACTGAGCCATAACCCCAGCCCTCCTCATATATTTTTTTAAATGTTGTTTAGTTTTAGATGGACACAGTACGTTTATTGTATTTATTTATTTTTATGTGGTGCTGAAGTTAGAACCCAGTGACTCACATGTACTAGCAAGTGCTCCACCATTGAGCCACAACCCCAGCCCTTACCCATATATTTTAAGCCTAGAGCTGATTCTAAGAGGTGTTATTATTATTTTCCCCTCCTTGCAAATGCAGAAAGTAGACCACGGGAAAATTATAGGAGTTTTCAAAAGTTAAAAAACTGGTTAATCATTTGTGTTAGTCTTTTTTCTGTTGTTATAACAAAACACCCGAGGCTGGATCTTTTCTAAAGGGAAGAGGTTTATTGAGCTTATTGCTTTGGGTATTAAAAGTAGAAGATGAGTGGAGACCTCATTTGTTTGGTCTTTGAAGAGAGCCCCTTGGCTGGATCACAACATGGCAGAGAAATGAAATGGAAAGAAAAAATTAGCAAAAGGAATCAAACTTATTGGGTGGCCAACTTGCTTAATAATAACTCCCTATCCTGCTTTCTCCCACCCTTTTGCTACAACGCCAGCTGAACAACTCACTCTTGTAAGAGCAAACTCACTCAAGGAGATCAGCATTAACACATTTTGAGGACAGTGTCCCCATCAACCTAACTGCCTCACACTAGGCCATGCTTCATAAATATTCCACAATGTTTTACTGCAGCCACGTTGAGGACCAAGCCTGCAGCACGTGAATTCTTGGGGTCAAACCACATCTAAACCATAGCAGTGTTAGAGTTGAGAATCCTAGAAATTGAATGCAGAGTCTGTGATCAGGACTAACGTGTCATATTCCCACAAGTATGCAAATAAAATTAAAACATTTTAAATATCTTTCTAGGAACTCATTTTTGGCTGAATGTCTATTGAATTATTTAGTAAAGCTTTATATGTCTTCCTCTTCCTTTTTTCCCCTTTAACATCCCTCTTTCCAACTACTCCAAGCTTTTTTTTTTTCTTTTTTTTTTTTTTTTTTTTTTTGGTACCAGGGATTGAAATAAGGAGCACTTAACCATTTAGCCACATCCTCAGCCCCTTTTTATATTTTATTTAGAGATAGAGTCTCACTAAGCTGCTTAGGGTCTTGCTGAGTTGCTGAGGCTGGCTTTGAACTCACAATCCTCCTGCCTCCACCTCCTGAGCTGCTGGGATTATTCATGCTTCTTAAAATACTGACCTCTTTTAGGAAACCCCTCATAGTTAACCTATGCTCTGTTTACTATGATTTGTCTTTCTTTAGTCTGTTATTAATATCACAAAAATCGTAGTGTCTTTGATCCTCAGAGATACTACACACCATAGATCTTGAGGAGCCTTGGAAATCATATCTGGGAAGAAAAGGAAGGTCACAGCTCAATTTTTTGCTGAAGATCACATGACTATTTAAGGATAAAATTGGCATTAAAATATATTTTCATGATTCTCTTACATGGACTGGTTCCCTCATAAGTCTCTCTGAATCTAGTTGTTCTTTTTTCCCCCTCATATGCCTATATTTTGTTTAACAACACAAATTAATTATAGTGGTTATTAGACCTTCTTTTCTACTTCTTTCGTTTCTAATTTTTGCCTTAGAATTCTCCTAAAAGAAAATATATGCTCCACATGCAAAATTCAGGATTCAGTACATTGTCATAAGGGCATATGGACTGAGCAGCCTATTGCATATAAAAATGAAGAAATCTTTAGCCTATTTAATGTAAAAAATTACCATGGAGATCAAAGACTTGGGCTTAGGACATTTTGACAACTCATGTTTTCTTATAAATTATAATGATATTTCACTATTTTTTGTTTCTGCTGGAACATGCAGTAGTTTTTCCTGATTTTTTTTTCTCTTGGCCTGGATTTAACTTCTATGGAAACATTTCTGTCATGTTATGCTAATGGATAGAATCAGAATGTAAGTCCAAAACAATTTCAGGGAATAAGATATATCCCCAGGGCAGCAGTCTGTAATCCAGGCTGGTAGCTGCTTTTCCATGGATTTTATCTCCTATGTATTGTTGAAATTTCAAAGGAAACAAATGAAGGTCAATGCATCTTGTATAGTTAGTGCCCAACAGACACCATCAGGCTCAGATCTAATAAATGATAGTTACCTATATCATGCCAACAGACTTCCCTCATAGCAATGATAAATATTCTGAGTTCATAAATGATGCCTGCTGATTAAATAAGCTCAGTTTGAATAGCTTAATTAGGCTATTAGTACCTAAAGGGGAGAATTTATGTAGTTTCTTTTCTTTTTAATTTTTTTTCTCTTTTTTTATTGACATATAGTAATTATACAAATTTATGGAAAACTGTGATAATTTGATACATATATAAAATGTGTAATGATCAAGTTGGGTTAATTAGCATGTCTATCTTCTTAAACATTTATTATTTTTTTGTTCCTAGAATATTCAGACTCCTCTCTTTTAGCTTGTTATCAAACATACAATAAATTGTTGTGAATTGTAGTCACCCTACAGTGCTACAGGATATTAGAACTGTATTTTAATATCAGTTATCCAACCTCCTTTCATCCTTCTTTCCCTCCATCCTTCATAATCTCTTGTGACTACTATTCCACTTTCTATGAAGTCAGTTTTTTTTAGCTTTCATCTATGAGCAAGATGTTTCAACTTTTAATAGATTTTATTTTAGAACAATATTACATTTACAGAAAAATTGTACACATTTTTACTAGTTAAAATACCAAAATAGAAATAATTAAAAGTATATTTTTCAGTATATGTCAATAGTACCAATTGTTACCATGACCTGTATTTATTAATTATAACATCTTAATCACCCAATAAAGTAGCAGAAACTTGCTACACAAATGTTTCACTAGACAAATCTGTGCCAAAGAAATTAAACAAAAAAAAAATGAATAACCCAATGAATAATTGGGCTAAGGAACTGAACCAGACACTTCTCACAAGAAGACATACAATTGATCAACAAATATATGAAAGAATGTTCAACTTCTCTAGTAGTTAGAGAAATGCAAATCAAAATTACTCTCTTCTCTCACTCCAGTCAGATGGCAATTATCAAGAGTACAAGCAATAATAAGGTTTGGTGAGGATGTAGAGAAAAAAGTACACTCATACATTGCTGGTGGCACTGCAAATTGGTGCAACCACTATAGAAAACAGTATGGAAAGTCCTTAGAAAACTCGGAATTGAAACACTATTTGGCCCAGCTATCCCACTCCTCAGTCTACACACAAAAGGACTTAAAATCAGCATACTATAGTGAGACAGCCACATCAATGTTCATAGCAGCTCAATTCATAATAGTTAAACTGTGGAACTAACCTAGATTCCTTTCAATAGATGAATGAATGAAAGAAAGTGTATATGTATATGTACACAATGGATACTACTCAGCATTAAAAGAGAATACAAGTATGGCATTTGCAAGTAAATGGATGGAGTTGGAGAACATTATGCTAAGCTAAGTAAGCTAATCCACCAAAACCAAAGACCGAATATTTTCTCTGATAAGTGGATGCTGATCCATAATTGGGGAAGAAGGACATGGGGAGAATGGAGGAATCTTGATTGAGCAAAGGAGAGAGAGGGAAGAGGAATGGGTACGGGGGTAGGAATGATGGTGTGTAAGAAAAATAGAAGGAGACACAGAGACAAGATGCAGAGGCAGGAAAAGAAGTGGCTGCCCCTCCAAGCAGCCATGTTTATTTATGTCAAAAGTTACATTAGGTCATCAGTATCATGACTATATTATTATTTAGTATTCCTTAATCCCAGGTGCTAGATAATTGCGATCAAAGTCCAGGCTGATTAAGACAGAGCCCTTTTCTCTAAGGACATTAACATAGAAACTAGATACTGCACCTATATAGTTACCTTACTAGCTTCAAGGAGAAACTGGTGGGCATTCCAAGGGCAAAAGATAGAGCACCTGTTACCCCCTGGGAGTTTGCTCACCAGAGGAATCCTTCCCTGTACATTTCCATGGTCAGAATACTTACCATTCCCTATATTCCCAGGAGCTGTGTGCCTGAGATGAAGGTCAAAACTGATAAGACTCCAACACAGAGTTTCTTTGTGAAGGCCATTGCTATAGCAGCCAGGCATCCTGTGTCTTTGCACAGGAGTTTCCCAGCAGCCGGCATTCCATGTCTTTTCACAGAAATTTCCCAGCAGCCAGGCATTCTGTGTCTTTGCACAGAAACTTCCTAGTCATCAAGCATGCCACAATCACAAAGTTTATCAGAGACCCCAATCCCAAAAACAGAACCCCTACAATGGTGGAATGAGATGAACATCCTTACCCTAGGTACATATAGATTGCACATTTGGTGTGACTCTATATCATATACAACCAGAGAAATGAAAAGCTGTACTCCATTTGTGTATAATGAATCAAAATCATTCTTATACCATGTATAACTAATCAGAACAAATTTAAAAAAAGAAAAAAAAAAGAAATGTTGGTTAAATTTTAAATGATAGGACCCTACTTGTTTGTAAATCAACAGCACTAGCTTTTAAAATAGATGGTAATTATATTTTTGAATCTTCTTAAACTTACATTCTTTGTGAGCTTTGTTTCTTCTAAGGATCTCTTTAAAGTAATTATCCTATGTTCTTGGTCCTTCAAATTTTTGAAGAAACTATTTAAGGCATTTTATGTTAAGTATATGTGGCACTAAAGTATGTGTTTTCCCAAACATAAGAAAAAAAATTCAAGACCTTAAGTATAGTGAAAACTTCTAGTATAATTTTTATATGTAGGTAAGTAATAGAAAGCAAAATTAGAAAATACAGGATAATTAAATTTCTTTTTTTTTTCTTTAATTATCCCACCCAACAAAGGTCAGGCCATATTGTCAATAGAAGATACCTTTAGACGCTTGGGTTTATTTTATTTACATGAATGTGTTTTATCTCCTTACAAAATTCATAAACACCTTTTCAAATGAGTTAAAATACATTAATTAGCTTTTATAAAGTTCTTTAGCAAGTCAGAATTTTTTTTTCCATTTCTACCTCCTTTCCTTTCTATACCTTTCAACTTCCTGTTTCCTATGGGCATTTGTGTGTACCTGGAAGTAAGGCAAAAACAACTCACTTAGAGGAAATAGTTCTTTATTTCTACTTCATATGATAAAACACTGAGGAAGGACCCTGACTGGCTAAGAATGGCATGGGTCTGATTTCTGTGGTCATGAGAAAGGTGGCAGGACAGGGTGGCTGGAGTGAAGCATCCTTCATTTAGTCCAGTGATGCCTGACAGGGTGGTGGGTCCATTTGAGAAGACCAGCATTTCCATTTGAAATATTTGGGGAAGAAAAGGGAAAAAGGAGTTTCGTAAAACACAGTGATCTAGTGGTTTGGGTAACCAGAGGAACAGAACACACACCCAATTTATGTCCTTGATATTTCATAGGAATATGAAGCAAGCTAGGTGTGGTGGTGCAAGCCTGTGATACCAGCTGTTCTGGAGGAGTCTGAGGCAGGAGGATCAAGAGTTCAAAGCCAGCCTCAGCAAAAGTGAGGCACTAAGCAACTCAGTGAGACCCTGTCTTTAAATAAAATACAAAATAGGGCTGGGAATGTGGCTCAGTGGTCAAGTGCTCCTGAGTTCAATTCCTGGTACCCTCCCCATAAATATGTGTGTGTGTGTGTGTGTGTGTGTGTGTGTGTGTAAAGCAAACATCTTCCTCTTCCTGCTTGTTGTTTTATTATCTAAGAATGTGCCACATTTGGAGAGGATGTATAGTTTCACTTTAGTTTGCCTATGTTGCACAGTACATAAAATCTAATGTGGGTTCTGACTAAATCTGTATATTAAATTAAGCTGCTGGGTTGAATATCCGCTGACTGCTTTTCCCCATCTTGCTGTTTTGTCCTTAATATTTGACACCTCCAGCCTGTTTTGTGTGTATTTTTAGAATTCCCCATGGATATTCTTATCCAACTGCCATTATATTTACATACAGAGAGTGGAATTTAAGTATTTTCCTTCAGTGATCTGTTAATAAATTATTTTTTATTTAAATCCATATAAAGCACATTTTTTTTCCTCTGCACAGTGGAAGAAAACAGTAAACAGGAAAACAAATTAAATACTTTATTACATTTTTTGTACTATTCCCATAGAGGTCTATTCTTATTCCTCCAAGGTGGAAATATTGAGCAGGAAAATGGGTGAGCAGCAAGTGTTTCCAAAAGAACTCTCAGATACAGAGGGAGTGTCTATTCTCCATCATTCTGTATGGAAGCATGCCAACCCATGGTTAAAGATGCCAATGTTCTCTTCTTTGATTCTACATCCACTGTGGTCACCAGGGTTCTACCTTTCCCCGTGGGGTGGGGTCTGAATGGATAAAATTAGTCAAATGGGATCCTTTGTACTTTGAAAGCTGAAAGAGTGAAAAAGAAAGAAAATGAAGAAAAAAATGAAAAAAAAATCTAACTACATTCCAAAGAAAATTCAGTTGTTCACTTAGATAATCTCTAGTGAAGTTCTCTAGTTACTGTATGGCTTCTTGGTTTGACAGGGCAATGGCTATCTCTAGGGCTGTGAACTTGTGAATTTCATCTGCAGTTGATGTTACATCTTTGAATTGTGCTAATTGCTTTCATCTTGCTTTGGAATTGCTCCAAATGAAAGGCTGCATATGGAATGCAGAGAAAGTGCAGCTCTACTGATATACTTATCAGTGCACACACACAATCACACACACTCACACACACACACACACACACGCACATGCACACACATATTGATAGCACTGGGGATTGAATCCAGGGTCACTCTACCACTGAGGTACATCCCCCTTTTTATTTTTATTTCGAGACAGAATCTTGTTAAATTGATGAGGCTGGCCTTGAATTTAATGATCTCTTGCTTCAGCCTCCCCAGAAGATAGGATTACAAGCCTGTGCCACCTTGCCTAGCTTCTCCTGATACATTTTGATCACTTAAGAGAAAATAAAAAGTCCCTCACCTGAGAAAAAAATGCAGTCATTTTGACCAAATATGCACACGTTGAGTGACATAAACAATTGTGGCAGTTCTTTGGATCATTTTACCTGAAAAACATTTTTCTTTCATGGCCTTTAAAATTATGTTTTCAAAGACCATTTAATCACATGAGAAATACTGACTATATACTTTGAAATAAAGAAAATATTAAAACTCTATTATTGTGATTCAAAATTGAGAGATATACATACACGCCTAAATAAAGATGAGAAGAAAAATCCACCAACACATTACACTTGTTATTCTAGCTGGCAAATTTAAACGTGGTTTTAATATTTTTTGTGGAGGGTGGGGGAATATGAAGGATTTAACACAGGGGTACTTTACCACAGAGCCATAAACCCAACCCTTTTTTTTATTTTTTATTTTATTGTTTTTATTTTGAAACAGGGTCTCATTAGTCATCATTTCTGAGGGCCTTGCTAATAATTTTCTTTTCTACTTTTCTGTATTTGCCAAAGAACGTGCAAGAGACTAGTATTTTATAGTATAATGATTAAAAGCTGTATGTAAAAGCTCCTACCAGATGAAGAAGTTTAGAGATCTTCTTTACAACATTTTCCTTATAGCTAACAATACTGTGTTGTCTATTTGAAATTCTAAGAATGTAGTAAAGTGTTCGTACCCACAATAAAATAAAGTAAAATCTTGGGTACTGGAGTTAGAATGATTATGATTAATGATTATGTTGAGATCCTAATTCAGCCTCTTAGGAGCTAGAGGAGGGGAGAAGTTACATTTTCCTCATTAGAAGAATGGTAGAAATAGTAGTAACAACCCACCAATGTGGATGTGAGAAATAGTGTAACATATTTAACACAATGACACATGCTCAATAAATGCTAACTATTTGTGTTATAATTGTTAACAATAAACATTTTCTTTTAAAATAATTTTTGTTTAGTAATAAACATGGGTACCTTGACAAATCTAAAACAAACCAGCCTTCTTAAATTTCTGGAAAATTAGGCTAATGATACTTATTAATCTCCAAGAACTCTGCTAGGAACTGAGTTGAATGAAGAATTTCTATTTCGGTGAAAATAAAACTGTAACTCGAGTATGCAAGTTAGTGGGTGATCAACACGGTAGTTTCCTACCAGGCACTGAGAGAGAACATCTACAGCTCTATTTACAAGGTGCAAAGTGCCCTCTGGAGATGGTATTCACAGTTCCTACTTGATACAGAAAGAAGAAAACTAAGATACTCATTACAGTCCCAAAAGAACATGAAGTAGCTTGACAATCTTTTATGTAATGAACTCTAGATTTGCAAGGTACAATGTCCTAAAGAAGAAGGAAATTGGAAAAGTTAGAGATGACCTGAGTTCTGGGAATATGAATAATTCATATAGTTTTTCATGATCACATTTGAACTTGGACCAAGGCCTCAATGATTTATAACATTGTGAATATGAAAGTATTGGGAAGAAAATATTAATTGTTTTTGTATACCACATAGCAAAGTGTCACTTTTTTATTTCAATTTTTAATAACTAAATAGGATCTTGGCAAAAAAAAAAAAAAAAAAAACAACTTCTAAACATTTTTAAAATCTTAAAAAAATTCTATAAAATGAAAATTGTTCTGAATATGCTGAATTCTTTGTATGAATGTGAAAATAATCAGTTGTGGTATCTTTGATTAAAAGCTTTTTAAAGTAGATAATATTGCTTTGTGTTTTCTTTCACCACCAGATACTACTTTTATATAATATTAACTAGAGACAAATGGTATTGGGTCAAATACCAGAAACAAGTTAAAATGACTGGGCAATTCACTCTTTTAATAACCTGTTACACTTCTGGTGAAGCAGGCTGTTATTTTCTTTGTGATTCTACCTATAATGGATTGATCAGTTCTGATGTTTCACTGTATCGTTTCATCACTGGATTAGATGATAGATGTCGTAAGCTGTAAACTGTGCCTAAAAAAAAAAAAAAAAAAAAAAAAAAAGATTGTGTTCAGCTATTTTGATCAAAGTAAGTGCTCATTACATTTTACTTTTTCATTGAAAACTAGACATTATGCACTGGGTAAAGAAATTCCAGCAAATAGGCCTTCTAGGTGCTGTGTTGAGGTGGGATAGGTGAGAGGAACATTTTATAAATCTATTGAAACTGAAGGGAAATCTAGTGAACTCTCTTGATTCAATTCATTGCATTTGCTTTTAGTTTTACTTAAAAATCAACATCCATTTTAGAGGTCACATAACTAAGCAATATATTATTAGTCCCCTGCTAGCTTTGCAGTAGGTAACATACCTCTGATGTATAGGTCATGAAGAAATGGTGGCCTAAGTTGTTTTCAGGAACTTGGAAGCTGTTTCTCTATTAAACCAGTTGAAACCACGCACCCTTTGCTTGGGCCTCTGAAAGTGTCAGATGGGTGACGTTTTCAAACTTGAGGAATAAAAGCTCTGTCCTCAGATCATACTAATACCACCATTTCCTGAACATGTCTCCTATGAAAAACTATGAGATTGATTATGCATTGACCACTGATTAGTTCACCTCCAATCACCTTTCTCATACCTCAGACCATCCTGCACCTTTATCCCACAAATATCTCTAAACCGCATCCTTGGGGAGGCAGATTTGGGACTTGTTCTCCCATCTCCTTGCATTGCTGTCCCGTGAATAAGCTCTTTGGGAAAGCTCTTCATTTTAGGGATTTGTATACTGTGCTATGTACAAAACAAGTGTGAGTTGGAAACAGTATAATTAGGCCTCAAATTTTGGTGCCTCTGTGACTTTGGAACATGAACTTCACCAGTGTTTCTCAGTTTCTTTCTCACTGTGGGTTGCAGGATGCCTAGAGCAGGCTGGAGCTGAGTATTTCTCTTCCTCTGAATGGGTTAGACTCATAAAAACCCCCTAGTAGGATAGGCTCTGGTAGAATATGTTCTCTTGAGAGTTCCAGGAGGTGAATCCCAAAAGTGAGGGTGTGTCTTCCCAGGTCTGGGCCCTTCTGGACTCCTGACTCTCAGGTTTGTCATCATTGAGTCTCCAACTCCTCAGCTACATTTCCAGTTTTCTTATCCCAGTACTGGTTCCCCTGAGAGTTTCTGCTCCAGAAAGGTGATTCTCTGTATTCACCTATCTCTGGTGTTGAAGACAATAGTTTGCCCTATTACCTTGTGAAATCTTCTACAATCTAAGAAGGGTTGATCTTGTCTTTTCAGTTTTATATTTGGTATTAAGACAAAATGATGACTTCCAAGCTGTTTATCTGCTGGACCTGAAACTGGAAGTCTGTCCTAATTACTTTTTTTTTTCCCATCAAAATAATACATTTACTTGTTTAAATCATGAAAACAGCAATCTCCTCTTTCATCGCTCCTGCCTCTGAATACTTATCTCTCAATTTCTTGTGAAAATAGCTTCCTCTTCTTTAACATGTGTCTTCTCAAATTTAACTCCATTCTTCTGGACCATTTGGTTATGCTAACCATTTTTAAATGCTTAGATTATATTTCCATTTGTTGTGGAAATATAGAGACTAGCTCTCGCATCCCCAATACCAACACACTTTCGACTAGCTTTATCCCTTAGGACATAATATATTTATGTAATCTAATTTGGTTAAAGTATATTTAGCCTATTATAATTTTATAGCTATGTGTTGGAAAGTTGCTCCAGTTTTTACTTAATTAGTTATTTACTTATTCAGTTTTTACTTAAATATTTCTTCTCCAAACTCTGGGACAGAGTTATGAAGGTACTTTCAACATGCTAATTTCATCATCTTATTACAGACGTTGGTAGATCCCTCTTTTCTACTGCTGTGAGGCAAACCAATCTGCCTATTGCTCTCTACAACTGACCTTATCTTAGATGTCATTCATGTTACCCATCTGCTCCCCCTTCGAATGTTCCTTGTCTACCCGTGCTATTGTCATTGCTTGTTCCTCTGAATCATGGTGATCTTGGGCTCTCAGTTCACACTTGACACATAAAGAGTTGACTCAGAGTTCTGATGAAAGGTTTGGTTCGGGGATTTTATTTTTTTTTATTTTATTTTTTTTACAAATAATATATTTTATTTCATCCCTGAAAACAAAACAAAAAAACAAACAAAAATGTCCACATCTCATCAGAGAGACCAATTATTCCACACTTCACCTGGCAATTGTATATAATTAGTTTCTTCACATAAAGGTTCAGAAAAGACACTATGGAAATCATCTTTCATGAAATAATATCTTCTCACACATATTCAAACAAAAATATTGTAATTATTGCTACTATTTGTGGTAGCATATTATAATGAATACAATATCTAAAACTAAATTCAATCTAGAAGCTAGCTGCACTTTAGCAGGTATTTAGAGTAATAAATACTATGACATATCAGGTACCATATAGCAATTAGATTTGCTACAAGGGAAATTTAAATAAAGGTGTACTTCTTTCTATACTAAAATTACCCTAGATTGGTATTTCTTGTGCTGTATTCAGTATCTGAAAGGATAGCCAATTTTATAATTTAAATATATCTTAACTGTTCTTAATTATTTTAAGGGGTCTTATATTAAATGAAAACCTAATCAAAAAAGGTTTCATAAAGCATGATACTCTTATATAACATCAAGTAATATTAACATTTTCTAAGCGGTGTTATGTAGCACAAACACCTTCATTATACATATCTGATTAAAATCCTCAAGAGTATCCTCCTCCCCACCAACATAACAAAAGCAAACTCACCCAAACATGGAAATAATATGCATCCCGGTCATATAAATACTCAAGGGGTCAAATGCTCTTTGTTTTGTTTATTGTTTGTTTAGACAGGGTCTTACTATGTTGCCCAGGCTGGCCTTGTACTCTTGATCCTCCAGCCTCAGCCTCCTAAGCAGTTGGGACTGCAGTCATGGGACACTGCACCCAGCTAAGGGATTGAACTTTTAAAGCAACACTCATGTATGTGAAAAATCATGAATACTTTAGTTACTTTTAATTTCATCATAAAAATATCTCTTACTCTTTAGAATATATATAAGAAAATTTTAAGTATGTGATTAAAGAATACTATTATAATGTTGTTATTAAGTTGCCCCCAATGTTAAGAATAGCTTATGGACAGTGGCTGCTACCCATTTCAATATTATACTCTTACAAATGTAATTTTTAAAAATATACAATAATTAACCTTCAGTTATTTTGAAGGACAGTGCAAATGAACACATTCTTTGGGTCATAATTTCAAAACATTTCAACATTATAGTTTCTTTCTCTGCTCATATCTTAGTAACAAAATATAGTCCTGGAAGTAAAACATGTTTTCTAATAGTCTTAGTCAAACAGTTACATCTACTGAGAATGGTTTGGGGATTTTAGATCTATAATACAGCAATTGGGCAGGACTCAGCTGCTTTTTGAATGACCCCAAACTTTTAATTTCTATAGATGTTTTGTCTTGACCTAATGTCTTCTGAACCATTTCTGGCAGCCAGCATTCTAAGAGAAGGTAGTAAAAGACGGCCAGGTGTCTCACTATTTATTTAACATTTGTAGTTTCATGCAAACCCTCTCTTTCCAGCAAAGGATCTTGCCTTTCTTGGAATGCCTCTTTGTACTGAGTTCTTAACCCATTTTTTTCCCTCTCACTGATTTGAAATTATTCAAATAACTTGGGTTTCCCCTGCTTCATTCTTTGCTTTCTTCTCTTCTTCTCTCTTTCCTTTATAAACGTTTTAAATACTTTTCTAAATTTTTTATTTGTTCTCTTTAGTTATACATGACACTAGAATGTATTTTGACATATCCTGCATATATGGAGATAACTAACGCATTCTTGTGGTTGTACATGATGTGGAGTTACACTGGTCATGTATTCATATATGAACATAGGAAAGTTTTGTCTGATTCATTCTACTGTCTTTCCCATTTGTGTCCTCCTCCCTTCCTGCTAATACCCCTTGCCCAATCCAGTGAACCTACTTTCCCCTCACCCCCACCTTTTGTGAGTTAACATCTGCATATCAGAGAGATAATTTGGCCTTTGAATTTTTGGGGTTAGTTTATTTCAGTGAGCATGATTGCCTCCAGTTCCATCCATTTACCAGCAAATGCCATGATTTCATTCTTCTTTATAGCTGAGTAATATTCCATTGTGTATATGTACCACATTTTCTTTACCTATTCATCTATTGAAGGGCACCTGGGTTCCATAGCTTAGCTATTGTGAATTGAACTGCTATGAACATTGATGGGCTGCATCAGTATAGTATGCTGATTTTAAGTCCTTTGGGTATATACCTAGGAATCACCATTGGGTCAATGGTGGTTCAATTCCAAGTTTACTGAAGAACCTTTATATTGCTTTACAGATTGATTGCACTAATTTTCAGTCCCACCACCAATATATGAGTTACCTTTTTCCCCACATCCTTGCCAACATTTATTGTTATTTGTATCCTTGATAATTGCCATTCTGACTGGAGTGAGATGAAATCTCAGTGTAGTTTTAATTTGTATTTCTCTAATTGCCAGTGATGTTGAACAGTTTTTCATATATTTTTGACCAATCATATTTCTTTTTCTGTGAAGTGTCTGTTTAGTTCTTTTGCCCATTTATTCATTGGGTTTTTTGATTTTTTGGTGTTAAGGTTTTTGAGTTCTTTATATATCCTGGAGATTAGAGCTCTATCTGAGATGCAGGTGGCAAAGATTTTTTTTTCCCATTCTGTAGGCTCTCTCTTCATATTCTTGATTGCTTCTTTTACAATGAAGAAGTTTTTTTTTTTTCAGTTTGATAAAATCCCATTTATTGGTTCTTGATTTTACTTCTTGCACTCTTGGAGTCTTGTTGAGGAATTTGGTTCCAAAGTCAATATGGTGGAGACTTGGGACTTCTTTTTCTACTAGTAAGTGCAGGATCTCTGGCCTAATATCTAGGTCCTTGATCCATTTAGAGTTGAGTTTTGTGCAGGATGAGAGATCCCTAATCTCATTTTATTACATATGAATTTCCAGTTTCCCCAGAACAATTTGTTGAAGAGGCTATTTTTTTTTCTCCAGTGTTTGTTTATGGTGGCTTTACCTAGCATGAAATAACTGTATTTCTGTGGGTTTGTCCTGTGTCTTCTATTCTGTACCATTGATCTTCAAGTCTGTTTTGGTGCCAATACTATGCTGTTTTTGTCACTATAGCTCTGTAGTATAATTTAAAGTCTGGTATTGTGATGTCTCATGCTTCACTTTTCTTGCTGATGATTGCTTTGGCTCTTTGGGGCCTCTTATTATTCCAAATGACTTTCATGACTGCTTTTTATTTTTCTATGAAGAACATTATCAGACCTTAAAAGGAATTGCATTAAATCTGTATATCACTTTTAGTTGTCTGGTCATTTTGACAATATTAATTCTGGCTATCCAAGAACATGTGAGATCTTTCCATCTTCTGATGTCTTCTTTAATTTCTTTCTTTAATGTTCTGTAATTTTTATTGTACAGATAAAAATAGATGCAGAAAAAGCATTTTTACAAAATATAGCATCCATTCTGTTCAAAACACTAGAAAATGTAGGAATAGTAGGAACAAACCTCAGCATTGTAAAACCTATCTATGCTAAGCCCAAGGCCAACATCATTCTAAATGAAGAAAAATTGAAAGCATTCCCTCTAAAAACTGGAGCAAGACAGGAATGCCCTTTTTCATCACTTCTTTTCAACATAGTCCTGTAAACTCTAGCCAGAGCAATTAGATACAAGAAAGAAATTAAAGGGATACAAATAGGAAAAGAAGAAGTCTAACTCTCCCTATTTGCCGAAGACATGAATCTATACTTAGAAGACTCAAAAAACTCCACCAGAAAACTTCTAGAACTCTTAAATAAATTCGGCAAAGTTGCAAGATATAAAACTAAGACACATAAATCAATTGTATTCCTATGCATCAGTTTTGAATCAATTGGAAGAGTAATTAGGAAAATTATACCATTCACAATAGTCTCAAATAAAATAAAACATTCAGGAATTGATGTAATAAAAGAGGTGAAAGATCTCTACAATGAAAACTACAGACACTAAATTTAAAATTCCAAAAGTATTTTTTCCCTTTTGTTTTGTCACCAAATAGTTAAAACTCTAAGACAATTTATTCCATTAGTTGGTTTAAAAATACCTCAAAAAGGAAAAATATTTTATTCTGACATGTTATTTAAGAACACCATATCTATAAAATACCTAAGCATTCACCTTTGAAAAATAAGGAAAACCCCCATTAATGGAGAATTTTAATTTTAGACTTTTAATTAACTTTTAATTTGAACTGCCTTAAGCTTCAAAGGGTAAGAGTTGTCTAACCGTATATTTTTTAAAAAATATAATAATTAACTCACAATTCATTAATATATTTCTGTGGCAGAGCTACTCTACTTAATATTCAGAATATATTTAGAACCTTTTGTGCTTGTACAAAATAAATAATACTTTGTTGCAAATAAATTAATGTCAGATGTTTTATTTTAAGCTTTAGTTGTAACTTAGTTCATGTTGGAATAGTATTCTCTCTGAGTAATTTAAGAGGTTAAGTTTATATTTTAATTTCTTTAGAATGTGAAATATTTGTTTGCCTTTTTAAAAAAGAAAAAAAACATTTTTTAATCTCACTCTTTGGGCACTGATAAAATACTGAATTTCAGTTAAGAAGCTATTTTTATTACTTGAGTCACTTCTTTAATAAAATTCCAGTGTTTTTCATACTTGGTCTTTTCATTAGACTCAGATAATATTCTTTGGTTAGGAGGAAATGCCACTGAAGTAGCACCTATTGATTGCAATGTCACTTGGCAAAATTTCAGTTAAAAAAGTAGAGTACTTATAGCATTATACCTTTTTATGTTTTCTCCCACCTTTCTTATCTTCAGTGGTCACCTTGAGTCCCCACATCTTAGTTTATGACTCTATCCCTGTATGCTCCTAATAAATCCCACATTGATTTGCATTAGGATCTTCCTAAAGAATGTTTTTCTTAAGTTACTGTCTTTAGAATGTAACAACTTCTTATTTTATGATGAGCTCATTTTATGTTAAGCCTACACTCCTTTGATTACTTGAAATCCATTCTCTTCCATTAAAACCACACCAATGTCTCTGTAACTCAAACATTCATATATATTTTTTCACTATTTGATTTTTCATTATAGTTCTCTTTCCCTTCATATTTCTCTTTAATTTTCCAAATGTTTCCCAGGTGTCAAATCCCAGGTCAATTTCTACTTCTTGTGTAGTTTGTTGTTTGCTGTTTTTGTCTTCAAAATTTATTCCATTATTGATGTTCTCATTCTGAGTTTTTATAAATAGAAGAGTTTTCAAGTAAAATCTGACAAACATACCTCTTTGTATCTATTTTTCCATCCTGCCTTCTTACTTTTTGTCTTCATCTCTTCTTCCTTCCTTCTTTTCCTTCGTCTCTCTTTCATCCCTTTCTTCCTCCCTGCCTTCTGCTATGAATTGAATGTGGTTTGTCTTCCTTGAAACCCATGCTGAAATTTGGTCCCTAATGTAACAAGTGTTGAGAGGTGGTGGAATCTTTCAGAGGTGATTAGATCATTAGGAAGGTTTAACACCTTTCTTGTGGGACTGGATTTATAAAGCAGGAGTGAGTGAGCCTTTGCTTTTATGAGTTAGTTATTGCAAGAGCAAACTGTTACAAAGAAAGACTTCCCCATGTTGTTTTTCTTTTCAACTTGTTCCCACTTGTCCTTCTATCTTTTGATATGTTATAGAGCAGCACAAGACCCTACCTACATATAGGACCCTGATTTTGGATTTCCCAGCCTCCATAACTGTGAACTGAATAAATCTCTTTCCTCTCTGGGTCACCCAGTGCCAGGTATTATTATAGAGACTGAAAATAGACTAAGACAACTTAGTTATGTTACTAACTTTTCTCTCTTCATTCTTTTCATGACACCAACACTCACTCATACTACATAGAATTATTTTGTATAGGTGATGTCATTGTATGCCATTGTCTCTTGGTATCTATTTTCTCATTTTTTCCTCTTAGTATGGAACTCCCCGAGTTTGGACTACAAATGGGCATTTGAATAAGTTCCAGCCACTTGAATATGAGAGAAAACAACTCATGAGATTTCTAGGTTGTGCCCTTGCACACCTCTCCTTACTTCTTTTCTGTGGACTAAAATAGACAGAATCAATGCCTCTGAGCCAGCTCTATCCATTCAGATGAGGTCAGCATCATAGAAAGTATAATTTAAACTTTATCTTGAAGGAAGAGTGCTTTAAGATTTGTCTTGGATTTATTATTCCCTATATGTATTCTTGGATGCACAGAAACACATCTATTTCAACATTTGTAACAGTGTGCAGTCACTTTTCATTGAAAAAAATTTCAAGTGGAAGAGCACAATACAATAATTTAAATAGCAAATTAAGGATTGTGAAGGGCTAGTATTTTTCAGGAATTAAAACACTAAATTTGAAGTAAATTATCATTATGGATTTTTCAGAAAACATTGGTGAGTTGTAAAGATTTATCAGGATATACAGAATCCTCTAATGAGCACTTGCTACATACTCACCACAGTTAAACTATCTTACATATATTAAACTCTCAAAACAACCTGTGAGCGTGCTACTATTTTTTTTTCAATCTTACATAAGATGGAGGCTCAGAAATATTAAAAAATTTCCCAAGGTCATAAAGTTAGTAAGAGGAAGCAATGGGATTTGAACTGGTTAACATTAGATCCAAAGCTGACTATGATGCTGCACTATTCAATAAGTACGTTATGTTCTTTCCAATATCCATGGAACCAAGCCACACAGCAATTAAGTATTCCACCTATGTGACCTTCCAGATATAACTCCAGATTAGAAAGTGCATCTGTGAGTAAAACATTGAAAGTTAAAGAAGTTTTACAAAATCACCCTTTGAAACAGAAATGTGAAAGCTGAGGAAGTAAGACAAGAAAAAAGAATATTAGAGAAAACTCCTATGGGGACATTTTTCAGGTTTCCATTTTTACCTCATTAAACTTATACCTTAGGTAACAGTTCAGTTAGTTTGGTGATCCTGCCTTTATATATTCAAACATCTAACTTTTTTCTTTGTAACAAATCTATATTAAGAATTATTATATTAGCCTGTAATCCCAGTGGCTCAGGATGCTGAGGCAGGAGGATCACAAGTTTGAGGCCAGCCTTAGCAACTTAGTGAGGCCCTAAGCAACTTAGTGAGAGCTTGTCTTAAAAATAATAATAATAATAATAATAATAATTAACAAAAAGACTGGGGATATGTAGCTTAGTGGCAAAGCACCTCTAAGTTCAATTCTTATTACCATAAAAAAGTAATAATTAGTACATTAGTTGGGGGCCACTAGAACTTGAATAGAATCATCCTAATAAGACTTTTATTTGCTATTATTTCCAACATTTGCCCTTTAAACAGATTGTATATATGTGCTTTCTGATTGAGACAGAAGTATTTAGCAAATCTTTTTCTTCTTAATTTTAAAGGGCATGTATTAAGATACAACTGATTAATTGTATGTAGTCAAGATTCTGGTAGTACCATTCCCTGTTCTATATAAGGACACTATTTAATGACCCTTCTCCACGGAAGGAAACTGGCACTATAGAACTAGACCACACATGTGACGATCAAAATTTTAAACATTAATTAGTTTAAATTAAATTTAAAACCCATTGCCTCATTTGCTCTATCCACAAAATCAAATGCTTGAAGCCAGCATTCACTGTATCAGCACATAAGTACAACACTTCCAATATCATGTCAGAAACACTATTGGAAAGTGCTGCTTTAGAGCTGTTTCTAAATCGTAATTGAACATTAGAATCAGCCACATAGTTTTTTAAAAATGCAAATGCTCCTGTGCTACTTCAGATCAGGTCAGTTCCATCAGAATGTGCCATGGTAGCACCAAGGTGTGGAGATTTTCAACATTGTCTACACCCCAACCTAGAGATTCTAGGTAATTTTAGGCAGTCAGGGTTGAGATTCAATTTGACAAAGTAAATTTTATCTTTTCTAAATCAACCTCTCCCTTTTAAATTATGTACATAATATATAATTGTACATCACATATAATTATATATGTAATTATATATACATATAATTAACATTCAAACATGGAAAAAAAACTCTCTTCTTTTAAAAATCAAACAAAATTCCCCAAACTAGCAGTAACTATAATGACATTAATAGTTATCTCCCTTAATTCCAGATCCAGTTTTCTTCATGAGTTAACTCTTATTAATCTGCAAATCAATATGAAGGTCCTGTCTTACTTTCTCAGCTTTCATTTTGCTTTTATGTGTATCATAGAGTGATTTTATAAAACTTCTTTATTGTTCAATGTATTCCTCACAGACACATTTTCTAATCTGGAGTTATATACAGAAGGTCACCTAGGTGAAACAGTTAATTGCCTGTGTGGCTTGGTTCCATGGATATTGGGAAGCACATAATGTACTGCTTGAACAGTGCAGCACAGTAGTTAAGAGTGTGGCTTTGGGTCTAGCATTAACATGTTCTCATCACTTCCTCTTACTGACTTTATGAACTTGGGAAATTATTTAATATTTTTAGCAATCTGTAACATGATTTTTAAACAATGAAAATGTAAGTTGTATCATGGATCTTCTGGTGCTCTGAGGAAAGCCATGACTCATTGTTGAAGATTTCTTTTTTAAGGGATCTGATCAATCAGATGAAAAAGTGAATGGCTTAGTCTACACCTGTGGCTAGCAGGGAAAGAAAGGAAGTAGCACAAAGCATGCATTAGAGGGAAGTCTGCCATAGAGGAAAAGTTGTGCATGCACCTTAATAGCACAGACTGATGCCTGAGTATTCCAAATAAAAGACATTTCTCCTTTATTCACTTCATATACTCAGAGATGGTATCAGTTTAATACCAAATAGATAAAACAAAACTAGATTTATAGTACGTGTACCAGTCAGTTTGGTCTGCCATGACAGCATGCCATAGCCTGGGGAGCTTAAACAACAGGCATTTATTTCTCACACATCGAGAAGGTGGGGAGTTCAAGATTAAGGTCCTAACAGATTTGGTTCCTAGAGAGGATCCTGTCCCTGATTTGTGGACAGCTGCCTCCTAACTATGTCCTCACATGAAAGAGAGAGGAATACTGGCATCTCTTACTCTTCTAAAAAGGGCGTTAGTTCCATTATGGAGCCTCTACCCTTATCATCTCAGTTTAACTTAATTACTTCCCAACTATGCCACTTACCATATTGATGGTTCAAATTTCAACACATGAATTTTTGGATGACATAGATAGTGTGTAACATTCTGCTCCCCGTCCGTCCACACCCCCCAAATCTGTGGCCTTCTTACATGCGAGATATGTTGATTTTATCTCAACAATCCCCATCGTTAACATTCATCTAAAGTCTGCCATCCCAAGTGTCATTGAAATATCCAGATCAAATCTGGATGAAATTTGAGGCAAAATTTATTTTCAACTATGAACCTGTGCAACTAGGAAAGTTGTGTGACTTCAAAACCTAAAGGTGGGTGGGACAGGCATAGAATAATCCTCAACCTAAAAAGGAGAAGCAGGAATGAGAGAAAGGATGATGAGTTCAAAACCTCAAAAGGTAAATTCCATGATATCTCTAATCCCCTTTGGTTCTGTGTCCTGTCTTTCATGATCATTTCAGCCCGATGACTCTAAAGAGCAGCTTTGTCCCTTCAATTTAAAAGGGTACCACCCATGACACTGTTCTTTGAGAGGATGATCCCATCCCTGGGGCACTGGGCAGAGGCATGGTGGCCCAACAAAACTGCAGAGATAGTCATATCCTTTGATATCAGGGAAGAAACAACACTGCTTGGCAGCACTTTTGATAATTTCTGATTTTCTTTCAGTGGTATTATTCCCATTTTTTTTTTTTTTTTGGTAACAATGATTGAACACAGAGGGCCTCACCCATTGAGCTACATCCCCAGCCTTTTTATTTTTTATTTAAAGACAGGATCTCACTAAGATGCTGAGGCTGGCTTTGAACTCACGTTCCTCCTGCTTCAGCCTCCTGAGCCACTGGGACTATAGGTGTGCACTACCACACCAGTTATCTGGCCTATTATTCCCTTATGCAATCTGCAGCCAGAATTTATCATTCTGTCTTACCAAATCTAAGAAGTCTGACAGTCTTCTTTCATTTCGTCCCATCTTTATCTCCTGCAGTTTCTGTGTGGGTGGCTTTTTAGGTCCATGGTCCCCACCCTTATCTCTTAATTGAAGTGTTGTTCAGCCTCTGTATTCTCTAGGCTACTCAGAGAAATTTCAAAGTCTTCTGAGTTCTAGTTCTTTTGGTCTTAAAGACTTTTTTTTTTTTTCACTTCATTCTTCTCTTCTTGCATTTTACCCTAAGCAATCTTGAGGAATCAAGTTGCCCTTTCAATACTTTGTATAATAATCAGCTAAATATCCAATTTCATCTCCTGCAAATTTTTTCAACCACAAAACACTAGAACACAAACACACTTCAACCAAGTTCTTTGCCACTATTCTGCCAAGGGTAACATTTTCCCTAGTATCCAGCATTATGTTCTTCATTTCTGTTTGAGATCACTAGAATCATTTTTAATGTCCATATTTCTCAGCTGTCCTTCAAAATGTTTTCAGCCTCTTATTTGATTGAGTCTGTTTCTGTTGCTATAGAAAAATACCTGAGGCTGAGTAAACTAATAAAGAGGTTTAATTGCTCACAATGCTGGTTCCTGAAGGGTCCAAACCGCACAGTACTAACTTGCTAATGAGAGTGTCCTGACTTCAATACGACCTGGTGGAGAAGGCAAAGGGAGCTAGCTACATGAAGAAGGGGAGAGCATTCTCATGGCAAAACAGGAACTAAGAGACATTCATGGGTTTGGCTTATTCTTTTATAACAACCCATGTGCAGAGTTCCACAATAACTATATTAATCCCTTGGGTGAGGCACTAAATGGCCTAACTGCCTTCTACTATGCCCCACCTCTTCAAGGTTTCATCACCCCAACACTCCGGACCCTGGAAACCATGCTTCCAGCATACGAACCTTTGGAAGATTCACTTAAGCCATATCTAAACCAAATCACTCTGAGTTCCAAAGCTGCCTCCACATGTTCAGGTATTTGTTTCAGCAGTACCTCACTGTGTGGTACCAAAGTGATATTCATCAGGGTTCTTCTGAGAAGCAGAACCAATAGAATCAACTATAAATGATGGGCTCATGTGATTATGAAAGCTGAGGTTTCAGAATCTATAGTCATCTAGCTGGAGAGACTCAAGAGGTGCAGTGTTGTAGTTTCAGTCTGAGTTTGAAGGTGTGAGGATGAGAAGAGCTGGTGATATAAGTTCTAGTCCAGGTCCAAAGGCCTTAAAGGATACCTGGTTTGTACATCCTGGTTCAAGGAGAGAAGAATACCAATTGCTTAAGCAATTGGGACTAGAGAGAATGAATTCTCCTTTCCTGTCTTTGGTTATATTTAGGCCTTCATGGGATTGGCTATGGCCCTCTCTACTGGGGATGCCAATCTACTTTACTCAATCTGTCTACTCAAATGCTAGTCATGTGCAGAAGTACGCCCAGAGAAAGACCCAGAAATAATGTTTCATCAAATATCCATGCACCCCATAGCCCAATAACAGAGACACATAAAATTAACTATCACAGAATGGAAGAATTTTTCTGTTTTCAAGAGCATGTGACTTCTTTCTAGAATGAAAAAACAGCAATACAAACCAACAAACCAACAGAACAGAATGAGGACAAGCTGGAGTCTTGTTCTAAAAGAAAAATCATTGTTTTAAATATGAACTTTTTGTTTTATGTACAAAAATATGAATAAAATTTAAAGATTTCTTCAGATCACTAAAATGATTATTAAAATGGTCATGGCCTGCTCTGAGGGCCTGTTCTGGCAATGGTTGTACTTATGGTGTTTTCTTGGCAGAGATAATAAATAGATGGATAAAAAGATAGTGCCCTGAGTTGATGGAGGTGGAGAAGCATGCATGATTTCAAGGGTCTATACTTTCAAGATTATTAAATTTATTTCCATGCCAGAGTATTTTCAATGCTCCATTAAAGATGCTCATCGCTGTTGATTGAAGTCATGACAGAACTATAGCCTTATCCTAAGTGATACAATGGGATAACTATGAAGTATTTCTAAATCAATATTTGGTACTAAGTTCTAGATAAGTAGATAGTAAGAAAATTCCACTTTCTAAAGACTACTTTGAACACATGTTTGCCTACTTTTCTGAATGAGCCATTAGATTCAAAGTTATTTGAAATGGGTTCTTGCTACAAAAGTCACATAAGACAGCAGTAATGTTTGCAAATGAATACCAATACCATTAGGTCTTTTTTTTGATTCATTGAATAGAGGCCTATACTGGTAGAAATAGGTATATTTAAAATTGCCCTAATATAGGGCCAATGGCTTATTTTGAGCAAATAAATTTTGGTTTGTAGAATAGACATTTTTCTTTAATACTTTCAAAGAAATAGAGATAGTGTCCTGGGGAAAATATTACTATATGGCTGTTCAGTTTTTTTGTAGTCTCCTAATACATTGAAAATATATTCTCTTTCTTTAAAAAAAAATAATTTCCACCTACTCAAACATTTTGTGGTGAATTCCGATGCAGTTAGTGACCTCAGAATGACATATCTTGAATATCAAATAATATCTATTTTCTTTGAGCTGAGGTCTCCCATATATTTTAATAAATGTGTCTTCCCTGTATCTTTACATTAAAGTCCATTTATAAAACTATACCTGTAAATAATGTCTCTTGTGCCAAAATGTAATGAGATTATCAATTGGAGCCACTTGATTCTAATGCTTTGAGCATTCCCTGGAAAAGATTATAGTCCCGAAGAGTGGAATGTAAAGAATGGTCTAAAATTTTATTGAAGAAGCATTTTTTTCCTTGGCTTTAGCTGAAAGTGTTGCTGAGGTGAGAGATTAGGAGACATAGGAATATAATTAAGCTAAAGACATTTGAATAATGAAACAGAAAACTCAGAAGAAGACAAAATAATTGTGGCTTCTTATTCATCTGGTGATAGTATCTTTAAAAGCTGTCATATAGGAAGCTAATTAAGAAGTATAACCTATCAATGCAGGAAGTGCACAAAAGGAGCTTAAGAATTTTATTTTGGAAGAATGTTAATACAATGTGAACTGGCAGAGGAAAATGTTCTTTGTGATGCCTGGTGGCAATTGCTAACTCTACCTGGTGAACAATTCATTTTCACTTCAAGTCTTGTCTTTATTAAGCATCAAAATTGGGCAAAAGCACAAGTTTTGATTTATCAATTATCATCATGGATATAAGTTAGAACAAAATAGGACTGGGTCAAAGAAAAAAAATCTTTATAGCTCTTTACACAGACTTTTGACCCCTAGGTTCTCATTCTAATTGTGCTACCTTCCCATGGAACATGTCCTTAGGTAAGCAAATTCAGATCTTTCTGTGCTAATTCTCTTATTTGTGATTGGGTGGATGGTTTCAATGATATCCAGAATATATTCCAGCTCCAGTTGTTTAATCTGAATGTGTCTTGGCTAGGCCTCTGGATAAGGTATCACCAGCAACTGTGGCAAGTGGCTCAGCTTCTGGACAAACTTTCATCAAGTCACAAGGGGACATTTTAGTTTGGGCTCATTATACCATGATTCCTATTACTGATTTAGCATTTATATTTGGTTAGGATTTGAACCTACTCTGATTCATATCAACGGTTAAACAGTGTTAGTGAATGAAACAGTACTGTCAACACAAATTATTCTTCCATTCCAGTACAGAAGAGCAAGAACACAACATATTGCTGAGTACATATCAATAGATTTACATGCATCTAAGGAAGCACAATAGTGATTATGAAGTTAGAACAAAATCTTTCACATTTTACATAGCAAAGGAGAAGAAAGAGAAAGGAGTTCCCTAATTCCCTCCAGAGACAAAGGGCTGGCTCTAGTATACTACATGAAAAAGCCCAGAGCTAGTTCTATAAGTACACTTTTAAATGTCTAGAATTTAAGTGGCCCATAACTAGAGATAGCTCTGCACTGTAAAACCTGGAGATTGGGTTTAAAATCTAGAGAGACTTATGTTTATTTCAAAGGACTCAAATTTACTATGTTTCCAAGAATATACTATTAAAAAAAAGAGAGAAAATGGTTTAGTTGTCCTTTATAACAGATAAACAAACTTTGGTTTACTTTTTCTTTTATAATAAAGAACCACATAGGGGTTTAATTACCTGGGCCTGGACAACTGCAGCAACAACAAGGAAGCAGAACATCAATACCTGTTTTGACACTGGACTTGTGAAATGCTACTTAGAATCACAAAGAGTACAATGCAAAGAGAGTAATAACCCCAAACAGAAACTTCAACATAGAAATCAGTTCTAGGCACCTTATAATAGTGCCACTGATTACCACTGTCTTTGTTTAGTTTTCTTAATTGTATTTTAATTACATTTGCCCAAGATCTCCCAGTTTGGACACTGTCCACAGCTTGGAAAAGAATAGCACTTTCCCCATCATTCTAAACCACAGCTGTCCAATAGAAATAAAATGGAAGCTGCCTGTGGAATTTTGAATTTTCTAGTAGCTTCATTAAAAAAGGAAAAGAAAAAAAAATCAATTTTAATAATGAATTTTACTTAAATACACACACACACACACACACACATATATATATAAAACTATTGCTATTTCAACATAAAATCATTATAAACAGAGACATTTTACTTTTTATTAACCAGGTTTTTTAATCCAGTGCACATGTTATACTTTCAGCACCTCTCAATTCATACTGTACACATTTCAAATGCTCAGTAACAGCCATGTGTGCCTAGTGACTACCATTTGGACACGAGTTCTATCCAAATCCATAAAGAACATGGGATGCTTGCTCTCTGCAATGGTGGAACACAAATAATTTGATTCTGAGATTTTTGAGTTACAGGCTGTTTTTGTTAGCTTTTTCACTGCTGTGACTAAAAGATCTGACCATAACAATTATCGAGGAGGAAAAGCTTATTGAGGGCTCATGGTATCAGAGGTCTTATTCCATAGAAGGCCGGCTCCATTCCTCATAGCTCAAGATGAGGGAGAACATCATGACAGAAGAGCATGCAGAGGGAAGTGGCTCATATGGTGATCAGAAAGCAAAGAGAGAGCTCCACTTGCCAAATACAAATATATACCCCAAAGCCATGCCCCCAGTGACTGGCCTCACCAGCCGTACCCCACCTGCCTCTACTTACCACTCAGTAAATCTCATCAGGGGATTAATTCACAGATTGCTTTAGGACCCTCACAGTCTAATCATTTCCCCTCTGAACCCTGTCACATTGTCTCACACATGAGCTTTTGGGGGACACCTCACATCCAAACCATAACACAGGTCAATGGGGTTACTTTTTTCAATTTCTACTGTTATGATTTGTGGGTAATAGTTACAAATATCCCTTTCTATGCTTCTGAGTTCAAATCAATTGAAAACTAGACTCGCATTTCATATATCTCATATCAGCTTCCATTAAATAGAAAAAAAATGCTTAGTTGGATAATGTGGCTTAGATCTTAGTCGACACTGTTTTTCCCAGTCCTTTCCCCTAGTTCTAGCTTTAGGTCTACTTGTCTGCAGAGGGATGTACAGAGAAGACTGTTCCCCTTCCCAAGCCTATTTCCACTAGAGAAAAAGCTGGGGAAACCGAGTACTGGGACGTACCTTTTCAAGTACTCAAAAATTGGATAAGCAAGTTTTCCTCTTTTTGGAAAGAAGGAATTTTGACAAAATTCTTTTGTGTGTTATTTCATACTGGTACACACAATGTGCACATTTTAAAAAACTAAACCTAAATTCTCAAAAGGAATTATATTTTAATTATTCCAAGGAAAATTAGTAACAGTCTTTTAGAAGGAGGTATATGTTAACAAGAATCATGGGTGCTTTTTTTCATAGAACTGAGGAAAACATGCAGATCTTTGTTAGAATAGATACCCTAAAATGCTTTTAATTGAAATTTCAGGTGAATATATTTGAAGATTGACCATATCATACCAATCAAAGCAAACATGTAAGTAGCCCATCTTTCTTACTCGACTTTACATGTGTCTGAGTCACCCATGGCCCACAGAAATTTGTCAAAAATCTGAGTGATTACACTCTGAAAATATATGCTTAAGGCCAGATGTATGCAGCAGGGTGACTTATCTACTGTTGATTACAGCTCAATGAAAAATGGCTGACATTTTATGCCCAAAAGCATAGAAGTGGCTGTATCTCAATTTGCTTACTTATTTATTTATGCTGAACAATCATTGACCAAGTAGGATGACTTGAGGGAAAAAAAAAAAAATGGTTTCTCCCATTTTGTCTTCTAATATATTTATTAGGTATCCAAATCCTTCCAAATGAAAGTTTGGCTTTGCTTAATTTTTTCTCAAAATCATGGTAAATGGTTTTTAGCACCAATCACTAATAAATCTAAAGTGGGAAGAAATCACATGAATTTTATTAGTGTTTACTGTTTTAGTCTCTAAGCTTTCCTCTTTAGAAAATTTCAAAAGTAGATTTTTGGCAATGTTCTTGTTTGATTTTTGCATATCAGGTAAGATAATGAGACCCCACTTTCAGTCAAATATGAGTTGTGTGCTTTGAAAGATCATAAGCAGTTTAGGTACTGGAAAATTATAGTTTCAGGTCCTTGAGAATCTTGCAAACACATTACTAAGACCCTAAAAGCCAGAATCTCTGAGCTCTGAGAGGGGAAGCTGGTCCCAGAGACTTCATGCTGTTGGAGATGTGCTCTATGATGGCACAATTGTTGTGAGCCTTGGCCTTGTCAAGATGATGTCTTGCTTCCTCCATTACTTGACTCCATTTTATAGTACACTTACTTTCCACCTCTCTTCTACCTCTGAGAAACTGATGTGACTCCATTTTTGAAAATAAATAAATAACAGCAGCTTCTACCTCAAGGACTGTCCAAGGAAGGGGGCGTGACCCTTGTTCTTGGAAAACCCCACAGAGCACTCCTAGGCACATACCCACCCTGCTGAGTTGTTTGTCTACAAATAACAGGAGAGGTCTGTGGCTCCAGGTGTCCCTGACTCAGTTAGGCTAGGTGAGGACCCATAGCAACCCCCCTAGCAACCTCCAATCAGCATGAGACAAGGAAAATACCTGGGATGCCAGATGACCCCCAAGTAGTTTAGGGTGGTTGATAACATGTTGGGAAACCATGTAGTTCAGCACATCCACCCCTTGTGGCCTAAACCAATCAGTTCAAAGGAATCCCCGTCTTGTACAACAAATCACCCCTATTCAATTTGTTCCCCCCATTGAATGGGCTAATCAATGTTAAGAATTGTTGTTTGACTTTCCCACGGTATGGAATGATTCACTGTGTGATGTTGTGACGCATAGAGTATCCCCCCAAAACCTATAAAATCTCACTGGACAAAAGACTGGGACTCACTCCCTGGGACCGCTGCATCGGAACAGTTGTGAGTCCAGGCTCGAGCTTGCAATAAAGACTCTTATGTAATTGCATCGGATTCGGCTCCTGGAGGTCTATTGGGGTCCCACGAATCTAGCATTACACCTCCAGTAAATATCACACAGAAATTAAAAATCATGTGTAATGTTTTCCCTGATGTATAAATAAAAATACAAGTTGAGACATGACTAAGTCTTAACTAAAGAACATCAAGCTCTCTAAAACTGAGAAAACCTTGGGGTCTTCAAAGAGAAAGGATCAGGTCCCAATCAAAGAGCTGATGAGGACTAATCTCCTGTTACCACTTAATCTTGATTTGCATAAGTGAACACTGCATTGATTTCGTCTTTCCAGAGATGCAGATCAATGTAAAACTAATGAAATATTTGGACAGAGTTCTTAAGGCTACCAGTTTATTTTAAGTCAATATTTTTGCATTTCTACTATGTGACATGTGCTTCTAAAGGCAGTGGTGATATCAATATAAAATATTAAGACCTGACTCCAAGCATCTCAAATAGTTTGTCAGGACTTTCAGAGATTTGTAAAGAAAGTGTTAGGTTAACACAACGAGGGAATCCACTTGAATCTAATATATGAAATATGATATGTCAAGAGCTTTGTAATATTTTGAACAACCAATAAAAAAAAAAAAAAGAAAAAAAAACACAACGAGGGAGGACTTTTTTTTCCCCCCACAGAATAAGAACCTTCCAGAAAATTAACAAGAATTTTTAGAAATTTCTTTTGAAGATTTGGGATAATAAAAAAATTTACACCTTTACTCTGCCATGGATTAGCATAAATCTCTGTGACATAAAGTACTCAAAGAAGCTTTCAGGTAGACCTTTATAGAATTCGCTTAAACATCAGATTACTTTAATAAAAAGAAGAAATCCCATTCCCATCTGTTCTTTGGAATAATATAGACAAAGATTAAATACCTGATAAACTCAGTGTCCTAGAAACTTCCAAATGGCTGGCAAATCAATGAAATAGACACTCTGACATTTGGCATCATGCCGAATAAGTCCCTGAATAGATAAATGATTTTTATACTGGTTATTAGGGAGGGGAGGGGTGAGTTGAGGAGGGCAGGATGGTAACAAGAGAAGATCCCAGGTTTTAGTTTAGTGGTCACATCTGGCTGAGAGTAAGTGATCATATGATATTCTCAGGTACACACATTGAAAAGATAGTATAAGACAGAATTTGCATTACACGAGTTCAGGATAGTGGTGTAAGTATTAATTATTGTTTTAAGTGGAGAAAATAAAGTCCTTTGCTGCTTGTACTATAATCTAATTACTGAAGAATAATTCACACACATTTACTCACAAGGAGCTAACTAATGTGAAAGATAAGCTAACTATGCTGAGTAATTTTCACATTTCCCCTCTGCTTTATAATTCTTTTCATGGTATCCCTGGCTATATCACAATAGAATGAAACTCTTCAAGCAGAACATTATGTAATATAGGCATACTGGATTAAACATTCAAAAAATGTGTTTTAAACCCAAATTAGTTACAGATACTGGATGTTAGGTCTTCACATTCATTTGGGAACAAATTACTACAAAGGCATTAGCTCATTTTAGCAAGGATAACAGTACCTTAATCCCTACCAGTATGTGATTCCAGAAATATCTATAGTGTCACAGCCTATTTAATTTTTTCTTACTTGCTCTTTCTTATACATAAGTACACAGACAAATAAAATGAGACCCTCATGGTAGTAGTAGCCAGCTCATATTAAATATGCTTATCATCATGCCTGATGTAGGCAACATGTCTTAACTGCTGAATTGTAGTTTCTGAACACTTGCAATTTATTAAAGTAAGATTCTTTCATTGCTCCCTTAGTTTTTTCTGAGTGCAAAGGAATCAAACCGTACATAAGCTAATTTCTATTAGCCATGATGTAAGACTATTTTTTTAAATGAGAAATCTTTATATTTAATTAATACATTTGGAATGACAATAAGACTGTGATTTTGATGAAAAATAGCTGAGTTCTCTTTTTTTCAGAAAAGTCTAGAGGTTAAGTAGGCTTGGCTGGGGACATTCTAGGAGCCAAAATGTAGGAATCAAGACAAAAATTAAGAATTCTATAACCCCAGTAGTTTAGCCAAAAAACTTGAAGTCTTCATTCCCTGTGTATTTTCTCTCACATCTAATATCCAGCCTATGTTGACATTCCATAAGTCCCATCCTTATTGCCCAATTTACTATCAAATCTTCTTGAGTTGCCGAAGTTTGCATTTTCTATTTTTTTCACAGAACTATTATCTAACATAGTTGACTTATTTTTTTTTTTATCAACAATTGTTTAAATTTCACTCCTAAAATGCAAGCTCTATGGAGGTAGGAATATTTTTATATTTTGTTTCTTATTTATTTGAAGTTCCTGGAATGGTGCTCACTTTATAGTCATGCCCTACACATTTTTTTTTTTTGATTGACATAATGAAGTTGACACTTGAATAAAGACATAAATGTAGTAAGGGAGTAAATCATAAGGACACCTGCAAACAGTTTATAACAGAAGAAGGAGACAGAAAGTACAATGAGTCAAGACAGAAGTCAAGGGGTACAGATGCCAGAGTAGCTAGAAGGAATGAGAGATGGGGAAAGAATTAGAAATCAAGACACATAGCTAGTATGTGATAAAACCTAAACTTGAACCAAGTAGTCTGGCTTAGAGCCTCTGCTCTTAACTCTTAAAGTAAGATCAATATTCGACATATCACTTACTAGTTCTGTGATGTGGAGCAAGGTTCAAGAATATAGTCAACCTCCGTCCTCAGTATTAGGAATAACTACCTCATAGATATATTTTGGAAATTCGGTGAAGTGTTGTATTGGAAAATGCCATATAAATGGATTAATAAATTTTGGATCCCCTTCCACCCATGTTCACCTCCTTCTTAACTCTAATTGAAAATTCTTAAAATGAAAAAAAAAAAAAAAAAGAAAGAAAACAAAACACTGTAGAAGTATGTCAAATCTAAACCTCGGTACCTTTGGCAAATCTTGACTCCCAAAATGAGCCCAAAAATAGTCTGACAAATTATGGGAGGAATAAAATTGCTAGTAGACTCAAATTGAAACCAGCTGGCATTTGTTCAATTGTCTAATCAGGGAATTACCCAGGGATGGACAACTAATTTTGAATAATGGCTTAGCCTGCAGACAGCCTCCAGATAGCTGAGTTTCCATTTAAGAAGAGTCTGTGGTGAGAGATAAGGAACCAGGGCAAAGATAATCCTAATTGCAATCCTAGGCAGGGGACCTCCACTTTTATCCTGGGGGACAATGGCATTTGCATTCCTTGTGCCTCTCTTCAATTCACTGGGAAGAAATCAGTAAACATTTGCTTATGGCACTGGAGAGTAACTTTACTGGGTAGAATGTGGACCCAATAATGTCAAGTAAAATTTATAGGATTAGGGCCCTTAATAAACATTTGGACCTTCAGTAACCCAACATGTTCCTAAATTATAATAATAATCCATGTCTGTGGTCAACATAAAAGATATTTAAATTCGTGATTAGGATCACATTTCAATATTTTCTACAAAGTCAGTGGTTCAGCACTGCCTTGAATGATGACTGAGTATCGGTCTTGCTCTCCTTAATGCAAACTCCTTAAATACAAGTGATTTTCCTGCCATAGCCATTCTTCCCTTCCTAACCAATAAACACACCAATATAATCATCACAGTTTGAGCGTGTTGAAGAAGTTTACTATTAGACTGATTCATTAGAAGAAAAAAAAAATCTATTGGTTTAAGTAAAAATCCTGAAGAAGAGGAATATAATCAGACAGTAACAATCAAGATTGACATCCATTAGACACAGGAAGTTTTATGTTGAGAGCCTACAATATTTTAAGAGGGTGTATGAAAATGTTTTAATTTCTTCACACACTGAGAAACTGAACTTTCAGGCTGAAGAAAATATTTTCTATGGAGGATTACTATGTTCTTCATACCAATGTGGTTATAAAATATATATTTTTAATATTTGTTATGGAGGGAAGAATCCAGGAAAGGCAAACATGCCCTAGGAATATAGTCACAATGTGATTCTGAACTCACTCTGGCATATTCTGGTATAAACATTGCATTCTGTACTCACTTTGGCATGCTTTGAGTATAAACATTGCTACTACAATTCTTCCATAACCATCTTTTTAATGTGTACTTTCTTCCATTAAAGCTGGTCAAGAAAGTCGTCAGCCACACACCTAATAATTCAAGTAGGATGCTGGGCCAGGTTGGCAAAAGCAAGCTTCACAGGAAGCCAGAGACCCATTTATCATAGTGAGGCTCTGCCATTGTGGCCTCTGAGCCTGAACCACCGCGCTGCTTCATCTCTTTTCTTCTTACTGGGCTTAGCTTCCTGGCTCTCTTATGCTGAGTTTTGACCTCACTTCAATTTGCTGGCTTTGCTTCACTCCAAATTTGTATTTTCAGGTTATAGATCTGATCTTCAAGCTAGAAAGCAAAGGCTGATTCTCAGAAATTCCTTTCTAGGGAGTTATTTAGTATATCCCTGGAGTAACTGCCAAGCAACATAAGCTTTGTTCTCTATCATCCTCTCCAAAGCTCACAAAATGTCTATTCTTTCCTCTTCAGAGGAGAGCTTAGGATGTGCTTATTTCAAGTTGCTTTGTTATTATTATTTCATAATCTTAGCCTTTGCTCCATATCTGATGAGTAAAGCCCAACTATATAGTATTAGCTTAATCTTTTTTCTTAAAAAGGACATAAGAAATCAGATCTGGAAAGACTAATTCTAAAAAGTTTGTTCTTTTAATATGCTTCTTTTATTCGTTGTTGATTCAGTAAGTCAATCAGGTATTTGATATATTTCATACCAAGTATGGCTTACATTCCTTATTATGTGTATTTCATACTATTTGGTTCTTTCCTAAAGTATGCACTTCCTTTGAATGATTGATATTTTATATCAAAACTTATATTAAGAGTCAATGAGATATTGACAAACAGGATAGTTAGTTCACATCTGTCTGATGGGTGTTTTTGTGTTAGATGACTGTTGACTCATTGTTGTTGACACATCAATCTTGAATTTTCCCTGAGACAAATCTGGAAGTCTATATGAGGGTCAACATTGGGCCAATGAGTCAAGCCTGTAAGTGAAGATTCAAAGAATAAAATTCAAAATAGTATAGATAGGTCAGAAAAGTTAAAGGTAAAACATTAGATATGCTTTGGTGACCAATTTTTGATGATCTATGCTTTTTTTTTTTTTTTAAACTGGAATTGAACTTATAGGTGCCTTGCCACTGAGCCACATCCCCAGTCTTTTTATCTTTTGTTTTGAGGCAGGGTCTAACTAAATTGCTGAGGGTCTCATTAAGTTGATAAGGGTGGCCTTGAACTTGTAATCCTCCTGTCTCCGCCTTGGGAGTTCCAAAGATTAGAGACATGCACCACTGAGCCCAACATAATCTAAGCATTTTTTAAATTATGCAAGAAGAATTAATGAATTAATGAATATGATTGCTCTCTGCATTACCCAAGATAAGTTATTGAGGCCTTTGTGTTTGCTATGAAAGGGAAAGAGAGAACTTGGTCAAAATTCATCATCTCCTGTTCATTGCTGAGGCTAGAATAAATACTACTCTTATAACAGATGTAAAGTTTTCAAATTTAGCAAATAAATATACCAATCATCTAGTTAAATTTAAACTTCAGATAAAGCAACAGTAATACACTTATACTAAAAATGGTTATTGTTTATCCAAAATTTGAATGTAACTGGGCATCCTATATTTTACCTAACAACTCTCCAATAATCAAAATGGATCTTCAAGAATAGCAGTAATGATTATTTCAATTTTTTAATCAAATGCTCTCAGACATCTGCCTTTGTCTGGAGACATATCTCCCCTCTCCATGGGAAATCCTTCTGGCAACCCTCAAAGCCCATTAACTTTGCCCTGTTCTGAGTCATTGAAGAAATGTTTACATTTTTATGTCCCAACATTCTGTACTTCTTCTCTAATAATATTTCTGTGTAAAAACAAGTACAAACTAAAATCACAACTATGGTAAGGTGGTAGAGCAAGTTTCGCCTGCTAAAGTATGTCCTGACGCATCTGTTGCATCTGTAGGTGGCACCTATTGACTTTTGTTGAAGGGCAGTGTTCCACTCAGAGAAATAGCACAACTTATCCCTGAGGCTATGTTCCATGAACAGAGCAAAGTTTAGAATGGAAGAGTAACTTTAAAGATACACTGGAAGAGAAGCAGTAGTCCAGGGAATCACACTTTTAGAAGCTAGCTTAAAAAATTGGTCCAAGGAGATATGCGTGAATGTGAATTTTAGAACAAATGAGTTATGCATAGAGGAAGTAATAACTGGAGGGAAAGAGGTGATAGAACAGGTCATGCATTCACAAAATTGTATACCAACACCATTTTGGTCTTGTGGCTTGGGGGAGAATTATAAGCTTTAATACTTACATAAGTGACAAAATGAACATAAACATTTTTGGTGCACATAATTAATTGAGATGGTGTGTAGAATCTGCTTAATTCTGTTTCTGACTTATAAGGGTTTAATATTTTTAGCTATCTTTATTCAATTTACCTGATTTCCAGATAGATTTTTACACCCTGCACGTAAGTCTTTCTCAAAGTCAGGTAAATTTTAACATCTATGAAGTCATATTGTTTGCTGCCAAGTGGCAGCTCTGACTTAGTGGTGTAAATACTTTCCTTTGACACCTTTTGTAACATTGAAATGTACATTAAAGTGTCTATCCGTAGAGAAAATGTAATAATGTTAAGCTAAACATTGCTAGGTTGCTTATAAGAAACATGGCAGTGCAGAGGAAGCAAATAGTAAATCCAATGCCTATATGTTTATCCTAGAAATGATCACAAACATATCCAGATTATTATTCCCTCTTCATCCCTGACTCAAATTTGACACTCCTTTGAGGAGAGTGAAGATGAACAGTGAAGAGGATAAGAGTGGGTCATCCAAAATTTGGGTTCCAGAATGAGAAGCAACTGAAAGTCAGATCTTAAGGAACTGAGACTATGGATTAAAATTTTATGTCCCCCCAAAATTCATATCTTTGAAAAACAATCCTCAGTGTATTTGGAAGTGAGGCTTTTGGAAGGTGATCAGGTCACAAGGGTGGACCCCTCATGAAGAGATTAGTGCCCTTATAAAACAGACCGCAGAGTGCTCCCTTATTCCTTTCCCCCATTTGAATACACCAAGAGAAGCTGGTCATCTTTGAACCAGGAAGTATTTTGTCACAAGAACCTGACTGTGCTGGTACCTTGGTCTTGAATTCCCATTTTTCAGAACTGTGAGAAATAAATTTCTATTGGTTATGATCAACCCAGTTTGTGGTATTTCATTAGAGCAGTAAGTATGAACTAAGAAACTGAGAATGCTACTCTGCATTTTTTTGTGTTTCCTCACTATCTGCCCATTTTATTTGAATAAAAATGCATAGGTTACTAATGGTAGTAACAGTATTTTTGGCGATAAACATATTTTTGGAATTTTCAAAAAGGGTCATCATGTGGGCTGGGAATATAGCTCAGTGGTAGAGTGTTGTCTGGCATGTATGAGGCCCTGGGTTTGATTTTCAGCACTGAAAAAAATAAAATAAAATAAAAAGGCAAAAGCTAATAATGTAGTATAAATGCATAGGTGTAGTAATATACATAAATGACAAAGAACTTGGTCTGACACATTAGTAGCTGTTGTAATTATTTTATTTCATTTCTTTATTTATTGCATCACCTTTACTCTAATACAATCATCCTCTAATTTAATCTGATACAATCAATATATTTACTTTATGTTTTTTCTCTCCCTACCCTACCAACCCACACAGATCCCCTAGAAGAAACTCTTCTAATTCGCCATCACCTTATATTTGACCATTTCTATCACTCTTCCCTTTAGTGGAGCACATCTTGAGCCTCCTCCCCTAACCAGGTTTTCTGGATCTCTGAGTGGTGTCCACATTTCGCAGTTCCTGGCTATCCATCTTGAGGGTCCCCCAGAGATCTCCACCATTTCCGTTTCATTTGACACATGTCATCTACATAGATTTAAAATCTAGGACCATGTATTGCTAACTGAAGAACTTCATTTCTATGCTCTGTAAAATGGAGATGACAATTATACCTATATCAAGAAGTTTTAAAGATTCAATTATAGTATAAGAATGCTTGATTCCTAAAAGGTCCCGAATAAATGTTAATTCTTATCATGGCTCCTAGTGCCATAAAGAATTAACTCTTCAAATTTACGCACATTCCACCCAATTATATTTTTAATTTCTTGAAAAGAGTAAATATTCACACACACACACACACACACACACACACACACACACACACCCCTTTTTTGGGTCCTACCAAAATGCTTTCCATTTAATGTGTTAAACTAATACCTGGAGATCTCTTGATCTAAGGATATAAAGTTCCTTGTCTGACCTGCAGTCCTTGTGGTGATTAAATCAGTCTGTATCTTTAACTTTATCAATGTCAGTTTTTGGTTATAGTATAATTTTGCAAAATGTTACCATTCAAGAAAACTGTAAGAGAAATACAACTTTGTTTGACTATATATTGGTCTTCAGATTAAGTTTACTTTAAAAATATATTGCAGTTTAGTTACAGGTGTTTGATGTGTGGTTGGGGGCTTGCCATTTATGTGAATTGAGGAGTTACAGAAAAAAAATGCCTTTAATAAAATAAACTGAAAAGAATAAAACAAAATAATTTATTGATCCAAATAAGTACATTTGCCTATTTTTGTAAACTATTAAATGCATTTAAGCCATCTAAAATTGGTGGACTCTTGAGAGTTGTATATGCTCAGTGGTTTCTGTTAGAGACTGTGAGTTTTAATTTTCACCTCCTTTGCCAATTTAATGCCTTATTTGTTATTACCAACTCCTCTCCTTGGGAGTCATTTCACCTTCCCAAGCATTTCATCACCTCACATATAACCCATCTGTGTGTTCCAGGCCAACTGTAGCAGAAGAGAGTTGTTTTCAAGCTCTCTGTGGATTCAGGCACCTTCCCTACCCTTGAGCACCTACACCTTTTGGAAATGACTTTATCTCTTTTTTCCCTAAATAAAATACAAATCATCTTGAATTATCCTGTGGCTGAAGATGTGAACAAAAGAAGCTAAAGTGATTAGAGGACTATTTTCCCAGAATCTGAACTGTCATTTCAGTCAGCCAGTGGGGAGGTCCCTAGTTCAAGCTTGAACCTGAGAGGTACATCTCTGGGGCTGCTGTGTCCAAGAGATGAGGGCAGGTAGTCCCATCTCAACTTGAATCCTGTAGTGTCTCTGGTATCCTCCCATATTACTATCTAAAGTGTATGCAAACAACGTTCAGGGGAAGTTCAATTGTATCAAATGCTCTATGTTTGGAAATACATAAAGTGACTGGTGGTTTTATAATATAAAGTTGGTTTCAAGTTTTTTATTAAAGGCTTCATTCTATTAATGAATTTGGGCAGGATTGCTAGCTGTCATCCTTAGAGAATAGTAGTATTTTAAGAAATAATAATAATACAACAAAAATAACAATAGTACCAAATATTAAAGGAACAGCAAATATCACCATCTACTATCTATTTTGGGAACATTTTTGTCCCTAAGATGTTTCAAATTGAGGTAATAATTCAGCTTTCTGAAAGCTTCTTTTGCTAGAATTTTGTAAAGATAGGGACTGGAAAAAGGAAAAGAAAAAGTTAAAAATTACATATGTCAATCTTTCTCCTTCCACCCAACCACACTTACCATTGGGAAAATAAAGCAGAACACATTGCACACTCTCACTTTGCAAATCCAAAGAGTATCTCTGTAGCTCATTTTCTTCTTCATTGACCTGAATGTTTGTTTCACTTAAATAAACTCAGATAAAATAAGGAATGTGGTTGCCTGCACAGTCTGAATTGCCCCAGGCTGATCTTTCTTTAGGATGACCTGGATAATGAAAAGGATATTGAAGTGGATATTCATGTGCACACGTTTAATGTACAGAAAGAGCTCTGGAAAGGTACACATGTAAAATAGCAGAATGGAAGTGGGAAGTCAAGATTGAGGGGACAAAAGGGTATTTTAGTTTCCTTTATTTATGAGGCGAAAAGTAACTATGCATTATTATTGGGGAAAGAATGTGAAAGATATTTGAAAGGTAATCTCACTCTAAAGTATCATGTTTTAACTGTTTCTGAATCCTAAGAGATGGTATAAAGGGATCAGAGGTAGAAAACAATGATATAAATTTGGAAATTTAAGCTCATAAGTTTAGCTCTTTAAAGTATGGAAAAATCAGAATATAGATTATATAGAAATAGATTAGAAAACTTCAAAATTTTCTGACTTTTCTATTTTCTGAAGTTAAACAATGTTTCAATCTTTTAAATTTGCTTGTGATACAAGACCATCCAAACATATTTTGATAAAATTTTTAATTAACCTAACCTGTCTTTAAAAGTTTCCTTAGTCTTTTGGATGTTTCTGCAATTTATTTAAATATAACTATGAAAAAGGATGAAGCAAGTTGGAAAAATATTCTTTTATTGTTTTCCTTTTTTTTGTTGTTGTTGCTGTTGTTGATGATTTGGTTGTTTCTCTTTCAAATTTTTCTAATTATCTACACAGTGAGAGGCATGTAGGCTTAGAAAAGGGTAGGATACATAGCAGATGTTGGTTCTCCACAGATGTTGGTTCCAAGAGTACTTGCTAACAGGCTTCCAACAGGCCAATCTCCATCTCAATAATATTTGTTTCTGAGGAGCCCAATCTAGAAGACACCTTCAGAAATGTCAAAAGGCAAATAGCAATCTGGAATATAATAATAACAACAAAATTTATCATAAATAAAGGACGAATAGACCATTTTAAAGAAATGTTTTAAAATGTGGCTGGTTGGGTAGGTCACTGGGGGCATGCCTTTGGAGTTTATATTTTGTTTCTGGTGAGAGGAGCTCTTCTTTCCTGTTTCCTGGTTGCCATGTTCTGAGCTGCTTTCTTCTGCCAAGCCCTTCTGCCATGACACTCTGCCTCAGTTTTGCCCAGAGCAATGGAGTCGCTATGGACTGAGTCATCTGAAACCAGGAATGCCCAATAAACTTTTCCTCATCTAAAATTGTTATTTTCAGGTCTTTTAGTTGTGACAGCAAAAGGTTAAGTAAAACATGGTAAAGTCTCGGAAGTGTAATTGCTGAGTCAAAAATTAAGAACAGATATAGCTTTTTTTAAAAATTGTTTTATTCGTAGATGAACATAATACCTTTATTTTATTTATTTTGTTTTTATGTGCGCTGAGGATTGAACCCAGTACCTCATACCTGCTAGGCAAGCTACCACTGAGCTACAAAAATCACCCCAGATATAGCTTTTTTTACATACATGTTGATATTTCATTTAAAATGTTTAAAATGGAGAGAAAAACAAATAGAAAAAAGGGCAACCATGCATAATTGGTAACTCATATAATAATTGGTATGCATAATTGGTAATTCATATAAAATACATAGGAATGGCCCTTAAAACAAGAGCAAGATGTTCAACTAAGTATAAGAGAAATGCAAATTAATTTATACCAACATTACTAAACTGCTATTAATACTACATAAATTAAAATGCTTGATAACACATATTAGTGAGGCTGAGGGAAAATAGGCAGACATATATTGCTGGTAAGAATTCAAACAACCATTATGGAGGACTTTTGAAATATCACCCAACAAGTTACTTACTGCATTGTCTCATATGTGAGCTTTTAGGTGACACCTCACATCTAAACTAAGCCATACCAGACCATACCATAAAGACATAGCTCCAACAATATGGGAAAGTATATAATAAGTTTGTTCTAGCATTGTTTGCAATTGCAAAATATTGTAAACCACCTAAGCACCTATATGTTGGATACTGGTTGAATAAACTACAATATATTCACACACTATATCATTTTGTGTCATTATGAAAGAAAATTTTAAGAAAGAATTGGGTAAGTCTGAACAAACTCAACTCAAAGTGGATCAATGACTTAGGCACTAGAACAGAGATCTTTTGCCTACAAGAAGAAAAAGTAGGCCTAAATATTCACCATATCATCCTAGAATCTGACTTCCTTAACAAGACCCCTAAAACACAAGAAATAAAATCAAGAATAGATATACAGTACTACAGTGAAGATGCAGAATGTTACCTTGTTCTCATTTACTTCTTTTTTTAAAAAACAGAGAAATTAATTTTAATATATTTTCATTTAACCCAATGGATTACCAACAAAATTTGTAAAGAAAATAATTGTTAGTAATATATTTCATGTTCATTTTCTTTGTCCTTGTAATTTTTTGGAATCTAATGTCTAACGCATAGCACACCTCAGTTCAGACTAGACACATTTTAAATACTCAGTAGTCTCATGTAACCAATGGCTGCTGTATTGGCTCCTTTCTCCATCTTTCACCTTTATATGGTGTCATTTTTTATATTTGTGTTATCAAAATTCATATAACTGTAAAACTAGGGCAATTTGCACCTTATATAAATTATATCTCAACAAACATGACTTTAAAAAGAAATCTAGTTCATGAAGTGTTTTAGTAGTATTGGGCACATATTAACCGCCTGATAAATAATGGCTATTATTATGATTCATTAAAACAACCAGCATCAAGCTGTTTCATAGTCAGGTAGGGAGGGGGAGCATGGGAGGAATAGACAAATTCTAGATTGGGCAAAGGGATGGGGAAAGGCGGGGTATGGAGTTAGGAATGATGGTGGAATGTGATGGACATCATTATCTAAAGTACATGTATGAAGACACTAATTGGTGTGAATATACTTTGTATACAATCAGAGATATGAAAATTGGTGCTCTATATATGTAATATGAATTGTAATACATTCCATTGTCATATATAACAAATCAAAATGAAAAATAAATAAATAAATAAAAGAGGCCTTCTTAACAATACTAACTGCTAATGCATTGCTCACATGAAATGACCTAGCTTCTAATAATAAATTAGCATTTTAATTTGGTCTTTAAAAAAGAATAGATAAATGGGATGGATTCAAACTAATAAGCTTCTTCTCAGAAAAAGAAACAATCAATAATGTGAAAAGAAAGCCTACTGATTGAAAGAAAATCTTTACCACATGCACCTCAGATCAAGCATTAATCTCTACGATATATAAAGAATTCAAAACACTTAACACCAAGAAAACAAATAACTCGATCAATAAATAGGCTAAGGAACTGAATAGACACTCCAAAGGAGAAGAAATACAGTTGGTCAACAAATGTATAAAAAAATGTTCAACGTCTCTTAGCAATTAGAGAAATGGAAATCAAAACTACTTCAATATGGGCTGGGTTTGTGGTTCAGCGGTAGAGTGCTAGCCTAGCATGTACAAGGACCTGGGATCAATCCTCAGCACCACATAAAAATAAATAAAATAAAGATATTGTGTCCAACTAAAAAATAAAGATTTAGAAAAAAAAAACTACTTGAATATTTTATCTCACTCTAGTCAGAATGCCAGTCACCAAGAACATAGGCAAGGATGTGATGAATAATGTACATTCATTTATTGCTGGTGGCCTTGCAAATTGGTGCAACCACTGGCAAAAGCACTATGGAGATTCTTCAGAAAACTCAGAATGGAACCACCATTTGACCCAGCTATCCCACTCCTCGGTTTATATCCAAAGAACTTAAAATCAGCATACTACAGAGATGTGGTCATGTCAATGTTTACAGAAGATCAATTCACAATAGCTAAATTATGAAACTTACCTAAATGTTCTTCAATAGATGAATGAATGAATAAAGAAAAAGTGGTATATATATTCAATGGAATATTACTCAGCTTTAAAGAAGAATGAAATTATAGCATTTGCCAGTAAATGATGGAGTTGGAGAATATCATGCTACGTGAAATAAGCCAATCCCCCCAAAACAAAGGCCAAATGTTTTCTCTGATTGTGACTGCTAATTCACAATAAGGGTGGGTGGGGTACTAGGGAAAAATAGAGTTACCTTAGATTAGGTAGAAAGGCATGAAGGAAGGGGAGGGAAAGAGGATAGTAGAATGGAACAGACACTATTACCTAATATATATATATGACTGACATAATTCTACAACATGTACAATCAGAAAAATGAGAAATTATACCCTATGTACATATATACATCAAAGTGCATAAATGAATTCTACTGTCATGTATGATTAATTAAAACAAATTTAAAAATTCAAAAATATATTAAAAAGGACTGGGGATATAGCTCGGTGGTAAAGGGTGCCGGGGGATGACGAATAACTTGTTTACGTTGATACAGCAGGAATGGAAGCCGTTTATTGTAGGATCTGAGCGATATTTATACATTTTACACAGCTTATCTAATTGGCATAAAATAGATATAGCAGTCAACCAATAAGGAATCTCCACACTTAATGGCTCACTTTTGTTACTTCACAAACCACTCCCTCTGGCATTTTGCCAGGCGCCATCCAGACTTGTTTACAGACTTTAACATTTCTCTGGCAAAATAACAGGTGCCAATCTGACTTGTTTACAGACCTTAACAAAAGGGGACTGGTTTCAATTCCCAGTACCAATAAAAAAGTAAATGGAAATAAATTAACTTAATTTTTTTAAAAATTTAACATATAACCATATTGACCCATTAACTCCTAAGTTTACAGTTCTGCAAATATTTGAATGAAATTGACACAGGTACATTGAAGTAATTTGAAAATTGTAATCTAGAGCTGATATATATTATTATATTATTAGTATGAATTAATATTACAATTATATTATGTACTATATTTAAGGTTTTATAGTTATTTCATAACTGGAACTAAAGACTAAATGTGTTAAGGGGATTTAACAATTAACACAATGGGTTTTTGAGCACAGTTTTAACTATTGTTGGGGAAATATAGTTGAAAACAAAATCTTTTCCCATATTAGAAAATTCCTTTTTAAAAATTGTGGAAAAAGTAAGCACACACCCAGCATAGAAATGAAGTAATCCAGACTGGGATGGTACCAGAAGATCTAGGAAACTACTATCTCCTAAATTAACAAGTGAATTACAACTCTAACAGAGAACAAGTGGAATGTAGCCTTTGAATCACTTCTTTAAAAGCCCCCTGCCTGCTGATGGGCAGAGTCACAGCCTCTGGGACAAGAGTTCCTTCTGTTTCTCCTTTTCTAGCAAAGCAATAAACCTTCTTTTTTCTTTCTCTCAAAAAAAAAAAAAAAAAAAAAAAAGTAAGCAGTTTTACTATGGGTCAAGCATTTGGTCAGGACGTGTTGTGCATTACAGGCAATCCACTTAGATATTGCAATGACAGATCTTACCCCTT